>NW_022589704.1:29712888-30349275 GCF_004348235.1 Phoca vitulina | reverse complement strand
AAAAAAAAAAAAAAAAAAAAAAAAAAAAAAAAAAGACTGTAGTTACCTTTGAGTAAGGAGGAAAGGGAATAAGATTGGAATGAAACGCCCATGTGTTTCAAAGGTAAAATAAAATTCTTCAACTTAGTAGCTGAAACACGCTGTCTATTTTATTGTCCTTTATATCTCACACATATGTTATGGATATTTTAATGCAATATTTAATAAAAGCAACTTTTAATTCTAGTGGGAGTTTTTGTTTCTGAAATTGTGATGTAACAAAGACCTCTATTTTCTATTTACTCTCTTTGCAGCTTTGGAAACTCATCACATTTGTGTATTGAAAAGAGTATCCTCTGTACCAAGCATTTCGGGTTTTTTTGAAATGTAACGTGATATTTTCTATAAACAGAATGAACTGCTTGTTTAAGTGTCATTACCATGTGAAGAACAGCAGTGAGATTAGTGATTAATTCCAGCAAGCCAAAAACTAAATACAGAAGCACTAAAACCCCAGTAGTCAGTTCCATATAACTCATTGATTAGAGAAGGACAATAAGGTATAACTAATCTATCAACTCTATTTTTTTCTACAGTCCACCACTTATAAGTGAATTGATATTTTTTCCAAACATTTCTAACATGTTTTGTTTTTTATCCAGACGTATCCCACAGTTGGACTCCGGTCACCTTTTTCTACCCCTTCCTTGCCAGGAACATGTCTGCAAAGAATTTTACTAGGTTTATAGACATGTGTGTTTCAACATTCATATAACCGTATACATAGTTCAATAAACATATGTCCCATTCATTAGTCTAGAACCCTATGGTAAAGGGACATATTCAAATTGCTGCTTTGTTTATTCTTACATATTCTGCTTCCATTCACTCCACAAACATTAATGAGTAAGAGATGCTAAGCATGATTCTAGGCTAACAAGGAGAAACAAGACATATACCTTCCTTCAGGTGTTCATATTTTAATGTACAACAGACTCATACACAAATAATTGAGAAGTTTACAAATTTTGGTCCCTAAGCTCAGCCTGGAGGCCTGAGAAGATGATTTGGAGAAAGTGACATTTAAATGGAATCTAAAACATATTTGCAGAGTAGGAGAATGAATGAATTTTCATTACGATTCAGAAGGAATTGTATGTGCTACTTGTATATTGTACTGAGGCATGAAGTTGCATAGCCTGCTCAGAAATATACTTCTTCTGTGCTGGAGTGCAGAGAACCTTTTACAAACCTAGTGGTGTGTAAAAGACAATCAGAATCCATTTGTGAGCACCTGTCCCTGCTAGATTCCATGATGAGTTTTTGCCATGCTCTGAGTTGCCCCATGATGGAAGTAAGGGGCAGTATCTGCATTTTACAAATGAGTTCAGTAAGCTTGAAAAAGACTAAGTAATTAGTCCATAGCCACGCATGTAATTAGTGTCACAGTCCAGGTCCCTTTGACATCAAACCTTGTGAGCTCTTCAACTCTTTTCATGCTACTCCCTAACCATGATGACAAAAGATGCCCCAGGTGCTGAAAGTTGTCAAACAGACTAATTGGTTCAAATATTCAGCCACCTAAAACCTTTATTTACTTTTGTGGATCTTCATGACTGTCTAACCTTCTACTGTATTCCTAAAGCTTATCCTTCTTCCTTTATTATACTAGTTACTGCATTATATTATATCAATGTATTATTTATTTGCCTCTCCTCATTAAACCCCCCAGCTTTAAGTATCCGATTCTTTTGAGAAAGACAGTATTTATTGCATGGATTCAAAACAAATGACTTAATAAATTTATGAAGGAATGATTTGGTTTTTCCAATGTTCTTTAATGAGATCAAGACAATAGTGTAAAAACATATGAAAAGTGTTGGATTTTCCTAACTTTAGATTTAAGATCTCCTAAGATTCATGAAGAAAGGGAGTTCTAAAGAGATCCCTGAAAAGTTGTGAACATGTGACTAGATGGATAACTATGAGGGCATGGGTCCCTCATTTTTATCCCGTGGCACCATGGCTGGGGGATACCCTATAATATTAGGAGAAAACTTCAGCTGTTGAGCTCCAATTACCTTATTGTCAGAGTAGCAGCATACCCAGAGATGAGCATGGTGCTTCAGGGGAAGCTTGCTAAGAGAAATGGTGAAATAAACATTTGCATCATCATCTTGTGCTAATTCCCTAACCCTCTTTTCAGCAAAAGCCTCATCTTGTTTGTTTAGTTTTGTGTTTTTTTGTTTGTTTGTTTCAAGAGATGGACGAATTTTTCCACACTTAAGTATTCATAGTGCTGAAAACTCAAAACGTCTCCCCAAGGAGAAACAGTATGCCAAATAGTCATTGATGTAAGAAAACACTATAAATTAATGCAGTGAGAGTTCATGGTTACTGAGAAGAGAACTTAATTTACAACTTGAAATCGGTTTGTATTTCTTAGAAATTCTGGAAATCAATCTGTGGTACAGAAATTGATCTACTAAAAGAGAAGAAAATTGATTCTTAATATTGGCAACTACATCAATTTTTTTTAGGTTCTGAAGGGACAGCTCTTGGAAAGTTTATTAACCATCAAGGAATTACTTGATATTTAGTTTCCTAGCAAACTATCCAAAGAGAGCTATTTATGGCCTCATTAGGAGATAGATTTTTATTGCACCAAGCATCACCTTCAAAACTGCAGTCTCTATTATGTCAAAGATATGGAAGTAAAAATTAAATGAAACGGAGCTCTGTATGTAAAAGACAAGCATTGCATCATATTTTAGAGTGATGCTTTGCACAAAGTATCTCAATAGGAAGTAGTGGGAATCTGAACACATTTGCATGTTCCCATTCATGACATAGTGTTGGCATTCTCAAGAGTAACAGTAGCTGATGGCAATTTTTATCTGAAGAGATTTGTGCATGTTAGCAATATACAGTCTTCTGTCAACTTAAGTAGAGCATATGGGGCCCATTAACTCACCAAATCTGCCACTGTTCTGCAAATTTTTATTAAGCAAGTGCAGTCCCTAATAGTCACTTATGTTATAGAATGCGTATCAAATGCTATCAATAAGCAAGAGAATTGTTTTCCCCCAGTGAGAATGCATTTGAAGTGTATGAGAAGGCTTGGCAAAAGAATAAAATATTTTAAGTGATCACTATACTGGTATAAATGTATCCTATTGGGAATCCAATGTATGTATTATAAGCACTTTAATGTTTGCTGCTAATAAGCTCTCAGAGTGCCATCTTTTTCACAGATTTTTCTCCCCGTATTTTCTTGGTTTATAGTTTCTCTCAACTAATAATGATCCTGGTTGAGATTAAATCATAAGACACTGTGTGTTTATCCACAGTTTTAAAAAAGGTGACATAAGTGTTGAGCAGTTCTAATTAGCTTCAAAGGGCTACAGCAAAGACAGCTAGAAACAGAGGCCATCAGGCTGCTGTTTCCCAAGCAAGTCTTCCTGAACCAGAGGATGCATCAGGGAATTAACAAACATCCAAACCAAAGAGCGTCCTCCTTATGAAGCACTTTACAAGAATTAAATCACTGTCCATCAATCTTGAGTTGAAGGCCAAGAAGTATGAGCTTAGTATAGAAATCCCATTATCTAAATAAATTCAGAGATAAGAAGAGTAAGTCCACAGTGCTCTCTAAGTATTTAATAACAGTTACAATAAAAATGTCCATGAATTTCATCTTCAGAAGGTTTCAACATTTCACTGATAATGCTTTGATTACTGTAATATCCCTTTAAGTAATCAAGAACAAGTAGTACCCGTCCTTGGGTAAAACTGAAGGATAAGAAAGGGAATATAATAGGCTCTGGAAACTTAAAAAAAAGAACGAACGAACAAAAGAAAAAGGAATCCGTCATCAGAACCAGAACAAGAAACTTTGACTCTTGATCCATCAACACCCTCTGACTAGATGCTTTTGGTGCCTCACCATTTTAGAATGGAAGACCTTAACAACACCCAGCTCACTCATTTTTCAATCTCTTGTAAATAAGGTTTTAGTTTGAAATGACACAACTGTCATATTCCTACTGCTACTATTCCAATCACTGTGCTATCCAAATATTATGCAGTGAAATGAGTAGACTTAAGCTCCAGCCCCAAGAGATAACCTTAGAGTAGCTCAAAGGTAATCTGAGTTATAAAGGAAGTTGAGTATTAATTATAACACTTGTCATTTTTTAAAAAGTGGTGGTAGTGTGTGTAATTTTACCTCATTTTCTCATTTGCTACTCTTATTTAAATCAGTTCCCAGCACTAAGCATGTGCATAAAAGATGATTGTTCCCAGTTTAACCTTTTAAATAAAGTGTATTCTATTAATTAAGTCATTACAGTCCCCTCTCTTTTCCATTATGTTTATTCATTTATCTTCTAAAGATAGACATCTGTGTCACTGAATATTTTGGAGAAAGACCCCTAATTTTTATGCCTATCACCCATTTGGATTTTTTATACTGTTTTTTGAAATAGTGCTCTAAAGAATTTCAAATTGTCAAGTAAAATAATGGTTAAGTATTCCCACTAAGAATAATAGAGAGTGTGCAGTCAAAAAGTTAAGGAAGTACCATGTTTAACCTAATATGGTTGAGGAGTTGGCAGTACTTAAATTGGCTTAGATTTAATGGGATAACTTATGTCCGTCACAGAAAAAAGACAAATGCAAAATAACAGAATATTTGTATGAATCCCTTTTTCAGAATAACCACATAATAAGACCATACAGTCTGAATACTGTATTTCCTTTGCTTTTCTTCCACTACAAAATGAACTAGGAGACAGGTAAACTGAGAGGTAAAACCTGCTGTGGGTGTTGGATTATCCATGCGATAACAATTCAAAGTACCTGTCTGAAGGCATTGTATTCTCTCAAGTGTTTTCTCCCTCTGTTCCTTTATAATTCCAGGAAGTGAAATAAACACCACCACCATCATCAAATGCACAACCTTTACCATTCTCACAGTTTTAATTTTTCAAAAGTTTTCATTTATTGAGAACTATGTACCTGGCACTCCTTGTGGGGTGTTTTTATCTAAATTTTTCACACAAGAAAACTAAGATTGAAAACAACTTAGTAACTTGCCTGGTAAAGCTGACATTCAACTCATATCTATCTCATTATTAACTATCATGTTATTCTGCCTTTCTATTTAGGTTCCTATTAATAATGATGATGGTAGTCTGTATTTATTAAGCACTTACTATATGATCTTATAAGTACTTTGCATTAATTTACACATGTAATCTTCCCTACAAGCCTATGGAGGAAGCAACGTTATCCTCATTGTATATATGATGAGATTGAGGCTCAGGGAGTTCAAATAAATTGCATATGTCTAGTAAGTTTTCAAGTCCGGATTTGAACTCAAATGATTTCTCATTTGTGAAATGGGGATGAATATTTTAGCTTAAACTCAATAGAATGCTAAATTTCCAAACATGTTAAACAAAATTATAGCTAACACTTGTTGATATTTATCACCACAGAAAGACTTCTATTAATAACATATTCAAATAAAAAGGATAATAGTTTTCTAACATAAAAGTATTTGTCAAGTGTTTTCTTCTATTCATGCAACTGATGATTCAAAGAATATAACAAATTCTTCTATGACTTATCACAACTATAGTAGAGTGGTTAAGACTGCAAGGTTTAAGTTCTGGATCCTCCACGTTGGAGGTATGCTTCAGTTTCTTTATCTGTATAGTAAAGATAATAATAATAATACCTATTTTTATAGGTCATCGTGAGGATTAAGTGAATTATTAGCTATAAAGTACATAGGACAGAACCTACACAATACAAGTGCTCTATAAGTTTTAGCCACTAGTATTATTATTTTTAAATCATCATCATTGTTTTTCAGTACTTTTCTATTTATACTGTAGATTCTACTGTAAATTTTTTTAGACCTGAAAAAGCCAGAATTTGGCCCACAATTGGAGCCTGATGAGTATGGACTGACATATCCAACTAGAAATATGAAGAAAATTCTGATAGGATTTTTAAGAAGTTAATAAAATACTAGAAGAATCACAGACAAGTAGTGTTGTTGTCTAGAAAATAAAGAAATAGCTTAGAAAAGGAGGGATAGTGGGAGTGGAGAGATCTGTATATAATAACTGGGTTGGTGAAATACGACTGAATGCTGTAGGAAAAGGAAGGAGGGGCGTACTCCTCTGAGACCTCTAGTGTTAGGAAAAATGGAAGAGGTCTTCTTTGTCAGCAAAGTTCACTTCACATTGCTCAATTCTGGAGCACCAGATTTTTATAGACTGACATAGCCAATGGCACATAGCGAATAATGAACAGCTATTGTTGGATATTGAAGTGATAATCCATGCAGACAGCTTAAGGATTAAGAACTTCGCATCTATGTTTTTGAGAGATATTGGGTAATAGCTTTCATGTAATGTCATTGCCTAGTATTGGTATCAGCATCATACCAGCCTCATAGAACAAGTTGGGAAATATTCCCTTCTCTGAATTTACTGAAAGAATTTCTGAGAATTGGTGTGATTTCTTCCTTAAACGTGTGGTAGAATTCACCAGTGAAGCCATCTGGGTCTAGAGTTTTTTTGTGTGTGGGAAAGTTTTAACTACAAATTCATTAAAAACAGCAACAACAACAAAAACTATAGGGTCATTCCGATTATCTGTTTCTTCCTACATAAGTTTTGGTAACTTGTGTCTTTCAAAAATTTATTTCATCAGAGCCGTGTTCATCTAGGGTTAATTTTTTTTTTCACTACTGAAGCATGGTTCTTCATCTTCTTCTTCATGGTCCTGAATTATGAATCTTTACTCTGGCTATTAGGACTAGGCACTATTCTCAGCCCTGTGTGAACTTCAGACACTCTTCCCATTATATTTTTGGGTGGTTCTTTCCCAGGTCTTGGGTAGTTTCCTCACATGTGTGTGATCATCAGTATATTCAACTAAATACATAAGGAGATCCTCGGCAGATCTCAGCAAGAGTTCTGGATTAAGTCTTTCCTCTCTGGTTGTCTGCCTGCAAATGTCATCTGCCTTGGCTTCCCTGGACATCTAGGTCCATGTGCTCAGGCTGGGATGTCATCAGGCCCTGCTCTGTTTCCATCCCTATACCACAATCTGGAAACTTTCTCCAGACAATAAGCTAGAGCAGTTACAGGATTCAACTCACTTGCTTTCCGTCTCTGCTGCCTAATGTCTAATCCCTTGATTGCCACTGTTTCATGTTTTATGTATTTAATTTTTTTTCAAGAGAGATTGTAAATCTGTTCCCTTTTACTCCAGATATAGAAGTCCAGTCCTTGAGTATATATATATATATACTATATGATCTTATAAGTACTTTTTTATATATATATAGCTATTACACTCATAAAGTTTTATTATATATTATACATTTCTGGGCCCATGAGTTTAATTTCTCCTTTTGTAAGCATGAAAACAATAGCCCAATTAACAGAGCTGAAAGTACTGAAAATCAAAAGAAAATAAAATTACATTCATAGACGATCTAATGTGTGTGTGTATATACAAGAAATATATACATATATATGTATATATACATATATATATACACACACATATATATATATGTATATATACATAGCTGCCTTTAAAATACCTACCAAAGGAAATGAGGCACCCCAGGTAGGCCAGGGAACATTTTTTTCTCTATTTTTTTCCAGTAAAAGATTTAACTTCTTATGAATCTGTTTCAATTTATTGTTCAAAGAATGGCTGATCTACAAGCAGGCCTGATCCTTGTCTCTTTTATTTCTTCTCAGTGCCAGATGAAAGCAAAGTCCACTCATTGGCTGCTCACAAATCGGGTAAGAAACTCCTTGTAACTGACTTTATATTCTCCTTCCTGGAAATTGCTGGCTGTGTTTGAGTAGCAGTTGGAACCTATTTCCATCCACTAGTCACTGAAAGGCTTGCTAATTAATACATGAGATGTCTCTGACTTCCACAAAGATGAATTATTGCTTGGCTGTGTGTGTAGTGGCATAATGTATGCTGACTCAAAATGTTTGAGAGGAAAGGATAAAGGTTTCCAAAAAGTAATAATTATAAAACCAAAAATCTTAAACCTGTTTGCCAGCTGAACACTTAAAACAACAAAAAAAATTATAAGGAAAATCCAAGAAAGTTTGAAACTCTTTTCCATCATGACTTTCACATTACAGTGGCAGAACAAAGAGCTCCAGAACAAGAAAAATGTGATCATTTCTCCTTAAAAAAGGAATAGTTATTTTGCTTGTCATCAAAGAGGATCACACCCAAGATGGCCGTATTGTCTTTCTTTAGACTGACGAATGAGCTCCCTCATTCCTAGAGGTTCTCCAGGAAGTCCACAAGGATCTCTGTGCGTTTCCTGGGTCTTTCTCTGTTATGTGGGAGATCCCTTCCAGTCGAAAATCCAAGCTTTTCCTTCATTGCCAGGTGGTTTGCTTCTCACCCTTTGCCCTTCACCGTTGCTTTTTTCACATTAGTTGAAAACACTTAAGAGTTACCCAGCTTACAAATACTACAGGGATCCCTTTCCTCTACAGGTGTATTATTTGGGGAAGAATATCCATTTTACTCTTAGGCTTGCCACTTCAAATAACAGAAGAGTTACAATTTGTTGACATCCCTCTGTTTCTGAAACAAAGAGAGTCTTTCCTGTCAACAAGTGTCTCCTCTGTTTATGTGCTAATTATGTCTCTGCAGTAAGTGGCCTTGATGCCTCATTACTTCCATCGTGTTCCTGGGCAAGATTATGGTTTTTTTTTCTTTTCCTCTTTCTCCAGATTCTCTTGTGATAACAGCAGAGAAGGGCTGGTTCACAACTCTTAGATTTTTTTTCTTTTATGCTGCTCCTAATAAAGAGCCTAAGAGGTTAGATCACCGTGAAGGAAAAGATTTCTCTGAGAGTGATAAACTGCAGAGTGCAGCTTTTCCCCATCATCCTTGTCCATTACATTCTCTACAACTGGAAATATTTTTAGGAATCTGAAAAGGAAGTTCTCGTGACCAAGGAGCCCCAAGGATAGCCTATGTTGTTTTCACCTTCAATGCATCTTAAATGGTACTGCTTATTGTTAGTTCTGTTACACAGATTAACACTTGAAGGTTAAAGCCTTTTTATGTACTGGGATAGGCTTCAAGGTAAAAAAAAAAAAAAAAAAAAATGCAGTTTTTAAGACTGTTTATCAATCTGGTTTTTGAAAATGAGCAAATGAACTTTCTGACTTTTTTCCAGAAAATCAAATCTTATTCTGATCTTCATTTCCAAACAAGTTTCTTTCAGCCAGTGACTAAAAGTTATTGGCACTCAAAAAAAAAAAGAAAAAAAATAAATAAATAAAATAAAAGTTATTGGCACTCTTTTTAAATGAGGACATTGTTACCTTTGTATATCACTACCGTATTTTACTAAGTTGAATGATAGGCTTTTATGTAGTGTGATATAAAACACAGTAAAAAAGAGTGCTCGCTTTGGCAGCATATATACTAAAATTGGAACGATACAGAGAAGATTAGCATGGCCCCTGCGCAAGGATGGCACGCAAATTCGTGAAGCATTCCATATTAAAAAAATAAAATAAAAACACAGTAAAAAAGAATTACCCTAAGTATGAAACTTGAAATAATTTCCAAATTGAAAAAAAAATGACAAAAATGGCATAATTTTAAACCTGTCAGATAGGTTAATTTTTATATCATATGAACCATGCTGCTTAAATATATCAGGTGTTTTAAAGATTTCTGGTTCCTAATGAACTGCTAGTACAACATTCACCATTTTACATTTCGGAGTCCTCGTATACGCTATCACAGTGTCATTGAGCTTTTCACTGGCCATCTGTGGAATCAGTGCAAATGCTGAAAACAACCAGAACTTTGCTCACTCTGGAGCAAAAATGGCATTTGAGAAAACCCAATCAAGAGGGCTAACCAATTACCTAAAATTCTACACTCAAGAGTTCTATTAAGTGAGATCACTCTAAAACTGTAGAGACCATCCTGAGAAAATACAAAACAGCATTAAAGAAAAATTTACAACTAAGGTTATAAATTTATATATTCCAAGAATATACCCTCCCCCATTTTTTATATTTATTTTTTGGAAAATTTATCTTGAATTATAATGATCCTCAAAAAACTCATCACTCACGTAACATGCAACACATGTGGCACTTAGGCAGAGCAGTTTCTGAGGAGGGGGCCGCGATGGTAAAAAAGGATTAAGGGTCCTTTTGCTTCTGGTAACATCTTTCAGTTACACAAATCAGCTTGAAAATTCACCTAATCTATATAACCGTAGTCTCAATCTGGTACATCTGTGACCACTAAGCAAGTTACTAACTGGACTATAATGTCTAATGGTCCATGATCATACTTGTCTCGCCAATGTTAAAAGAAATCATTCAGTGTCTTTTCGTTTTACCTTTCCCTTCCCCAAATCTTTCCTTCAGAATATTTAGGTGAAAAGGTGATACCTCTTTTGCTAAAAAGGAAGAGTATCTCTCTCTGTCTCTTTTTAATTATAGAAATGTGGGCAGCTTTCATACCATCCAAGACCATCAGGAAGTTAAATTAAATTGTATGTGCTGACCTGAATCTATCATCCATCTTATTTAGGATGATATTCAACATTTTAATAAATTCATCTGAGTTAAAGTTTCTTCCGAGTCAGCTTAGTGTGCAGAGAGCCATTTCATGCCAAGTTCCATCTGTTGGTCTGGCTTGGGTACCTCCCAAATTTGTGACAATATTTTTGGCACCCTTTCCTTGGCTTGATCTTTAAATGGTTGATTCTTCAAAGCCTAGATCAAATCAAAGGCTCAGGTAAGATAAATCTTTCTAATATTGTTGGCATAAATTGTAGTGTCCCCTTACCCCTTCTGGAATCAGTTCAGTATTCTTGAGATTTTTCTAACAACCTACCTCAGGGGTTCCCCTGAGTGCATAGCATCTCATACCTTAGCTGGGAAGCAGGCAGGATGTTCTCTTGTCAATCTTGTAGTGTCCTCCTCCATGTTTGAGAGGTATCAATGTCTCTGGAATGGTTGAGACCTACCCAGAGAGGTTAAGAACAAAAATAGCTTTTAATTGGTTCCTTTAAGAAAGGAAGTTTCTTAAGCCTTAAAAAGTTTCAGAAAGCCTTAAAAATCAAAAATATGCCTTTCCTTATCTTGTTAATTGACAAAATTCTGACAAAATCCAAATCTTAGTAAATGCAGGGGGTTGAAAAAACTCCAGCAAAATGTATATTTTAAGCAACGAAACCAATTTTTAATGATTTCAATATCCTGAGGGAACATTAGAATCCAAAGAAAATGACATCAAATTTGGCATAGCTTTTTTTTTTAAATTATGCTTTAATTTTGATTATACAGACTCATAAATTATATCTGAGAAGAAATCATTTCTTTTTTTTTCCCCTACATACTGAGCTGACACCTAAACTAATAGTTTAATGCTCCTCCACATTTTAGTCAGAAAGGACTTATAAATTTTACTTTTTTACTATATCTTAAATTTTTTGTTTTGATTTACTGCTTGGGACTGTTTTAATATGTATTGACTATCTGCGGAGATCTTTGCTGACCCAGCTCTTTAAGATGATGCAGTACTGAAGAAAGCCGATGAGTTCTTCTTTATGAGCTCTGACATATTAATTAGCAAAATGGACTAAAAAGCTTTCCTATTTCTATTTTAATTTCTTACATTCTCAAACACCTGTCTATATAGCTGTAAAATAGGCGAGTCTGTAAAAGTAATGGTTGGCAGTAAGTCCAGACCCTTTTCTGAGATAAGTTTATCAATTAATGAGCAAATATTCATTAACAGTCTAGGGAGATAGCTCTGTATAGGTGCCTTGCAGCCACTAAGTGTGTGGATCTCTTAACACATTTTACTGGTAAGGAAGCTGAAGCTCAGGGCATTTAAATACATGTTCTCTTAGCTGGTACCTAGTATGGGTGAGATTATGAACCCAGATACTGTATGGTAAAGCCTATGCTTTGGCCAATTCATTTTCCACCAGCATGTGCCTAACACTTCAGTCCCAGGGACTGAGAAGAATACAATTCTAGTTGGAAGACATGATACAGATATCAAAATATCCCATAAATTCTTACCTTTTGCAACCTCCGACTGAACAAGGAACACCATAAGTATAATTTCTCTAGCAAACGATTGTAACTCAATGAGCATGAGAGGGACATCTAATCTGATCATTCTAGACTTTGTTTCCCTGCATGTATGTATGCATGTGTATATATATTTATATGAAAATGTGAGCCAAGTTAAGAGATGTATAAGAGAGAAAATATGTATGTGATGTGCATGTATTATGTATAAATTACAGCAAATGTGCATGTGATGTGTATCCTTATGGCAAAGGCTGAAAGTTTAATATGTAAGTTGCTAACTTGGCAGATCTTACATTCTGTTCTAAATGCATTGTGTGTAAACTTTATATTTAGGATGTTTGAGTGTGGCCAAAGAAATCTCTAGATCTTTCCAAAGAAATAGATCTCTTAAAAGCATAAGGTGATCAGATAATTACTTTAATACAAGAGCAATGTGCTGTTAAATGACATTTCATAAATTTTGTTGAGTATGCATTTAAAATTTGGAGCACCAACTATAGTCATTTTTTATGAGTCTGAATTGGATTTTTCCTGGCTTTTTATTGTTACTGTGGATGAGGAACTAAATCTTGGAGTTAGTTGGTAGTGGACTTAAACTCTGTTTCTTTTCTCATCAGTTGGTTAAGGTAACACTATATGGTTATATGTTTGGACAAAAATCCTTATTAGGTACTTTCTAAGCTTTTGTCACTTGTTATGTTGGATAAAATACAGCTTTAGACACAAGAAATATATACATTCTCACGTCCTCCAGCTTGATTTACATTTCCATAGGATTCAGGATGTTATTTAAAAAAATAGCGATATGTATAGGCTTCTTCCTATACAAACTTGATTATAAAGCAGATTATAAAACATAGTATTTCCTATGTTGTAAAAGGTTACTGAATACTCTGGTCTCTAAAATTCAATGAATCAAATTGAATTAGAAACAAATACATCAGTCTTTTTAGAAATGTGATTCAATTCTTTGCTACTCAAATATGGTGCAGGTGTGTGCATCTCTGAATTTCATGAGTCAATAGAGTCTACATGTTCTTACAAATCAAATTTCAAAATTAATTATTTTAGTTCCACTCATGTTTATTAAATGCCCACTCTGTGACAGGTGTTATATCAAGGTCTGAAGACACAAAGTGACATAAGACATGGTCTCTGTCTTAGAAAAAATTTTTTGAAATGGTAGGGGAGAAAGTCATATAAATGCCTAATTAAATATTGGTTTGGTACCTTTATGCTAAAGAGTACAGTGCAGAAATCTCACGGAGGAAATATTGCTTAATTCTGCTTGGAATTGGGGGATGGCTGTCATATTTCAGAAAGGAAATGTTTCCAGAGCAGGATCTGAAAGATAAATAGAAGTTTAAGAAATAAAAAAGGTCAACGAGCTAACACATTTCAGGCATATGGAAAGTTATGACAACTTGAAACATCATGGTATGTTCCTGAAACTATAAGCAATTCAGTGTGGCACAAATGAAAGTGGACAGTAACAGATAGCAGGTTGAGCCAGTAGACAGGAGATTAAATCACGAGGATTAAAGGAGCGGATTAGCCAGGTAGTACCATTACTCTGTTGGCTGTGCTGACTTGAAGGACAAAAACAAAAAATCAAGGAGAACAGTTAAAAGACCGTTGCAGTAGTCCAGATAAGAGATGATGTGGGCATAAATTCAAGTGAATCACAATGGAAATGGAAAAAAAAGTAAGGCATACTTAGGAAATAAAGCTTGGAGGTTGTTTCTTTTTTTTTTTTAATTAAACTTAGTGGGTGAGTGAGGAAGAAGATCCAATTTGATTCTCAGTATATCAGTCAGCTATTGCTACACCTATGATGCATAACAAAATCAACAGCAAACATTTATTTCTTGATCACATATCTTCACATGGGCAGGGATTTGCTGATCTCAGAAGTGTTTGGCTGGGCTTAGCTCCAATATACAGTTTAGGTCCAGGTTTTATACATGTCTCTAATTCTCCTTGGAACAGTGATTTCCTTAGGAAAGTATTTTTGATAACAGGAGTGATAAGATGGAAACAGGGTAGATAGGAAGGACCCATAAGCTGTGTGTCAGAGCCATGGAGTATTAAGTCACATGACAGGGAAGGTAGCAGAGGGGAATGAGAGGCAGGAGTAGAGGGAAGTGTGGCCGGATGGCATGAGCTGAGAAGGAGTAGGGATTTTATATGTGACTAGATGAGCATTGTGCTTGAAAGCCGAAGTGAGAAGTAAAGAGGCCACTGAACCCCCTCCCAACCCTGACCTGCGTGATATGGATAAGAATGAGAGGGCAGGGGAAGCAGATTTCTTAGTGGAGAGGTAGACTTCAATTAAGGCTAAAAGGCAGGGAAATTTTTAGAGAAGAGGTCAAAAATGAACAGCATCTTGTCAACCATGGAAGGATAGTGGGGACTCAAAGAAGACAAGTGGAGGAGTCTGGGATATAGGGGAAAGCAGGAGAGTGGTCACATGGGAATATGGCCAGAGTGGTGTAGAGCGGCAGCCCAGAGGGCAATAGATGACCAGGGGTTCTACCTCTTGGGAAATGACTGAGGATGGCTGGAGTGATGGGTCTGGTTTATTTCCATAGCTCTGTGGTTGTCTAGAAGATTATTCTTCACTCTTCAGTGACTAGAGAAAAAGGCTTGGGCCAGTTTAGACTCAATGGTGACCTGGATGAATTATTTCCTGTAAGAGATCATATCTCTGAAGACTGAGAAGATGAAAATTTCCAGGAGGAAATGGTCCCAAGGTTACAGAAGTTTTGAGAAGATGCCCAAGTTTCACTAGGTTTGGAAATTGAGAGATGGCCATTAGTTATCACTTCAGCAGCGCGAGTATTGGCAGACAGGAGAGCAGAAACAAAATGATGTGGCCTGAGGAGGAATGGGGGTGGAAAGATGATCTATCTAGAAGTTTAATATTAAGAGAAAGAAAAGAGATATATCTAGAGAAGTGAAGTTGTTTTTATTGCTCTACTTTATGTTATCAGTGAGAAACACTGAACCATGTTTATAAACTGAGAGGAAAGAGATGTTTGTGAGAGAATGAAGAAAGGGGAAAGAGGGAATTGTTAAAGGCATAGGATTAAGACTGTAGCGTTAAAGCAGTTGGCCTTGAAGAGGATGAGCCAAGGTTGTAGGGCAAGTGGCAGTTACGCATGTGGCATAGATAAATTTGTAGGTAATAGGGGTGAGAAATTAAGGATGTTAATGGTCTCATCTTGATGGTGTCCAAGTCTACTTGGTGGCATTACAGGATTGGGCATAGCTGGCCAAGAACTGTAAGAAACACTATAGATAGTAGGTAACCTATGTTGAAATCTGTTGAAGTCATTGAGGCAAAATTAAATGGAAAACTATGAAGAAAGATATTTACACTTACACATGCACACACACACTACAGTCAAGAGTTGGGTTGCAGAGGACCTGCAGCTTTTCTCTGAGCTAAAATGCTGTTTATCTCTTGCAGTTATATTTTCAATTCTCTATTTGTGGTGGGATTAGAGAATGTTAGGACTAAGTGGAGCAGTATATATCTCTAGGAAAACCATCTTTTTTTAAAGAGTAGACTGAGGCCCAGAGAGGGAAAGTCACCCCCACCAAAGACCCAGCTAGTCAATGACAGAACCGAGGCTCAGATCTGCTAACTTATTTCAGCAGTCTCTTGCTTTGTGAATTCCAACATCATTGCTACCAGTTTTGCCTGATTTCATAACCTAAAGTATCATTAAAATCCTCAGAATTTCCCCAAATTCAGCTTGAATAACAGAAAGATAGAGTAATTTGGCACAAGACTAGTCATTTGTCCTTTACGCTTCTGACATTGAAACCCACCAGGATTGAATAAGCTTCTATATACAAAATTTCATATTGCATCCCAAGTTTATACAGACTGTCACAAAATCTGTGTTTATACATAGTTGCTATTTATTATACTCTTACTTTTATTATGGTGTTCTAGTTCTTTTTCCTATAAATATAAATGTACAGGACAAATTATTCTGAGCTCCAGCAGGTATTTGTTGATGTGGTATATTTCGGTATGTATTTTTCCCTTTGCCCTTATATATCCATATTTGCATTACAAACTTCGCAGTAACAAAATTCTTTGTTACCCTGTTTCTCTCATTATCCAGAATATGACAGCCTGTCTTTGGAGATAAAATTTAGTATGCTTAAGTATGTGTTGATTTAGACAATTTATAGTTTCTAAAATGTTTTGAATTGTTTGAATAAGTGAAAAGTAATTTTATAAAGAGAAGAGCGTATTTCTAAATATGTCAAATCCTTCAAATGTGGCTGAACTCTCAAACTTCCCCATCCATGGGGAATATGTGTCTTGTACATTTAGAAACAGTGGTTTGGAACTGACAATTCTAATAGTGTTTCTAAATGCTAGAATGAACATCTGCGGTGAAAAATGTTATTAGCTGATTACATGATGGTTGATAAACACAAAGTGGATGTTTGACATCAGCGCCGTACTATGGGCCGAGCTGTCTGTGCCCAGCTTTGGATTAGCTCCGCAACCAGAGAGGAACAATGATAGCAGGAGCCACAAAAAACAGCAAGTCACATAAAAAGTACACTAAAATGCCACCAGTATCAGAATATTACTGTATGAATTTGATGTACCATGGGCAAAAACAAATCACATTCTTGAAAACATAGCAACTATACATTTTAACCTACAATATGAGCATTAGTTCTTTCCTCTTTATATTCAGCTTTAGGATGTCTTCAGTTAACTTTTGCAATGAAACCATGGCAATAAAAACACTGGACTCTGTGCTTACTAGCTTTAACTAATAGCAGCCCCTCATGAAGAGGAGAGTTGGAAGAGCTAGAAGCCTTTTCAGTCCTGCATAATTATTTTAGAAAAGTCTACATTGAGACCTAGAATTTAATATCACTCTTCTAAGGAAGGGATTTTATGTGTAAATTTATTGTGGAGGAAGAGACTGAGACTCTCTGACTCCAGTGACCCAGAGGGGTTTTCAACTTTTGTGCAAAATCTTCCTGCCAGTGTTAACTGAATGGCTACTCATTCCAGCAGTGATTTTAATTCTTCAGTTTTCTTGCTAAAAATCAGCCAATGAGGATATTGGAAGGACAGGTTTAAAACCCAACCTGGGGAATTTAAAGATGAGCTCCTACATGATACACTACCTAATCTATGTTGAGTAATGTATACCAAAGCCTAAATTTTATCTTTAATATCTGATAAATTGTCAACTAATGGTGAGAAACATTTAGGATATATTGGCTTGATAAGGTCGGTACTACTTTAAATTAGGTGACTTATATGTATATGTTTATGTGTATACACATTTGAGTTTCACAAATGAATACTGTCTTATGCAGGTGAGGAAGGGAAGCATTAAAAGACATGTATTTCAAGCAGGGTATTGCCTACCTAGGAAACACTCATTTTTTCCTGTATTTAGGCTCCATGGCCAGGAATAAATTTCAGCCTCTTTAACAAGTTGTACCATTCCCTCCATCACCTTCTCATGGCCTGCCCTTCCAGGCTTGGCTCTTGCCACCATCACCCGCCACCCCACCCCACTCGCCTCACCACACATGTTCCCCACTCACAGAGCTACTCACTCTTTCTTACTATTATTATTTTTTGGAGGGTGGGGGAGAGGCAGAGGGAGAATCTTCAGGAGTCTCCATGCTGGGGCTCAGTCTCACAACCCTGAGATAATGACCTGAGGCAAAATCCAGTGTCGGATACTGAACCGACTGAGCCACCCAGGTGCCCCAAGATCTACTCACTTTTGTCATCAGACTATGTCTCGCTCTTTCACACCTCAGAGCCCCATCTGAACTCTGTCCTGAGGAGCCTTCCCCACCACCCTCAGGCAAGGGTCCCTTCTGGGAGCTAACCTTGGGTAACTTCAGTGTCTTCTAGGCTCTGCTTTTATACTATTTAACTTCCCTCAGCCTTTCTTGGCTTAACTCACACTCTGTCCTATAGCTCGTCAGCCCCCAAGGTCTCCTGCAGGTTGTTATCAATCTCCTTTAATCAGCAGTTGTGTGTCTCCCTTACAGTATTGAGAATCCCACGGCCCACCTTTTCATATATAAGCAGAACTTGATTATCTAGCACATAAGGGGGAGTAAGCAAGGATAAGTCATTTACCAAACCAATATTTAATGAACACCTGCCATGTGCCAGACACCGCGCCAGGCACTGCAGATACAAAGTTGTATCGAACACAGATTCTGCCACGAAGGTGCTTACAGCTAGGTAGCCGCGATAGGAATGTGAACAGCAAAAATTCCAGGTACTTACATATAAATGCAAATACATAGAAAAGGTAACAGAACTTACCTTTACTGAGAGGAAGAAGATAGAGATTGAGGGACAAAGGAGACTTCTGCTTTAGCTACAGTATCTGAATTTTTACATTGAGACTAAGTTTATGTACAAATTGGGTAATGAATAACTTATGGATTTAAAAAATAAAAACATTTTTAAACATTGTAAACCTTCACATGCTGAGTCTACTAATGGCAATGTTGTACAAATGGGAGGATTGAGCATGGGGACTGTCACCGAGTGTGTACAGAAGAAGCACAGGACAAGGGATGCTTTCTGGGAAGGAGAGATGAGGCTGAATCCCTGAGTCATGCTGGGAACCTGCTTGAGGCCCAGAAATATTTCAGGGTGAAAGGAATGGAGAGGGACTTATCCATGAGACACCTCATTTGTAGGTTGCTGGAGAAAGTGCCAGTGAAAAACGTACTTAGGGAGTTTTAACCCCCCTTCAAGTTTTGGTATCCTAGATGGTAGAAACTTAATCCTTGTAATTCATTCAGTAAGGCACCCACACAATGCCATATACAGAAAAGGGTCTTTTTTAAAAGTTCACAATGCCCCAACTCTGTCCAATAAAAGCAGAATTATAATAAAAGGACTAATGATGAATATGTAAAAATTAAAGAGAAAACTGTAAGCAACCTAGATTACTTCTCCTTGCTAAAATAAGCAAATGCAAATTCATTCCCACTCTATTGATAATTAGAAACCACACACCCACACAAAACAGCTTACCAATTCCACCCCATCAAATACAACAAAGCTGTTCAAAGTTGCCTTTTGAACAAAAACCCTTTTATTAACCAGTCAGTTAAAAAACAAAACAACCAAAAAAGGGTGTATGCCTTTTTAAAGCAGGCAAAGCACAACTGCAAAAAAAGAGGGGAAGAAAAAGCAGATAGTTTTGTAAAATATCATGATATGCCATCAGGGGGTTGTTGGAGGCATTTAGAAATATTGGTGTCAAACTGGTGATGGAGGCTTCTTATGTGCTATACTGACAGACCTCAGAGAAAATTCTCCTTTTGGCTAGTGTAATGACGCAGTCGTCCCTGGACTCTGATTATGGTTTATATGGGCAGGTACTTCTTATTTTTTTTAAAAGTATGTATCTATATGAGAATGTACTAGTAAAACAGTTTTTCCATTTATGGTAGTGCTGCATGTTTTTTGAATAAAATTTTTACATAAAAACTATGAGATTTTGAAAACTCTTGGTAAGACAATGTAAAATGATAGGTGAACATGGCAAAATATTATGGAGCAGTGACACCAGTTGCTGAAGTTTGGGAAACACTGATCGATGCTATGTTTCCATCAGCATTCTGCAGTTTCCATCAGCATGCTTGTTTGCAAAGCTCAAAAAATCTTAGTTTAAGAAAAGTATCTCCACTCTGATGTCCTTAGGCTATGTGATACGCACAGTCTGGGCCCCATTTCCTGTCCGTATGCAAACACCTCCAATTCCAGTTGAACACTGGCTTTTTCAGCAAAATAAATGCCCAAAGCTTCCACTATTTCTTACCGTGGTAACTCTTAATCAAGTTAAACTTGAATTATATTTTCAAATATTCCTCCAGCAAGCCATCTTATCAAAGAAGGAAACCAAGAATGTAAGAGATACAGTAGTGCCCTTCCTTGTGAGTCTGGAAAAGTCTTACCAAATGCAGAGTTAGCCTTGCCTTTATGCTTTTCTTTAATACAGCAGGAAATCAGGTTAGACCCATAGGAATATATCCCAAAGCTTTACTTCCCACCCTCACCCAAGCCACCATTACCTCATACCTTCAGGAGCCTCCTCACCGACCCACGCTCTTCTGCACTCTCTACAGTTCTGCTCTCCCCACAGGAGCCAAAGGGGTCTTTGGAAAACATGAATCAAATCATGTCCCTCAAATGCTTAAAATCCTCAGTGGCTTCTCAGCATTCATAGAAAATAATCCAGATTTCTTACCATGATCCCCAAAGCCTATCTTCCTCTGCCTGGCCTGACCTCATACCCATGCTTCCTCCTCCTTCTGGACACCTGGCTTGTGTTGCCTGCATTCTATCTCTGGAGCAGGCCAAACTGCTCTCTCTCCAGGCCTTTTGCACATGTATTTCCTCTGCTCAGAATGATCTCCCTCCACTTCATGTGGTTGGTTTTTTCTTATTCAGTTCTCAGGTCAAATGTTGTTTCCTCAAACATACCTTCCCTGACCACCCCATCTAAAGTAGAAAATAAGTCAGTTTCTATTGCTTACTCTGTTTATTTCCTAATAACACTTATTATAGTCTGTAGTAAGAGTGTACGTGTGTGTGTGTGTGTGTGTGTGTGTGTGTGTGTAATCTGCTATCTCCCTTCCCCCTAGAATGTAAGCTTTACAAGGACAGAGACCCTGAACCTCAGTCCAAGAGCTGTCTGGTATGGAGCAGGTGTCCTTTACTCAGTGTTTGCTTAGTCTTTCTTTTGATATGTCTTTTGCCTATTTTTACTCTTAAATTCCCATGTTCTTTATGCACATGTATTGTCCTAACAAATAGCTGGATTTTGTTCTTATGTTCTGGCCGTCTGAATTGTGATGGGAGTTTAGCACATTTACATTTATTAAGATTACTGGTGTATTTAGATTATGTTTATCATCTTATTTTTATATTTAAGCCACTTCTTAATGTCTCTTTTTCTTCTTTCTTATCCTCTGAGGATGAATTCCTGTTTTGTTTTGTTTTTATCATCCCACTTTTTTCTTATATTGAATTGGCAATCATAAGGCAAAAAGGCAAACCTTTTTATCATGCATACTTAACAAAATATAAAATTAATCCACACTAAATTCTTTTCCCAAACAATACAAGGAACTTAGAACACTTTAGCACTCCTCACCTTCTCCCAATTTCTATATATTTTCCATTTTATTTCTTAGTTATTGATCCCACAGGTTACCTATTAATTTAAATGTTCTACGTATTTAATACTTGTTCAAACTGACCCATACATTTACCAGTTTCTTTTCTTACTGTTCTTCCTTGTATCTCAGACCTTCCTTCTAGGGTCTTTTATCTTCTTTCTGAAGTATGCCTTTAAGATATTCCTTTAATGATGGTCTACTGATTACACTCTGTTGTTTGTCAAAGAGGATGTCTTGTTCTCGACAACTGTTCACGTTAGGTATACAATATTAGGCTGGCGTCCCACTGACGATGTTGTTCGACTGTCTTTTGGCTTCTCCTGTGAAAAGTTAGCCATGGGTCTAATTGACATCTCTTTACCCGTGATTAGTCCTTTGTCTCTGCATACTTTTAAATTCTCTTTGTCTCTGATGTTCTCTACTGTCTAGGTCTTGCTATCCATTTCTTTATATTATCCTTCTTGGTAGATGGTGTGTCTCCTATGGCTGGTATTAATGTTTTCCATCACTTCTGGGAAATTATGTCTGTTAATATGCCTCTTCTCTATTCTGTCTTCTCCTTGTGGAACTCTAACAAGATGTATCTTAGACTTTACTCTTCAGCCATGTTTCTTACACACGACTTCATATTTTTTTATCTCCCTGATTCTGCGCTTCATTGTAGGTGCTTTTTACAGACCTATCTTCTAATTCCAACTTGGTATCTAAATTTCTTTCATGTTCCTGCTGATTCTCATTCATGGTGACTTTCTTTTTTATGAATTTGGTCATTTCTGTTTGGGATGTCATATTTGGTTGGATTGAATGTGTGAGGATCTTGAGGAGTCTGATTTGCATGTGCTTTTCTCTAGAGAAGATTTAGATTTGCTTCTTTTGGGGCACTAGAGTACTACTAACCTAGGACCACTGTCATATAATTTCTTGGCTGACAGCTTAATTAATTGGGAGAAAATAAATTTCATTTCATACCTATAAGGGGACAGCCCTGTGGTTGTAAATTCTTAAAGAGAATGGTGACTTTTTAAACTGCTGTTTTTCTTATTTAAGTCAGAGTAAAGGCAGATTTTCTTGGATTCCCTTTGCTGAGGGAAGTGTATTGAGGGTATGAGCTTATTCAGCTCACTCTTCTATCAAGGTTGTAGGTCCTTTTGGGGATCACTGTTTAACTCTCCTACATTTGACTTTTTCTCCCATATCCTCCAAGGTATCACCATCATACTACCTCCCCATGCTTCAGATTCCTAGTATCAGCATTTACTTGAAGGGAGGTTTCAACTTGCAAATTTGGTTACATAGCATCATTCACTCTTGGTTTTTTATTCGTTATTTTTTGTTTGTTGAAAGGCTTTGCTTAAGGATTTCCCTTAATTTCCTGTGAGCTCAACAATGCATTTAGATGTATATTTGTTTTAATTTATCTAAGATCTATTTGTATTTTTATCATCAGAATTTTGGGAATTGATACATTACTGGAAGCAGAAGTCTAGAGTGTAATTGTTTGCTGAATGAAAGAATAAATGAATGTTTGTTTTTTTTTAATGGCTGAATTCAAATTAACCAGTGGGTCCAATGCAGGTTGGGACATACATTAAGCCAAATATGGTTTTATTTCACTAGGTCTGGATTACTTTTGACAAACCAACTTAAAATATTCCTTAGAAATATATGGAAAGCCACATACCATAGGAATAAATTGGGGGATGATATTCATAATATGCCAAGAAGTTTGAAATGGAAAATTCCCTTCAATAAGAAACCACATAATAAAAAGTTCTGGTTATATTTGTAGTTACAAGCTATGGTTTATTACTCTGTCTAGAGATTCTTATAATGATTCATTGTTCTAGGAAGAAATAAAATAGGGTTCACAAAGGAGCTTTTATCAGATTATAATGTACGCTGCCATAAAGTGGGGAAGAAGAGGCTTATCTGGCAATTTGTTGTCACTGCCTACATGATCCATGGATCAGATACTAATTCTAATTCAGAATTCTTTCTGAACCTCTGGAATGCCCTTCAGGTGGAATTCCTTGTCATGACCACACCCACAGAGTAGTACATAGAAGGTGGTTTGATAGGTCCTCTAGGTACTAAAACAAATCAAAACCAGCCCTGTTCATTCTAACAAAAGCTGTCCTCCCATATGTTCTCCTTTTTTGTACCAAATGCTCTTTGTTTTTTCTTCTTTCTGAAGACCAGAAATTCTGATACTTTCACACAATTTTTATGTAACTTATCAGTTACATAAGACTCATGTTGCCATAGTGTAGGTGATGAGATTGGCCAAGGGAATGACGTGAGAATCTGGATGAAGTCAGCTCAGTCATATTACGGAAGAGCTTTATTTGCTCTTGGAGCCACAAGGATCAAGGAAACCCTATTCATTCTCTGGAATAAAAGTACTAGGTTGGTCAGCTTTTGAAAAACAGATGATGTGTTACTTGCCCTATAGCGGCTGACTTTTTATTTTTCTTCTTCTTTCTCTGCACCTTTTCGTACTTTGTTTCTATGAATTAGAATTTCTGGGCATGGCATGCAGGCTGGCATGGTACACACAATACCCTTGGCTCCTAAGAGGTCATGAATTTGGATCATTTCCCAGATTATACATCTGCCCCTCTAGCTTGCATTTCAGAGCGTATGGCTATGGCAGAGGGGGCAGATTAGAAATCATCTTCCAAAGTGTAAGAAGGAGGAAGTTCCTTCTCGTCTGGTCATAAAGTTGTTACCTGAGTGTTAAAAGGGCATGGTACAACTGTTTTCTTGTGAATTGTTTTCGGTAAGTTAAAATGCAATGAATGCCTTACAGTCGTAGAAGGCATACTAAGTACTATGTAGTAAGACTACATCACAAGAAGAATCCCAGCCTCTATTGTTAGGGAACTTACTTGTCATTTGAAATGACTACAGCAACACCTGTAAGGAGGGACAACTTGGAATGGCCCATTTATTGCTTTACATTGTATTGATTTCTCAAGTGCTGACAAATAATTTTCCTTAAAAATTTGACTTCTATATGCAGATACTTATTGGAGTAATCAGTTCATTTCAGAGAATATCATCCACTAGGGCTTCTTTTGAAATTGTAAAAATGTAAGATTCTGGAAACTATAGAATGCTACCAAAAGGCAACATAGGGCTAAGTTGAGGCCCGGGGTTACCATCCAGCTGCTGAGAAGGAATGCTTTCGGATCAGAGGAAATATCAATAGCGAAAACAAATGAAGAAAAAGAGGTGGATATCAGAGGAGAAGATGTATCATTCCATCTCGTAAGCTAATCTGTCACTTGTGTTCTGAATTTATCTCCAACTATTTCTTCTTCCTTCTTCAATCAATTAATGGTTCTTTCTCTTCCATCTTTATATTCTCCATCATCATTGGCTTTTCCCTTTAATCCAAGGAGGAATAATCAAGGTGAAAAAGAAATGGTGGGGTGAGAACAGTGGGAGTATAATGGAAGCAGGGGATAATGAAGGAAGGGGGCTCTAAGCAAAAGCAGTGGATAATAGTAAGTGCAGATGTCCTGGAGGCTTTTCTTCCCTTGCTAAGGAGTTTCACTTTATCATTTAAATAGCAGATAGAGTAGTCACGTTAAAATAAATATCAGCCCATGTCATTTTCCTTTTTCGAAGCCTTTAGTGTGAAACAACTAGATAACCGCATGCAAAATAGAAAAAAAAAAAGAGAGAGAAGAACTCCCATCTATTACTTTACACTACATAGAAATTCAGAATGGTTCATAGAGTTAAATGTGAGAGCTAAAACTATAAAACTTCTAGAAAAAAATAGAAGACATTTTAGTGATAGTGGATTAAGCAGAATTTTTTCTAAGACACAAAAACCATGAAGTATAAAAGAAAAAAGTCAAATTAGACTTTATCAGATTAGATTTTATCAAAATGAGGTATGTCTTCTGTTCAAAAGATGCTGTTGAGAAATGAAAATGCAAGCCACAGCTTGGAAAATATTTGAAAAATATATATTCAACAAAGGGTCTGTATAGACTATATAAAATTTCTGGACCCCAGGAACAGCAGTGTTTAAGCACAAGCAAAGGATCAGCTAGACTACTAAATTATTTTAGATAAGCAGCAATGAGAGATTGAAGAAGATTGTTAGAGAGAATAGGATAGAATCAATAAAAGAATTATGAAGATGTTGCAGAGATGGGGTATATAGGACTTGAGAATTTCTTGTATTTGGAGACAAGAGATGGAGGTACCCAAAACCTCCCTGACGAAAGGTCAAATTATGAGGAAGAGGCATTTGAAAACATGAGTCTGGAACTTTAGAGAGAGGTCAAGGTTAACAATGTAGATTTAGAAGTCATCTGCATAGAGGTGATAGTGAATCTTGGATTTGTTCACAAGATTGCACAGATTAAATTAAGTAATAATTCTTTAAAAGAGTTAGGAGCCATTAATTCCTTTGGTTAACTAAAACCCTAAAATGAAAGCGAAGGCAGTTACTAGAGTTAATGATCAATTTCATTTTTGCTATTATTGTGTTCAGTGGCCTGAAATGACTAAGATTTTTCTCTGAAAATTAGCAGCTGTGTGGAAATGCAAAATTCCAAGCGGTTACAAATGCAATACCAAGTTAAATCAATTTACATGTTTATATTCACAAAGGATCCTAAACACATAAATGAAATCTTTGTTCGAGTTTTTAAATATTAGTGGGATAGAAGTCATCTTGCAATGGAGTCTGTACTGATTTTGCCAATATGGCCCTGTATTTTCTTTGAAAATGCAATTATATACTTATCATATTACATAGTTGTCTCTTTTTTTGATCAACTGACAACAGTCAGCTTGTGCACATATTTCCACTTAGTAAAAATAAATTTGAATGAATAATGATATGTTCTTCCTAAAGTAGTTAGTGATATAAATATACTGCTTTTTCTATTTTGTCCAGTTTTCATCTTCAGTGATAAACAAGCAGATTTTCTTATTATTTGGAAATATTTTTTTTACACACATACATAAAAGTACAGGTTTGCAAAGAGTGACTTTATTATATCTATTATAAAATAGTAATTCATATTACACACATGTAAAATCATGTATTTTAGTTTGCCTCCTCTTTATGCTTATGTTTGCTGGTGTTAATGCTAAAGTTTTCACAAAAATTGCTCTAAGTTTTGCTGTCCTCAGAACAAGCAGCACAAAAATATATCAACCTTGAAACTGGGTGGAGACAGCACCAATGGCTTACTCCAAGATAAATTAATATTTTATATATTTTTAGTCTTAGACAAAAGACTTCCATGGAATGAGTGTAACATGCCTACTTACACATGGCCTTTGGGGAAGATTGGGGTGGTACACAGCATAGATGCACTTTCAAGAGTGAAAATCTGATAATCAGTCTCTAAATGTTAGTAACAATCTGGAATATTTACTTTTGAAATTAATGGGAAGGGTTCTGCAGCTTTTTCTTCGTTGAGTTTTGGATGTGCTCATGTAAATATGACTTTACTTTTCTGTCTACCAATGGGATAATGTCTAATATGTGCAGATTAGGGTGAAATCTCAGATGCTTTTTGATACATCATTTTCAGTATTGCCACTGACATACCGAGATTTCATTGAAGAGATATTCAATGCAGTGGAGTTATGTAGATGTCACTTTTCATTGTTTTATTCTCAAAAAAGGAGAAAAAATATCTTCTAGGGAAACCTTGATAACAAGAGAGAGATTTTTATTTTTTTAATTAATATTCAGTGCTCTTTTTAACACTGGATATTGATTAACTACAGTAGGTGCAAATCACATGCTAGTACAGAAAATTAAGAGATATTCAAGTCTTTGGATTTTCCAGAAGTAAATTCTACCAGATACGTATTTATTAAGGTAAGCAGGCTCTCAGCTAAAGCTTCACACAGACTTTTGTCATTTGGGACCTTGCCAATGAAATAAAACGTAAATCTTGAGAGAAGGCCTTTTGATTTTTATTCCAAGTAACTCACACATCCTACAAGGCATAAATCAGAAGACTCATTAAAAACCACACCAAAAAATTAAAATGTTTTTTATACTAAGATTATAGCACTATATTCTTGAAAGCTCTTATCTGAATATTTGCCTTTTAGACTTCCATTTCAAGGAAGGAAAAGTAATTTTTGATTAAATGCCTATTGATTTACTGTCTCCCAGACTCACCAAATAGAGTTTATCTAAGACTAAAATGCAGTTACCTCTAGAATAAATTTTGGCAGCTGAAATGGAATTTGGCAACTATTTAACTGGGCAGAGAAAGTTCACTGAATTTAGAACAAGATATAAGTGAACACTATCTTATCTCTTTCAAGATGTAGTGATATTTTAAGGAGGAATAAGAGTGAGATGGCAACCCAATATAATAAATAAAATAGAATGAATTAAAATCTTAGCTCATAATCCCATGCAGTATTGTTGGTCTAAACATAATTGTTGGAGTCTTTATCGGTGTCATAAGGAACTTATTGCTTGATAGTTTCCCTGCAAGCACATTTGCTAACATCCAGCACTGAGAGAGTTAATATATGGGAGGTACTTAGCATAGCACCTAGAACACAGTAACTGTTCAATAAATGCTAGTGAGTACTATGGTTTTTGTTGCAATTTTCTGTCCCATCCTCTGTCTTCCTTCACCTGTCTCCCTCACTGCACTCTAATTTCAAAAAGTATGATTAAAAGCTTACCTAGATTTTTGAACTGATTTTATTCTTTTGACAACAAAAGTATTCTTTTCAATATCTTGCCCTATTTCAGTCATCACTGAGGAAAGAGGAAGAGATGGGCAATTATGGTGCTCTCCTTGCAGACTTATCTCACATGTATGGTTTTCAGAGTCAGGTTGAAGGACTAGAAGTGATTTTCAATGAGACATGCCACTTTTCAGGCTTGTTGTTGAATTGTCTAAACAACAGGGCTATTAATAGCTAACGGGGCTATTAAAAGCATTTTCAACAAAAAGAATGCCATTCTTAATCTTAATGACACTAAAGAAAAAGAAGAAAAGACATTCTTCCCACAAGATTTAGAATATCTACAGTTATTTTTCTCATTTGTTTTGGTTTTTGGTTTTTTTGGGGGGGGGTTGGTTGTTTTTTACTAAAATCTAAACTAATCTAACTCACTTTGAAACTTTACTAATGCCTACCTTGGCTTTTCAAAAGTTATAATTCATTCTAAGTTCCCCTTTTTCTTATATTTTTTTATACTTTCAAAAATATTTTTCCGTGTCAGCCAACACTAATAACAGAACTCCTTTAACATTTATACACTCATGCAAATTATAACATTAAGTAGTAATTCTTGAGTTTTTGCTATGTCCTGATATGGCCTGGGATACCATGAGGATGCAAAAAAGAAGTAAAACATTGGATTAGATGACTCTTCAGAGAAGGCAAAACTTATGCATACGAAACAATTAAGAACAAGTGATTCGTAAATACTAAGCTCTGAAATAGAAAGTGCCAGATTGTGTGACACAGACAACATGGCAACAGGGCTTAGAAATGGTCAAGACCGCATGGGCTGTATTCATCAAGGAAGGATTTGGCCTGAGCTTTGAAGGATTGGTTGGATTTGGATCACTGTAGAGGAGAGGGGAAGGCATATTCCAGGCAGCAGAGAAAGCAAGAGCAAGCTCAGAAGCAGAAATGCCATGCAAATGTCATAGCATGCCCTAATTTTAATGATTCTGCAGTCCTATGAGGTGACTTTGATCTCATTGTAATTTATACCCACAGCAAAAGATTCCCATTTAGTAGCTGGCTTCATTTAGAGAGAAGGAAGATTGAAGCGTGGATACTGAATAAATACCTTTGACAAATAATCACAGTAAATAAAAATATGAAAAAGCTGAAATTTCAGTTTCTAGCTATTCTAAGCATGTTCTTTAGTCTGGGGCTTGGTTTTAAGAAGACAGAATTCTTAGGGCATTATAAAGAAACTCAAACATTCAAGATAACTAATCTAATCTCTAAACTAGAGGAAGGATGTTTTTTCTTAATACTGTAATAAAAAAAAACTGCCATCATATTTTATATGGCACCAACTCTGTTATTAATCAAACTCTTTTAAGGCTAAACTGCAGCCCTGCTCTCATCCCAGGGCCTTTAGTGAGTGAGCCTGAGTGAACATAACCATCATTCAACTCCTTGACTTCTCCAGTGAGAAAGAATGCTGACACCAAAATGTTTTAGAGTCAACTGCAAGAACTCATTAATACTGTGCCCAAGTAGGAACTGCTGATCATCAGGGATTTGATCACAAAGTAAATTAGAGGTTGTGCATCACTATGTCTTGTGACCAACACGCATTAGTAAAAGTAAATAAGCATGAAGACAGACTGATTAAGGTCTGCTCATATAATTGGCTCCTGAAAACACTTTATTCTAATATGTTAGGGGGAAAATTAACATCAACCTGGAAATCACATTGACTCTTAGAACACTGAAGAGAAGAACTGTTTGAGGTTTGTGGTAAAAGATCATCACAGAAGCCAGTATTGATTCGCATTACTGATCAGCACTCTTAAGTGGATGTACTTTTGTAGGTGTTAAAAATGTAGTGGGAAGGGCTCCTGGGTGGCTCAGTTGGTTAAGCGACTGCCTTCGGCTCAGGTCATGATCCTGGAGTCCTAGGATCGAGTCCCACTTTGGGCTCCCTGCTCAGCAGGGAGTCTGCTTCTCCCTCTGACCTTCCTCCCTCTCATGCTCTCTGTCTCTCATTCTCTCTCTTGCAAATAAATAAAATCTTAAAAAAACAAAAATTTTTTTAATTAAAATTAAAAATGTAGTGGGAAAATAAGAGAAAGAAAATTGAGTTTCAAGTACATAGAAACATTTGATTTGAAATGAGGTAGAAAGAGCCTTGTACTCTAATGTCACTGGTGTTATAAGGTAGTGATTTGCAGATTAAAAAAAAAGTAAAAACATGAAAAGACAGGTCTGCAAGTAATATTTTAAAATTTTATTTCTGAGATATATGACTAGTCCAAACTAAGTTAAAAAAATAAAACAGTGCATAGTTTTGAGAAAAACAGGAGAAGATTGGCAAAAGAAAAGACCTTTTGACTCTTTGGGGAAAATTGTGAAGTGAGTGAAGTTTTTTCATACGATGATGACTGGAGCACAAGTTGTAAAAGAAGAAATCACATCATTTTAATGACCTCACTAATGACTCACTTGTGGACTGGAATTTCTCAAAAGGAAGAAAATGTAACATTCTTATGTAAAAGATACGCTCAGGTATGAATTTCCAAGCAAGTGGTTCACCATATTTTTTTTTAAATAATTTTTTTATTGTTATGTTAATCCCCATACATTACATCATTAGTTTTAGATATAGTGTTCCATGATTCATTGTTTGTGCATAACACCCAGTGCTCCATGCAGAACGTGCCCTCCTCAATACCCATCACCAGGCTAACCCATCCTCCCACCCCCCTCCCCTCTAGAAGCCTCAGTTTGTTTTTCAGAGTCCATCGTCTCTCATGGTTCTTCTCCCCCTCCGATTTCCCCCCCTTCCTTCTTCCCCTCCTGCTACATTCTTCTTCTTTTTTTCTTTCTTAACATATATTGCATTATTTGTTTCAGAGGTACAGATCTGAGATTCAACAGTCTTGCACAATTCACGGCACTTACCAGAGCACATACCCTTCCCAGTGTCCATCACCCAGTCACACCATCCCTCCCACCCCACCCCCGACTCCAGCAACCCTCAGTTTGTTTCCTGAGATTAAGAATTCCTCATATCAGTGAGGTCATATGATACATGTCTTTCTCTGTTTGACTTATTTCGCTCAGCATAATACCCTCCAGTTCCATCCACATCGTTGCAAATGGCAAGATCTCATTCCTTTTGATGGCTGCATATCATAAAAGCCATCTATGAAAAACCTACAGCGAATATCATTCTCAATGGGGAAAAACTGAGAGCTTTCCCCCTAAGGTCAGGAACGCGGCAGGGATGTCCACTATCACCACTGCTATTCAACATAGTATTGGAAGTCCTAGCCACAGCAATCAGACAACAAAAAGAAATAAAAGGCATCCAAATCGGCAAAGAAGTCAAACTCTCACTCTTTGCAGATGATATGATACTTTATGTGGAAAATCCCAAAGACTCCACCCCAAAACTGCTAGAACTCATACAGGAATTCAGTCAAGTGGCAGGATATAAAATCAATGCACAGAAGTCAGTGGCATTCCTATACACCAACAATAAGTCAGAAGAAACAGAAATTAAGGAGTCGATCCCATTTACAATTGCACCCAAAACCGTAAGATACCTAGGAATAAATCTAACCAAAGAGGCAAAGGATCTGTACTCAGAAAACTATAAAACACTCATGAAAGAAATTGAGGAAGACACAAAGAAATGGAAAAACGTTCCATGCTCATGGATTGGAAGAACAAATATTGTGAAGATGTCAATCCTACCTAGAGCAATCTACACATTCAATGCAATCCCCATCAAAATACCATCCACTTTTTTCAAAAAAATGGAACAAATAATCCTAAAATTTGTATGGAACCAGAAAAGACCCCGAATAGCCAGAGGAATGTTGAAAAAGATGAATGGATAAAGAAGAAGTGGTTCACCATATTAAAGTAGGTATAAATCACCCAGCTTCAGAAGATCTGCGAGGTTGGAAGAGCAGATATTATTCCATTTTATAAATGAGGAAATTGAAATGTTAATGCAAAGAGAAAGGGACAGAGTCTAGATTTGAACCTGAGTCACTCTCCACTTTATTTTTAATGCATAAATCACTCAAAACTTTTAGAACTTTTGCATTTGACTTCATATAAACAGGGTAGATAAATTCCTAGCTAAATAGAAATTTATTTTATTATAATTTTCTCATTCCTCAGAGTCAAGTTCTCAATGATTGAAGGTCTCTTGAGTGTCTTTAAATATCATTTAGATTTTGGTAGTAAAAACTTGTTGGTATTTAATTCTGTGAAGATAATGGCAGCTTTTTATAACTAAATAGACTTCTAATTTTTTTCTAATTTCAGGGTGTTTTTTTTTTTTCTTCCATTTTAATATCGTTCAGTCATCATAAAGGAAGCCACGGGGGCTTTCTCAGGTAATGCTTCATGAGTAAGGAGAGAGAAAGCAATGTTGGCACCTTGTTAAAATTTCTAAGAACTTTTATGTTCAGGAATTTATATTCAGGAATTTCGTTGATTTTTTTTTTTTAAAGTTCCCCCAGGGCAATTGAGCTCCTGGGCCGCTGATTCTCAATAACCAAAGTCATACCTGACAAACAAAAATGTATTACCCTGTGACAAGGTATAATTAGTAATTTCCCGCTGAACTGGAATAGTCATTTTAGCTGTCAGAAATATTTTTTTCCTAGTAAGAAAATTCACTTGCAAAAACAAATTAAGATCTGAAGGAGTTCAGCAAGCAAGGGAATTGGATTACCTGAAAGGAAGCTATATGCCTCTCCACGACTGGAATGTACCAGAGACTAAATGTTTTCTAGGGATTTCTTCTGATACCCCCACCAATCTCCTAATTCACAAATGGCAGTCAAACATGTAATTTTTTTTCTCTGAAATAGAGGAAATAATAACTGATGATTTTAAGGGACATCTTTAGACCCTTCAGACAATAATGTTTTCAGTACAGGACTAAATTAATTCATAATACTATCTGTGTCAGTTAGGAATGTTATAGGCTAGAAGTAACAGGAAACTCTACTATTGGTAACATAAAGAAGAAGGGTTTATGTTTCTGACATAATGAGTAGTCTAATCAAGGCCCCTATTAGCAGGGAAGTGAACAAGAGAGAGAGTTCAGGGGATATTAGGTTGGTTGTGTTTCTGATTCTCTTGGCTTCTCCCTCTTAATCATCTTGTGGCAGCTTTGGCTATAAGGCCCATGGTGAGAACAGGAGGAGGTAAAAGGAGGGAAAAGATACTACTAGCCTTATCTGTCTTACCAGTAAAAGCTAAGGCTTTCCTTCCGAAAACTCCAAGCCCTTCCACACATAGCTCATTGCCCAGACTTGGCTCATCGCCAACCCTGACAGTAAGCCTTCGAAGTATTCAATTTTCTAGCCTCTACTCTGGAGGCAAGGAAAGAAAAGGTGGTTGGGAATGGGGATGAGGTAAGCAACCAACAAGGACTGCCATGCCACAAAAAATAAATAAATTCTGCCAATAAAATAAACTTTACCATATATCACATCACCCCATTGCAGTTGCAGCATTCACTGGGAGCTTACCCAGATCTAGAAAATGAATTCCTATATATCCAAAGACAAGCACAGCAAATTTATCCTCCCAAAGATTTCAGAACCTGGACTTTGTGCCAGGTGCACTCTCTGCAAAGTGATTCAGATTTATGCCTCAGCAAAATATCGGATTGCTTCCAGACAAGGATCTTCAGAGTCACTTGAGAATATATGAAACTCTAGTGTCAAGCATTTGCTGCACAGAGTGCAGGAAAGCTGCATACTCCCCATTTTTGAGGAATCTCATGCATGAAGAAAAGGCGCTGACAAGTAATAGTCATTGAATAATTGATTGTTCAACTTTTAATTATTGGCATTTTAGTAAATATGCCAATAACTATATGTATATACCGCAACTATAATATTATATTATTAACTATAAATAATAATATATGTGCCCACACACATAATTTTGATATTTGGAAGCAATTCACCACATCCTTGCCCTGGTTGCCTGCTATTTCCTTAAGGGCCCTCCAAATGTACACCAGGAACTCTAGATTGGAAACCACCCTTCCCGACTTTCCAGTGATATTCTTACATTGTATTTGAAGGAAAACATTGTATCGATGTTAACGAAACTTACTGTAGTGATCATTTTGCAATATATACAAATACCAAATTATTACTTCGTACACCTGAAACTAATATGTTATATATGTTAATTATATCTCAATTTTTAAAAAAGAAAACATTGCATCAGACATTAAAGTTATTTCATCATAAATTAGCCACATTTTAAGAGCATATTAGCTCCTGTGATAAGATTAGTAAAAATGCTCTATTTTGTCTTATTCTCTGATGAAGGTAAAAAGTTTGATTCTTGTAAATTTTTGCTGAATTTGACTTCTCAGAATTCTGTACTGCAATATATATTTTACCACCTTGTCATCCATTTCCTTAGATAGTCCTATTTCAGATCATCTGTCCCCTCATCCCCATAATTATTTTCCCCCATAATTATATTTGTATTTGATAGGCCATACTTGCCATAAATAAATAGCACCAATAGCTGGTGTTAAAATGGGTGGACCTTAGTATATTGTATATTAGAACCATTAAATACTTATGAACAATTGGTTTAGCAGTTACGATGTGTTTGGCTGCAAGTCATAGATCATTGATGGCAGTGGTTTCTCTGAAAAAGGGTTTATTTTTCTCCAGCATCAGGATGGGCAGAAGCAGACAGGCCAGGGTTGGTACACATGCTCAAAGAAGTTATCAAAGCACCAGCCTTATCCTGGCTTCTTGCTCCTCCATCCATCACCACGTGGCTTCCAACCTCATGTTTGCAAGATGGGTGGTGCCTCTTCCTGTACCGGGAAGGAAGAAGGAGGATAGACAAGGACAAAGGGCCTAAGACATACAGCTGATTCTGCCCCTTTTATCTGGAAAACAGTAGCTTTCCAGAAACTGACTTGAGATGCTTTGTTTACATCTTATTTATTCAAAACCATTCCTGGTAACCCAGAACTGTGAGAATATGTGATGGAAGAGATGAACATTTTTAACTAGTACAATGATTCTCCAAACAAAATCTACGATTTTCTCTTTTTCTAAAATTTATGTATTTATTTATTTATCTATTTATTTATCTCTTTTTATCTATGTTATTTTATTTAAGTAACCTCTTTGGGGCTTGAACTCACAACCCCAAGATCAAGAGCTGCATGCTCTTCTGACTGAGCCTGCCAGGCACCCCAGGATTTTCTTGGAAGAAGGTGGAAAAAGATTTGAAGAGACAACAAATAGCTGTACATAAAACAGAGGAGTGGACCAAATAAAAACTGTCCTCCTTATTATATATTGTTTTTTTCCCCTAAATGTAACTGAAAATGCCTGAAGCCATTGAAAATAAAGCAGTTTTGCAATGTAGATACCAAGAATTATCTATTAACTAGTTCAGTGTTCTCTGAACAGCAACTAACACATACGTATATTCCAGGAATGTAATGAATATTAAATTAAATTGTGTTGATTGCTTCAATGATTTTCCTTAACCTAAATTTTCACTTTAACAGTTGCAACTAACTATTCATATATACAATCAACTCTCAATTACCAAAGGGTGAATTCTCTAAATTCCCATTATTGGAAAATCTGGCTTTCCATTTCTTCTGTGCATTGTCACCTAGTGGAAAGATTTTACTACTTTGTTAATTAACTCTGTTTCTCACTGTAGCAAAGCAAGGTTTGAGTGGAAGCGTATGTTAGTTTCCTCTCTGCACTCAGGTCAGCTTCTGTAAAGAGTCTCTTTCCCATGACCTCCTCTTCCTCCAGCAAAGGTATAAACCCACAAGCAGTTATCTAAAAGGGAGCAGCTACTTTGGGGCCAGTCTTGATCCTGGCTATGAATCAAGGCGAGAAATATTGAGTAATTTGCCTAAGGATTTACCAACTACTAATTCACTTTCTCACTGGATATGTTTAGGCTTACAGTTTGGAAGACACTCAGTTTGTTCATTCAATCAAGCATATATTCGTTTGAGAAGCACCGTTAAATTCCTTCTATGTGCTGTATATCATGCAGAGCTCACAATGTATATAGTCCCACTGTATTCTGCAGCCAAACCAAATAATATTTGTACATGTAGTTTGAAAAAAAAATGTGACTTTCATGAGTTAATCTGTGTGTTTTATTTGTTGTTGTTGTTACAAACAAGTCCTCCAGGTTGTACAGCTCTTTGGCGGGGATGGAAGGGAGTTATTGGTGTAGACCACACGTGAGTCACGTGAATGGTCCCCCCAGGGGTGGCACAGCACGCACCCACAGGAGTGTATGCAGTTACTTTAGTGCACATTTGAGGATCGGTTCCTGGTTTGTGTTATCCATATCGTTAGCTTATTACATCATTTAGATTTGGACAAATAAAGGGTTGTTGTTTTCTTTTCTTTTAGCCATTTTTTCCTCATCAGTTAATATTGCCTTTAATTTCCATAAGTATTAAATTCTCTTAAGAGAATTTAGTATCTATGTTCTTTATTCTCTTGCAAATAGACAACATGTCTACATGCTTTTGCGACAACACACTGGGATTATGGTATACTATAAACTTCAGACTTAGAAAATGTCTAAGAGTATTGGCCAACTGATTTAATTCCCTGATATGGAAGAAGATATTCCATTCTTCAAGCCCTTTCGGAAACTTATATTGCCATTACTTTTGAGATTACTGAGAAAAATAACTGGCTGTCTTCTTCTCACTGGACTGATCTAGTGAGAACTCTTTGCAATATTTATTATTAAGCAAATGTGTGGCATATCACATTGGTTTTCCTTTTTCTCCTTTTCCTATGTTCTTTAGTTTATATAATATACTTTTATAGTGGTGACTTAGCAAGAAACATTTCTGCTTAACTTCTGTCTGAAATTAGGTAGGGATCATATACCTTTGACTTTTCCATCACACCTTTTCTTAGGTACAGTATTTGTCTTCGATTACTGCCAAATGCAAAATTTATCATGGCAACTTTTAAGTCATCTTTAGAAATCATTATATTTACAGATGATCCATAGCATTTTCTCTTGTTGGCTTCTCAACAAGTTGTCTTTAATATGTCTGTCTTAATGTTACTCTGTAATTTAAACTATTTAAACAATCTGTGGTAAACTGTAGAAATATCATTTCACTACATATTCTTTTAATATTTTAAAAGCAGTTCCCATCATTATCATTCCTTCAATTTTTGTTATCCTTTATCATGGACCTGCATGTTATTTTAGAGGGCTTTTCTTTTTAGTCTCCACTTGCTTCTAAATTTCAAACTGCCTGTGTATCTTTTGCATATACATTTAAACACAGGAGAAAAAAAATGTGAGTAATGCTTGCTAACTGTGGCATGATTGCAGTCTGAGAAGGAAGTGAATAAAGAGGTAATATAAAATCACAAATCAACCCCAAGGCCCAGTGTTAAGCTGTTTTCAGTACCCTATTGGAAAGGAAAAATCTCTTGAGTTTCACAGATGAACAAAAACTTCCTTGTATTTACCATGCACTGAAAATACAATTAACAGTGTGTATGGGGAGAAGAAAGATAATGAAAAGAGAAATTAGTCTCTGAAAAGCACGTTCTAATGAGGCCATGAAACACAAGTTCATGTGTCTTATCTCAAAATATTTAAGAGATCCAGCGATAAAAATCAGGAGCCACCTGCCTCTTTAGATTACCCTAAAGAGGTGATCATGGTTTCATAAAATATAAAAAAAATCTGGGGTTGTCATTGTTTTTAATCCTGAACTCTGTATTTTGTCAATTGAGAGTAGCTATAGACAAAAAGTTCGGTGAGATGTTCTTAGGAGACAAAAAGTTCAGCAAGGAGTTTTTCATATCAGTTCAGTTGTTCAGATACTAATGAAGCATGCTCTTAATGGTTAGAAGAGCGGTAGCCCCAGAGGCTAACAATCTCAGGTGCGACGGCAGTGTTGCATCATTTAGTCTGAGGAATCTATTAAGACACAGTCTTGACACAAGAATGGAAGCCATTGAACCTGTTGAGGTGTTCTCTTCCTGAAAATGTGTCAGGTACACAGTAAGCTCCACGTAGCATACATTAATTGCTGACTCAAGGATGTCCCATTCGAAACAGAGGGCAGTGGAAGTCAGGGTGGGAGAGTATGGAGCAGCTTCCTTCCAGCCACCATTCCTTCCTTTTGTGGTGAGCCAGCAGGATGTCTGGTGCTGGGAGAGCTTTGGCAAACAACCTGGAGAGAAAACACGCCTTCTGAAAAGGTAGTTAAATCTCAAAGACCTCCAGTTCTTTACTGTTTATACAGGATTTGTGGTATTTTCCTTTCTCTTTTCTTATTCATCCTTGTTCAAAGAAAGGACAGAAAGACCTGGTGGAAAGCTTCACCAAGAAAAGGCTTTTTGAGAGAATTTAAAAGAAGACAAAGGAGTCCAGCAAAGCATTACTGGGGAGGAGTTGAGGGAAGAAGAGGTTTGCCAGTAAGGAGCGGGAGTGGGGCGTGAGGTGTGTCGGGGCGGGGGGCAGCACCTTCCAGCACATAAATGGCTTCTCTTGGGAATATTGGGAGTATGTTTTCTAGGGCAGCACGAGGGTTCCAGACTGTGGCTTGTAGCAGTTATCAGTCAGCATCTGCATGGCAACTTCTGCCTCTGGGCTCTGTGAAATCTCTGACAGGAGGAGACCAAGGGCTCTGACTGGTAGGGAGTTTGCCATCCTGGTAGGGAGACCTGTGGGTTGGCGGTTGGCCGCATGACTGTCACTGGAAGACAGCCCTGGGTTTGTCCTGGTTCCACAGCTGGCTCAGTGTGTCATCCTGAGTCTCAGCCTCTTCAGCTGTAAACCATGGATAATAATAGTATCGGCCTCATAGGTGAAGAGTTATAGAATTTAGGACAACCTCCAAACATGGTCACTGTTACCACAGTTGAGTGATCCTCATATTTGCAACAACAGGGATACAATGAAATCAGAATCCATGCTGTGAGCAATCAAGAGGGGCAGTCTTTGAGACCACAGTCAGGAAGGTTTGATTAATTAGTCAAACAACAAGTAATTATTGAGAGTCCACTGTGCCAGGCATTGATACAAAGGTGACCATTACTTGTCCCTGTCTTCAAAGAGCTTAGAGTTTAATAAGGAAAACAGATATATACACAGCGTACAGAGTGATACATAATTCTGCTGCTGTATGGTGTTATCTGGGTCACTGAACCTGGAGACAGAGTCCTTGAGTCCAAATCCCAGCTCTGTTGCTTACTGGCTGTGTGACCTTGGACAAGATACTAACCTCTTTGTGCCTAGGTTTCCCCCTATATAAGTGACAGTAATAAGAGCACCTCAGTTCAAGAGTCGAGGGGAGGATTAATGTTGTGAAAACTGAATCGTGCTTAAAATAGTGCTTATTTAGCACTCAGTAAATTCTAGTTATGACATGGGAACAGAAATGAGGAAGCTGACCACTGTCTTCTCCGTCCTTTCTTTTCTGACATAAGGGTGGTTGGGGAAGGCCTCGTGGGGGAAGTGTTGTCTAAAGAAGTGAGGTTGAGGAAGAGCTGGTGGGAGAGGAGAGAAGAGAATCCTGACGGGGGCGGGGCATGTGCAACGTCCCAAACGAGGGAGCTCGAATACGGAAGTGCAGCAGTTAGTTCAAAATGGCTACAAGTTGGAATACATGGGGAAGAACAAAGGGAGGAGAAGAGAGGCCAGGTGAGATGTGGGGGAGGGACAGATCATGAAGTGCTTTGCAAACTGTCCTAAGGCGTTAGAGCTTTCTCCCCAAAAGCAGTGGGGAGCCTGGCAGCATAATTTGATCAAGTCATCAGAAATCCTGGAAACAGATGCCCAGAGGGAGAACATGAATAGAGACAGCATTGAGCCAAGGGTTAAATCTTGGAGCAGGCCCGAGTTTGGGGAAAAGGGGAAGAAAGGGCACCAGTAACGGAGCCTGACAAGGAACTGACATGCCAGGGGAAGAACCAGGTAGCATGGGGCCTGGACGCTTGGCCACAGCAGGAGGATAGGGTTTCATCCAGAAGGGGTTAAGGAGAGTATGGAGCGCTGCGGGGAGATCAAACAGAATAAGGCTGGAGAGAAGTTTATTGGTTCTGGCAATTAGGAGGTAATTGGTGACCTTGGAGCATGGGGGAAGCATTGGAACTGGAAGCCAGATGGCAGAGGCTGCAGGGACCAAGGGGAAAGTCGACTCCCCCAGGTGCGCCCAACTGGGCATGAAAAGAAGAGGAAGGGTAAAGAAGTTAGAAGACCAGCAGGGTCTTTTAAATAGGGGAGACCCAAGAGATGGTTTCAGTGAAGAGAAGGAATTCATAAACTCTGATGGATGGAGAGAATCAGGGTAGCTGACAGGCTCAGAAGGGAGAGGGGTCACTCTTTTGTGGACATGAGGCTCAAGAGGCAGGATGGATGCAGGACAGAGACCATTTTTGAGGTTGACAAAGGAGAAAGAGGATTCGTGTTTTATTTCCTGAGAATGAGGGGAAATAGATAGAAACAGGAGACTTGATGTTATGGAAGGTTTTGTTGTCAACTGCTATGGGGGAGGCTTCGGGGACTTAATGAGAAATGAATCAAACAGCTGCAGGGTACCCAGGAGGCTGGGTGTGACTCTTTCACAATAAATTAATGAATTTAATTTCTCTGTAAGCCCTCTGTCACTGTGAGAATGAAAAATGGTGACCATTTAATTCCCTAAGAAACTTAAATTCAAGTCTAATTCTGAACTTCAGGAGGTGACAGAACTTTATAAAAGTGTTCATTCTCCAATTCCTTTAGTTATACTAACTTTTCCCCGAAATTCCACATTGCCTTTCAGAAGAACTGCCAGGTAAGTGGTCTTGTTGCCAGTGCATTCTCTCCTTCCACCTTAAATACAAGCTACGTGTTAGAATTCTTTACTTTTTCAAATGTTTCACTTAGATTTCCCAACATAGCTTCAATAATGTGTGCTAGGACCGTGTTTTTGCTGTTCTCACCGCCACTAATGTTAACTCACCCCATGGAGGACTTGTCCTATTCATATTATTTCCTCTATCACCATCTTTTCTTGTTAGATTCTTCTGTATGTTTAGGGTTCGGTTTTGTTTTGTTTTCAGATTTTTTTTTTTTTGCTTTTTTTTTTTTAATATGTACATTTGCCATAATTTCACAAGGGCATTATTAAAACGTCAGATTGTCCAAAGGGAAAGCTAAATGGATGTCCATCCTTTGGTGAATTTCTCCTTAAATCACTGCTTTTATATGTTTTTGAAGCTTGGACCTGAGAATGACCTCAGCCTAGTTTTAGAGTCTTCTCCTGAAACCCTGAAAAGCTGCCACTGAGTCCTTTCACGGTACGCAGGACCCTCAGAGGAGGGCGGGGGCAGCCTTCAGTGGCTCACCCAGTCCCATTTCAGTGGAAGGACATCACTTCCCTAAAACGAACCCCCACTTTGAGAACAGTTCTCGTTTTCTAATAGGGTCAAACCAGACCACAGAGAAGCACATTCTGGAAAATAAGTTCTCCAGTGTTTCTGACCATCAAGCTGGGTTTCTGAAATCCAAGATGATTCCCAGCAGGGAGCCTAAAGATGGGCCGAAGCTACCAAGAAAGAAGTATCCCTGTTTTACCTGTGATGTCTATAAATTGTCATCACTTATTTTCATTCCAGAGTCATACTTTGTGCTGAACCATGAAAAGCAAAAATACATTTAAAATATTAAACCATAAGCTATTAGAGAAGGGTAAAAGAGTCCCTTTGTGTCAGGATTTCTTCTGTCTGAAGGGATGAATAGCCGTCACCTTTCTCTGACATAAATAGCTTTCATATAATACCTTCTAGAGGAAAAAAAATGGCTTTAGGACAAAATACAGTCACTACTCCTTTTCCCCATGCACGAACTTTTGAACAGAAAAATAACATTAACAGATTATTAAACTATTTGTCACCAAAGAAAAGCAGATGGTATTTTTGTACCTTGAATAATCTGTAGCAGAAAAAAAAAAATCATCAAAGGGGTAGCCTTTACTTGCCCTGCTTTCAAATTCACTAATTTCTCTCTTCCCAATGTAATTTACAATTGCCCTTGATTTTCAGACTTGTGATTTTGTTCCTTATTAAAATGGTTTAATTTTCTTTCAAAAATCTATATTAAATTTCAGAGTTCAGAGTGGGAGAAAAGAACTATTGAAAAGGCACTTTTTTTTTTTCCTTTTCTTTTTTTCCTGGAGGAAGGCTTTGGTTCTCAGAGGATATCAAATTCCCATGTCAGTTTTGTAAGTAAGGATCAGAAAATCTGTTGTCTTTTCAGGCCAGGCTGTTTGTCTTATTTGTGTGTTTATAGTAAACTCATCTACAAGTGCTTCCTGATGAAGTTAACACTTAGTTAATTACCCAAAGCCTTGACACGTTCTATAATTGCCATTTGGCTAACAAACATTTGATACTTTTCTTGGGTGGAATTTGTTGAGAACTAGAGAAGCAAGCTCTTGATGAATGGGGAACAAACCAAATAAATACAGTATTTTATGTTCTTTTAATTCAGGGCCAAGTGGATTTGGATGGAGTGTTTATTTAGTTTGCTGGCTGTTTCAAGATGCTGTGGTGTATTGATTCCTTTTATTATGAGCAGCCGTTTAACCTGACCTCTTCCAGATCCAGTATTTTAAAAGCCATAAATTTTAACTTTACTTATGAGCAAAGGCTGAAATGCTGTGAAAGCCTTTTTATTAGTTGAGCTTCACCATTCCTGATGCTCTTGTGTCACCCATGGAAACAATATTTAGGGCTTCTTAAATTAGAGTCGCTGCTCTACTGGTCGGGAGGGGCAAAGGCAGCTATAAAATGAAGTCATAAACATTTCAGGGGTATTGCATTCCGTGATGCGATAGCAGACAGGTGCAGGAAAGTAGGGGCAGGCTGAAAGAGAAAAGGATTTGGGTTGATCACATTAAATAAACATTTATTTTAGCATCTCAGATACTGAACACTATTTGGAAGAGAGGGACAGAGTACCAGGCAACCAAAGAGCAGGACGGAGCCAGAGACCAGTTCCCGAGACTAGTCTTAGACAAGTCCGAAGGTCCCAGGTACAACCCTCCTCTCTGGATTTACGACAAACCGAGAAATCTACTTTTCTTCCTAAACTGAGAAAATATATGCTTCTGATCATCGACTGATTTGAACATGATCCAGGGGAGAGTTTTTCTAGAATGTCAGTGCTTAACTTTTTGAAGGTACCATGATTGTCCTCTGAGGATGGGGAACTGTTTCGGGTTGATCAGCAAATCAAAACCATTTCATTTTAAAATAGCCCAGTAATGCATCTCCTGGCCAGGTGTATACACTTGAAAGGGCCTAATTTTCCATACAAAAGAGGAGAAGGAAATACACACAAATGTAGCCCTGAAATGTATCCACGGGTGAGAATGCCTTGTATTTAGAGTTGAGGACAGAAGGAAACATTGTACTTGTGGGGATTCCAGCCTTTTACTTATGCACATCTCACATCGGTAGCTTTGGTTTTCTTTGTAGAAAAGCAGAGAATTTCCCATCAGTTTTCTAATTATCAAGATGTTTGTTTAAACAAATTTTCTTTTCTCAACCTCTGGACCTCCTTTTATTTGATCATGCAGCAAAACTCTGATACAGCATTAGTGAGGTTATATAAGCAAAGAATTATCATTTCACTGTAGGAAAAAAAATCCAAGCTACGAAGAGAAAAAATTCATACTGAAATAATTCAAATAAAAATGCCTACAGCCAAAGAGAAATATTGAATGAGGAGATCCCACTCCCATCTTTATATTTCTTTGCAGAGGAATTTAATCCAAAATGGCATGTGTTTGGACTTGGTTTGTTAGTTGACCTTATTAATCTCTTTTTTCTTCTCCTGATGATAGCCTACTGAAGAATCCTTGTACTACCTGTGGCCAGAGACTTCTGTCCCAGCATTTCAGCCTTTGAACATAACCTTTAATATTTGTCTCCTCTTTGAACATAACCCTTAATATTTGTCTCCTTCTTGAACATAACCCTTAACATTTGTCTCCTCTTTGAATATTTCAGTGACTTAAATAAGAAAAACAAGACATATTTAGATTTCTTGGCATTAAAATTAAGTTGCTTCCCTAAATTGTCATTCTTAAGTTGCTAAAACAGGAGAAACTTTCTTAATAATTTGAAAAAACAAATCAGTGTTAAAATAACATCAGAATTTTACCACCTTTCAGTTTAAAAATTGCCTACAGTCCATTGGTTCCACACTGCCTGAATCATTGTTTGGTCTTCACTTAAAACCAAAGCCTTCAGAGGGTATGAGTCCTTATACTACTGTAGCCAAAGACTTCTGTCCTAGCATTTTTTTTTTAAAGATTTTATGTATTTATTTGACAGAGTGAGAGAGAGCACAAGTAGGCAGAGCGGCAGACAGAGGGAGAGGGAGAAGCAGGCTCCCCACTGAGCAGGGAGCCCGACGCGGGGCTCGATCCCAGGACCCCGGGACCATGAACTGACCCAAAGGCAGACGCTTAACCTACTGAGCCACCAAGGTGCCCCTCTCCTAGCATTTTAAGAAGTCAAATATTCTTGTTAATTCAGTTCCCCAAATTCAGTTCCATTCACTAAACAAGCAGCAAAATATTTAAATGTTTACAGTGTGTTTTTTTTTTCCTACACCCTTATTTGAATCAAGGTGGAACTACACTTTTATTAACCAGAATATCATCTGATCAATGTTCTGTATCCTACCCCTTTTTAATAACCATGCTTTTAAAAAGAACCACCTTTAAAGAAGACATTTTAATTGTAGTAAAATATACATACCATAAAACTTACCATCTTAACTATCTTTAAGTATATGGTTCAGTAATGTTAAGTATACTGACACTGTTGTGCATATAACTTTTAACGTCCAGATAATCCCAATAAATGTCCCCCCTCCCTGCATGAGGCAGCCACGTCTACAGCCGGAGCAGCTGTGGTGGATTTGAATATCTCGGGCAGAATATTCCCCTCTATAACCACAAAAGGGAAAGTAGTTGTTATCTTGGGGAAGTTACTCAGATTTCTAGAAAAACTTTCTGCCGGGGTGGCTGTCATGGTGTGAATTAAAAGGTTATGTCAGAGGTTAAACTATGCAATTAAATCAAGAAAGCAGATTATTCTAGTCGCTGACATTAACTTTTGGAAAGAGACAGGATTAGCTGTACTTAGTCACATATAAATCGCGTGAAATGAACAATGGGAAAAAAAATTATTTCACCAGGTACTTCCCGTGAAAGAAAATCGTTCCATCTTGCACCTCTAATTTTTCATCTTAATTCTGTTACTTCACGAGACTCGTTATCCTTTTCCAGATTTGCACACAGTGACTGATGCATTGTGACAGGTTGTTTTTGTTTTTCTGCTTTAAAAAATATTCCCTCTCTCCCTAAATAATTAACTGCAAATTAACCTTTTCTCTTACTGGAATATTTGTTGGGATCGAATACAGAAAATAGAAATGTGTAAGTGAGGCTCTTTCGACAGGAGATAAATTCTTAAAGGCCACCAGGGTATCATTTAGTAACCGCCTGGTGCAGTCCACTGAATGGGCCCCCTTTTGACCTGAAAGAGTTAATGCTCTATTGAAAGTGTGTGGATTGTCCCCAGCTTTTCTCCCTTGGAATGCTCTGACCCATTAATGGCAGTAATAATAATAATAGAAAACAATCCCACTTTGCCTCCATTACTCTGAAACTGTTAATGGTAGCCTAATGTTTTTTATTCTTTAAGTGTAACTGAAAACTGACATTCTGCTCAGCTAAAATTTCAAATGTAGTATGTTTTTTTCATTGCCGTTTTTACATGCCGTGCAGGATGCTGAGTAAGGAATAAAGCAAAGGTTTATAATTGGTCTTTTAAATCATCATAAACATTTATTTTTCCCCCCATGGCTATATCTAGTGCCAATAACTCAGTCATAAGATGATGGGAAAAACTATTTCATGATGCATCACAGCTCCTTTCTAAATTCTTACCCAGGACAAGGCAGGGAGAATAACACATGACATTTGGTTTGCTCAGAAGTTGATATTAAAAGAAGAACAAAAATAGCTCTTTTTTCATGGGGGAGCATCATCAATGAACCCAATAGTCCTTTCTTTTTTGATATAAATACTTTTTAGAAAAGCCATACATTTTTGTGTTTTTATTATAATTAACTATCAAAAGTGAAATAGGGCTCTGCAATGTTTGGGGTAGAGTTGGGGCTTCTGTTCTGGGAGGCTGACTTCTATAAAAGGCGATTAATGATGATAACCCTTTCTTGGACTATCCAAAGATTACAAGCATTTGGCACAAAGCCTGCCACATAGTAAGTTCTAAATAAAGATCAGCTTTGTTGTTATTGTTGTTGAGCCAAAACAAGACAAAACAATCCATCCCAATTTTAGGTCCTAAGGTCACACACATGTGGGGCAAATGAGTCCCACCTAGTGCACGGTACAATTAGAAAGCCCCTGCCTTGGTTATCATCCCCAGAAATAAGCATGTGTATTTGAGTGACTGTGTTTGGACACAGTCGCAGACTTCAGAGGTCTCATATTGCTGGTGGGATCAATCATGCACCTGGTCATCTGGCTTCTAGAGTGGTCTTCGCTCTTTTTCCATCCTCTCTGTCCATCTTCACCTCTGCGTGCCTCCCGCCCCACATGAACACTCCACAGTAGACAAATTGGTGGGTTTACCACCACTCATCAGGCCTCTGCTCTCCCCTCTTCCCCACTCTGTCTCTAGGACCATCTCTCAGTCTGTCCAGAGGTCCATTTCAGCTGAGAGTCTTCTTTTTCTCCCCCGACTCCTATCCCCCACTCTACGTCTTACCATATTCCACCTTGTTTGGGGATGCCTTTGAATTCTGCATTTTCATTCTCCATAAGCAGATGTTCACAGAGAGATACCTTTCTGTATCTTCTTGTGATCAATTAAGTCCAATGTCTGTAATGGCTGTGGAGGAAATCACCCCCCCCTTTTGTTTTTATTAGTAGCCACATAATGACACACATATATATAGTATGTTGCAGCCTTATGGCTTTCTCATTCATGTGTAATTTCAACTGATCACAACAAAAATCCATGAGATTGGCATTACTGGTAATTTAGATATGTTATTTTACTTATCAGTGCCTCAATTTCCTCAACTATCAAGTGGGGATAATGATAATATGTACCTCACATAATTGAGTATAGACACCCAGGCACTCAGAACGTACCTGGTACGGGTAGCTGCTGCTGGTGTTTTCATCATCATCAGTGTTATATTTTTCATTATTCCACTCTTACTGATAAAGAAATGAAGCCCAGAAAAGGTAAATGACTTGCCAGACCCCAAGTCTTCCAATGCCACGTCCACATAAAAGGTGTTTCTTACAGGGGTGCCTGGGTGGCTCAGTCGGTTAAGCCTCTGACTCTTGATTTCAGCTCAGGTCATGATCTCTGGGTCATGAGATCGAGCCTCATGTCAGGCTCTGTGCTGGGCGTGGAGCCTGCTTAATAAGATTCTCTCTCTCAGGGCGCCTGGGTGGCTCAGTCGGTTAAGCATCTGCCTTCAGTTCAAGTCATGATCCCGGAATCCCTGGATCGAGCCCCGCATCAGGCTTCCTGCTCAAAAGGGAGTCTGTTTCCTTCTCTGCCCCTCACCCTGCTTGTGTTCTCTCTCCCTCTCTCCCTTAAATAAATAAATAAAATCTTAAAAAAAAAAAAAAAAGATTCTTTCCCTCTCACCCTGCCACCCTGCCCTTGCCCTCTTTTCTCTTTTTCTCTCTCCCTCTCTTAAAAAAAAAAAAAATGCTTCTTACTTAAAAATGTGTATTGTTAGCCTATCATTTCCTTGGTTTTTACTGAGAAGTTTGGGATTCACATTTATTTAGAAATTCCATTAAAGAGAAGCTTGAAAGGAACATACTCATACAACACAAACCCTCCTGCAGAAACAGACACCTCCTCCCTGTGAGGCAGCTCCATCTTCTCCCACATGTGAGGCTTCTGTGAGTAGCCACGGGAATGCAATGGGAAGAACAGGCCCTTATGAGTGATATTAAGTTTATTCATAACTTTAAAATCCAAAGCAATGTATTTAATTAGTGCAACTGCAGATAGGTTGTTTGAACCCTTGGTTAACCATAGCAAGAATTCATTTTATTCTGCTTTCAAAAGCCATTCTATTTTTCCAAAGTGTAGAGCAATTAGTTGTATGCCTACAGTTAGTAGAAATGATCTGGCAAATGGTCCCCTCTTCACAGAGGAGTCAGGGGCCAAGATGAGAAGATCAGTTTGATATAATCTTCTCTGTTGGGGAATTTATCTCTTGAAAAACCCAACCAGTAACAGACTAGAACATACTCGCTTATAGACTAACATGAGGGGCCATTCTAACTGCTCTGATCAGCTCTGTACTTACGATCTCTTCACCGTTATAGCCAAGGAACAACCTTCCCTGTTGCTCAAGTGTCTGTCTGACCTGAGAAGAAACAACTGGTGGGTTGGTATAGAGATGAAACATTAGAGAATAGGGTATTAAGTCAACTCTTTAGGTGACAATTGAAAATACCAATTTCAAACTGGCTTTTGCAAGGAGATAATTTGTTGACTCAGGCAACTGAAAAGTTCAGAGGAGCATCTACATAAAGACAAGGCTGGATCTAGGGTCTCGGTGTCAACAATGCTCTTTCTCACAGTTCTGGTTCCTCTCATTGGACTTCATTTTCATGGAAAAGCAAGATGGCTATCAGCAGCTCCAGGCTTATCCCCCCAGCAACCCCGGTAGCAAAGAAGATGACTTTTTCCTGGTCACTCTACCAGGGTTAGTTCTAATTAGCTGTGTGTGGACCAACAGCCTATCCCTGAACCAACCAGGGGATGATATTTACTGATAAGTTATGCCTGGGTCATAGGCACACTTCTGGGTGAAAGTGGGGGGAGCATAGTAAACCCCCCCCCAAAAAACAGGATACGCATTCCATCGGGAATGGTGAATACTGGGTAGAAAAAAAAATGAATGTCAATACCAGGGGTAGGTAAAACGGGCAGATCAGGATAGCTGGCAAGTTGTGATATTCTTCCCGTTCTTCCATGAGCTTCCCTGAGATGGAATATAGCAGTACCTCCATTACTCTGAAATTTCACTACAATCTGACAAGAATTTCAGCACAAGAAAGATTGATCATAGACTTCCCAGAGGGGAAGTTATTAATGGAAATGCCACCTTCTTGTAACCTTGTTTCCTGCTGGCGAGGGCTCCTCGGGCTGAGGTATAGGGAAATTCCAGCATGTTGTCAGATTTCACAACAACATTAAGTGGGACTTCCTTTTCATATTTGCCACCTCATTTATTTTGTGTGCCCCCATGTTATTAGTTTTACTGCCCATTAATCATTATATATTACAAAATATAATAAAGTGTGCTTAAGAGGAGATAGCATCGGGTCTGGCTGCAGCAATCGCAGCTTAGCCTGCCAGTAGGAAGCTTAAGGGTGGCAGGCGGTGCCCCTGTCCTACCCATTCACAGAGACACATCCAGGAGCACCTCTTGCCTCCCAAGTAGATGAGACCATGTTTCTTCAGCCTTTCCCCGTTGGTCAGAGAAAAGTCTAGGGCAAGTAGCTCCATTCACTGTAAGGAAAGATGACTAATCATACTAAAAATGTTTTAGAAGAAATTGCTTCACAAAGGCCTGAAGTTGGAATTGTTAAAAGGATGAAAGTAAAGACCAAGATATTTTATTTGCAGTGAGTTCCATTGCCATATAATACAGCAGTCTTTCTTCTCCTTAATTTTTCCTATATATTTCTTCTGTGTTCTCGTCTCAAAATACCAATATTACCAAGCCATTCTGCTGGTGAAAAACTTTTAAAGGATTTCCATTGCCCCCTGCTGCAGTCTCACATTTTCAGCCAGATTTCGTATCTTACTTTACCCCTACTTATTTCCCACCAATCCCCAATACAGTCACTTTCCCTTACCGGTCACTCTATCCATCCTATACCCCTACCACCAAAGAGACGTGTCAGGTTTCTTCTCATGCTTTTCCTCCTTTGTGGAGCTCCTGCTCACCTCCTACTTTTCCTGCCTGTGTCTGATCCGTCTTCAAGGACGAGTCTTGCTTTGTTCATGTAGCCTTATCCAGTGACCGAAGATCAGGGTGCTTTGTCCTCTCTGGACTTTCACGTGTCCACACTGCTCTAGCCCAGAACTATGCTATATGTCAGCATCCTTGGCTCTATAATCTTCAGCACTGTCTATTGCCCCATGACCCCAAAAGTCTGTGATGCTTCCTGGCTTGTCATTTTGTTGATGGTGTAATGGGTTGGTCTGGGGGAGAAGAGTCACCCAGCTCTTCACTTGGCCCAGACTTGGGTATTCCCAGCAAGTGATTTTAGAATTTGGTTTCTTTATGGAAAATACATCTGTAAGAAACAAGGCTTTTGGGCTATTGAAAGAAGTGAAGGGTGTAGAAGATGATTTGAAAAGTGATGAAAAGTCTTAAACAATACAAAAAATAATTAGTTTTGAGTGAAGAGTGAAAAGTCAAAGCTAATGATGCCCCAGGCCCATGATATATGGCTATGGGAAACAGAAATCCTCTTGGCATTCTGTTGGTTGTAAAGAAATCCTCCTAATGAGTGTAAACATTACTCATAAAAGAAGACATATGGTACAAACTAATGTTTACTGAATACTTATATGTGCCAGGCATCATGTTTGAGCTCGGTATCAGATAGTCCCCCTAACTACCCGGTGAAGAAGGTGCAATCATTATCTCTGTGTTACAAATTTTACAAATTTGTCATCATAGCAAATTGTAAAAATCTGTAACAAATTTACAAATGAGGAAATTGAGTCACGGAGGGGTGAGAGCATCAGAGGTAACACCGTGAGTATAGAATGGAACTGGGAAATGAACCTAAGTGGTCTGACGCCAGAACCGGTGCTTGTTACAGCTATTGCTCTAAAGAGTAAATTATTACTGGATGCCAAAAAAGCAGTTAATTAGTGGAGTGAAGAGAAAACATGGCGCCCATTGGAAATACCACTACTGAAGGAGCCAGGAATCAAACATTTTTATTTTCTAAGCTTTGGGGATCTATATATATCCTCAGACGGATATATTCCCTCACAAATGGGAAGGGACTCCTATTCATTATCTGGTGTTATCACTGCGTGTGTGTCATCTTCGTTCAGCACATGGATTATAACATCTTGGAGGAAAGTAGGTACCTTATCTTTTATTTTGAGGCTTCAAAAAAAGTGGGAGGAGCTTAATTCCTGGGTTGTCAAAGTAAAGAAAGCCTTACAGAACATCCGAATGGCTTTCCAAGTCAAAAGGCCAACATTTCTTTGTCAGCAAACTCAGGGAATTTTAAAAGGAATTGGAAGAGAATTGAGTTGAGTGGTTGTTCTGAGATTTACATGAGATACAGTACTGAGGTACCACCTCTCAAGAATGATTCTCAAGTCATCAGGGAAAGGGAAATCATAAAATATTATTGAAAATCACCCAAATTCACCTTAAAGTACAGAATTCAAAATTATCTGCAACAGATAGCTATTTCTTCAGTCAAGCATCAGATGAAGTGATCAGCTTGGGTTTAAGCGTGGGGACCCATAGAAGATAGAAATCTTGAAACTCAAGAATGACCCTTCCTATGATAGGATGCTTATGACATAAGCAGCAAGCAGAGACCGTCACCTCATACCTGTTACAATGGCTGTTAGCAAAAAGACAAGAGATAACAAGTGCTAGCAAGGATGTGGGGAAAAGGGAACCTTGTGAACTGTCGGTGGGAGTGTAAATTGGTACAGCCATTATGGAAAACAGTATGGAGGTTCTTCAAAAAATTAAAAATAGAGCTACTGTGTGATCCAGCAATCCCACTTATGGGTGTCTATCTGAAGGAAATGAAATCACTATTTTGAAGAGTATCTGCACTCTGTGTTCATTGCAGCGTTATTCACAATGGCCAACACATGGAAACAACCCAAGTGACCATCAGTGAATGAACAGATCAAGAAAATGCAGTATATATACACGAAGGGAGTATTATCCTGCCATAAAAAAAGATAGAAATCCTGCCATTTTCAACAACATGGATGGACCTTGAGGGCATTATGCTAAGTTAAAATAAGTCAGAGAAAGGCAAATATTATATGATCTCATTTATATGTAGAATCGTAAAAAGCTAAATTCATAGAAACAGAGAGCAGAATGGTGGTTGCCAGGACCTTAGTGATGGGGGATATGTGGAACGTTGGTCAAAGGGTACAAACTTCTAATTATAAGATGATTAAGTTCTGGGAATCTAGGTGCAGCATGGAAACTATAGTTAAGAATTCTGTATTATATAGTTGAAAGTTGCTAAGAGAGTAGATCTTAAATGTTCTCACCACACACACCAAAAAATGGTAATGATGTGAGGTGATAACTAACCTTCGTGTGGTAATCATTTGACGATATGTATGTGTATCAAGTCATCATTTGCACCCCTTAAACTTCCACAATGTTAAGTATCCATTATATCTCAATTAAAAAGAATGTAATGTTTACCCAGGGTAAAAAGTAAAAGCAGAGACTCACAGGAAACAGTTCATTTCTCCAAACTCCTGCCCTTTCTGAGATGCATTCATTCTAGAGCCTACTCTCCCTGAGGTGGATGGTGAGTGAAATTACTCCCATTACATAAGTTATTTTGTTCTGCCCGCCCACCCTCCTTCTTCATTTGAGCTCTCTCTGGACATGAATGTACAAGTGAATTTGGGTAAGTTCAATGGTGTATGATGCGATCTCATGTTGTATAGGAAAGAACTTTGTAAATTATAAAGCAACAAGGAAGTGTTTGTTACTATTATACTTAGCCTCTGTTACCTCTAGGACCAAGCACAGTTCTGAGCCATAAAACATACTCAGTAGACACTCATTGATAGCTGACTTAATTTGGGCTCGACACTTTAACATTAGATTGAAATCTTGCTTCAAATATATCCATAGAGAGATTGTTATTCATATTCACACCAAACCAAAAAACACACTTTCTATCAGTTCTATAAATAACTCAGTAACTGAGAATTTGAAGTGTTTTCTTTCTTTTAAGTACAGTCAGCTATCAAAAGGGGAGAAAATGGTAAAGCAAAAGTGCAAAAATAATATTTGACCCTAAGAAATACAGATAATAAATTAACATAACATCTTGTAAAAACATCTTTGTGCGTCTTCATCCAAGAAATCAATCGGTTTGAACTTTTAATTATGCTAATGGTTTTAAAGAGACTTATTAGAATTCTTTCTGTTATACTTTATTTTGAGAGTACTATAGTATACAACCACATAGGGCATAAACCACTCAACAATCAAAAGCAGAAGAAAGATGTGCTGCTGAAGCAAGCCGTACAGAGTAAACGGTAAAAGGAAAGGGTGGGGTGGCGAGTAGAATCACAGAAGCACTTTGTATTCAGAGTGAAAGCCTGTTCCCAGGGTATACAAGAAGGATCTGGAAGACAAATAGAGGTGTTCTTGGCGGTGGGAAAAACAAGACTAAAGTGCACTCAAGGAGATAGAAATGGCAGGAAAGGTTAATATTACAGAGAGAAAAGTTAAGCAAAGGGAATGACTAGTATAAAAAGAAAGGCAAAACATAGAGAAGATGAATGAATAATTATGGATAGGGCAGAAATTATTAAACCCTTGAAAGTGACACCAAAGAACCTAAGGGCTGTATTAACAAAGAACAAGACGCTGTGTGAGCGCTTGGAGGAAGTAACACAACTCTGAGGTGTGTTTCTCTGGATAAAATTTGGTTCCCCCTCACAGCCCTGGAGAAAAGGGGCATCCACATGCTGTATACACCCTTTACCTTCACCTTCATTTATCCCTACAACAAATATTTATGTAGTAGTGCTTCCCTGTGCTGAGGATACCAAGTCAACAGGACTAAGAAAATGATAGGTGGCATTTATCGATCCTATTGATCCTGTTTCACAGGTGCAAAAGCTTGCTACATTAGACAGTTTACTGGACTCTCAAACAAGTGTTTTTTTTCCCCCAGTTAAATAATTAAAGTTGTTTTGTTTTGTTTCCTCTAAGTAGCCATATTCCCTTTTGGAGACAAGTGCTATTTATCCAATTTTTAAATTCATTATTATCTTGAATGCCAATTGTGAGTTATTGTTATTGTTGTTTTTAATTAGGTAAGGGTTTTCCTAATAAGCTAGTTGAGAGGGTAAGCAAAAGATCACAACAAACCGGCTTTTGGGAATGGGTTTGTCTGAGTTCTTCAGTTGCCTTAACAGAATCTGCCCAGAAATATGGTTATATATACATATTTTTAAATAATTTACCCATTACTGGCTCAGCCAGTTAAGCATCTGCCTTCGGCTCAGGTCATGATCCCAGGGTCCCAGGATCGAGTCCCACATTGGGCTCCTTGCTCAGCAGGGAGTCTGCTTCTCCCTCTGCCTGCCGCTCCCCCTGCTTGTGCTCTCTGTCTGACAAATAAATAAATAAAATCTTTAATAAATAAATAAGTACATAAATAAATAATTTACCCATTATTTCCTTACCCACAAAATAGACAATAAATGAAAAAAAGTGTCACAAGAATGTTTTTGGTGCAATAAATTCACTGTTCTTTACATTTATTGCACATAATTTGAGTCCAGGAAAGGCACCAAAATTGGGCATAAGATTTCGACTTTCAGTTTATCAAAGAAGGAACTTTTAGTAACAATTAGCTTGTGTAACAACACTTGGCAGAGATTTGAATACTTCGGGAGGGCCATGCCCACACTCATCATCAAAGCAGTGTGTTGTATTTGTTCACCTAATCTTCCCATATTTTCTCTAGATATTTTCACTTTAAAATAGACAATGTTTGGAGACAGAGGAGGAGAGATTATGCAAATGTATGAATCTTAATGAGAAGTTCATTATTGAACATTTGACGTGAATTTCAAGAAATGATAAAAGACCCTGGGATTTACGAGACTTAAAAGAAAAATCTCTGCTCCTGGAGAACTTGGAAATTGCCAGTAAAAGAACTGAGACCCATTTGACAGCAGATAATGTATAAACCAGATTACATTATGCCCTATGGTAATGAATAGGAAACGGGGCACAGTGATAAGCTTGGAATGATGATCAATATTTGGAATACTGAGATAGGCAAGAAGGTAATTAGGCCCATTATGGACACAGCACAGATAACATAATTTAGGAAATTATACATTTGGATATTATGGGGAACTTTTTTTCTAGGCTAATGGATTTGCAATGATATCTATTAAAGCACATAAGACATTTTCCCTCTAGGGAAACTACTAAAAAAATCAAATATACAAAATTTTCAGTTAAGTGTAATCTAAAATAAAAAGACAAAGCGGGATATATTGGAGAATAAAGTGGTGTTGTGACTTCCTACTTGGAATTTACGATAGTTTTTCATTCAAAGAGTTTTAAGGCTATTAATTTCACATCACAACTCCCCATGAAGCAAGTAAAGCATTTCTATTGTATTTGCCCAAGTTCATTGCTCATAATACAGCAATGCCAAATTGATAATGAAAGCAAGCTATCTTGCCGAATTCCCGGCCTTCTTAAGTTTCATGCTGTGACCCCTGAATAGCACTGCTATCATTTTGATCCCCAGTTTACTACTGGGCATAAGTCCTTTATTTTAGAGGGAGGAGCACTAACTTAATTAATTTTCACTAAGTGCCTTGAGGGCCATTGATGTTATTGAAATGTGCAAATGAATACATTATTTATTCTTAATTTATCATAAGTATTTATTAATTATAAAGCTCTAGCTGGGAGAAAAACTTGCCACATATCTGAAAGTGAATACCTTCCCCAAAATAATTCCTTATGTTCTAATAAGAATGTATTGGAAGCAATTTCATCAATAATGGAAGATCCAATTACTGTTTTTCTGGATTAAGGTATTCTTTTATTGCAAGATTTTAATGCTACAACGGGAAGTTCAAATATTGCCAATGAAATCTCAGACTAATTAAATGATTATAGCCTTAAGGAAAGGGCAACCGAGACTCCACTCTCAGTCTTCCCAGTGATAGTCTCTAGATGCAGTGAAGAGATGGGTACATATACCCTATTTCAAAAGAAAAAAAAAGTAAGGAGTTGTTTAAAAAAAATCAGTTCAACTTTTGAATAAAAAAGAAATGATGCTATTTCTTTAGGAAGCCCTTTTCAGCTTTTTGCAGAAGGAATGGTTGTAGTTAAGAATGCAATGGTGGAGGGGCACCTGAGTGGTGCAGTAGCTAAGCATCTGACTCTTGGTTTAGGCTCAGGCCTAATCTCAGAATCGTGGGATCGAGCCCCACGTGGGGCTCCACACTTCACATAGTCAGCTTGATTTCTCTCTACCTCGTCCTCTGCCCTCTCCCTGCTCGTGAGCATGTGCGCGTGCTCTCTCTCTCAAATAAGTAAGTATAACTTTAAAAAAAAAAAAAAAAAAGAATGCAATGGTGGACTCAACCAACTAAATTGGGCTAGGCCTTCACTTATTCAGATGTATAGAGGTGACACAAAAGTATAGTGACAGTAATTATCACTACTGCTTTATGAGCATAGACTATGCGGCAGATACTCTTCCATGCTGGTCCTACCATCATTTTACACATAAGGAAACTGAAGCACAGAGGGGTTAATAACTCGGGAAATAAGTGGCAGAGTGGAGGTTGTTGGGATGCTTCACAGCTTCCCCTCTTAATCATTCACTATTAATGATACTCTAGACTTTTATTCTCTATTATCTGAATCACCTGCCTGTAGGGAACCAACAGCAGTTTGCAGTCATGGGGCAGGAATCCAAGACTGAGTCAGGGAAACTGAGGTCCACATCCAGACAATCCTCCAGGAAGGACTTTCTGTCTTGTGATACATTGACATGGGACTTTCTACCTAGAAGGTGGAGGCAATGGTTTCTCAGGGTGTGAAGGGTCAGTTCTGTAGTGGCACCTGTTGACCTAGACAGTAGCTCTCTGTTTCATGAGACCACCTCTTTCATGCCCATTTCTCACATGGAGAAGTCTTTAGTCCTTTAAATCTTTAGTCTTGTTGTGTGCATCCATTCTCTTCATAACAATGTATTTCTCTGGATGACAGGGAGTAGTGGATATGTCTGAGGGTTGGTGGACCAAAAGACATGATCCTGAAATTTCCCTCTACTCTTTGTGGGGAAGGCTTCTGGGACTCAGTCAAGCGAGTCCTTCCTTCATTTGGGAACAGATGAATCTTTGAAAGTGCTATAGCATCTTTTTAAAAAATGTCAGTGATATCTCCTTATGAGGCTTTTATTTTAAGGAAAAATTTGGCGCATGGAACGTTAAGAATATTTTTATTATATGACATTGAGAATCATTTTTATCATGTAAGATCCCTCTTTTAGCACCCTTGATAACTGTTATATCATTTGTTTAAAGAAGTTTGTGTATGTCAAGTTAGTGTTTCTGATGGGAAGATGAGTTTATCTGGATCTTAGAGAACATGGTCACTGGATGTAGAAGTCATAAGTTTAAAAAAATAAAGCTTTGCTAATAAAGTTTGAAAGAAGATTTATTCCTTGGCATAGGCAAGTAAGTGAGGTTGGCCTGGAAATCACTGAACAATCATATTAAGATTAGTTCTGTAGACGCTCAAAATGGGACAAGGAAATGCTCAAATTTGGACAGAGTCCACCCACCCTGAGACTGATAACACATGGTATTCATAGATCACTCTCTCAGACAATTGCTTAAAATCAGCCCCAGCCACACATCAACTGCCAAGGAAAATGTGAGGAGTCATCATATTTTGGGATGACTTCAATGGGATAGAGTGACTGAGGTTTTGAATTTGATTAATTACTTTACATTATCCCTTCAGAGAGACCTCTATTTTTAATGGGAGCTTAGAAAAAATATAATTTGTGTAAATGGTTAGGCTAAAAATAGACAGTGAATCTTCCCATTCTAAAAGCTACAGAATTTCCTAGGTAATGTCAACCTAAGTTTGAATTGGTGAGGGTAAGACTAAGAGAAGAGGGATTAAATGTGCCCATTTATTGTACTCTGTACAATCTTTACGTGGTAGGGTACTTCATTCTAAGTGTTTTGTTGGAATTTAGTGCTGATCCCCATCAATTGATATAATAATCCCTCCCATAAGCAGTAACACGACCTTGTTCTTCTGTCGGAAGCCCTGGGACACCTACAGGAGATGTAGAACCCTGGTCAAGGCCCACATCAGAGTCTTCTTTCACTTGGAACTTCAGTTCGGTGCCCCTGTGAAACCTTGCAGAGGCTTTCCTGATTTCAGATTTTCCTCTCTCACATCAGCCTGCCATTGCTACATCCTGTTGACTCCCCAGGAATAAATATAAACATTTTTTCCAAGCCTGAAAACCCCTGAGTTCACATTCACAACCTAGGACTCAACTAGTTTTGCTTTTAATTTTACCATGTACCACATCCAATACAGCTAGGTTGTAATTTTGGCCAGTGTCAGTTGATGCTTCTACTTTGTGGCTTCTATTTATTTTTGTAAAGTGAATTAATTGCTGGCTCTATTAATCCAGCAAATCCATGAATCCTTAATGTTCAGTTTGCTTAGAATGAGTAACACTGTATTTGTTCCTTCTCAAATACGACTTCTTGCTGAGCTTTAGATGAGCTCCTCTTAGATAGCGTGCCTTATATCTTGGATGATTTATTCACTTTCATGTTCCCTAGAATTTATTGCAAAAGGTTGACATGAATACTTACAGTTTGGGCTCTAATATAATTTCCTGAATGGCAATTAATAAATAAAAATGGTTACTATTGTTGACAGAGGAACTAAGCTTTCTCAGATAGTGTTCTTCATCTTCTTGTTTTCACCAAACTTCATGTCAGACGTCCCTAGGGGTTGATGGTGTAAAACATTTTCTGTAAACTCCAAAGCTTTTACTGTTGCTTCAATACCCCAAAATCTATGTTGCCTTTTGTTTTCTTGTCAGAAACAATCTTATCCAATTTCTGTTTCTTCAACTTACCTTCCTTCCTGAGAATATTAGAAGTATGCCTCTTTGCGGATTTAGTAGTAACATAGTCTCAGTGTTTGTGACTTGCAAGTAGCATCTGAAATTTGTACCCGAAATTTCTTGTAATTTTTTTTTCGCTTAATCTCATCTCTGTTGCGTTGATCAAAGATACACTGTCACCTGCAAAATGCAGTGTTTATTGTCATCATGTATATTGTTCAAAGTGCAAAATTGCCTCCTGTAAGTTAATGATGAAACTAGAATTATAGCAACATCTGATCTTTGTAGTTTGCCTGTTTGGCCAATCTTATCAGGACTAATCTAGACTAATGCTCTTCTTCTGGAGATGAGGACACGGTGGGCCAGTTTAAGTAGCTTGACTCATTAGAGTCATCAAGTAGAGGGCAGAGGCCAAGTTTATCTTTAGGCAGTACAGAGCAGAAATGCTGGAGTGAGGCTGCCTGAGGACGTTCCCGGTTCTGATGCAGAGTGAGTGTGTAATTTTATACCAGTATTTCTCTGCTCTGTGTGTGAGTTCTGTCATCTATAAAATGGGGTTAACAATAATAACTGTTAGGAATATAGTAAGGTAATACAGGTAAAGCGCTTAGAACAGGACGAAGCATGCCATGCAATGTTAGCTACTAGAATTATTGTCATTATTCTGACTACTTTTAACATATTTAGAACATATTGAAAAGAGGCATTGAGTAAGGTAGTTTATGTACATAACCCTTAGTATGTACTCAATCTGTAGCTATGGAAAAACTGCAAAGTAATTTATTCCCAGAAATGCAAATTTAGCCTCCAAGTGGTAATAACCTCCTTCTCAACTGGAGAGGATCATGAGATTTCGCGCTGGTAGAAAGGGGCCCTGATAGAATTCCTTCCATCTTTAAAATAATCTTTGTGCAGCTGGTATTTAGAGAGCCTAATCCTGCTATAGACAACCGGAAGCCTGGCTGTGGCTGGGAATGGCGGTCGCGGCGTGGGGGAAGGGGACAGCTACACGGCCAAACAGTGCTAGTAAAAGATATTATATATCGGAAAACAAATTACTAAAATTCACTTGGTTTTTTTTCTTTTTGGAATTATATATTACATTTAAAAATTACCCCTTTTCTAGATACCCATATAGAAATACAATTTGGAACAATAAGCACTGACACAGAAAAGTTGTTTACTTTCTTGCTTTGCTTTATTTATTTATTGACTAAATGAATTGCATTCATGATACAGTAATAGCCACTAGAGTAAAGTGTTTAATCATAAAAATTACAATCACTTCAATGTTGATTTCTATGTGTAGTATGTTACTCAATAATCATAAAAATAGTCATGGAAATAGTAAAAGCTACAATGTAGGAGCACCTGGGTGGCTCAGTTAGTTAAGCACCTGACTCTTGATTTCAGCTCAGGTCATGATCTCAGGGTCATGAGATCAAGCCCTACACTGGACTCCACAATCAGTGGGGAGCCTGCTTGAGATTCTCTCTCTCCATCTACCCCTTTCCCCCCAATGCTCTCCCTCTCTCTCTCTCTAAAAAAATAAATCTTAAAAAAAAAAAAAGCTACATGGCACCTGGGTGACTGAGTTGGGTAAGTAGCTGCCTTCAGCTCAGGTCATGATCCCAGGGTCCTGGGATAGAGTCCTGCATCAGACTCCCTGCTCAGTGGGGAGTCTGCTTCTCCCTCTGCCCCTCCCCCATGCTCATGCTCTCTCTCATGCTCTCTCACTCTCAAATAAATAAATAAAATCTTAAAAAAGAAATTAAATTAAATTAATTATTTTTTAAAAAGCTACAACGAAGGGAACACTTGGGATGGGCACTGTGAGAGAAGCACTTGTCATCTTCGAAGCCCTGTGTGTGTGTGCGTGTACAATTTCTATAGACTGCTAGAAACTTTCAAATTCATATATATCTGTGTATGTGCACATATACACACAGGCATATTTATTTAATATATGTTATCTTTTTTAAATCTTAACCACAACTTTACAAAAAAGAAAACTAAGACTCCAAGAACTCAAACCACTTGTTCAAAGTCACAAAAAGTTGGCAAAACTGGGGTCGAACCCCAAACCCTACTCACTCAACACCCCCTTTTTTAAGATGTCCAAACAAATATTTTTGGAACAACAGACTTTTCCACTACCCCACACCGTGCCTCACTAGGGAAAGGGTGACATTTTGCCCTTTCTTTTCCAGAATCTCCAAGCAAAGATTTTGGTCCAACCCTGGGTTTGAAAAAGTCCAGTTCCTTGGAGAGCCTCCAGACTGCGGTTGCTGAGGTCAGGAAGAACGAACTTCCCTTCCATAGGCCCCGGCCGCACATGGTTCGCGGCCGAGGCTGCAACGAGAGTTTCCGGGCAGCCATTGACAAATCCTATGACGGACCCGAAGAGCTAGAAGCTGGTAGGACAAAGTGCTTCTTTACCCACGTTCTTCATCTCATTATCATCTGCGAATCATAGGCAAGGATGTGTGCTTAACGACAAAGAAAAATGATTTAAGGATCACAAGTAAATTTTTGATATTAAAAGTAATTCATTTTCCTGATACGTTTTGCCCTTTGGCTTAACGAACATGGAATTGGCTAACACGATATGCAATTTATTTGACAGTGCAAATGCTAAAGAAATGTTCTCCTTCACTTTCCTACAAGGACGGGTAGGAGCACTAAGTATGCATTTCTTGACATTCTTATTTGAGTCATTAGAAGCAGCCTCAACCTGAGGACTGACTGCATTAATTGGGTAGAAGCAGTTGGGTTACATGTGTCCTCAGAAACCTCTCCTGGAAATAACCTCGCCCTGTTTGTTTACCAGCATATGGGCTTTCGGAGCCGATCGAGGTTCCCAAGCTGGCTTTCAGAGATATTCGTGTTTTGCCATGTATCAAACATTTCATACCACCGGCTGAACCACCCATTTCTCCCTCCTCCCAACAGCAAACCTTACTTGAAGTAACCAGATTTAGGCAGTTGTCTCTTCAAAGAGTACAAGTAGCCACGTGGAAGGGTAGAACTCTGGAGTGCTTTATTCATTCCTCTGTATTTTACACTTAACTTTTCTTGATCTACTAACAGTGAGTGCCCCTGACCACACGTATTGATTTTTCTCTCCGTACAGACCGTCTGTCTGATAAGAGCTCTCACTCTGGCCAAGGAACTCTGAATTGTGAATCTACCCCTCAGGGCAACTCAGAGCTGGAGGACGCAGAACAGAAAGCCAGGAAAATCAAAAAACCCAAAGAGAAGGAGAAGAAGAAGGACAAGGGCAAACTGAAAGTCAAGGAGAAAAAGCTGAAAGAAGAAAATGAAGACCCAGAGAGGAAAATCAAGAAGAAAGGATTCGGTGCCATGCTGAGGTATGGGCGTGCTGTGAAGGCCCAGTGGGCTTTGTCTTGCTTTTTGATTTCTCCTGGTGAGATCACTCCTCTGTGTGTAGCCAGAAAAAATGGCAAGCTTCCCTCCTTTTTAGCTAAATGCGTAAAAATCTCAACTGTGAAGGCGCCAGTTCCTTTCCTGCAGGAGCAGAAGGAGCCTTCCCGGGTGGCTCCCAAGGCTCCTGGTGATTCCAGGAGGCTGTGATCCATTTGCTGCAAACGGAAGGCTAACTCCAGGTAGAGGCATGGGCAGTGCTCGGCCCTTGGTACCAAAGCATTATGCGCGTGAATTAAATGCATCTTCCATCAATGTAGGGAAAGCAAGAGGTGAGGGAGTCCCCAACCATCGCGTCTACAACACCCCCCTGTGAGTTAGAGAAGACAGAGTAGATGGACCTCACTCAGCCGCCCCGTAACTGGAGATGCATGCATGGCCAGGCCTGTGAGCACCTGCAGAAGCTGGGAGCGGTCGGTGGAGATGTCCCTGGGTCTGGAATCAGATGACCCTGTTCTCAGTCCGTGCCCCTCTGCACGTGAGCTGCCAGGCTTCATGTGTTGCTTAACTTCCTGAGCCTTCCTGTCTTCACTTTCAAAGTGAGGCTAGCGGACCTGCTCTCCTAACTCAGTGGGGTTGTGAGACAAGATTTCAGATGCAGCCAGCCCATCCATTGGGCATATCCCCTCAGGGCACAATCAGAAACCCACTTTGTCTCTTCTCCTACAGCTAAATGTGCTTTGTTGATGCTGAAATGGTGCCCCAGCCAGCGTGGCATGTTCAGATTTCTCCAGGGCAGAGTCGAGCCCTGTTCTGTGCCTCCCCAGCCCTAGAGCCACGTGCCAAACCCAAGCTTGCACGCACGGGAAAGGGAGAGGGCCAGTGAATGTCTGCAAGTTTCAAGCAAACAGGGAGGATGACTGTCTCCTTTCATACAATTGCCTTCAAATCCTCTCAGGGGTAATCTTGAAGCCTCCTTGCTTATTTTGTTGGGAGCAAGAGGGGAAGCACCCCTTTCCATTACTTTCTTTACTCCTATAACTTTGCATCACAGAAAATCACTCTCTCAGTCTCTACCCTTCTTTTTTTCCAGGGGCTGAAGGTGAGGGATGGGAGGTAATGTTGGCTACCTCTTATTCAACTCTTAGGAGATACCTCTCTTAAGAATACTGGGTGGCATTTGTCATCAGATGTCTTTAGTTTGGGATTTTCTTTTTTTTTTTTTAAGATTTTATTTACTTGTTTATTTATTTTAGAAAGAGAGAGAAAGCACGTAAGTGTGAGAGGGGGAGGGAGTCTCAAGCAGACCCCTCCCTGAGCATGGAGCCCGAAGTGGGGCTCAATCTCACGATCCTGAGATCATGACCTGAGCCAAATCCAAGAGTTGGATGCTTAACCGACTGAGCCATCCAGGTGCCCCAAGTTTAGGATTTTCAACTGAAATTCCAGACAGAAACAGAAAGTTCTATTCCATATCTGTTATTCATATATAATATATGAATATAAATATAATCTGTTATTATATATAAATATGGAAAGAGAGAGAGACAGACCTTGAAACTGTAAAATCACATTTAGGCAACACAGATAATATTGATTCCAGTAAGACAAATCTCTCAATAGATGTTGGTTTGTTTTTAACATTTTGAATGTTAAACATGCCCTTTTTCTATGTAATCATTACGATTGCCAGAATTTGTGGGCTGTGCTTTAAGCATCCCGATAATAATGACACACACAATCCAAATATATAGATGAGAATTGCCTTTGAATTTATGGAAGTCAGAGGTTAACAGTGCAGGCTCTGCATGTGAAATGCTAAATTCAATCCCAGCTCTTCTGGTTATCTATCTAGGTAGCATTTGGCACACTATTTAATCTCTGTGCCTCAGTTTCCTCATCTGAAAAATGGGAATAATAATAGAATATACCATTATTATGAGAATTACATTTGTTTAGTTACATGTAACATGCTTATAAACAGCGCCTGGCAAGAAATACACACTCAATAGATGTTAATTATTGTGGTAAGCAGAATAAGGGCCCCCTAAAGATGTCCATATCCCAATTCCTGGTACCTGTGAATATGTCATGTTACATGACAAAGGAGAACTACGGTGCAGATGGAATTAAGGTTGCTGATAGGCTGACCTTAAGATAAAGGTGATCATCCTGGATTTCCCCCCGTGGCCCAAAGTAATTATGAGAAGCCTTAAAAGTAGAAGAAGGAGGTGTGACTGTGGAAGAAAGGTACAGAGAAATGCAATGTTGCCGGCTTTGAGATGGAGGGAGGTGGCCATGAGCCAAGGAATGAGGGCAGCCTCTAGAAGTTAGAAAGCACAGAGGAGTGGATTCTGTCTGGAGAGCCTCTAGAAGAGAACCCAGCCTGCCAAATCCTTAACATCAGCCCATTTCTGTTGTTTCAGCCACTAAGTTTACAGTACTTTTTTTTTTTTTTTACAGCATCAGTAGAAAACTAACATAGTTGTTATAATCACTAGTACTACTTCTACAATATCGTAGTAATGTATAAGGAAACAATTTCCTCTTTAAGGTGTTAAAGAAAAAAAAAAGCCACGAAGATTTAACTAGAGTCGTCTATAAATATAAAAACTATTAGAGCTTCACATATCCCATTTTCTAGAATATTACTAAAGTAAGCCTTCACTTTATAGTTTTAGATGACTTGATGTGGCAGGTCCATGCTGTGTTGCCCATAACATAGAGCAAGCTATTCCTTTTGTTGTCCAGTGTAGGCTGTATTTGCCTGTGGTGGAAAGCACAGGTTCTAGATCCTTTAGCCATCTAGCACCTCCATTTTGTTTCCTTCTACTGTTTTAGCAAAATTAAGATCTGAAAGGTGGTGTTTGATTTTATCTCCCGTGTAAAAATAGCAACTGTTTTCCATAGCCTTTTGCATCTGAGGTTGTAAGCATATTGGAGTTGCTGCTGCATGCACATTTTCAACAACAAAGAACCCAAAAGCTGTTACCATTAGCCAACAGATTTTGCTTTAAATTCTCATCTGTTGCTCAGATGCTATTGACTTAGTTTCTTATTTAAAAAAGATTGATTGCTTTAAGGTTCTCTAGGAAGTAGATGTGTGGCTTAAATATGTATTATTTTTTTCCATTATCTGTGTTTCACAGCCACTCCCCTGTCATGGGGCTTTAATGCAGCTGTGCCATGGACAGTGGCACCTGGCCAAGGGCAGGAGCGGGGACCAAAGTCGTCTCCCTGTCCTCACCACGCCATGCGTCGTGGAAGTGTGAATGTGGCTTTGCTCTGGCTTGTAAAAAGCTAAGTGTTGTGTGCTTTTCTGATACTAGCCAGTCCATTCGTGTTAATATGTAGTCATACAGTTTAGCTCATTAGTTAATTTGACCTCCTCCTGATCCTTTTGAAAACATTATGGGGATCTCGTTAATTCGTATCTTTAAATGTGCGGTCTGGTTCCAGTGTGCTTAATGCTTTGCTGATTTCAGAATTACCTCCTCGTAGATTCAACTGTGGCTCTGACACAGCCATGAATTATTATGGAAAAATATGCAAGTCAAGAACCTACCAACTTTGTTAGTTTCCCTGAATCCTCTGTTTACCTGCCTTTGAAAGAGGACATTAGGGGATCAAGATGCTTCCATTTTTCCATCATGTGTTTGGCCTCCTGAGGGCTTGTACTCTTCATGGCACTAGTGGGTAGAAACAATGCTTGTGGCTTCTGGCAGCCAAAGGGTGCAGCTCAGACCCCCTCAGTAGACAAGCCAGTTGCTACCAGCCCTCGGCTGTTTTCCTGGGGTCTAGCAGATCTTTTCTAAGCACTGAAGAGAATATCCTTCGGCTAACGAAATTTTGCCCTGTCTAGAGCAGAAAGCCCAGCATTAAGTCCCTGATTTCTTAATTGTTTAGTAACCATGTGGATCTTTACATTCTTTAGACTGAATTCTGTCCCAGGTCTGTGTTTAAAATCTATTCCTTTATATCATATTTGCTGTTGTTTCCTTTTGATATTATAGGCCAGTCACTTCAAAGACCTTTGAATTATCAACTTGTGCTGGACCCTGAATGGAAAACCTTGATGTTGATCAAGTACCTTTTCTATACCCTTTGTGTGCTTTGGTACCTAAAGGAATTGTGCCTAGTAAATTCCTTTTTAATGGATTAACAATAAAGTGCTACACCTGCCAAAAGAAAACTTCATCTCTGTTTTAAAAATTTGTCTGCCCATAGTCATTGATTAATAACCTATGTCGAATGCTTACTCTTTGCCAAGCACCCTCATAATTAGACTTCATTTATTCCACATTATTGAATGCTTATTTTGCATCAGGCACTGTTCTAGACCCCCGGCATACAGCAATGAAGTCCTTGCTTTTATGGGTTTTTGTTTTTGGGTTTTTTGATCTTAAAAAAGGAGGGGAAACTCAAAGACTTTTGAATTTCATTTGGTGATTTTAAAACCAAATAAGCAAACTATCACATAAACACGTAAACTGCTTATGGCAGTGGATTTCCCAGGGAGAGGTGGGACATTGGCCTCAGCTACCTCTGGGACAAAGCACTACCTTGTCAACTTGAGGGAATCAATAGTCAATTTATTTGGTGCTGAGCAAGACATGCAGGCGGCAGCTCTTGTGTAATTTGCGTCCCAGTGACGAGGAGAGAACAAACACTAACTCAAAATGATTGAGATGATTTCGGACTCTAGTAGGTGTTATGAAGAAGGTGAAGTCAGAAGGGATGGTGTCCTCTTCCCCACAGGGACTAACTGCCTAACGGTCTGTGCCTCTGCCCAAGCTACACTTAACATCAGCAGATTCGTTATCAGAACCTAGCATGCTGTGGTACTAATGCCAAATCACTTTATGCTTTTTTTTGCAGCACATGAATATAAGGTTATTTTTAAACCAGCTTCACATAAAGCTATAACAAAATGCTAACCCAAATTCTGTCCTTTTTAGTACACAAAGCCCTGTTACACCTGAGCTAAACATTCTGAAGACACGTGGGCTCTAATCTAAATGGCTCACTTGATATGCAGCCGTTATGGGTCCACTCTGTTCCTCCTGGCCCATCGGTTGGATGTTCCTTTTTTTTTTTTTTTTTTTTTTTTTAAGTAGGCTCCACACCCAATGTGGGGCTTGAACTCATGACCTCGACCAAGATCAAGAGTCACATGCTCTACTGACTGAGCCAGCCAGGTGCCCCAGTTGGCTATTCTTCATTGTTTCTTCTTACCTTAGCTAACATAGGTATACCTCAATGATACACAGGTTCAATTTCTCCATAGGGAAGACTAAATTATGAACCCTAATGGCATTAGGGTTTTTTTTTAATCTAAAGACATCAACTTTTTATTTCTAAGCTTTGCAAGGGCTAAAGCATCTATGTTTCATTTGTTTTATACTAAAACATACTATTTTATTGAAACTAAGGCAACTCTATATAATGACATCTTGCTGTGGATCATTTTAAAAAGAACACTTAACGCACGCGCGCGCGCGCGCGCACACACACACACCCCCCTTCCTCCTCCACCACAAACAACACAGACATCATCACCATTAAATTTATACTTAACATAGTGAAAAACCTGTCCCTTACAACCTCTGTGGCCTTCATGAATCCCTTTCAGTCAGTCTACTCAGCAGTGAATTGGGGATAATAACATACCCTGTCCCAGCTGTTGTGAAGTTGAAGTTAATTTACGTGAGCACAGCTGTCAGCACAGTGCCTGACTCGGCAGGCTCTACTTCTTGTCTTCTCAGCCAGCCAGCCAGCAGCCTTTGACTCGGAGCCCCCTAACTTTGTTTCAGTTTTTTAAATTTTTCCTCTAATTGCTATTTTGTATTTCAGGTGAGCATGGCATGTTTTCTTCAGACTGGACAGTTTTGCTTAATAAGTTGTAAGAAGTCATGACATAACTAAAATCATTCAATCCTTTCTATTTTATAAGCTTTGGGTCACTCCGTTCTAAATATAACCTTGAACTATTTTCAAAGGTTATCTAATCATTTGGTGGCATTGAATACAAATAGAAAGGGGACTCAGATGGAGGAACAGGTTTTTTCCTTTTCTATTTTTTTCCTTCATGTATTTCAGACCAGAGTGTATGGATGGGTTTTGGACTTGATATTCTCAATGCATGGCTCATAGTTATTTCACTGGACTGCCTTGGAAGTTGTCTTATAATACATTACCCATAAAGATACATTTTGACTTGATTTTTAAATTAGGTTAGATAGAGACTGAATACTTAAATCTCCAGGGAGCGTGACATCTGTCGTACATTTCTCCTCTTACCTTGATCCCATAACGGCTCTTGTAGGGCTCATGTACAATAAATGTAATGTGGCTGTGCCTGTCATTACCTCTTTCTAGATAGTGGTTGTAAAATGTCTGGGTATCCCTTCAACTTTATGGGTATGAAGGGCAACCTATCTAATGTAGCCAGTCCAATGAAATTTTAACAGTCATTTCCCCAAAGGCAAAAGGCCAACAACAGGCTAGAGATAAGGTGCTTTGCTTCATGAAGTAGAGGCCAGTTTGAAACATGAAATTTCAGATGAAAAATGAAAGCCAAAGTAGGTCAAAGTTCTTAATTCAGCTGCAAGCGTATATAGAAATATATTGAAAACAGAGAACCTTATGGGGATCAGGGCAAAATGGCTGCATATATTGAGCCTGAGAGAACTATATGACTGGCAAAAAAATGAATTTGCATGTCAAAAGCTACTCACAGGTGCAACCATCCGTCCTTCTCCATGGCTCACTATGATTGAGCGGGAAAGGAATAGAAGCTGAAAACATATTGAAATTTTGTTAGGCTCCTTTTTTTGCCCTTTTGGTAACTGAATTTTCTCACCTCACAGTCCATCTTAAATTATTTACTTTCTCTTTCACGATATGAGCCATGAATATTTTGTTTCCTCATTTTGTTAATTTGCCAATTTCCCCCTGAGCTAAGTACCCTAGCAATTTTAATTTTTCATTCGAGTTAGGAAGAGCAATGACCCCCTCCCCCCTTTTTTTTCATTATTACTATCACAGGCCTGGGCTCAGAATGCTACTTTTTATGACCAGCAGTGTTGAGCCCATAATGGAATTGCAAAGTAGAGAGTGTAATATACCGATACTGACTTCCATTAAATCCAGTGGTGTGATCGCTGATAATATTTATATATTTATGTATTATACATCCTAGCTTTTGTTCATTTGCAACTAAGCACCAGAGAGGAAAATTAGCATCATAATAGGAATAGATTGCAAACAGGAGAATGTAAAAAAGTGGAGGGAGAGCCTCTGTAAATAGGGCAAGTGAGAGAAAATGGTGAGGGTAGAGGCAAGTATGGTAACTAAAAGAGTATAGATTAAATTTGGATCAGACAAATATAGGGTTGTGTGGCCAGCATTTATTTCTTAAGTGAAGGAAGACCCAGAGCCAGACAGGCTGCTTGTCTGATAGGCTGAGAGGCTCAGCGCAGAGACCAATGAGCCGCCACAGTGCCCAACATCCAGAGTTTGTTTCGTGTCTGACTTTAATAATTTTTTCAGCTGTCATGCCTGTCTGCAAATGTTTGTTTATCATTCTATCTGTTTTCTTTGAGTGTATGTTCATAGAGGGGCGAGGGGCATAGATGGAGTTAATTAGTATACAAATGTATGGGTAGCTTGTTTTCTAAATCATTTGAAAAGCTGATTGCTGTTCAGCGCCTTTCCCTCCTACCATATGGAATTTCGCTTCCTCGGGAGCTCTGTTTATGACTGTCCAAAGCAGGATGATTTTCTCATACTTTCCATAATAACAAATGATCACGTATAGTGTCAACCAGAAGCCTGATTTGTTTAATTAGGGTTCTCTTCTTCTCTTAATATGCGTGCACGACTCCCATTAATGTTAATGTGAATTATGAAAGAGCACCGAAGAAAAATAGACCCCTTTATCTCATTACTTTTCTTGGATAATGAGGTTTAGATTTGTTAACAGATCAGAACAAAAGTCCAGTGGAAAAAAAAAATTGGCTTAACTTTTTAAAGAAATTGATATGCTAAAAAGAACTTTCATAGGCGCTAAAGTGGAAGATAGACATTAATAAATAAACTTCATTAGCATTTAAGGTGAAATATAATCATTTAAAATGCTGGATTAAGAAAATGCAAAGGATCTCCTAATGGACCTATTTGCATACTCATTTTAAATAACTAATAAAACATATTAACAACAAGTTTATTCATATATATAAACACTCACAAGTTCCTAGTTGAGACCGCATTTGCCTAATTTGCTTTGTACCATGTCCAGCACAATGTCATGTCCTTGTGCAATGTTTACTTAATACTATTAGATAATGACATGTATAGATTTAATAATTTGCTTGAGGGAAAAAATGAAATTAGTTCTTTGTTTAGCACCTTTTATCTGAGAACTTCAGTATAATTTACCAACATCCATCTTTAAGATGCATGGGTTATGAGGGGGGCAAATAGTAGCTCTACTCTGCAGGTAATAAAGAATGAGACATTGAGAAGTGAATCCGCCTGCCTAGAGCCAGACTTTGAACTGATAGCAATACCAAGTCCCCTCTTAATCATTGCTGCTACTGTATTAGCATCTAAAAATGCACCAACACCAGCCACAGTTTTGTATGTACTTTCATACACCCTGTAGAACCCACACTTTTTTATTTTTGCTACTCATTGGATTTTCCTGTCCCAAGTCAATCTATGAAACAGCAATTTAATAACAAGAGATTATAATTAAGGGAAAAGACTTGAATCTTTGGCATAATAACCATATAAGAGGGAGAGGCTTCCCAGAACAATTACAGACAGATACAGGAGATACACAAACTGAAAAATAGATAAGAGATACACAAATATTGGACTGCACATCTAGGACTATTATCGCAACCATGCTAAATAATATCTAACAGGATTTTGGAGACAATCCAATTTTGCTTCTCCAGCCCGATGCTGATCATTTCTGCGTGGTGGCCTTGCCTCAACCTCAGCTTCAACATGGCTAAAATCTAATTCGTCATCCAGCCATCTAAGTCACCAGCTCATCCTGCTGTTCCTGACTCTGTAGGAGGCCCTGCCAGGAAGCCAGTGGCGTCTGTCGGGGTGCCACTCTCTTGCCCTTCCCTCCCTTCCATTAGCCAGCACCCCGTTGATACTCGCAAAACGCTGTCTCTGACGTCCCAGCCGCCTTCTCTGTCTCCGCTGCCATTCGCTAAGCACGGTCTTTGTTGTTTATAACTAGATTCTTTCAACAAACGCCTAGCTGCCTGCTTTCTTCCTTTTCTCATTCCAGTTCCTCCTAGGCATAGCCAGCATCCATTTATTCCTTTGGTTATCAGATAGTCAATGAAAACCTTCTGCACTAAAATGCATCATAGCCTAGTGGCCAGGGACAGATCCTCTGAGGCCGTTTCTGCTTAGGTTCAAATCCCAGCTCCATTTCTTTGTAGCTGTCGGTCCTTCAGCACCTACTTAACTACTCTGTGCTCAGTTTCCTCTTCAGTAAAACTGGAATAAGAGCCTCTACCTGATAGAGTTGCTTTGAGAGTGAATTCGATGATATGTGAAAAATGCCTGGCACATAGAATGTTCTTAATATATAACCTATTCTGCTCTAGGAGCCAAGACATTACCAATTACCTAGTCATTCTCAAAAATCCCACTGTCCTCGAGAGCCCTCTACAGAGCTTGTTAGAATTAGAGATCACTGGATCTTACATCGCCGATTCTAATTCATTAGGTCTAGGATGACGTCTGGGTATCTCTGATGATTCTGATGCAGCCAGTCCTGGGAACTCCCACTTGGGAGCTGTTAACTCCTAAAGTTCAAACTATTTAGGTCTGCATTCAATACCCTCTGTATTCTTATCCCAGTTTGTTTTTCTCTCATTGTTTTTTAACTGTTCCCTTGGGCAAACTGACCACTCCCACCGGATGACTCACTATTACCCAAAACAATCTTCATGAATGCTAAGATGGTGCCCTCTTTAGGATGATCTCCCTTCTCTTTCTTCCTCCCTCCCGCTCTCACATCTCCCTCTGAGTCCTGCCAGACTTCTGAAGCCCACTTTAAGCCCCATCCCCTTTATATATCCTTCTTTGACCTGCATTTCTCTCTTTCTCTTCAAAACTCCTACATCCTGAGTCTTCTCATGTTGGACTTCCCATAGGTAGACTTGGGGTTTAGTTTAGGCTTTACATGTCTGTCTCCTGTCCTCAGTGGGGTCAGAAATTCCTCTAAAGAGGGCTTCCTCACAGTGCTTTGCACAGCGTTAGCCCTTACTAAGCTTGTGCTGACTGACCGATGGCTCGGATGACATGCTCATTGGAGTCAACTTGTTGTGCCCTTTAGTGCTTCTAGATAATAGTACTGAAAATAATGAAAACAGGGGAAGTGGTTCAAAAATCAGAAAGAGGGTGAACTGCATTGGGAGTTAATTATTTTTTTTTTAATTTCTGCCTGAAGAAAAGGTTGAAGGATGAGTTAAGTGGTAATAGTAACCAGCTGTTCTCCATCTCCACTGAGGACAGGGCTAGAGAAAATGGGCCAAAATCCTTATTAGAAAAAAATGAGGTTAGACATAAAAAAGAAGACAGTTGTTAAGCACTGGAATGAGGTTTCTGAACAGGTTGTAGAATTGACCTCCCAGAAGTACTTTAAAAGTAGGAAGGATAAATAGCCATCTAAAATGATATGAAAAAATTGGCCAATCAGTTTATTACTTGAATATCTATTAAATACTACTCTGGGGAGACCCGGAAAAAAATACACGGCATGAACCTTTTGCTTAGGCTTACTATTGAATTAAGAAGACCCATAAATACAAAATGATTAGCAATGAAAGGGGGATTTAAAATTAAGAGCCAAATGGTGAGATTATGACCATGATTGTGGTTAGAATTCAGATGTATGCCCTCTCTACTTCTTCACCCCTAAAAAAACCTACCCTGGGCCTTTTTTTAAATACATGGATTTTCTATATCTATTTCCAAACTGCTTTTCTAGGTTGACTGGAATAAACCTGAATCTTTTTTGAAATAATTTATTCAGTACTTTTGAGCAAGCCACCAGTAAGTATACAATAAGCATGTTGTAAGTATACGGCCAATTGTTTTTTCCCTGACATCCTCTTTCATTCATTCAACAAATATTGATGGATTGTCTTATAAGAAACAGTCTCAGTGCTCAGTTTGGAGGTAACCACAGTGAACAACTCAGATGTGTTCTCCTGGCACCTGCAATCTTTCCTTAAAGGATGGTAGGGCATAGAAGTTCTAATATTAACATAACATAAAATGTATTAAGTTCCTTTTAAATAAGCAGAGCAGCCATGGATCCCATAAAACTATGGTTAAACCATTTGCAGTGTACTTAGTAAAAATACTGAAAGTGGGACGTCTAAACCTAGTTGTACAATTGCCTTCTTGAATGGAAATTTTCCTTTGCCTGGGAGATAACACACTTTGTATACACTTGCAGTGTGTGTATAAATGATCATTGTGATGATCAACTACTTGGCCATTGGCTGAAAATGATTATAGTGCAGACGTGTCTATAGACTAAAATAGATTAGGGCTGGTAATCTGAAAAGTCAATTTAACAAAGTGAAATGGCACTGAATTGAGAGAAATAGCCCAAGACTCCCAACATGTAACTTGCCAAAATAGAAGACCTAATTAGAGGCAAAATGAAAAATTTGGCCTTTAAACATATTCATGGTGTGTCCTTTGTTCTGTGTTAGCATAACAAGCTGGTCCCAGTTTGAGCACTAAAAGCCCCATGCCCCGGGGAAACTGCTCAGTTTTAAGCAAATCAGGACAGTTGATCACCCTAGTCTGCATTCTCAATTGTATCTGATCCTCCCGCTCCATCCCTCTCTACCCTTTGTAGCCACAGTCATAAAAATTCATTGAAAACACAAAATGAAAACTAACTTTATTTGTAATACCACAAGCTTAAAAAAAAGTATACTACAAATTAAAAGAACATATAAAACAGTGGAAGCTCTAAGAGAAAAGTTGAGTAAACTCTTCTATTACATTAATTTTTTTGTGTTTGCCTTAGCCTGAGCTGTCATATATTCTCTTAAGGCTTTCTTGGTATCTGAAAACACCATATAGCTCCAGGAATCAAAGTAGAAATGTCTCAGCAGAGAATGACTAAAAGCAGCACCCCACTTACCAACAAAAAAATCCTTAAAAAAAATTATATAAATTCAGAACTCCAGAAAGAGAGAGCTGGAGGGCATATCGACCAAAAATAATGGTTGTAACTCTGATTGCAGACAAAATCACCAGTGAACAGTAAAAACCCTAATTCTAGGGCTTTCGGTATTAGTTCTTCCCATTGATAGGCTTCTTGTCCCCCAGGGACTATAATTTTCCACTTTAAATTTGAACTCTAGTCAATGTATAGTAGAAAATCAATATCATAGATTTGTTCTGCTTTCCTTTTGCCTCCTGGAATTTTCAAAGTATATGAAAGAACAGCTTTTATGATGAAGATGGACTGTAAAATGAAAGGAGTGGCTTTGACCAATTCCCTAGAACTTTGACCCAAACACTATATAGCAGACTCCCCGCGCCATGTCCTCCATGCCTCTCATGCCTCCGCCATTTCCGCTCTAGTAGAGTATTTCATGTCTACATTGATATGATTGCTGAAACATTTTTGTAAAGACTCTTTGACAAGGTTAATTGGAACTTGCTATCCGAACATTTTTTCCTATTTATCCCACCTTCTCCCCTTCATTTTGTTTTACTATATTCAATTACAGTTTCCTTCTCTCTATTGTGATGTGAGTAGAGGGAAGTAGAGGAAGAAATTTACACACACACACACACACACACACACACAAGAATTCTCCAAAAACCTAGGCATTTAACATTTATACAGATGATAGTGCTTCCATTGTTAAAATGAGCGAAGATGCCAAGGCATTGTTGCAATAAATGCAGACTCGGGGACATGGTAGGCCATTCTCATTCCTTCTGATTCCAGCTCACCCAGCATCTTCTCAGCTCAACATGTTCAGGCCACATAGAAAAGTCATTGGCCAGGCCTGATTCCTCAAGACTTGCATTAGAGCTGACCTGGATCATCTTGGTATTTTCCACTGGTTTTGCACCACCTTGAGTATACTCAAGATCCATGTCTTAGGAATTTTTGTGTTCTTCCCAGTATCTCTGTCTTTGCTTCATTTTTCTTCCCTCTACCTTCCCCTCATATCTCCTCATAAATGTAATCCGATTTTCAGGTTCTTCCTGGTCCTGGTCTCTTGAACTATACACAAAATTAGACTGACTTTCAAGCATCTCTCCCCTGACACTGGTCATCTTTGTGTAAGTGCCTTCCACATGTGGCATCTGGTAGTCCAACCACAGAACTCAATAAATCCATGGAATTCTGAGTAACCACGACTCTTAAACAAAGTACTACATCCCTGCCTTGTTGGTTTCTACTACAGGGTTGGTCAGCCCAGTGGCATTGCCTAGAACCCTCAGCCCCATGCAGGCCTCAGCTTGAACCATGTTGTCTTAGACTAGAGCACTGATATAGTGGAACTTGCCTATTTCTGACAGGCACTCATTCCTGGCTCCATCTCCAGCCCCATGTGTCTAGTTACAGGGTAGTTTTCCTTGAACCTTATGTATCTTACCTTCCAAGTATTCATCTGTCTTTGCTTTCCTCACTGCCATGGCCTGTGCTGCTAATGGAATATGCCTGAATGCACCACTTCTAGACTAGCTGGCTGACCTCTCTAAGTCAGCCTCTTTGTCTTTATGTGATTCCTCTGGCCATTATTCATCCTGGTTAGCAGCACTCTATCTAATCCCCTTCCCCAGTGATCCTATTGTGTTAGGTGTATCTGACAGCAAATTTGCTAATGCTCACTGTCTTCCCCGTAGTTCATTCAACATTCAACAATGGATTGCTGAACTAACTCTTGATTTCAAGAAATCCATTCTAGGGCGTCTGGGTGGCCCAGATGGTTAGGCGTCTGCCTTCGGCTCAGGTCATGATCCCAGGGTCCTGGGATTGAGTCCCACATCGGGCTCCCTGCTCCTTGGGAGCCTGCTTCTCCCTCTGCTTCTCTCTCATGAATAAATAAATAAAATCTTTAAAAAAAAAAAAAAAAAGAAATCCATTCTAGAAATAATAACTAGTAGTCAGTCATGCTTCCATAGGCTGATTTGATTTTTTTTTATTTTATTTTTTTTTAGGGAGGGAGAGAGAGCCTGCACATGAATGGGGGAGGAGGGGAAGAGGGAAAGGAAGAGAGAGAATCCTAAGCAAGCTCCACACTCAGTGTGGAGCCTGACGCGGGGCTCGATCTCATGACCCTGAGATCATGACGTGAGCCAAAATCAAGAGTCAGGTGCTTATCCAACTGAGCCACCCAGGTGCCCCTAGGCTGATGTGATTCTTAAATGACAGTTGGTGTTTTAACTCTTGTAGTTTTTTTTTTTATCCAAAGTATTCATTTTGTAAAACTGAAGTATTCTAAAAGAGAAAAACAAGTTTATTGAATACTGACATCTCTAAGAGAAGGAATTCTCTTAATTTTGAAAATATGGGTTAAAATCTACTAATAAGCTCCACTCTTTACTTTTGCATTTTAGTGTTAAACTTTAAATCTAACTGTCTATCATGTTTTATTCCATAAGAAATGTATCAGCATAAAGAGAAATGGTGGTAGGTTATAGGCTGTAATAGAAATTCTGACTGTTTAACAATAATATGGCAGGCAGATACCATTTTAATCAGTATTGTCATTAATGACTATCAATAGAGAGGATAAGATGTTCTTGTCTTTGTGAATTATGATTTATGGCTGGCACAGCAGTCACCCTGAAGTATATTTATTTTACAATACAGAGACATTGATTAAATGCACATGGCATCTCAAATACAGTTGACATTTTAAGTCAAAATTATTACAGACACACAGCCATTCATTTAAGCTGTTGCTTTAAAAATGTGTCTCAACTGATTGTTAATGGAAGAAAGTCTAGCTGGGCCAATATTTCAATAAGTTGATCCTTTATTTTACCGGTATACATCGCCTGGGGGAAATTTGCCTCCTTTGGGTAGTCCTATCATTTTGCTCTGGTGGGTAGACGACCAGATGAAAATAGTCCTTAATGTATATATACACTGGGGTTCTAGATTGCTCAGAAAGCATTCTCTTATTAGGATAAAATCATTTTTTGGTTCTCTTCCCATTCTCCCTACATTTCTGAAAATCTTGCCTTCCAGCCTACCAACCTGCTTAGGAAATAGGTCTTAAATAATTGATGGCAGCTGTAGCTGAAACATTAATATCGTTTAGGGATGATGGTTTTTGTAATGTATATTGCTGCGTGTTGCCAATAGACCAGTGACTTTAAACAACGTAAGTGTTTGGGTATTGATTGTTGATTTACAAGATCGAGGCCAATAGTAATTGTGTCTGAGAGCATACTTATATACCATGTCTATAAATTCTTTGATCTGGTTTCTCATTTTATGTCTTTTTAACCTCAGAACTTGCTTAGATCTTTTTTTTAAAATTTTATTACAAGATAATTTTAGACTCACATAAAAGTTACCAGTATAGTACAAAGAATTCTTATATACCTTTCACCCGGATTCCTCGGATGTTAACATTTTGCCACATTAGCACTAGCATTTTCTCTCTCTCTCTCTCTCTCTTTTTCTTTCTCTTCATAGGGACATATATACAGATACAGGCATCTAGTCCTTTCTTTTTTCTGAATAACTTCTGAGTATTTGCAAACCTGATACCCTAAACTTGCTTTAAAGCTAGGCTTGCCTCATTGTATAATTTGTGTCCCATATTTGAGAAAAGTAAACCGGTGGCCTCAATTCACCCTCAAATCAGTAAAATTAGAAATTGTAAAATGAAGAAGGTGATGATTTCAAATATGATTACAAGTCAAGAAAACCAGTATGTGATATTCTTTTGTTTTCGTGGACGATACTATCACCACCTAATCTAAAAACCTGAATTAAGTCAGCATTGACTTCTGGTAAATGAGTACACATTTCCAAGAGTGAGATGTATTTCTCTGACAGTTAATGAAACTTTAAAAGTAAGACCTCTGCAAAAAGGTGCAAATATCCATGTGATGAGGCCTCATTAACCATTGAATTGAGCCCAACGTGCTTGAATGAGATGGTAAATAGGAAAACGTCCTGCTGCTTATTATTAAATTGTGCTACAGAAGGACTGTTAGAAATCCAATACTGTTTTTTCTCAGACTTATCCTTTCCATTTTGCTGCAGGTGATTTATTGATAAGACTGGAGGGGGAGCTAGAGAAGCAATACCAGCCTGATCACTGAGAGCTTTTCTTACAAATATCTGTGCATTTAAAAACACAGTTTGAAAACAAAAAGGTGTACAAAGATAAATGCAGTCTGGTAGCCATAGTGGAGTTAAATTCATCCATGAAATTTATAATTGGCCTAACCAGGAAGAGGGAGTTGGAGAAATAGGGTGTATCCTGCCACTCTTTTTAATAACATTTGTTAGGTATTTGGGATGCTTTATGTCGGAGAGCCCACTCCAAGGGTGTCTGACTTTAGTCAAGCTCTTGTGTCTTGAGAGACAACACGAGGTACAGTAATATAAGTGTGGCATATAATATGTGGTATTACGTTATAGTAGAATATAATATATAGGTGTAGCTGGTAGAGGGTACGAGGAAGCACATCTGTTGGGAATCACTACTTAAATAAAAAATCCCTAATTCTCTGAACATTCAGTTCAGCTTTCACAAAGAATAAAGCAGCAATATCTGAGTGTGTTCTTCATCACAGGCCTGCCCCTAAATTATATGAATGTAGTGATAACAACCCTCCTATACATTGACCACATGTTGCTGAATTGATTCTGGGTAGGACAAAAAAGTAAGAAATAGTGTAAACACTCAACAGAATCCTTTTCTTCTTTCTGCATGTCAGGATTTAATTACTCAGAGCTGCTGAAATCTACTCTGTTCTTCTTGTCAATTGAATTTGTGTTTGAATGTCTGTGCACTGAATATCTTCCATGTAAAAGGTAATACAACTTTATGAAGCACTTTGAAACTTTCAGCCAAAAGGTAGTTTGTGTATGTGTTGGTAGACCATTATTAACACCTCTTTTTTTTTTTTTTAAGATTTTATTTATTTGGCAGAGAGAGACACGGTGAGAGAGGGAACACAAGCAGGGGGAGTGGGAGAGGGAGAAGCAGGCTTCCCGTGAAGCAAGGAGCCCGATGCAGGGCTCGATCCCAGGACCCTGGGACCATGACCTGAGCCGAAGGCAGACGTGTAACGACTGAGCCACCCAGGCACCCCTTAACACCTCTTTTTAACTTTTAAAAAATTAAATATGGTAGATGGTATTATAAATATTCTGTGAATGTTAATATGTCAGCATTTTTTTTACTCTATAAGTTAACTATATTCTGTCAAGGCTAATGGTAAAGCATTTCCAGAAAAAAAATCTTATGTTTCCATTTACATTGAGAATCCACATACAATGACATGGTATTTGTAAAGTGTGTGTATACATATAAAGTATGTAGAATTAAACATCGAAGGCACAGTCCTGGACTGTCTAAAAACTGTGTGCAAAATTTGGACTATAAGTGAGTATGCATATTTTTATGGAGAATGAGTCCTTAATTTCCTTCTAATTCTCAAAGGGGTTCGGTTCTCAAAAAAGTTAAGAACCATTTCATAATGGAATCCAGCGTCTGCAAGGCCAGCCCTGTTCTCTGCCTGACAAGTGGCTGATATTCTTATTTCTACTCTCTGACTCCTTTCACTGATGTATTCAACGTTGAACCTCGATGGATATAATATCTATCTTTGGAGTAGGAATATAACTCCCTGTGGAAGGAATAAGGAGGTATAGAAGGACCATCTCCACACTTTTTATGTCCCAGGGTTCCCCTCAAGACAGACCCTGGTTTGGAGATACCCATCTAAGTATAGCATCATGGGAAGCAACACGGTCCACCATGGAAAGGTGTTTATTAAAGATTATCTTCTTTCTAGTACTCTTCAGCTAGGTTCCCTCAAGTGCAAACCAAACATAGCTCTCTTCAACCTAAATAAGAAATATGAATTTTTTTAGTGGAGGCTCTCTCTGTTTCTATTTACCTGTGCTTTTCAGGGGATCCTCAAATCTGAGATTTCCTCTCTGCTGTCACAACTCAGACCAAGAAAATATCAAGTATGCTTAGGTAGCTCCTTGCATTTCATATCACAGGGACTGTATCACACACCTTCTATTGTTAGGGTCTTTACAATGTCACATTGCCGGGAATGGCCTGTAATCCCTGGACGGACGGATGAAAGATGACTCCAAACTTTGCTGTGAAAGAGAGGAGAAGGCGAGGGGCTCAGAGACGAAGACCCTTTGCTCTTCTTTGCTCCCACCTTTATTGGTCCTTCAGGATAATTATAAATCTTTATCACTGTTTCTCAAGCATGTGATGTGTGACAAGGGGTCTTACAGGAACTAGGAGGAGCTGTTTAAGGGAAAGATACGATATGCTAATCTGCTATGCTAATCTGTGTGTTCTTGAGTTCTGCTAACCATAGCCTAGGGGACAGTGTATACATCTCTTAGATCACAGGGCGGCTGTTCGGCTGTTCGGCTGTTCGGGCTAAGAGAGCTTGAGGAAGGCAGCTCCCTGGGGCATCGGCAATCCAAAGGCCTACGCCCTTCTCCGAAACCTTCCCTGCCCCCATGGGCCTCCCTGTTACATTTTAGCAAGCCCGGTATTATGGATGATTTCATGCTCTACTTTAACCCCAACATCTAATAGAATTAGGCTGTAATATCATATTTGATTATTAGGTATTGCTACATTGCACAATATACTCCAAACTGAAAAAGGATTATGTTTGGGATTTATGAATCTATAAAATAAATTCTTCTATTAATTTATCAATTCTGTACATGTAAAATCTTTAACATGAATATACGTAAGATAAGAAGTGGCTATAATAAAATAAAATGTATAGATAAGTTTACGCATATAATTTCAATGTTATAGTCAAATACTTATACTTAGCCTTGTAGTGCAGTCAAATACTTGATGCTTAGCCTTGTAGAGCACCGCTCATTTTTATTAAAATAAAAAAAATGGTACTTCCTCAAAAAACAAGGATATCCTATTTGACACAAATGACTGTTCAAGAAAGTAATGGTAATTTCCTTTCATGAAAGGGTAGGCAATTAGAGATATAGGTAGAGTTCCTATAACGTTTGAAAAATGAATTGTTTCATTTCCACCTAGATCACTCCATCCTCCTTAACACTCTTCCTGCCGCTATATTTTGCGATGCTGCTCATTCAAGCTGTTGCTTTTGGCTTTCTGGCTGCCACTTCTAGATCCTCATCCTAGTCTCTTATTAAAAGTTGACATCCTGGGGCACCTGGGTGGCTCAGTCGTTAAGCATCTGCCTTCGGCTCAGGTCATGATCCCAGGGTCCTGAGATCGAGCCCCGCATCGGGCTCAATGCTCCGCAGGAAGCCTGCTTCTCCCTCTCCCACTCTCCCTGCTTGTGTTCCCTCTCTCGCTGTGTCTCTCTCTGACAAATAAATAAAATCGTTAAAAAAAAAAAGTTGATATCCTCTGGACCTCTGTAGGCAGCCCTCTCCTGTCACCCTTCTCTCTCTTTCTCTTCCCTCATCCTTCCCCCTTCTCCCCCTTCCTCCTGACTCCTACCTCCCCACCCAGCAACCTCAACTATAAACCATACTTTTCACCCAAGGGCTGGATCCATATACACAAAACTGACTAACCAGTTTCCCAGACGCCTCCATAGATACCTCAGACATAGTTTGTGCACTGGGAGACTGACTTGCTAGTTTATCTGTACTGAGGCTATCTAGGAGGAAAAGAGTGATACATCCTTTTCCCTCACCCCTAAATCCAGTCCATTACCAAGTGCCATGATTCTAAGTATCTGAATTCTTTCTCTCCATCTTCATTGTACTTCCTTAGTTCAGATTCTGTCTCATTTCTTCCCAGATGGGAAGCAGTGGCCTTCTGAGCAGTCTTGACTTTCTCTTCCAACCCACCCACCACAGTGCGGCCCATGTGATCTTCCCAAATATAAATCTGATATGCCCACATTTCTGCAGTGGCTTTACAGTGCCTTGAAGTGCTTAAATTTCTGAGTTTTCATAATGATACCCCCCTTTATTATTCACTGAAGCCAGAGAGAAGTACATGCAGTTATCTGAATGTACCATGAGAACATTAAGCCAGTCAACAATGTTTTGCGCCCTTCCTGTTATCTGTGAATAAAATGCCACTTGCCCAACTTTCAACCCACATTCCTTTCTGGCCAACTCTTGGTCATGCTTAAATGCTGAGTTCAAGGATCACCCCCTTGGGAAACATTGCTGACAACCACTCTCACCTCACTCAAGGCTGGCAAGGTATGTTCCTAATGTCATCCCACTCTTCTGAATAGTCAGACATCCTTTACTGAAACAAGAAATTTTCTGGTCCTGCTTTGTAGGTATCTGGCTACAGAGGAGGTTGTTGAATTTCATAGTCCATTATTATAATTTACCTGTAATTATGAGGGTAAATAAACATGAATACATAATATCATCTTAGACTTCATTGCTTATATATCTTAATGTGAAAATCTTGTGGCATTTTTGAAGCTTTAAATCTGAGGGAATAGGATCTGTGAAAACTGCCTAATTTGTTGATTTGCATGTGAAGTGTGTTGTTCCCAGTGGGTGGTGGAAACTGATTTGGCACGTAGCTTACTAGCTCTGAGCGGGTAACTGGTGTTAGTTCCTGCTGCTGTAACAAAATGGATTTGGCCTTTATTGCAGCTCTTATTTGAAAATTACTATTAAGAACTGTATGCTGGAGATATGAGAGTGCTTTCCAAAGATGGATGCATTTACGTAGCAAAGCAGGAAACAGTGACACCATGTCTTAATGACACTTTATATTCTGCCAATGTACTTAGCCACAGCTTCCTCAAGTGCATCATCTAAAACAAACCAAAATTGTATTCCATTAGAGACACAGTTCGACAATTGAATTTTTTGGTGAACCTTTGGGCATCCATTGAAAGAATTGGCTCCAACCCCAGAGAGGGGGTTAATCTTTTTAGGGCATCATTGCCTGGGAAGAAAGAGATGACCAAGTAAGGGAATAGGAGTAAAAGCATTAACTCTTAAGAGCTGGAATTAGGGAACTATTCAACAGTTATCATTTCTATGACCACATTTTATTCAATAATAAAGAAACAGAAAGCATATTATTTTACTGAGGAAAATTGAAAAAAAAAAAAAAATACAAGCAACCCCAGTAGTCTGAGGCTTGGTTTAATAAAATGAGGTAACATTTTATTTCTTTATTTGAATAATTTCCTAGGGTCTCAGGCCAAATCTATAAAGAACAGTGTTGACTACCCAGTATGGAATATTTACTGTAGCATCCACCTGGTTTGGAAACGGTTCTTCATTAGGGGAAATAATTGATACATTCTTGTACAGTAGTAAATACTTAGATAACTATCGGGTTAGCAAGGCAGAATAAAAATCAATATTAATGAGAGCAGACAAATGCTTCTACTAATACCTGAAAACTCTCAAGCCCTAGGTGTTCTCATCAGTGACTTTCTTCCTTCCTTCCTCCCTCCCTCCCTTCCCTCCTCCCTCTCTTCCCTCCTCCCTTCCTTCCTCCTTCCCTCCTCCCTTTCTTCCCTCCTTCCTTTCTTTCTTTCTTTTGAAACATTTTCTGCTTCTGACATCAAAAGAGAGTATGAAACTTCTCTTTAAAGATCTTCAACATACCCATTGAATTTCATAGCTATTTTCTTTCCTGGGTATCCTAAGATAAGCTGATGGAAGAGTTTAGTACTGTTTTATTCTTGCCCATCTGTTTCAAAAACCTTGAATATTCAGTCCATAATTTGTTCCCATACACTCCATTGCCCTCTCTTTATGAAGACATGGCTATTAATTGCTTCTTCCCATTTTTATAGCAAATGGGGACACCCCTACTCCCACTACTAAGGTTGTGGCAGTCCCTGGTGTATTACAGAGTCTATGACAACAACTAACCCTGATAGTGCTTGCTGCTAGATACTGATATTGTTCTGAGTTCTTTACATCCATTAGTTCATTTAATCCTCACATGACCCTATGAAGTAGGCACTGTTATTATACCCATTTTACAGATTTAGAAACTGAGACCTAGAAAGGATAGCTTACCCATGGATGCAAAAATCCTAACTGGGCAGAACTGCTGGGATTTGACCCCATCAGTCTGGCTCTATACTTCTTCTTTATAGTAACTGCTTGACTCCTTGCTACATGGACAACTTTGGGCACCTTAAAGCTATTCAATTACTCAGTTTCCCTGTCCGCAGGTTAGAAAAAAGGGATAAAAATAAGCTCTAGCTCAAAGGATTGTGGTTAGAATTAAATGGTAGAACATACGTAAAGTGCTTAACTCAGTAACTGATACATAGTAACTATTCATGTTAGCTATTTGTCTTCTTACTACTATCATTTAATCAATAAATGTTAGATGAAAGAATTAATTAATAAGGATGCATAGTTGATCACTGATCATTGATGATACACAAGTTGATCATTCCCAGTTCCATGATTTATTTGGAGAAGCTCGTTTAGAAGAAGGAGACTCAATAGTCTACAAGTAGAGCTTGGGCTCTTTCTGGGGGATCAGACACCCTTGTGCCTTCTTCATCAGGCTAAAGAAAAAGATTAAATTTTTATTTTACCAATTATACCATTAAAATAGAAATTTAAAAAGATGCATAGGATAATCCATGGAATGTTATATGTTGTCAAAACGCCAATATTTCCGAAGTATATACTCTAAGAAGAGTGAAAAAGAAACCTATTTTATCACATTTCAGTGCTCATGCCCTGCTTTTCTCTTTATTGCATTATGAGATTGACATCATATCATTATCTTTCATTGTCACCTTAGCCTTGTGAGCTTTAGATGCTGCTAATGTTATGGTAATAACTGCTACAATTTGCAATTTTCGGTTGTATTAGACCTTGATTCATTTTTTTTAACTACCTTGTATAACCATCAGTGATTTTTCTTGCAGATAATAAGCAACTTAATGGTTTTTATAAATGAATACTGGGTGAAATTATCAGAGCAAGAAAATCAATATTAGAAAATTTCCTATACGAACGACAACAATAGAGTAATACTAAAGTAATTGTAAATATTCAAAAATCAAATGAATTCATTATTTTGAAACTAGTGTTCGATTTTATAGTTTAAAACTGGCCAGTTCACTATACTTTTAAAATTTCACTATGCTTTTTTAAATAGTAGTCTCCCCTTTTTAAAATTAAAAATAATGCACCTGGGATCACCACAGAGCTGGTTTTTCAGAGTGCTGCCCTATGTTTCACACAAACGGTCCCTTTCCCTGTAATTGGAACTCATATAAAATCAGGTTCTTGAAGGGAATCCATCACACACCTCCTGAAAGGTCAGTATATTTTCATTTGTTTATGTTGGCTAAATGGTGCCCTAGAGATTCATCAGCTACTAGGAATATAAAGTAGCACTTCAGACCCTGAAATGGTGTATCTTTTCTCAAACCTTTTCCTCAATGCATTTGCACTACCAGTCACAACCCTACAGCCCCACCTCCCCTAGGATATTTCATCTGCCCTATAGAACCTTAACGGCAAAGCTCCTCTACTTCTCATCCTCCTGCCCCTTTCCTGGCACACCATTCATTCACTTGATAAATATACGTTAAGTGCCAAGTATGCACAGGTACTGCGTACGGTGATGAATGAGATGTGGTCCTACCCTCAGAGAACTTAGAATATAGTAACTTGTCACTGACTAGCTTCTATCATTAGTTGTTTTTCACATGTCTGTGTCTTACATAGGGCAAAGACTGCAATTTAAAACCAATTTGCTTTCAGTATACTTTTTACCTAGCAAATGCTCAAGGCATGTTGAGTTGAAAGAGTGAAACAATCACCATCCAGGGGAGCAAAGCTGTGTTGCCCCACTCCTAAAACAGAATTAGCACATACGGGGCCTGGGAAAAACCACTATCATCTGCCACTGGGCCAGTTTCTTAGTTCAGACAGTGGATGACTTTTGAAATAAAATAAAATATATTATTTCATCATACACCACAAAGAGTTGGGCGTTAATTTCCAAGCTATAGTTAAGTTCCTTAGTTTTTTTCCCCAAAAACAGACATAATTTTATCCAGGGCTATTGATAGACAAACCTAGACCAAAGCCAGTGACTTCTCCCAAATGGCATTTCTTTCTCTCTCCTCCTCCAGGAAGCAGAAAAGGGAGAGAGAGAGGTGGGAAGGGCTGAGCGTGCAGTCTCTCCCCTGATCCTGCTTCAGTGTTGGCAAAGAATACAGCTTCCTTCCACCCGCATTCTGTATACACACACAGAACACAGATGTGTCTGCACACACATACATAATTGCAAGCAAATATATGGACATATAAAAATATACGGACAGGCACACATGCACATATGTCTTAAAAACACACACACCATAGCTGAAAGATCAGGTCTCAGTGTTTCTGGGCTCTTAAACTCTTGAGCAACAGGAGTCTTCCTGGAAACCCAGGCTACAATTTCTCCATGAAGCAGCCTCACCTGGGCTAAAGAGTGCTGTGTTCCCACGGGCTGTCTCCACCCATCTTCTCTGCACTCCGAAATCCCTGTGTTGATATTTTTGTAACATTAAAGATGTTTCCTGCAGACCTTCTCTGAGCCTCCCAACTTTCACTCATCTTTTCAGCTAACATCCTTTTCTCATATCATTTTAGCTACTTTCTAGAGCTGAACGTATGCTAGCCAAACTTCCTCATTTACAATTTGCAATTATAACAATCTATAATCATAAACTATTTCTATATAATTCCAAAAGTGGTACTGGAATCTTAATAAGAGCTGTCAGAAATGGGTGGCTCCAACTAGTTAAGGAGTTCCCCCAAACCCCTTGCTTGGGAGAAAGAAAAGAAAAGGTAGAGAGGGAGAGAGGAAGGAAGGAAAGGGGAGAGGAGAGAAGAGAGGGAAGAAAGGGGCTCTGGGGAGGATGGAAAGAGAAACAAAAGGAGAAATGAGAACAAATAAAGAAAGACAATAGAAGAAGAAAAGAAGGAAAATGTTTATGGTTCCCCACTCTTTATTGTTTTCTCCCCTTTACCCCTTCTTGCCTCTTATTCCATGCAAAGGCTTTAAGCAGAACTCTTGGAGGGTTGGGAGGGGAGGTTAGGAAGCATTCCGGACCACTTGCCACCTCCTCCCATTCCCATGGACTTAGGGAAGTCAGGATACTGCGCAGGACCCACTTGCACTAAACAATAGCGCCACCTCTCCCTGGACAGTCACAGCATGCAAGATACCTGGCTAGGTAATTGATATGATTTCTTTCTCAACTCCTCCGCATGACCCCGTACAAGGAAGATATTACTACGCTCGTGGCATATATGAGGAAATGTACCTTGGAGAAGGAAAATGATTTATTCCTTAGTTGCTGTGTTGTGTAACAGGTTTTCTAGTTTATTCTTGTTAGTGATACAACATTATTACAATACTATTGACTCTATTCCTTATGCTGTACTTTTCATCTCCATGACTTACTCATTTTATAACTGAAGTTTATATGTCTTAATCTCCTTTGTCTATTTCAGCCATCCCTCTCCCCCCTCCCCTGCTCTCATTCCCTCTGGCAACCACCAGTTTGTCCTCTGTATTTAAGAGTCTGTTTTATTTTCATTTGATTTGATTTTTAGGTTCCCCATATAAATGAAATCATATGGTATTTGTCTTTATCTGTATGACTTATTTCACTTAGCATAATTCTCTCTAGGTCTATCCATGTTGTTGCAATTGTCAAAATTTCATTCTTTTTCATGGCTGAATAATATTCCATTTTATATGAGAGTGTGTGTGTGTGTGTGTGTGTGTGTGTGTGTATACATATATATATATACATCTTCTTTATCCATTCATCTATCAATAGACACATGGGCTGCTTCCATAATTTGGCTTCTGTAAATAATACTGCAGTAAACAGGGGCACCTGGGTGGCTCAGTCGGTTAAGCAGCTGCCTTCGGTTCAGGTCATGATCCCAGAGTCCTCCCTCTCCCTTTGCCCCTCCCCATTGCTCCTGCTCTCTCTCTCTCTCTCTCTCTCTCTCTCTCTCCCCCGCTCTCTCAAATAAATAAATAAAATCTTTTAAAAATGTTTATTAAAAAAAATACTGCATCATTTAACATTTAAACATAAAGATGCACATATCTTTTCAAATTAGTGTTGTTGTTTTTTTTTACTTTGGGTAAATACCTAGTAGTGAACTTATTGGATCATATAGTATTTATATTTTTAATTTTTTGAGGAACCTTCACATTATTTTCCACAGTGGTTGCACCAATTTGCATTCCACCAACAGCGCACGAGGGTTCCTTTTTCTCCACATCCTCACCAATACTTACTATTTCTTGTCTTTTTGACTTTAGCCATTCTGACTGGTGTGAGGTGATATCTCAGTGTGGTTTGATTTGCATTTCCCTGATGATTAGTGACATTGATCATCTTTTCATGTATCTGTTGGCCATCTGTATGTCTTATTTGGAAAAATGTCTATTCAGGTCCTCTGCCCATTTTTTAATAAGATTTTTTTTTTTTTTTTGGTGCTGAGTTGTTCTTTATAGATTTTGTTTCTTTAAAGTTCTTTATAGATTTTGGATATTAAGCCCTCTATTTTATTCTTTTGTTTAAAAGGTTCCACTTTTGGGGTAGTAAGAGGGTTAATAGAAATTAATAATAATTAACTCTTAAATATGGTTTAAATTTGCAAAACAAAACAAAAATTTTCTTTAGTAGGGGACTTTTACAAAAGCACACACTGCCCCAGATAAACACAAAAAAGAAGAGGGATTGAGTTCATTGGGTAGGTGAGAGGAAAGTGGGAAAAATTATAGGGGAAATATTCTACACTTACACTGTGCAGTATGGTAGCCACTAATCACATGTGGCTTTTGAGCTCTTGAAATGTGACAGATCTAAATCAAGGTATGCTGGAAGTGTAAAATACACACCTGATTTCAAAGACTTAGCATGGAAAAAAGAATGTAAAATATCTCAGCAATTTTTATATTGATTATTTGGTGAAAGTATAGTATTTTAGATATGTTGGGTTAAATAAAATATATAGTTAAAATGATTTCACCTGTTTCTTTTAAATGCGGCTAATAGAAAATTTAAAAGTACACATGTAACTCACATTATAGCTCTATTGGCCAGCACTATTCTAGACCGTAGGTTTTCAAACTGGGTTCCTGATGACCTTGGACTTTTTCCTGTGGCAGCCAAGGATCAAGAAGGAGAGCCACAGTCAATTACATCAGAAAAAACCCTTATTTGTTTATTTATCAAATCATATTTCTGGCTATGAAGTTCTTTGAAGCAAAGAATTCTTCAGCCAAAATGTTTGACAGCTCTAGTCTTGGAGTATTTTCCATCTACTCTGAAGATGTACAGTGAGAATAAATGCAAATACTTCTCTCCATCCCCTGTCACTACATCCCATGCATTAACAAAGGGGGCTACTAGATCTTTCTGTGATTCCCAATAAGATGCTAGTAGGCCACTTTTCTTCTTTGTTATTTTGGGAGTTCATCAAAGGTTTATTTATTAGTGAAATTATACCCCTTTTCTGTAAGTTGCAGAAATTTATTTGCAACGGAATGTCTTTTAAGTATTCCTAATTGATAGCATGGAGGGCCAAGCTACAGATGGTCTTTATTAAGAATTCTTTTTCTTCTGGAAAATGTAGACCTCTTCCCCCTACCCCCTTAGCAACCACGATTGGAGCATGATTGAGTGGTCTCTTGTGGAAATATGTATTTACCTCTGTAAAGATCAGTTTCAACTCAGCACATTCTTCTTTAACCAGTGAACTAACCTGTAACCTCTAAGGGGTGTTGACATCTCTTCAGCTCATAACTGTGTGTGTGTGTGTGTGTGTGTGTGTATACACACACACATATTTTTTTAATTGTGAATCCAGCTGCTAACTTAGAGAAGAGCTTTTAAGCTACTTTGTAAATTTTATCTTCCTAAGAATAAATTATAGTCCTGCCCATTTTAATCACCCCCTCTTCAAAATAAAATTAACACATGGTCACATACCTGAAAGTACACTGTGAATTAAATTTGAGAGTGAGGGAAGTGAATAGAAGAAGGAGAAGAGCAAGTGGCATATTGTGAAAAAGCGATTGATTTCCCTGACACTAATTGCAACCAAAAATAGCAATGGCACCTCATGGGGTATTTGAATGTGTTTGTTGTCAGAGAGTAGATACAGGGACCCAAGATAAAGAACAAATGGTTTCCCGATTAGAATATCATCTGTGCTGTTGGAAGGCTTAGAGTGTTTCTTCCTCCATGACCTTTCCACTTGGTCCTCCAAAAAACCCATTGATTTCGCTCCGATGAGTTTTACACATTTTATGGAAAGGAGGATTTCTGATATGAGAAAGTTTGTTTATCATTAGCTGAATTCATTTTCCTGTGAAATGTTAATCCATAGATCACACCAGAGTGAAGGATAGAGCATAAGTGAGAACATACTAGATCTGGTAATTTTCTCCTCATGTGTCTTTTTTACCTCAGGCAGATGTGCATACTTGGTGATATAACATAATTGACATGTTCCTCCCTCAAATGTGGGCTTTATACATTTCTCCGTGATCAAAAAGGAATGAATTCTATCTTGAAGTTACACATGAAGCATTTATTTTGCCATTCTTTTAAAAGCAAGATTTATCTGAAATTTCAAATAAGGAACAAGCCCATAGCTTATGCACTGCCTTCCTTCCTTCCTTCCTATCTCCTTTCTTCCCTCCCTCCCTTCCTCCTTCTGTCATTTCCTCCTTTCCACCCTTCCTTTCCAAAGCACCAATGGCGCTAAATGCTATGAGAATTATAGATGTAAGTAAGGCCCTCTCACGGAACTTATATTCTGTGGAGTTTTGGTCCAATCTGCATGTAAGCATTAGTAGCTCTGTCACTAAGCAAGCCAAACCCAAATAGTTATTTCTGCCCCTCCTTTGGGACATGGTGGGAAGTTGCAGGAACAAACAGCGGATATCTACCATGTCCACTTGCTCTTGTTTATCTTCAGAGATAACCACCATGCTCTCTGAAAGTCTCTGCTCCCAGGGACTGATTATGCTAGGTGTGGAATCGTCAGGTCTGTTAATAATCTCTTTACCGTGGATGTGTGTTTAGCACATAACATGACTAAGTCCTACATGCCATGTGAGCCATGTATGTGTGTTCCACTCAGGTACCGCGAGCTCTAGTTGGAAGAGCACTGGTACCTAAAGGCAGGAGATACACATTCTAAACATGGCTATTCCACCAACACATGGAGGTCATCTTGTCAGGGTCACATAACTTCTCAGGTTAGACAGTATCAGATTTGTAACTATCTTAAACTTGGGTATCATTAACTCTTCTTCCATACCCTAGATATTTAGGATTCTATGAAAGATGGTGAACAGAGATTTCACTATCAGAATATATAGCAAGATGGTGACCCCTGAACTCCATCCTGCCTTTAAGACTGAGCTCAGAGCCCTTTCTCTTTGGTTAAGAATATTTCTTTAAGAACAAGCATTAAGGAATTAGTAGACAATTTCACATGAGTCAGGATATATGTGAAATCTGGAATGTGTCCATCATACTATTTGCCCATGAATTTACTTTAAATATGTGTTAGTCTGGGTTTTCCAAAGAAACAGAACCACTAGGATATATCTATATAGATAGATATAAGAGATTTATTCCAGGAATTGGCTCAGGCAATTATGGAGACTGAGAAGTTCCTCAATCTGCTTGTCTGTAAATGAGAGAGCCAGTGGTATAATTTAATCTCAGTCCAAGGGGCGCCTGGGTGGCTCAGTCTTTAAGTGTCTGCCTTCGGCTCGGGTCATGATCCCAGGGTCCTGGGATCAAGCCCCGCATTGGACTCCCTGCTCAGCGGGAAGCCTGCTTCTCCCTCTCCCACCCCCACGCCGCTTGTGTTCCCTCTCTCGCTGTGTCTCTCTCTGTCAAATAAATAAATAAATAAATCTTAAAAAAAAAAAAAATCTCAGTCCAAAGGCCTGAGCATCAGGCAAGCAGATGGTGTACATCCTGGTCCTGGTCCAAAGACCTGAGAACTGGGAGAATATGGATGGCCCAGCTAAAGCAAAAAGAGCAAATTCTCCCTTCCTCTGCATTTTTGTTCTATGCAGACCCTCAGTGGATTGGATGAGGCCCACCACATTGGTGAGGGCATATCTTTACTCGGTCTGCTGATTCAAAGGCTAATAATGTCCTCTGGAAACACCCTCCCAGATACACCCAGAAATGTTTTACCAGCTATCTGGGCAACCCTTAGCCTAAGCTGATACATAAAAATGGCCATCACAATCTGCAAGTCAATGTATAGTTATTTCTTGGGCCTTTATCCTTAAAAACTATAAAAAGACTATGCACAAAATGAGCAGCTCCCCTTCTGATTCTTAAACTGGGCCTAGACTTTTTGCTCTTGTTGCCCTAACGGCAATGTTTATGCTACGAACCTTGAATTTCTTCTCTGTGCCTGCCTTTAACTTCCACTTAAGCTAATAACTTGTTGCACAATTACCATTTTTTCTTAGCTCTCATGCAAGAGATTGTCAGGTCTAGGTACCGACTTCCACACCCTGATGAAATTCATTCATTCATTCACCACACGTTTACTAAATGTGTAGTATTTCCTGGGAAATGTTAATTAATAATCTGCAGTCCTTGCTTTTAAGGAACTTATTTTCTGATGGAAAAGGTAAATAATAAACAGGTCATTGGTATAGCACACAGTAAGCACTATGAAGAAAACAGCACATGAGTGAGGGCCCCAGATCCCTTGGGGGTGGGGAAAGAACAATGACCGCTATGAAAGCCAAGATGCAAATTCAGCCTCTACGCAGAATTAGGGCTCAGTTCAACTTGCTCTTTAGCTATTTTGTCAGTATCTAAAGGAATAATTTTAGGATTGGCTCTTTCTTTAGTGGAGCATTCTTATTAAACTGCTGGTAAAAAAATTTTTTTTTGATGCAACCTAACCTTTTATAAATTTAACCTAACCCATGTCATTTAAAAAATATATTGTCCAAGAAAAAAATGTTGTCATTGGCTTCTTTGTGACTGTTTCAGTCTTTGTGAGGCAGTCATTTCCTAATTGGATAACTTGTGTGGACGATTCCAAGTCTAAAAGAAATCCAGATACGTGAGTCACAGTGCGAACACTAGGGGCCCCTTTCAGCCACACAACCAGGTGAAGATACATCTGCTTGAAAGTGTCTGTGTGACATGAGGCTCTTTTAATGTAATATGCAATAATAATTGGCTGACTTGGAACATTCTTGCAGCTTTTGTATGCTTCCCTGTATTTTAAGTTCCTGAGTGAATGTTCATAGATGTGTTGGGAACATATTTCTTGGCTATTGTCTCAATTCCAATGTGGTATTTATATCTTTTAGAAAGCATGTGCATTTGGAAAAATGTTTTGGCATCAGTTAATGTTTTCATAGACAGCATATTGTTTATTAGATAGAGTTTTGTTAAAGTTGAAATTCCAAAGTTGATCTACTCTATCTTCTTCAACTTTTTGGTTGTTGGAGATCAAAGAGGTTTACTCTGATGACAGTACTAATTCTACTCAAAGATTTTGTTTGTTTACATAAGAAATATTCATTCACTCTCTCCCAAGTTTTATAGTGGAGTCACTTAAAAATTCACTGTTGTTACTTTCAAGTTAACTGTAGCTATGTTTTGTGTTGGTGTCTGTGACATGCATTAATAACCTTATAAATGACATGTATCATATGACCTCACTGATAGGAGGGATTCTTAATCTCAGGAGACAAACTGAGGGTTGCTGGAGTGGTGGGGGGGGGGAGGGATGGGGTGGCTGGGTGATAGACACTGGGGAGGGTATGTTCTATGGGAGCACTGTGAATTGTATAAGACTGTTGACTCACAGACCTGTACCTCTGAAACAAATAATACATTATATGTTAAAAAAAGAAGAAGAAGAAGAAGATAGCAGGAGGGGAAGGATGAAGTGGGGGAAATCGGAGGGGGAGATGAACCATGAGAGACTATGGACTCTGAGAAACAAACTGAGGGTTCTAGAGGGGAGGGGGGTGGGGGATGGGTTAGCCTGGTGATGGGTATTAAAGAGGGCACGTTCTGCATGGAGCACTGGGTGTTATAGACAAACAATGAATCATGGAACACTACATCAAAAACTAATGATGTGATGTATGGTGATTAACATAACATAATAATAAAAAAAATAACCTTATAAATGAAATTAATGAGTGCCTATATCAAGAATCCCTGGCTTATCACATTTATTTTGGATATAATTATCAAAATAGTGTTACACTTTTTTTTTTTCAAATAACAAAAGGCTTCATGAAGGAGTTTGTGCCATATTAGACATGATGGATAAAGATTGTAGAGTTTCTCATTATACATTAACAGCACTTACCCAGAGATATAAAGAAGACCGTTGTCGAATTGTCATGGTCTTATATCAAAACTCTCTTGCCAATATGTGGTTATTGATATTTTAGTTCATTTTGTTGTTGTTTCCATGTTGTCATCTGCTCCCATTCTTTTATATGATTTTCATTTCCAGTTAAATTGTTAAACTCCAGATACATGGAAAATATTACCATGAGAAAACATCAGTTTATTTATATCACATTTAGTTCAGGCAATATATGATGTAGCTTCTTAGTGCTTCTAGTAATTAACTAGCTGTGATTTTTGAGACTAAGCAACCTACTCTAGATAATCCATTTCACTACTTTGTGTCTTAGTATCATCATGTCACAAGTCAGTTAATGTTAATTACTCCTGGTTAATTCCTAAGAATTCTGAAAAGATATTTAATAATATAATGTTTTTCCGTGGAATTTGTCTTTAATAAAGAAGTGGCCATGAGCAACCTATTCAAGTGGGAATAGAATTCTAAAGACCTAACTTCTAAGTAACTTCTCTTTGTTGAATTTTAGTAAGTTTTATGGCCCAGAGGACAATGCATATTGCATAAGAAGGGACACCATAACAAAATGAACAGGTGTTCCTTGGAAAACAAGTCTGGAAGGAATCCAGAAATTTGAAGGTGGAAGGATAAAATGTAACTAATGGTCCAGTGAAATATATATTACCCCAAATAGTTATGTATCACTGGTAACTTCTACCAATATGTAAAACTTATAAAATTACCTTGAAGTTTATTGAGCACTATTTGTTTCAAGTTGATGCACTAAAATCAAGCTTGAAGGATTTCTTGACACAGTAATAATTTGTATTTATACAGGATATTCTTCATTTTGAATGTCAGTTCATCATCTATGAGGTACCTTAAGGCAAGTATTAATTCATTTTACCATTGAGGAAAGTAAGTTTTTTTGTGGTAGTGGAGTCACCAACCATACAACTAGGAGGAATAGATCATAGGTAGAATTATTGAATCGAGATTCAAAAATATGAAACTGCGAATTAATTCTAAAAAGGAGAATTTTAATAGGATCAGATAGGTTTCCAAAAACAATCTGTGTGACTCAGCTCTAGGTTGCTGTGCTTTGACCTTAGTTCAGTTCTTTGCTATTGAAAGTGTGGTCTGTGGACCACCAGCTGGGAGCATCACCTGAGAGCTTGCTAGAAATGATCTCTGAACCCACGTTAGGTTTCTTGAGTTCAAATTTGAGTTTGTGACCAAGTGGTTTACATGCAATTTAAAATTGGAGAAGTGTTGGCTTGGTAAAATTTAGGGCAGCTTTTAATCAGTGGTGTGGTATGTCTGACTAGAAAAATTCAGCAAGCATAGACCATGTTGATAAGCACACGGTATCCAGAGGAAGAAGATAACCAGACTGGTTTTCCTGGTCAGTTTGTTCCATTACAGACACTGTACTTTAAACTCTATTTTAAGAATATATATCAAGGACACTAACCAGCATGAGAAACAGCTCAAACCAATTTCATATAAGCAATAATTGAAAAAAAAACTGGAAACATCTGACCTGGGCCATAACAGCGATGTTCAAGTGTTCGAAGGGCTGTGCCTTGGAAGAGCGTTAAGAAGGTGGCAGAAGTAAAGCAATTAATAGGGACAATAAATGGGAAGATAGATCCTTACTAAATATAAACATGAGCTTTGAAATAAACTACATGTGTCCTGACATAAATCTTCCTTTTCCTGTAAGTAAAGAGTTAACATTGTTAGAGGTTTCCAAATAAAAACCAGAACACCATGGACCAGTTATTCCCCCAGCTTAATGCTCTCCGAGCACCTTGTGCTTCACCCTTGTGACACCTGTCACATTGTTTCTGTAATTTTTAAAATATCTTAAAAAAATATATATTCTCTGTTCCATCTAGGCAAGGGCTTGTCTGTTTTAGTCATTGACTGTTCAGTCCCTAGCCTCTAGCACAGTGTCTTACAGAAAATTTTGTTTTGTTTTTGTTTTGTTATTTATAATTAAAGGGAGGAAGGGATAGATGGGAAGGAGAGTCAAAAAATGTATTCATCAGTATATTTAATTAATATTTACTGAGTGCCTTGGATAGGCCAGGCACTCATCTATCTGAGGGACATCTAAGTGAACAAAACATGTTAATATTCCTTCTCTAAAAGTTCATTTTCTCATGAGATTAAATAGCCCCAAGAACTTATAAGTAGTTCATACAGAAAGAGAGTGAAGAACAGAACATGAATCTGATGCCTTTACTAGAGTAGCATGTCTCTGAAGAAGGTAACACCTTCAACGTATCTCAAAAACCAACCAGACCAACATGAAGCATTTAGAAGTTAAGATAAAATAGAGACCTCACGGGGCACCTGGGTGGCTCAGTTGGTTAAGCATCTGCCTTCGGCTCAGGTCATGATCCTGGAGTCCCGGGATCGAGTCCCACATCGGGCTCCCTGCTCAGCGGGGAGTCTGCTTCTCCCTCTGATCCTCCCCCTCTCATGCTCTCTGTCTCCCATTCTCTCTCTCAGATAAATAAATAAAATCTTAAAAAAAAAAAAAAAATAGAGACCTCATGTCATTATTTTAAAATTACCTTGGATATGAAGTTAAAACTCTTCAGGTGCTATAAGGCTGGTGAAAAGCTTGGATAAATTACTAGAACTTTGGAGATTGCAAGGCTCTAAATGGGAACAATATGAGGCAAGGCAACATGTACATCTGTATTACCAGAGAATTTCTGGGAGTGTCCTCTGATTTCATTGTTGGTGTTTTATTTTGTGATTTGTTTTGATTGCAGCATGGTATTGTAAGTAATATGTTAATATTCAGTATTTGAACTATTTTTCACCTAAAAAGTTGTACTGAAAATATGTCATTTTGCATGACTTACTATACTCTTTGAGCCTTACTCCATCCAGGTGCCAACATTTTTTTCTCATCACCACGCATCTTTGATTTTATAATGTAAGTCAGTAGGAAAACAGGATTCATTTAACAGAAAATTGCTTTTCACAATCTTCTCTGGAATCGCTTTTGTCTGTTACCGGGGTGATATCTATATTATTACTTTGTCCTCAAAAGCTTTTACCAATTTGGCAACACAGAATGACTAAATCTCTTTTCTTTTATCTGGCTTTTAATTAGGAGAGAAACTCCCCAAATTCATTTCTGTCAGGCCTTTCCTCAGTGCTAAATCTTGTGTGTCTCAAGTCTGTTTATAATAAATATCCTCATTATGACTAAGGTCGTTTCAGTTCTCTCTATTGCCTCAGTTGCTAATGAAGGCGATGCTAAATGACCAAGTGGATAAAGCTACCCCTTCCACAAGCCCCCCACAGGAAAGCTTTCCTGTCAAATATCTCCTAATTGCCTTCAATGAATCAGCTTCATGCTCAGCCTTATCTCTGGCACCTTCCCCAGCTCTCTGCTGATAGCCAATAACATGCGCTCCAAGCATGAAGGGGATAAAAATGGTGTGACTCTTAGAAAAGCCAGCCTTAGAGTGGAGTTAGAGAGCTGTTTAGATTCTTTACTTTCATGGTTCTGACATGATTTATTTTAACCAATTTGCCTTCAGACATGGTTTGCTCTTGTTGCTTCAAACATTTAACTTTGGATCCTACAGGGACACTTGTATTCCTTCAGTTGTTTCTTCTGCCTTACACATAGGTCCTGTGTCAGGACATCTTGTATTAATCAGCCTTCAGTGCTAACTCTAGGCAAGTAATATAAGCACTTTCTCTGGCCATCTGTAAAATTAAGAAGTAACTACAAAGTGTCTGACACATTCCTTATAAAAGCGCAGTCCAGCCACCCTGGCCTGGCTCACAGCTGTGGAGAACAGCATGCTTGTGTCTCAGCCTCCTAAGGTATGTTTTCTTCTCTGTCCCTCTGCCCCCTGCCTTCCTGACCGCCCCAGTATCTCCTCTTTCCTTAAATGGTCCCCCTTCCCATCCCCTCCCCCAGGCCTGACCCGACTCCTCACACCTGCTCCAGCTCCATATAATACAGGATGTTTTAATATACTATATACATGGAAGAAAAAGGAAATTGAAGTTGAAAGCCATGAACTTTCTTTTCTTCTCTTTTAAACGAGGAAGAGTAGCGCCAACAGCAAGAAGGCTGTTTTCTTTGTGGCAGCGGAAAAGTGGTAGGGGGTAAGGGAAAGAACATTTAAGAAATTAGAGTCTCCAGCGGATATACGGTGTTTGATCTTTTAATGGTGTTGCCACTGGGCCTACTATATTTTTTAACATGGGAGATGGTGAGAAATCAGAGCGTTGGAGGTGGGAAATGTGTTAGTTGGTTTTTGTTTTGTGTTGTAACATAGAGGAGACCACAGAGACGAAAAGCTGCGGAACTGTCAAAAGAAACAGAAATAGGGGCATGTTGATACGGAATAAATGAGACACACAGAAACATATTAAATGAGGACCTACCAGTGATACTCTGAAGGGAGGAGAGAGGTAAACAGGCCTGATGCTGGAGGGAGAGTGACAGGAGTAGTGAAATAATTTCTATGCTGCCTTCTCGATCTGCACACGCTGTGGGCAACTCACACGCTAGCAACTCAGGACATCTCCCCGGTGTGACTATGGACCGAGCACTCACGAACCAAACCACACCTGTGCCAGATGGTCCTTGATGTTATGTCTGACTTCAGGCTTTCTCTACGGGTATTCCTAAGAAATACTGGACAGAGTCTTCACTATCTCCGCTGACACATGCGCATTTCTGGTTCTCACTCAGTGGCATATCTGGGAACCACCGTTCTATTCCTGCGGTGTGGCCATGATGGTCTTCCTCAGCAGTGTTTGGGTCTTTATTGGAAAATCTCTGGGCGTTTTGCACTCACTTAAGCTACTTGAACTACATGTAAATTTGTGTAGGTATGTATATTGCAGGGAGGGGAAGGAGTGCCAAATAATAAAAATAAGGAAAGTATTCTAAATTCAGGAAATTTATCTCAAAAGTTTTCAATCAAAAGTTGAGTAATTGGGGCGCCTGGGTGGCTCAGTCTGTTGAGCATCATCTCTTGATCTCAGCTCAGGTCTTGATCTCGGGATCATGAGTTTAAGCCCCACGTTGGGCTCCACACTGGGTGTGGAGCCTACTTAAAAAAAAAGAAAGTCAAGTAATCAAGAATTTTATCTTTTACCTCTTCCTTCCCCTTTTATAGCACTTAACTACTGCTTGACTTTCATATTCCAAAGGAACAATTTTTAAAATATTTCAAAACCACAGCTCTTAAAGGTATTAATTACAAATGAGAACCCACATCAGCATAGAGCTGAAAACAAATTGTTTGGTTGAAGGTTTCTGTATGAAGTTAGACACTCCCTCCCCCAATTTCAAGCTGCCAAGTGTCACCCCTCCCTCCACCTCCTCAGGAACCTGGAGAATTTGAACTCCAGGTTCAGAGAAACTGAGTACAATGGAAGCAGAGTAGGACTAAAACCAGAGAATCAAATGAAAATCTGGGATTTCTAGGCCCAGTATATTCTCTCCAAAGAATTCTGTGGAAGAACTGAACAGTCATGGAGGAAAGAGCTATAGATCTAAGCGTGGGAGATGACACAACACAAACCTGGCTCACCACCCCATTGTGCTACAGTGAGGCTCACTAATTGAGATCCACCCATGTCCATAGAAAGTCTAAGTGGCCTTTTAGTGACACATTAACAAATTAGAGAACAACCCTGGATCACCAGATAGTTGAGGAGGGCCTCCGACAGGAAAGACACTAAAATAAAAAACATAATAATAAAAAATAAAAAATAAATGAAAAGACACACGAATTAAGAAGAAAAAGAGACAATGCCCAATGGCCAAGGAAGTCACCATATAATTATAATGTTACCAGAAAGAAAAGACATTTTATCATTGAGCAAAACCTAGATGCAATTTTAGAAGAATAATCATAAGTTATTAAGAAAATTTCATAGTAGGATTGGGACATAAAGCTGAGGAACTGTCCTAGAAAGAAGAACAAAAGGACAAAACATGAACAATGGTAAAATGAAGGTTACTGGAAGATGGAGCCAAGATGTCCTACCTCTAGTGGAGTAGAAATTTCAAAAAGAGAGAACAGGGAAAAAGAGTCAAAAAGAGAAGATGCCCAGCACAATTAAGGCCTATCCTCATACCATTCCAGAACACTAAGAATAAAGAAAAGAATCCTAAAATGTCTAAAAAGGAAAAAAGAAAACAAAAAAATGGGTTTCCTAAGAAGGATCAGGAATACAAATGGCATTGGACTTCTCAGCAGCAGTCCTGGAAACTAGAAACCAGTGGTGAAATGCATTCAAAATTCTGTAAAAGCAATTTTTAGCTGAGTGTGCATTATTTGGCCAACTATCAATCAAATGTAGGGGTAGACTAAAAACATAATCAGACATGAGGAATCGGGCACTTTCTCTCTCATGTATCCATTCTCAGGATTTACTGGAGGATATGCTCCACCAGATAAAGGGGTGTAAATCAAGAAAATGGAAGATGTCAGTCAGGTCCAGGAAGCAAGGATCCAGTCCAGAGAACAAAGGGCGTGGAAGGGAAACCTACCTGACAGCTAAGTAGCCAGGCCCAGCAGCAACCAAACCAGGAGAGACAGCACCGTGAGGGAGACAGTGATACGCATGCTCCAAAAGGAATAGCTCCCAGGAAAGAAGCGGAACTGACAAATTTTTGGATGCAATGGCAGCATCAGAGTGACCAGAAAGAATCAGTAACAATATATAAAAACTGCCAAATTTTGAAAGAGGCAACGACGAATGCCAGGGAGGGAAATAAACAGGAAAGAAGAAATGATGGTTAGGACACTGTTTGCCTCAGGACTAAGCAGTGTTTATCAGGTTATAATAATATAAGCATTAAGTAATATTTAAGCCAAATTGTGGTATAATTGTATTAGAAGTCTGGGAGTATATAGGAGGGTGAAGAACACAGACAGTTGAATCTTTATTCTCCCATCACGGAAGGACACCAAATAATGACTAAAGTTTATTAACCAGGAAATCACTTTGTAAGCTCATTTTCTAGAAATGTGGGTATTCATTAAAAGATTTCAACATGGTTGCCTCAGGGGAGCAGGCCTCAGAGCGAGCAGGGAAAATACTGCTTTTGGTGCATTTTAACTTCTAAAATTATGAGTTACTTGCATGTGGTATTTTGATGAAATCTTTTTCAAAATTTAAAAAACTAGGTTTCTTCTATTAAAAATAAATTAACATAAATGCAGATGCCTGGCTTCTCCTAGAAAATTAAACCATCTGGCCCCCCGGAGTCTGTTCCATCTGACAATATGGCTTGCTCCACTTAGTTGAAGCACATGCTAGCCAACTTGTTACAGTCTCTACTTTGCCCTGTTGTCTCCCTGCAGCTGAGACCGTGTCAGGTGTCATTTTGTGCTGTGATTATGCAGTCCTTTTACTTGTTGCAGGGTTAAGAAGAAAGGGAAATAATTTTGTGCTCATGCCTCCATTAAAAGTAGGACAGTGAAACAGACTCCAAGAGGACTTTGGGTCTCTCCTGGCTTACTCCACTGGGTCACCTGCCTGGCTTTCCAGGCATTGAATTTCTCTGTCCAAAATCCCTGATGATCCAGTACAAGCTTTTGTTAGCTTCGTTAAAAGTGCAGATGCCATCCTTCATGGGGGTCACCTTTTTGTAAGAAATTTTGTAGACTTTGTCACCCTGCAGCTATTTCTTCTTCAGATTACTGTCTCCAAAGACCTGAGTCTTCATTTCTCTGATCATACCCACATGCTCTTGATTTCCACATTTTCTCTCTCCACATAGTGAGGGCCTGATCAACGAGGAATGACTGTTGATGACTTCACAGCTGTCACCCAGGTTACTTCACTTCATGCATCCTGGTGCCCTGCTTCCTTTTTAAAGAGCACCACTCTCCTGATGGCTAATTCTCAGGGAGTGGCCTTCTGTGACTCCTGTGTATTTTTCTCCTGTGGCCAAACACAGGGAATACATTTCCATCTTGTATTTATGCACTTGGGTTTTCCTCCTGAAGTGCCTTGCCCTCCACTTATTTCCATTAAATATCATATTCCTTATTCAAAAACACTTTTCCAAATTGGTCGAGATAGGTTTTGATTTTTCCTACTGCTGCCAAAGGTGCTGGTTACCTCTCTTTGAATTGTTGTAATTATCATACTTTGTAATGAGGCTATTTTGTCATTCAAATCTGAAATTACATGTACCATGAAATATGCAATTATAAATGTGAAATTATGAAGTAATATTGACCAAAACATGAAATTATATATAGATTCTATGGCTAATCTCTGTAGAATATTACAAAGTGTCCAACTCAAGATTACCAGTGAACCACTGAAAATTGTGGTTTAAAAAAAAAATTTTAAAACCTCTGAGTGAATTAACCAATTACTTAGAGTAGCTAAGTAGCCTGAATTAATTGTAATCTGTAATTTATTATTAAGTAAACATGGTTAAGGCCAACCTATATAAGAACACCTGAGATGTAAAAATTTATCATATTTACCATTCCTGGAAATACAAATCCCAAATAATCTGAAGTAAAAAGCCATAATAGAAGAGGGAAAGTGGGTAAGGAAGAATCCTAAGTGTATTTTACATGCAGCCCTTTGTACAAACAGCCTAAAAGTAGTAGGATTAATGACAGATACTCTTGTCAAACTCAGGATAACCTGAGAAACGAACTGCAAGTTTTCCATTTCGCTTGATTCCCTGGCAAATATTATTAACATTTGAGTTACGTGTCTCTATCTCCTTATATAAAATAATATTTGTTACTAAGCCTCTTGCCTGGTGATTTAGGGAGAATTTGAGAACTTAGTCTAAGCTAAGCTAAGGAAGCTTTTGGGGGATAGGTAATGATAATCAGAGGTTACCAGTTGGATCCCCCCAGATGCAGTAGCTAACACAAAGTAGGAGTGCAAAAGGCTAATTAAAAGGGAGTAATACCTGTGAAAGATAAAAATGGGAGGAGATTGGGCAGGATTGGGTGGAGAGAGCCTCTACCACGGCACGAGTCTGACAAAGTCTTGGCCAACCCAACTTGAGCTCCAGAGCAAAGATTGCATGAATTTTACAGTGGGCAGAAACAGGCTCTGGAACCCTACTGTGTTCAGTCACTGACTGGTGGCTACCTCAGAAGAGTGTGTCCTCAAGTCAAAACCTGAGAAGGTTCCTAAAAACATAAATCACTAGAGGCTGTCAGTTACATCCTTGTTCTGTGCAGCTGAATGATGGGTTATTTCTTAAAGAGACACAGGCAGTGTATCTCCAATGCTGTGCATAGAACACCCCCCCATTATTTAACAACTAACTAGAGATGGTTTTGCCATTCTTGTCCTCTTATTTTTGATGTTTCACCAACCCATGAAAATTCCACTCTTCTGTACCAAAGTAATGTAGTCACAAGAGACATGAAGTTACCAAGACATGCAATAGTTCCCAAGTGTTGGGTGAAGGAGCAAGACTAAAATGTGCAAGACTAGGATGGGCAAAAAACAGCACAGAGCTGGATAGGAGACAGACTCACCGAGCACTGACCCTACCTGAAGATGAAAAGGACATGGCTGGTAGATGACCAAGGAATGAGACGTGGACCGTGGTTGTCTGTTTTTGGTTTGAAAGGAAAGGAAAATATTGGTTTTCCTTTCAGACACAAAATGACGACATTTGCTTTTTAAAAACAGTTAGTTCCCAACACTGAAAATCACAGAGAGAGTAGGCTGGGAGTTTTAATCTTTCAGAATCAACCCTAATTTTGAGAGACGTGCATGCCCACTAGTTCTCATAACACTGAATCTTGCCTTTGAACGTTGTCATTTAGCTGATAAGGAAGATTTTTATTTCAGAGTAGGAGAGATACAAAATAGTGAACAGCAAAGAATAATAAAAATTCTTAGGTGATGTTACAAGGTGACATCTTGAATTCTGGAAAATATAAACAAATTAAAAAGGGAAGTTCAGGTAAAATAAAAAATACGTAACAGAGATAGAGAATAATCTTAGCTTTGATATTGTGTATATACTGGCTCATTACCCACCGCATCAAAGATCATAATGTGTTTATTATGCCATTTGCCAAATGATAGCTATTTCCTGAACAACTGGCCTCTCCTGCACATCGCTATATTCTGTCCTTTGTTACTAATGATGCCTTCACTTTGGGGCAGAAAGATAGAAGAAGAATATCTGGAAAGAAGCTGCAGGAAAGGAGAGACTTGGTAATCTCTTTGGCTTTGCTCTTTTACACTGTTCCGTTGACTGTTGGTTGGTCCAGGGAATCTGAAATGTATCGTAGGTGCTACAACTAAATCTTCAAGGTAGAATCCAGGAAAGGGGACAAGGAAACACCAAAAACAGTCATTTCATACATAATCTCCCTTGGACCTTCCTAGCCAGCCTATCCAAATTCTGCCGGCTTAGGAGAGGTCTACCATAGTCAGATAGTAAATAGCAACCAAGTTCATGTTTTGTGTTCCATTATTATTTTTTCAAAGCAGATAGTGAAGAGAAATCTACTTTCCCTGCATGACCCAACCATTACTACAACACAAGATTTAAAAAAATAAAACCTAAATTAAACAATTTTTAAAAAGAAATATGCCTGTATTAATTATTCATTTGTATTTAAGATTTTCATCCATTAGCCTTTTACAGCAATAAGAATTGAAGATATAATTAAACTCCGAAATGAAATGAGGTTTAATTAGTGAGTAGGTAGCACTCAGCTACCTGACATCTCCCCAATCATAAAATAAAATGTTATGAAAGAAATATTTTAGCTAAAAAGGAAAGAGATCTATTTTTTTTTTTTTAAGGAAAAGGAGAAAGGTAAATGTGATATTATGCTCCACAGTATTTTATTTGATTATGTCATCTGATGGAGCACAGACCTGTTAGAATTCTTTTACCCAAAGTGTAAACAAGCAGTAAAAATGGACCAAAATGTACCCAAGCCAACACCAAGCAGCCATGATTTGTGGTGGTTCAACTGACTCCCCTTCAGCTGTATCCCAACATCTGAATGTTTCTTGAGTTAGGTCAGTAGTCTTTGTATGCCGCTGTTTAGTAGAAAGCCCTGGGTTTCTGGATTGGCTTATGAAGATCTGGGTTTAGGTTAAAAGCATATCACAAGCAAACATGTGTTGAACATTATTCTGTGCGTGTAGACTTTGAAGAGCCTCCCAGGTATATGTAGGATTTCGTATGATGAGGAGATGAATTCAATTCAACGTACTCAATCTTATTGCCAATCTTTTTCAATAAGAAACCATCTCTAGCCTCTTGGTTTGCACATCTGTGTTTGATAACACAAGAGAATGTCTTTGATTAGACTTTCAGAGTAATCATTCAAAGGCAACTTTCTCCTCTGCTTTGCTGCATCTCATAAAGTTAGATTTTGCACATTAGTGATGCACTTGATTGCACTGAAATAATATTGGCTTTATGAGACAGTATAATCTTGTTCAAAATATGACTCTCCCCTCCCTACAAAGTGCTGCTATTTTTGTTCAGGTTCCCCTCCACCATCACTTTTATGAGCACTTCCCAAAATACTATTTTCTTTTTGTTTCTTTTTTTATTGTATTTTTATAACTTTTAATCATGTTTTTTATGGTACTTAATAGCCTAAGGCAAAGTCACAAGTGGCCTTTTCTCTAAGTCATTTTTTACTTTACATTTCTGTAACCCTAATGCACTGTAAGAAAAAGGTATCTCTGGATTGTCCCCCAAAATACTCCTTTATATTTTTCCACAATATTTTTAATATTTCTAAGAATCAAAATCTCTGCTCTTAGGTTAAAGCCTGTGCACTATCCATTCTTGCTTAATTTCTGTAATTATTTGTCTCTAGCAATTATAAAAGTATATTTTTGGCCTTTCTCTTTTTTTTTTTTTCATTACTTATACAGTTAATGACTGTCATATTTTGTTAGAAACTACTTATTTTATACCTTGTTGGCCATAGCACTCTTATTAAATTTTACCAATTGTACATTGAGTTAATGCTAAGAGCAGCTTTTTAAACTACATTCTTGGTTCATCTTCCTGGCTTTCTCTTCAAAATGAGTGAAATTCTATTTGTTATTTTTCAAAGAGGAATATTATTTTTGGGAATAAAATATAGAGTTGAACTGGAAATAGGGCTATTGATGTTGGGACAATGGTTATTAAGCCATCACTTTCTGTTTTCTATACTTTGTTCTTTTCCCTCTGCCCCCCATTTATGATGTGAAATTAAATATATTTTTGAAACCAGTGTTTCTGATGAGATCTTTCCTTGGAGGAGTTGTACCTATGATTAATCTCTTAATCCTAGTTGGTCATACTCAAATTTTTCACCTTGCCTATTAATCTTGAGAGTTAAACCAAGATCGTCTCCTTTGGCCTAGGAGTGGTGGGTTTTCAGAAAACCATGAAAGGATGTCCTCAGGCTAAGTACGGGTGGGGGGACAGTATTTACCAACTGTGCCTAGAGCTGAGTGAGGGGCAGAGTATTAGGCAAGAGTGAGAGAGGAGGGAGGAAGCTACAGCAGAAACTTAGGTTTTAAGAGATGAGGATCTACTGCACCCCAATGTTTATAGAAACAATGTCCACAATAGCCAAACTATGGAAAGAGCCCAGATGTCCATCAACAAATGAATGGATAAAGATGTGGTATATATATATACAATGGAATGTTACTCAGCCATCAAAAAATGAAATCTTGCCATTTGCAATGACGTGGATGGAACTAGAGGGTATTATGATAAGCAAGGTAAGTCAGAGAAAGACAATTATCCTATGATCTCACTCATGTGGAAGTTAAGAAACAAAGCAGAGGATCATAGGGGAAGGGAAGGAAAAATAAAACAAGACATAATCAGAGAGGGAGTCAAACCATTAGAGACTCTTAATTATGGGAAACAAACTGAGGGTTTCAGAGGGTAGGGGGTGGAGGGAGGTGGTAACTGGGTGATGGGCATTAAGGAGGGCACGATATGTAATAAGCACTGGGTATCATATGAGACTGATGAATCACTGACTTCTACCTCTGAAACTAATAATACACAATATGTTCATTGAATTTAAATTTTAAAAATTAAATTAAATTAAAAGAAAATAAGGACCTAGCTGACAGTAAAAAGGTTCCACGGGCAGAGATTTCTGCAGTTCTGCTGCCTACCAGGAGCTTTAAGAAAGGAGCGATTGCCTTGGAAATTGGAAGCAATTATTTCCAATCTGTATATGGTTTTAATTCTAAAATTACAAAATGTAGCTCTGTAAGTCTGGTTGCTAGTGTATCTCAAGAATATTAGAAGAAGTGAAATATAGGGCAGAAACGCGAGAAAACATTGATTTCCAGAGATCAGAGACTTCCTTTAAAGAAGCATATGATGTCATCTTCTGTCTCTGTTTGTGTACGTAGCATCCCCATGTCTTTCTGTCAAACTTCCTGCCTCCCAGGTGTATGCATATTGCTGAGGAAACACAACCAAAGCCAACTGTTTAAAAGAAAATGATTCTTTATGGAGTAGTAAGCTCTTTTATAAGACTAAAATAGATGTGGGAAATTTTTAGATGAATAGTCTTACAGCTGCCAAATTCTACCCCGTTTGTTCTCATTACACAGATATCCATAAAAGCCTTGGATTTTGTGTCTGTATAAAGATGGTATTTGTAATTGAGCTTAGTACTCTTTGTAGGGTCGGCATATTATAGGTTTCCCTCATAATGATAACAAAATCCTACATCAAGTGAACATGGAGGAGTGAATATTTAAACCATGTGTGAAGGAGGGAAAAAGAAACATAGTAGAGCTTTTCTTTGCACTGTACAGTCATGGATTATCTTTGCCGGCTGGATATTTATTTCAGATTTTTGTGGTTTCTTGTGTCCTGGATTATAGGGAGTCTTGTAAATGGGTTTCATATGGTAGTTGGTGACCCTGAAGGACTCTATTTTTAAGATAATTAACTTCACAATTTTCAGTCAGATCTATGCCACTCACAGAATGAAGTAATTTTTATTTACTTATGTAGGATTTTATTAGGTTGGTTAATACCTATAGGAAAACAGAATATTTGCTTTGATTTACCTCTGTATCACCTTCACTGAAATATTTCACACACACACACAAAAGGATACAAGAGTAACCATTGGGGCTCATATACACAGGAGCATTTAGTCTCTGTCGTGGCACCAAATGACCCTTCGGGTTCTTTGAGATGTTCGAGATGTACAAGTAGTACCAGACTTCCATAACCTCGGGGCTCACTCACCCCCTTATTCTGCATCACCTAAAGTGCATTCAGAACTTTGCAGCCATGTGCCATCCCTTTGCCATGCCCCTGACTAGTTCCATGTGACTGCCGATTCATCTAGTTTCATTGCTCTTGTGAAAATCAGTCCACATTTTATCATATAATTCAGAAGTACCCTATTCTAGTAGAAAGAGTACCCTTCCCCAGTGGCTACATCATACAGAGAAAAAAAAAAAACAATTTTTCATCTTTCTGTTTTTTAAAAGTCTCCCAAAAATGTATTGAGGCAAGAATCAACAGAATCCTCTTAGCCTTCAAAGCAGTAGATTTTGTGTTAGACAGTCGAATGAGGATTTGTCTAGACTAGCATCGTCGGATCCTACAGATTCCTTTAAACCATTAATACGTCCAGCCTGTGCCACCATTTGGGAGTAATGTGTTCCACAAACTATAAGTGAAAGAAATTAAGAGTACCACAAGGAACATATGCAAAAGGAGTACCAATGTGCTCCTAGACAAGAGCAACACTTGTTAACACTTATCCAGAAAGCTTTCCTTGAACACATCCCCAGCCCCAGCCTTGCACTAGGCAAGGTACACTTCTTTTCTGCCCTTACAGCCTATGAGTAAGCCTCTATAGAACACATTGGTCACAGCATATTGTAATTTTCTACCTACTTGGCTATCCCCCTGCTGAGCTCCTTGAGATATAGACCAGATCTTAACTCGTCTTTGGTCCATAAGGTAAAGCATGCTCTCTGGAACATGCTGGGCTATCTAGTTAACTCCTTCAAGAAATGGCCTGTCTTTGTATCCCAAGGACTCTAGGTTATTACTTGGTATGTAGAAGGAGCCCAATAAACGTTTTGTCAAGGAAGTAAATTGAATACAATTATGTTAGAATTGTTAAGACTCTGGGTGATAGGATTGAAACCTTGTTTCACGGATGAGCAGACTGGGGCCTGGAGAGGTGGACTCATTTGCCCACCATCCCTCAGCACATCATTAGCAGCTGGAATTAAAGCCAGATGCACTGATTTATGGCTCAATGTTCTTTTCACTCCAAATTGGTAGCTGCCTATAGTTTGCTGGCATTACAGAAACAAACTCATAATGAAAATCACCAAAATAGTATCTTATGTCTATAAAGCACTTTAGAGGTTACAAAGCATTTTAATAAACACTCTCTCACTTGCTTCTTGTGCTATTGCAATGAGATCAATAAGGAAGATGGTATTCCTGTCTAACAGATGAGGAAGCGGAGATTGCCCAAAAGCTAGGACTCAGATCCTTATTTTCCGATAAAGGCTCTTTCTTTCAGGCAGTTTGCTTCTGGTGCTATGAGAATTAACTGATATTTCCAATGAGGGTTTATTACAGAGATTGCAAAGATTTTACCATTTTCTCCCCTCCCCCTCCCACAAAAAAATATTAGAACTGGGCAGGGCCCTTTCCAGAACACTCTAGAAATGAATCTCATGCAGGATTGGGTCGGCTGTGAATTTGGAATGGGAAGGAAGGAGGGCTACAGTGTTAGAGGAGGTTAATCTCCTGCGATAGAGTGGGGCTAAGTAAGGTAAGAACTTTTAAAATGGAAAAAAAAAATCCAGAGAATAGTCACTGAGAACATCACTAAAAAATGATAGATTTATATGATCAATGTCCAAAGAAAAGGAGGCATCTTTGATATAAAATAGAATATGTCCTTGTTTAACATTCTTGAGAAGATGCTTCTCAGCTTGGTGTGTTTCATCCTTCGCATTGGCCAAGAGCTTCCCTTCCATCATACCTTCAGAGCAGGCCTACTTTGTGGACGTGCAGGCTGGGCATTTGCACGTGTGGGTCCCCACACTTAAAAAGTCTCCACACTTAGGGCGCTGGGTGGCACAGTCAGTTAAGCGTCTGCCTTCGGTTCAGGTCATGATCCCAGCGTCCTGAGATCAAGTCCTGAATCGGGCTCCCTGCTCATCAGGGAGTCTGCTTCTCCCTCTACCTCTACCCCTGCTCGTGATCTCTCTCTCTCTCTCTCTCTCTCGGATAAATAAAATCTTAAAAAAAAAAAAGTCTCCGCACTTAGATTAATGTCCTGCTGTTGATCTCTTGAAAATCTTCATAACCTTTGAATAACAGGCTGCATGTTTTCATTTTACACTAGGCCCCCAAATGATGTAGCTCATTTTAGTTAAGAGACTAGGGCTTTGCCAATTTTTTTTCTAATTATGTAGGATTTTTTCCATCTTTTGCAGGTGATTCATTCTTTACGATAGAGGAATCTTTAAACTATGATGCATGCTTTCTATAAAACAAAAACTAGAGCAGATTGCAAAGATAGTAGCAGAAATGAAAACTAAGCAAAAATGATAAGTCTGAAGTGATTCTGTTCAATCTTTAGGAATTTAATAATGATCGGCAAATGATCGTGTCAAGAATTAGGATTTTTGAAATGATCAATTAAATCCTTTATCCTGAATCTTTGCACTTTGCTTCAACTATGTAGAGTAAGTGATTGCTCTTTTCATATTGAGAAAATGATTGTGACTGAACAATCCTGAGAATTTGATGTGGGTGAAGATGCCGGTTTTCTTCTAAAGCACTTGCGTGCTTACCCAGAGATTTCAAAGAGCCGGGATGAAATCATCAAGAGCCCTTGAGCCAGCACAGCTGCCCCTTCTTGCCCGATGCCTGGAAGTTCCTTCTCCTTCCCTTCCTCCTGCTGTCCCTTGATAGTGGAATCTTTATCAAACTTTATATCACTAAAAAAATAATACAATGAAAACAGCTTTATATTACTGCTCACTTCTATCTTGAGACGATTTGGCAAAAAACAAATCCAAGCAAGAAAATTGAAAAACCATGTATCTTCGTATTTTATCCACCTTATAGTAGATATTAGGATGATAATAGGGAAAGTGTTTGTTGGGATTATTTCTGAAATTGATGTGGATATTATCCTTTATTGGGAAGCTCTGCTTAGTGTACACATAAGAGAGTATCAGTCCATTAACAACAAACACAAGATACTTCTGGGGGAAGAGTTTCTCTTCCCCTAGACTAAAAGTATCAAATTTATTTGAGCAATAATCATATAGCTGCTTTGCGCCTCTACTGCACCGTGATCTTTTCTTTTCCTACCTCCTGTAATACTGAACTTGGACCAACACATGTTCATCTGTTTACTTACTCATTGATAAAACAAAAGTATTGAGTACCTGCTAAATGTTAGTCATGGTGTGGAGGAGGCGGAGGGACGCACGTATTTTACTACTTAATCATAATTAGTCTCGACAGTTCCCTGGGAGTTTCAGATGTGTTTGGACTTCTTTGGTGATACTGAAGCATTCGAAGACAAAATGTGTCTTACACACTTTGGATTGGGTATCAAGAACAAAATATGCTCCATAAAAATTTCTTGGGTGGAATTCAGTTTGGAGGAAAAGTAGAATGACTTTCTGGCCCACAGACATTAAGATCTCAAAGGGGAAGAGTTAGGGAAGAAGAGGGGCTGACACGGGCACAGACGTGTGTTTAATAAAAGGTGGAAGAACTTGCTTGAGTGAGTGAAGCCAGAGGGCTGTTTTCGCTGGGCCCATAATGGCAGAGAAAAAGGAAGAAAAATACCAGTGGAGGGTAGAAAATGTTAAGCATGTGACGTGAAAGATTCTGAAGTTCTGAAGAAAAGTTTTAGCTGTGCAAATGCAAAATCATTTCAGAGTTTAGGTTATTATAGGTTGTAATTATGCAGACAGCTCTAAAGGCAGACAGAGAAGGGAGATGGCGTCTCCAGTAGCTGTTAGAATAAAGAGTAAAGACCACAGTGTCATGTTCCCCTTTTGTCGGAGATGTTAGAAAGTTCTAAGAAAAGTTAAAGCAGAAGAAATGGAAATAAAACAAGAAGCCATAGATGCAGTGATGTCATTGAAAAAAAGAAAAATCATCCTGTAATTGGATCTTCGGCTTTGGAGAGGTCTTCATGCCTATTTAGCAATGTTCCCACATCTGGCTGAACTGCAGAATCACCTGGTGAACATTTGAAAGAGCTTCCAACATCCCTCACTTCCTACGGTGAATCTTTCAGAGGTGGAAAGGAGGTGAGTTTAGCACAAGCTGTTAGTAATGAGTCCTTTTGAGTCCCTAGCAATTACGCTGTTCTCATTCTTTTTCTCTGGAGTTTTTGTAAGCCATCTATTTAATGATTTATCCAGCAACTTGAAATTCACTCTCCTGCTATTTTTTAAAATGTCTCTCCTCCCCCCACCCCACCCACTCGGCACCACTCTTACAAACCAGGCTGTGTGTTGAGGCTTACTCTTCTGCCCTCCCCACGTCTTCTGGGCTGGCTCGGAGAGCACCACAAAAGCTCTATGGCCCTATCTTCCAGTTCCTTCAGGGAACTTGGATAAGATTCATTTGGGCCTGGAGATATGAACCTCTATAAAGCAGCTAGATGGTCCCTTTTAGTTTTATCACCTCTCTCAGGCTTCAGCTCCTTCTTAATCTGTTGTTTTGTGGCTTGGTTGGAAGATGATTCTCACTGATAGGGAAGGTGGGAGCAAACAGAATGCTAACAGTTTCTGTTCTCTGTTACTATCATCTGCTAATACTATAATATCTGCCCCAAGGGGGATGTGAATCATTCCTTGCATTTATTCTAAACATACGTTAACAATTCCTTTTATTGTCCTCTGCATTTTTCTCAAGCTTGAGCTCATTCTCACATTTAACCCCTCCTGACAGGATTCTTAAGCCAATCCTCTTTGTATTGGTTTTTAATTATGTGCTTTACTCCTTCTCCTTTTGTATCATTCCTGTTTCATCAGCCACATGCCATTCTTTACATTCTCACTCCCTGCATTGCATTTTATATTAAATTTTCAGTTTTACTGTCAACATTTTATTGTGGGATGCCTCCCTTCTCCCTTAAGCCATCTTTTTTTTTCTTAGACTCTGGTCATGGAAGCGTATCATTCTTTCCTCTAAACTTCCAGAAATTTGGGTCCCCAAATCTTGAGAAGTGTAGTCTGGGGCACAGCTTGCCTTAAAATTGAGGAAATGTCTGGGTCCTCTGTGGCTTGTGGAAGCTCCCAGGGTAGCTCCTGGGAATCTGGTGATTAGTACATTTGAAAGATTAGAAATGACTCTACCCGGCAGTCCTTTTTCTGACCCTTATGAACACCAAGTAGCACTTCCTTTCAAGTTTTTGATCACTTTAACTTTGCTTCATTGGGCCAGAGTAATAACTCCTCTCATTAACCCTCCAATCTCTGATAAAATTGTCAACAAATTAATAATTCATCTGTTGCGCTGCTTTTAAGAGAGTACAACTTTTGAAAGATAACTTGGATTTCTCTAAAACTACTAGATCTTGAAATATTCTGCACGTCCTCTGGCTGGCAAGGTTGTCTGTGATGTATTTCCATTAGAATCCTACCTTAGTGGGACGCCTGGGTGGCTCAGTCAGTTAAGCGTCTGCCTTCAGCTCAGGTCATGATCTAGGGTCCTGGGATTGAGTCCCGCATCGGGCTCCCTGCTCAGTGGGGAGCCTGCTTCTCCCTCTCCCTCTGCTTGTGCTCTCTCTGTCAAATAAATAAAATCTTAAAAAAAAAAAAAAGAATCCCGCCATAAGAGTTTGGTTTTGTTTCTTCTTCTTTTTGGACTGAGTGCAAAGAGGTGAGTGAGAAGTAATCCTCAGTTCACAGCTCTGTCACTTGTCTACCCTGCTTCTTTGAGTTTCTCTCCTCTCCTTTTATCTACACTCCATACCCCCATGCCCATCTCCTTCTTGTATACTCACTGTAAAGTGCTTACACTTTATACCCATGAACAAACTTGTTTTGTATAGCTATGTTTAATTCACAGAAATGATATTTTGCTCTAAATCTTGTTGTTTCCTTCTTTCCACTCAGCATTGTTTTTCATGCCTATTAAAATAATTTTATATCAATCTGATTTGTTCCTTTAATTATATTTTATAGTATGTATGTTCTTTCACTTCTGTATCCCCTCATGATCGACATCTAGGTAGCCCCGTTTCCTACACAAAGATAATGGGAAACATCCTCATGCATACTCCCTAATGGGCCTGAGGAAATTTCTCTGGCTCAGAATCATGAGTTGTAGAATGAATGCATCCTAGCTTTACTAAGTACTGGCAGGTTGCATCCCCAAAATCACAGTATTGATATATATTTCCATCTCCTAAGGTCTTCACCTATACTTGGTATTATCCACCTTTCTAATTTTTGTCATTCTAATACATACCAAGTTGTATTTTATTGTGTTTTAATATGGATTTTTCCCATTGGAAGGGAGTTTGGGCATCTTTTTGTATGCTTATTAACCCTTAAGGCTTCTCATTCTGTAATTTCTTTATTCTTTGGGGTTTTCCTTTTCCTTATTAATTCACAGTCTTTGGAATTTGCCAGTGGTATACCTCATAAAGCAAAAATCCTTAATTTTATGGTGGTCTAGTCCACCATATCATTTTCAAGGGAGTTGGTTACAGTTTGGGCTTCTAGACTCTTAAGAAATCTTTTTCCACTCCTAGGTCACAAAGATATTTTCCCTACTTTTTCTTTTATTTGGTTGATGTGCTTACCTTTCATACTTAGGTCTTTAATCCATTTACCTTCCACTTTGGTTTATAGTGTACTCTAGGGATGTAGTAATCCAGCTTGATTTTTCTTTTCTTAACACAATAAGGACATTTTCCCAGCACCAGCCACTAAAGAACGTTATTCATTTCCCTGGGGACTGTGATGCCCTGAGACAGCCTACCATGCAGGGGTCAAGAGCATGGGCTCTAGGGCCTGACTACCGGTTTGAGTCCCAGCTCTGTCATACACCTGCTTTGTGACATAAGCAATTACTTCACAGTCTCCAAGTCTCAATGAGGAAGAAATGGATGTCCCAGGCATACTGAAAATACTGTTTTCATTGTCATTTATCAGTATATAATTTTGTTGTATATATTCTTCTATATACACGGGTCCATTACGTTTCTATTATTCTCTACTCAGTTTCATTGGTATCTTTTTTTTTTTCTTGTGCCAGTATATGTTAAGAACTGTGCCTTTCTACTTTCTACTATGTCTTATATACCTTCCTCATTCCTTTCTCCTTCTTCTTTTTTTTTTTTTTTTTTGGTTTTGTTTTGTTTTTTTGCTACCCCTGCCCAGGATTACCTTCTCGGTTTTACAGACTGAAAAAGTTGATATTGTCCATGTTTCCTTAATTGGACATAACATGGACAACTGTTATAGGGAAGGAAAAAAATCTTGGAGGAAATTAATGCATAAAGCAGATTGCCAATGTAGTTTATTAAATTACAGTGAGATACATTACTGCCAAGCAGACCTGGGTACTTGGTTCTCTTGATGACCTGCACATTCTTCCCTGCAGGAGAGTATATTTGCAAAGCTTTTCAGAGTCAGGAGCTCATGGAACCAGAGAAGGTGGTAGATGGAAGATCTAATGTCATCACATTATATAGTCAGAGACACGCATGCTATAAAATACAGCGCCCACAGTGGAGATATACTTAGCTGCCAAGCAGGGCAAAAAGTTGTAGAAGATAGTTCTTCTTTGTCCACTCCCCTTCTCTGCCCCCATCCTTGCACAGATTTCAGTAGATCACATTATTTCTCGCATGTTCTCTCTTCAGGTTTATCGACACCATTGATAAAGCCTGGACTGCCTTCCCACATTCCAGCCACACACACCTTGATTAGATTTCTAGTTATTGGATTTCATCCTGCCCCATAAAGTAACATCTTCAGATAACAAATCTCATCCAATGTGGGTAGATTTTGCTAGTTTAGCTAGAAGAACAATCCCTTTTCCAAGTATAGGAGATTACCCATTGCCCTATTTTGCTTCTCTCCATGTCATACATCATGGCCACACAGAATCGAGTTTTGTTTTATCTGGCTTCTTTCCACTCTCCCCTTTAAAGTCTTCTCTCACCCACAAATCTCCCAAACACATTCTTTTGAGTGTCCTTTAGTTGCCTCTACCCTACTCATCTTCCCAGCCCTACACACCTCTGCGCCCTCCCCAGACCTCAAGCCAGTCTTCCTCTATCTTAAATCAGTGCCCAGTCTGGTGGCACTTTAGTGTCTCCGAGTTGGAAGGACAAAAAATTATGATCTTTAGAGTAACAATTTTTTTGTGTTCAAGCAGCTGGACCTTTTCTGAATGCATTCAAACCCATTTGCTGTAGATAACCGTTGTCTAACCTATGACCCTGGGCGTGTTTGCAGCATCAAAATTTATTATGATAGAAGAAGCTGGTGACAATGAAAAGCAGTCACTACTGATTCAGATATTTTATATCAATTGTTTTTCTGGCTTGACACACAAAATTGAGTCACAGCATTAAATATAGGTATTATTATACAATTAATGTCAGAACAAAATAATAGCCTGCTTTATTTTGATTTTCACATTGCCATTGTACTTATAGCTATTTATTTCTATTTTTCAATCATAACTTACTTTGACTTCGTGTTCAATAGGTTGTGCAACAAATTTACAGTTAAATAACATTATGTCTCGTCTCAATCAGTCATGCTGCTGTAATTCAGGTAAACAGACAATAATGAAGTAGACAGGGCACAGAGTGTGTATTCTGTTCCTCAGAAAGCATCTTGAGAGGCCCAGGTCATAAAGGAAAATACCCCAGCCCCTTTTGTGATTTTTCTATGCCATCTATATTTGGACATTTATAATCTTGTAGGTAGCCTTTTAGGTGTAACCAGGGTCTGTAATTTTAATCACATCAGTAGCTTACACTTATGTACTTTTAACTTGTCAAAGTAGTCACCTTCATTAGCTCACTCTAGCTAGTTTATGTGACATAAAATCAAGAATGGATTATTATTGTATTTTGAAATTGGGAAAACAGAGGGCAGAGGGGGATAAATGGCCTGCCTTCGCTCACAGAGTGTTGAAATTAGAAGCCTGCTCTTCGGACTTCTGCCCTCCCATGTGCCTCTACACCATATTCCTGATGGTGGCGCTCTTCTTTCAGGAAACGCTGTGATTCCCACGCACTGCAAGGCCACATTCATGACAGCATTAGAAAGGTCTAGAACCTTCCTTGTAAATGCATATTGGTGAAGTAGGCTTCCCCCAAGTACTGACACCAGGGAAGTCAGGAGTCTCCCTAACCCTTGCCAAAGCTGTGGTACTTCCGATTCCCACAGGGCCCTGTCAAGGGCTGCATTCACTGCTAAAGCGGGTACAAAGAGCCCTCAGCAACAGCTAACAGCCTACCTTGTTACGCCCTGAGATTACCTCAAGCCCAGCTGGGACCTCAGGCACTAGGAACCAGGGAAGATTTAAGAGAAGTCCGGACATGACAAAACTTCCAGACCAGAGAACTGTTTCCAGAAGGGCCACCACAGTGGGATGCCTTGACAGGAAACCCAGGCAGGGTGAGCATTGGAGAGGAGAGGGCTGCTCAGCTAACTTCATGGTTTTTCCAACCCTGGTCCTTTTGTGTACCAGCATCTGCCAAAGTAAAAAGAGTAAGATAATAAGGGTCAAGTTAAATGAGGTAAAACATATCCAGCATTTAGTATAGTGCCTAGCACAGTAAACCCTCACTTTCTCTTTGCAAGTAAGAAAGCAAAGAAGCACACTTGTACAGAAATTAGAATTCACCCTTGGGAAAAAACACATAGGGAAGGGCGAGAAGCAAAATGTGCCTCTTTTCAGGAGCCCCTTCTCCTCCCATCTCCCAGCCCACATGGTGAACGTGATGCAGACTCCCTTTCTGAGAGTTAAATGATCTGTCAGTTCTTTTTTTTTTTTTTTTTTAAAGATTTTATTTATTTATTTGACAGAGAGAGAGGGAACACAAGCAGGGGGAGTAGGAGAGGGAGAAGCAGGCTTCCCGCCGAGCAGGGAGCCCGATGCAGGGCTCGATCCCAGGACCCTGGGATCATGTCCTGAGCCAAAGGCAGATGCTTAACGACTGAGCCACCCAGGCGCCCTGCATCTGTCAGTTCTAAAATGGAGCTGAAATACAGAATTCTTAGAAATCTTCGAGTAAATCAGCCATACGAGAATAACAGAACAAGGAAGAAAGTGTTGCGTTTGTCCATTGACTTTGTTTCAGGAGTTAAGAGACTCATAGGTATTCAAAAGTAAGTACACTGATCTTCAGACCAGGCTTCAAGATTCTGAAGTCCCATAGGTTAGAGATTTCCTGTATGAACTTCCTAGAGAACCATTCATTTTCAGCATCTCCTCTTCTTACATCTCTTTTTTGTTCATCATGACGTAAATGAGAGACCTGGCACTCCCCAGTGTACTGTTTTCTTTGTCCCCTATTATTCAAGCCTAGAAATTACATCTGAGTCCTTCTTGTTACAGGTGACAAACAGCATTTGTTTTACATTTTGATGCACTCAGGTTCTCAGGCTGCAGCCTGTCAAACAGGCTCAGACTGGGCTGGTAATCTCCCAGACTTTAATCCTCTCCATCTTTTATTTGTATGGAGGAAGGCACAAAAAAGGCATTAGCCCTCTCAAAATTGCAAAGACTCATTCTGTTTGCAACTCTTGAATATCGTATTACAAGACAGAGTGTGATTTTTATTGTCAACTGGAGTATGCTTAAATGAAGTGTATGGATGTCTCAAGAGGGGCCACGAATTCCCTCAGCTCTTAACCTGGGCTCTGGTAACGAGGACACTTACTGTCTAGGTAGGAATGTCAAGTGGCCATGGCTACACTGATGGAGGCGTACAATTAGTTTAATTATAATGTTCCGACTCCTATGTAATCATTTCTCAAGAAGCATGGAAGGTTGCTCACTCCATTGGTAGTGTTAAGTCTTCTGTGCCTCGAGACCTCTCTTCGGAAGGCAGATGTGGCCTGACAGGTTGTGACGTTCTTTTCTGCCATGTAGCATCAAACCAGTCTATAGATACAGTCCCCACCTTCCTTTCCTTCTCCCTGCCCTCCAGCATCACCTCAGGGCCATATCTGCCCAACGAACTTTTTTTTTTTTAAAGCTATGGGAAAAAAAAAACTAATATGTTTTGGGGAAAAAAACTTAATGATAGTTTGCTTTCATTAAATGTATCTTCTTTGGGGACTTAATCTTTGTGCCCACATGTGTTAGAGACAACAACGGGCATTTGTCTTTATAGAAGGATAGGCATTCCAAGCACAGTGTGTTGCTGCTCGTGTCATTTATTATTTTCCTTTTATTATTCACACTGATGTAGTTAAGATAGTCTTTGGATGAATAAATTAATAAACTCTGGTGAAGAAAAATGACTTTGGCTATATTACCACACATATGAATCACAGGGTGCAAATTCAGTAGTGTTTGAAATAGGATTTTTCTAGTCTTTTTGGAAAAGGGTAGAAGGAAAATGAGCATAATGGTCAACTCTTATGGGTTATACTCATTGGAAGGAAGTCAGTGACAAAATCAGCCAAAGCAAGCAAAACAAGAGATTATCTCTGCATCTGTCTTTATCTGTCTTTCTATCTATCTATTCATCCAGCCATTCATCTATTTTTATTTGGCTGGAACTCTATGGAATTCCTTTAAACTGTTATTTTTCTTTCCTCATTATATTCAACGTAGGAAACATTAAAATTAGTTGTACATTCCATAAGCATGAATACACTGATGGAAAGGAAAGATAGCCATAGTTTTGGGGTTGAAGGAGTTAGAATTTTAAATGATTCCTGAATAATCCCCATAGGCTGATAATCAGATATTGACTCAACTCTTAATTTTGCTGTGCAGTGCTTAAATGGGCAGAGGTGAAAAATTCCCTACTCACATACGATGACAACCTAATGTTTTGTTCCATCAGCAGTTATTATAGCAGCTTATATTTGTGAAGTGTCTTTTTCTGAAGAGTTTAAAAGATTCTGTAATTCACTGCATTTTATGCGCGGGGACCCAGAGGAATAGAAATGTCACATCATGACTGAGGGACAGAGCTAATGCCAGAACACAGCTCTCTTAACTTCCAGGTTATTACTTTATCTTATCGTGCTACCTGTCAGCATACAGATGACACTCAAATCTGTCTCCTCTCAAGGCTAAATTCACAGATTTTTTTTTTTTCCTACACTGTGCCTGAATCTCAGTGGACAGAGGCAACTGGGATAAGCGGCATTTAGTCACCAACCATCTGGATTCTACATCCTTTGAAGTTTTGTCTCTGCACCTGGGGGCATTTGAGGAGGCCCCAAAGCCATGTGCTTTCCCTCGCTAGTAACTGGCTGGTGCTGTACTACCAAAGGGGTCAGCAACAATAACTGGGTCTAGCTTTTAGTTGCTGCCACAGATCTCCTAAGGGTGTGCAGAAGCTGAACCATCACATTGAGTTCTGGGAAGCTGTTAAGATGAAACTTGTGGTTCCACATAGCCCACCCTCTCCTTTATTGTGAACATCCTCCAATATCTTTGTCCACCAACAAGTGTGAACTCTACCAAAGTCCCTTCTTGCTGAAAGCAGAAGCTTCTAGAAAGACGATCTCTGTTTGTACAACCTTTACTGATAACTACATTTGGTGCCTTGTATCTTCATGGATGATTAGAGGTATGTCAAACTTGTAAACTTTAGAGACATTTAGAAGAGTTATCAGGAACTTGGTTAAATGTTTTGTAAGTTAATCACTTAGGACCTACAATCCTAAAAATTGAAGGCACCAAGTTTATATAGTCAAAGGAAGAGAAAACCAAGAAGAAATATAATAATCCTCTACCAGTAGTGTTTATGATGAGTTACTCTGTAAAGAGAGGTGATCAGATCGCCCCCACCCTCCTCTAAATGAGGGGAGGGCAGAAGAAGGGAATAGGTTTAAACTAAAGCATGGGGGATTTAAGTGAGATGAAAGAAAGAATTTCTTGACAATACAGTTCTCAAACTCTCGGCACGGGTTATCAAGAGAGGTTATGGAATCTTCTTATCTAGAGAACTTTAAAAACAATGTAGAGTCCCATCTGTCTGGGATAGTTTGGAAAAGACAGCCCTAAATAAACCTCTCAATGGATTAGATTATCTTCTAAGGTTCTTTCTAGCACCATGATAAACAAGGGGACCTGAGAGTATTAGTAAGTGGCCAATCAGTAAACATTGCATGGCAAAACCTATCTTGACCCTACAAATACTCAACTTCACAATTATCAGTTTAAGTGGGCTTGCACTGAGACATGCCTAAAAGTTTAAGAAATGCAACATTTCTGTCAGCTTGTTGTTCTGCTATTTATTTTTATGGGGAGTTTCTTATGTGTGTAGAGTGTTTGAGTTTATATAGTTAAATCAGTTGTTCCTTCCCTTTCTTTATTCCTTTTTTTTCCTTTAATGCTCAAATTTTCACACGAAATTTTTTGTTTTATAAAATGATTTATAAATAAATAAGGATGGTCACTATGGTGTTTATTTATAGGAGCAAAAAATTACAAACAACCTAAATACCTAACATGAGGAGGTTTACCACAATAATTGTGGTATATCCAGATGATGAAATGTAGTGGAGCCATTAAAATTTTAAAATTTCAAGAACATTTCATTACCTGGGAAAATGCTTTATATGGGGAAAAAATAGCATACAAATTTATATCCATGGCATGATTCCAAATGTCTACATACAAGGAAATAAAAATCTGGGAACAAAATATATCAGACTGGTGGGATATCGAGCTTTTGTATTTTACTTGACACTCTATTTTTGGTCTTTCAAATTTTCTGTAGCATATATGAATGTCTCTTATTATCTTGTTAAAAAAGTTGTAATATAAAATAAATTCAAATCTAAGCTCATAGATACAGAGAACAGATTGGTGGTTGCCGGGGTGGGGAGTGGGAGATGGACGAAATGGGTGAACTTACAGTTATGAAATGAATAAGTCATGAGGAAGTAATGTTCAGCATGGTGACCATAGTTAATAATACTGTATTGCATATTTGAAAGCTGCTAAGAGAGTAGATCTTAAAAGTTTTCCTCACAAGAAAAAAAGTGTTCTGACCCTGTGTGGTGACAGATGTTAACTAGACTTATTGTGGTGATCATTTCACAGTATATGCAAATATCGAATCATTGTGTTGTACATACAAAGCTAATATATGTCAGTTATACCTCAAAAAAAAAAATTCAAATCTGAAAACTAAATCACATACTTCAGTACTTCAGATACAAAACTAACATCCTCATTGTGGTCTTTTAATTATCTCTCTAATGTTCTTTTTTTAAGTTTATTACTATTATTATTATTATTATTTTAGTAATCTTTTTTTTATTATGTTTTAGTGATCTTTCCACCCAAAGTGGTGTTCGAACTCACAACCCTGAGATCAAGAGTCACGTGCTCGGGGCACCTGGGTGGCTCAGTCGTTAAGCGTCTGCCTTCGGCTCAGGTCATGGTCCCAGGGTCCTGGGATCGAGCCCCGCGTCGGGCTCCCTGCTCCGCGGGAAGCCTGCTTCTCCCTCTCCCACTCCCCCTGCTTGTGTTCCCTCTCTCGCTGTGTCTCTCTCTGTCAAATAAATAATAATAAAAAAAATAATAAAAATAAAATAAAAAAATAAAAAAATAAAAAAAAATAATAAAAATAATAATAAAAAGAGTCACATGCTCTTCAAACTGAGGCAGCCAGGCATCCCTCTCTACTATTCTAAAGTATTTATGGAACATTACAGTGTTAGGTTTTTTCCTGCCCTCAGAGAGGCACTGCTATCTACCTTCTAATGCAAATGATCTACCTATGCTCAATTCAGGGAGCATGGGGAGGGGGGGACAAGAAAAACAATAACAACAGAAAACCTGTAATGTTGAAGAGCTCTCATAACTCTCCTTTATCACTTGTCTTCCTCTGGACTCAGGGAATGAATCAGAAGTTAGTATGCTTCAGAGCCCATACTGCAGTTCTTTCTCCTGGCAAAACACTCTAAAATGGAAGTTCCTTTTGTTGTTAAGTTTGATGGGACTCTGTTGCATATTTCAAGTGTAGATATAGCTTTATTTACTCAAACGCTCGCCCTCTCTTCTGTGGCTGCAAGAGAAATTCAGTGGTTTAAAGATACTATTAGAGAGTGTACAGCTATCTACCGAGAGGATTGTATAAAATACATTAGTATTAACGTGCATAGCCTGTGATGAAATTTATCGTGGACAAATTGTGAGTTTGGATTTGACTCACTGTCCAGTTCTTACCATTACATATACCTGATGTCCGGTCTCTGCTCACCACCATTACTCTTCCAATGCAGACACTTATTATCTCTCACCAGGACTAGTGTTATAGGCTCCTAACTGGTCTACCAACACTCAGCATCTCTCCTCTGTGCTCCATCTTCCAGCTAACAGCCAGAATAATCTTTCTCACATTCCAGGAGTCATGTCACCATCCTTCTGTAGCTCACCTTCACATATGGGATGAAATGTAAATTCTTTAGACAGGCTTCTTCATGTTCTGATCCTGTCTGTTTGTCTCACCACATCTTTATTCTCCAGTTGTAAATAATGTTTCTTCAGTCTGGAGCTATCTCTTGACAATGGGGTTGAAGAGCAATGTGTTCTTTTTTTCTAACACCCACATCAAGTCTCCCTCTGCACCCAGTGAAGTCTTATTCCACTTACTCAGTAAGACCTTAATGCTCCTACAGACAATCACAATGGAATTATTTGTTTGTATGACTTTCTCATTGTGGAACACTGAGCCTTTAAGGGCTTAACTTTTACATCCTTAGCACCTTGGACAGAGCCCAGAATATACCAGCTGAGAAGTAAATTTTTTTGTTGAATTAACACATTAACTAATAAAAAAGCCTAGAATAAAATAGAAATTAGACACTTTTAAAATAAATAGGCAATAAATGAGCTTTAGTCATTAGCAGCAAGTCATACCATAGACTTAACTTTTCCTGGCTCATGAGAACTCCTAGAGACTTTGTCCCCCGAGCCTTCCCTGCTGGACTGCTCCCAGGAACATCTTTTCCTCAATACCCCAAGGATGTACCTTCACAGTGACATGGGGGACCCTTACAAACAAGGAAAGAGTCTGTAGGGAGAAAAAAGGCGGAAGACACATCGTCATTTTCACCTTGCTCACTAGTTGTCTTAATGATGTGGTGAAATTAGAGTCATATGTTGTTTTCTGGAAGAGCAGCTCCCAAACTTTTCATGGGCTGACCAACTTTTTAAAAATGGAAGGTCATCATATGGCAGCCAAGTGTTTATTTCATCAAGTAAAAGCATAAACAAATAAAAGTCCCCAACTACTATAACCCTTGTTGCATAAAGAAAAGAACACTTAAATATTAACAAAATGGGAAGGATATAATTGCAGAATGTAGGAAAATTCCTTAAGCAAATGTAATGACTTTCATGAAGTGAAGTTGTACTTATTTGTCTCATTGTGTTGCTATATGGTGAAAATTTATTCTAAACTAGCGTGGGATCACCTGCAACATGTAGTATTCTTGAGGAAGTGGGGAGTGACCTGCAAACAGCAGGACAGCCAAAGGGCAGGATGAGTAGCAAGGAGTTTCTTCCTGCTGCTCATAACTGACCTTATGGAACTGCCAGTTGCCAGCGGGGAGACACAGCTCATTCTTTTTCCTGATGCTTCCACTGTTAAGAAGTGCTCTTGGGTTGAGTAGGGGAAACCTAAAACTTAAAAGCTGAATTCAAGCCATTACCTAAGAATTTCTAAAAGTATCAACGAATGACAGTAGCACTTTTAACTTTAAGGAAAAGAGCACTTTAAGTGCTTTCTGTCATCTTGGTTACTTACTGAAATCTGTTGATAGTGTAGTGGGTGGTAAGGTAATGTTTGCATTGGCATGGCAACCACCAACTTAAAAATAATTGTGTCCATGTATGATTTGTCATGTGTTGCTTTTAGCTTGTGGGTGGTCTTGAGTCCATATTTCTTACACATGGCATTTCAACCACAAGCTCTCCTAGAGGATCATCTGTGGGCTCTGGGTATTACTAAAGTCCCCCCAGCCAACTTGTGTGGTGTTGCCTAGCTTTTCCATGAGCACCTTATCCTACCAAGAGCAACAGACATTCTTAGTTATAGATCAGTGTTCTAGTGATTTTGACTCTCATAATAATTGAAAATTATCTCATAAGAGTGGGAGTCTGTTCCATCACTCTATAAGCTAAATATTGTTGTTTTGAGAGAGAAATGAATATATGGTTTTAATATTTCTAATGTTCAGTTGTTTTAAAAATATCAGTGAAGTTATAAATAGCTCAGCCTTCAACTTGGCATTGTAAATTTCAACATATTGTTATAATAAAATATAAATAGCCACATGAAATGAAACTTATCATAAATGGGGCCTCCTTTCTCTGGTGGTTGAATTTATTAAATATGGTAGGTGGACAGATTTTTCCAAGGTCTGAGCTATGGCCTGGAGAATCCAAAAGTGACTTGTGATTGTGACATATAGACTTAATGTCTTTGTTTATTGATTGGTCACTGTGCTGGTATAAAATTAGAGAATTAGCATCAGAGGCTGGAAGTTGTCTGACTTGTGTACTCCAAGATTATCCTCTGGAGAAAAAATCTATATTCAAAGCATCCACATTTGGAGTTTTTTTCCTTTGAAGATCTTAGAAATCCTCTTATCAACAGCTTAAACCTCAATGTAACCTGGTCATTCAACATTGGGGGAGCAGTTTTCCTAAGATACAATTTAGAGACCATATACTTCACCTATTAAAGTATACAATCTAGAGGTTTTTAGTATATTCAAATACTTGTGCAACCATCACCACAGTCAATTTTAGAATTTTAGAATATTTTATTACCCCAAAAAGAAACCCTGTACCCCTTAGCAGTCACTCCCCACTCATCTACCCCCAACCTCTTCCCCAGCTCTGGACAACCACTAATGTGTTTCCTCCATCTATATATTTGCCTGTTCATATAAGTGGAATCCTATACTATGTGGCCTTTTGTGACTGGCTCCTTTTACCTAGCGTTATGTTTTTAAGGTTCATCCATGATAACATATATCAATACTTCATGTTTTTTTGTTGCTGAATAATATCCCATTGTATGGATAAACACATTTTGCTTATCCATTCATCAATTGATGGGCATTTGTGTTTACACTTTGGGGCTATTATAAGTAACACTGCTATGAATATCCATGTACAAATTTTTATATGAACATATTTTCATTTCTTGGATATATACCTAAGAGTGGAATTGTTAGGGTATATGGTAACTCTATGTTTAACTTTTCAAAGTTTTACAAGAGTGTTTTTCAAAGTGACTTTTTACATTCCTACCAGCATTGTATGAGGTTCCAATTTTTCCACGTCCTTGCCAACTGTTGTTATTACCTTTCTTGTATTATCACCATCCTATTAGGTTTGAAGTAGTATATCCTCGTGGTTTTGATTTGCATTTCCCTGATGACTAATGGAACAGAAGGATGGCCCCTAACATTGTGGGATATTTTATAGAAAATATATGTTTATTAGAACTTTATGTCTAATAAATAGATAAATAAATCTTTCAAAAAGCGGGGGGCACCTGGGTGGCTCAATCAGTTGAGCATTCGACTCTTGGTTTCGGCTCAGGTCATGATTTCAGGGTCATGAGATCAAGCCCTGCATCGGGCTCTGCACTCAGTAGAGAATCTGCTAGAGATTCTCTCCTTCTCCCTCCGCCCCTCTCCCACTTGCTCTCTCTCTCTAAATAAATAAGCAAATCCTTTAAAAAAAAAAAAAAAGGAACTCTGTCTATTAGAATGTTTTTCCACAGAAATGGATTATGATGCACTTTTTTGCTGTGTTTCTACTAGTGCCTCCTCTGGGCCTTCTGCCGGAAGCAAGAGAGAAACTACTAGAATTCAAACAGATTCAGTACAACATTACAAAAAATTCCAAGTGAAAGAAAAAAAAAAAAAACAACAAGATGAATTAAACAATTAAAGCTCCTGTTGGAGTTTTATGACTAAAAAGTAAAGGTGTATATATATATAAAGAATAAAGAGGAAATCTTAATTCCATGGCAACATTTCTCACCCTCAGTTATACATGATAATTTTCAGCTACAGGAAGAGTTAATATCTAGTCCTAGAGCACAGTAATAATTAGTCTGGATTGATAACTGTGATCTTTAAATCCAGTGATTACCCAGTAAAGATTGCCCTTGATCAGTGTGGTAACTGGGTTGTCTTCCCTTTGCTCTGACCATATAGAATCATGTAATGAGATTATCATTTCTTCATGCTAAAAGATGGAATGTTTAATCATTTCAAATTATTAAATTTATTACTGAGATCTATTTTCAGGGTACTGTTTTCTTACTCTGTCTTCTATAAACTTTCTCTCAATATTTACTGAGCATGTTCAGGTAAGAGGGCAGAATAACCATCAATAATGATCTTCATGAGAGTCTTTTTTTTCTTTTAATAATTTTTTAATCAAATATATCCAAAAGATTATCATTTTTACATATGTTATGGGCTGAATTGTGTCCACTCATAACTTGTCTGAAGTCCTAACTCCTAGTACTTCACGATGTGACTATATTTAGGAATAGATTCTTTAAAGAGGTAATTAAGTTAAACGAGGCCATCAGGGGGATTTTAGTCCAATATGATTGGTATGCTTATAAGGAGAGGAGATGTGGACACAGACACACACACAGAGGGAAGACCATGTGATGACACAGAAATAAGCCAGTGAGAGAGGCCTCAGAAGAAACTAACCCTACAAACACCTTGATCTCAGATTTCTGGCATCCAGAACTGTGAGAAAATAAATTCCTGTTGTTTAAGCCACCCAGTCTGTGGCACTTGGTTATGGCAACCCTAGCAAACTAAAACAATGTGTAGTTATTATAAAAATGATGAATGAGTGGGTTACATTCTTTTGGGGGAGAAGGTACCCAGTCTTTGAAATTGGTGTATATTTCACACATATAGCCCAACTCAGTTTGGACTAGTCACATTTCAAGTGCTCAGTATCCATATGCAACTAGTGGTGACTGTACTGGATGGTGTATGTACAAAAAATATATAATATGAAAGTCTTGATGATAGGGGGAAAGCAAGATGAAGAAACCAGGAGGCTAAAATAGAGGTTTAGTGGCAAAAGATAAAGAAGTGTCTGGATTTTTATTTTTTTTTATTTAAAATTGTTATAACCACATTACAGAAAGTTCGGGGAAAATAAAAAAAGAGAAAACATGACCCTTTCCCATAATCCCATAGCTATAACACAACCACCTTAATTTTAATATTTTCCTTTGGCCTTTTGTTTTATATATTTTGCCTTGTTTTACATATAATTTTGTTTTTAATATTTAATCTGATATCATAGCCAGTTTTCCATATTGTTATAGTCCTCATGCCCATCATTTTTAAAGGCTATATAATACCCCATCAAGTCAAAGCAACAGAATTTAATTAATGTCCTTTACTATGGCAATGTTTAGTGTGTACAAGAAAGAAGATAAAGAGTATAAAAATAAAAAGAACCAGGGGCACCTGGGTGGCTCAGTCATTAAGCATCTGCCTTCAGCTCAGGTCATGATCCCAGGGTCCTGGGATCGAGCCATGAATCGTGCTCCCTGCTCAGCAGGAAGCCTGCTTCTCCCTCTCCCACTCCCCCTGCTTGTGTTCCCTCTCTCGCTGTTTTTCTCTCTGTCAGATAAATAAATAAAATCTTTAAAAAATTAAAAAGAACCAAACCAAGAAAATTAAGAGAAAGTTTTTAGAGCAGAATTCTTTCTACTTCAAAGGCTGAGCAGATCACCATGAGCACAAAGTACAATAAAGACTGAGAGTAGGTGAGGGGTGCCTGGGTGGCTCAGTCAGTTGAGCGTCCGACTCTTGATTTTGGCTCAGGTCATGATCTCAGGGTCATGAGATCAAGCCCCATATCAGGCTCTGTTCTCAGTGGGGGAGTCTGCTTGAGATTCTCTCCCTCTGCCCCTCCCACTTGTGCTCTCTCGCACGCGCTCTCTCTCTCTAAAATAAAAATAAATGAATCTTAAAAGAAGACTGAGAATAGGTGATAAATAGGATAATTTATAATCAAAATTTAAATGAATATGATACATTTAATTATAAGCACAATTTTAATGGCCCTTTATGGTAATTATGCATAAATAGTAAATGTTGACATAGGGTGATATAATTAGGGATTATATAATTAGGAAAAAGGGATTACCTTTTCATGACCAAAGAGAATTTTTAATTTTAATTTTCTCTCTTATTTTTCCAGTCCTTAAAATCAGTTTTAATGTCAAGTATTCCCCTGATACTTGTCTTATCCAACTGTCCTGATTTATATGTTCCCCCAAACAAAAATTCTTTATTTATTATAAATATTTTTAATACAGTGGAAAAAGTACTATTAAATGCAACATAAATGACACAGATAATATTGATCTCGTTCCCGATTTCGAGTGACCTTAGAGATGAGTACCTCATTCATTAATTTACTCATTCATTCATTTATTAAGAGAGTAATACAAAATAAGACTAAAGTGAGTTTGGGAGAGGTGGAGAAGGGCCTTGCATAACAGGGTAGAGTTTGAACTTGATTTCAGAAGCAGTAGGTTGCCCACAGAAATCTTTCAGCAGAGCTTAAATACACATACACAGTTATAAATGCTTTTAGGATGAGGACCATGTGGAGAATGGACTGGAGCAGGGAGATCTGTGGCAAGGGTTAGTAGGAGGCTGATGGAAAGGCCTGGAGAGAAGAAGATAAGGTGTGATAGAAGGTGCTGGCAGAGGGAAGGAATTGAGAAAGAGACAACTCCTGAGTCTGTAATTTAGGAGATTGGCTATATGCTGTGATAAGCTACAGAGGAGGAAAAGGAAGAGGCTTAGGTGAAAAGGCAATACATTTTGCTTTTACTTGAATTTGAGGAGCTTCCGGACACACGAGTGGAGAGGTCTTGTTTTTAGATAGCAGATGGAAAGAGACAGGGAACAGGAAGTCCTTCTAAACAGTACAAAGGAAAAGGCAGAAATGCAGACATACCAAGAGAGCTTGCCCTGTCAGCAAGGAGAGAGCTTCACAGAGTATAGAGTGCTTAACAGTGCTCAACTGCAGCAGATTTACAAAGAATAATCTCCAAAAATGTACCCCAAAAGTCATCAGTGACCTTAGCAAGAGGAGTTTAAGAAAGTTCTTTGAGACAAAACTCAGATATTCATAACAGATGCTTACTGGGTATCCTCTGTGCGTGGACACTGTTGCAAGCACTCGACCAGATGCTATCTCATTTAACTCTTTCCACAATGCCATGATATATTTTCTATAATTATCTCCACCTTACAGATGAGAAAACAGGTTTGGAGGGCTGAGGAATACAGAAGGCCAACAGATCATTAGAGATGGCCGGCAGAGCCTAAGCTTCAGTTAAAGTTAAAAAGTTGGAGTAAAGGTCTTAGTGAAGAGAAGAAATTGCAGTTTTAGAGTTAGAAAAAAAAAAAAAGCAGGAATGGGTAGTCCATAAGTCGGTGTTTCCCATACCTGCTGGAACTAGGTATCACTTGAGTTCTTATTAAAATACGGATTTTTAAAATTATTTTGATTAAAATAAAATTTAAATTAATGTGATCCACTTAATCATATGCAAAATTTTAACGGTCCTGTATGGTAATTGGGCATAAAGAGTAAATGTTGACAAGGTAATGCCATAATATAATTAGGGATACCTTTACGAGATCAAACAGAATTTTCCCTTTTCTTCCTCTCTGTTTTCCAGGACTTAACATCAGTTTCAGTGTCAAGTGTTACCCGGATACCCATGCACATCCTCACCACACTGAGTGATGAGCAGAACATGTGGGAGCTGAGGGAGCAGAGAAAACAAGATTTGGCAGGGTTGGGTGGCGGGGACTGGGAGAGTTGTTAGTCAGTAACTTCCCCTAGGAAGCATGGAGGCACGTGGGCGGTGTTAATGTCTGAGAACCTGGGGAGTCCAGGCCCCGTGAGGTCCTGAGTGGGGGGTGGGAAGGAAGAGAGGGGTAGCTTTGGTGGTCAGCTGGTTGCTGTAGAAAAATCGAAGGGTGATGGCGGGGGCTTTAAGGGGAATCCTGGCTGATGCGCTCCAGCTCCACACGCAGTTGAGAGGGAAGTGATGTGCCTGCCGTTTGATGGCAGCGTAAAATCTGGAATCACTGCCACGGGGAATGTAAACGAGAGCTGAGGAGGAGTAAGTGAAATCACCGCTGAGCATTTCCAAGGCAGGAAGAAATGAATGGGAGGCTGAACCTCGGTGGCTACAACTTTATGAGTGTGGCAGAGGGCCTGGAGGGAACGGGTTTGAATTCCTGCGAGTCCTGGCAGACTAGATGTCTGCAGTGAGAACGGTGGGGGCCTCTGTTACCTCGTTGGCTTTGTGTTTTAGTAAGTCTGGAAGAGCAAGCCCTGTATGTACTAGCCACAGGGAAATACTGGAACAACCTCTAGGCTCAGAATGAAAATAACAGCTACTATCAATTGCGCACTTAGGATATATTGGAAGTTTTCTATATGCTTTACGCAGCTCCCATTTGTGAGGGCCACAGCAAAGCCAAGCTTCAGTTACAATGAGAGAGTTGGAGGAAAGCAGTTTTAGTGACAAGCAATTGCAATTTTAGAGTTAGAAGAAAAAGCAGAATGGGTAGTCCTTAGGTCGGTGTTTTCCATACTTGTTGAAACTGGGTTATCGCCTGGGTTCTTAGTGAAATACAGATTCTGATTCAGAATTCTGATTCTTGAAATTCTGATTCAAAGTTTGCATGGGTCCTAGAATCCTTCTGAAATGAGCTGTCCATGATTATGGAGGTTTGGAAAGCACTACCATGGGCTGTAATCACCAGGGTTGGGAGCGAAGTCAGCAGAAGAGGATGCTGGAAGTGAGAGATGGGATGGAAAGAGAGGAGAGAAAGAACCAGTAGCATGGTGAACCTAAAAGGGGGGGGGGCAGGAGGGTCCTCATTCCTGTGCTCAGAGGGAAGGGGCATCTAGTCTCGGCAGAAGCCCTCAGGGTCCTGGAGACTGGTCCCCAGCCAACCCCAGTAGCAAAGTGGGGTCTCTTGGCTCTGTTCCTTCACAGATGACATCAGATCCCTCAGCACTTTGGGTCTCTCTAATCAGTTTGACCTCAAGGCCAGGCATCACAATGGTATAATTCAATTTTACAACTAAAATATATCCGTATCTTAATCACCACCTTACCACCCCCACTGCCCCAAAAGACAACTTATACCTGCTTAGAGACATCTAAAGTCCCTTGCTGAGGACCAAGGGTCTCCCATGCTCTCTCTCAGTTATAAGAGATTTAAAATGCAAAAGTCAGGAAGAGAGAGCATTGAAATGTATTGGCAGTACGGTATAATCCATTCATTCATCAACCAGTATAAACAGCTGGCCTGAGTGTCCCCAACAGGCGGTGTGATGAGAGGGATCAGTACCGGGAGAGAGCCACCTCTCTTAGGAAAGAACGCTGGAAGGGCAAAAGGAAGAAGGTTGCTAATCTAAGTTCCAGTTTTTCCTTGTTTTACCTAAGAAGGCCGGAGACTGAACTGTTTACATTCAAAATAAAAAAGCCAAATGGACGTTCCATGCTGGGGTGTTTTTCTGGTGCTAGAGCTCATCCGGGTGCAGCTTTTTGGGAGTGTAGCTTGAGAGTGCTAGGAGGACTGGAAGTCAGCAGAAAGAGACATGATTTTAAAAAATAATAAGAGAATAATCTATGGGCCCTTCTAAGGCAGCTGCTGATGGGCTCTAGTTAAGAGTTATCAGTGGGTTCCTTCCAAGTCTTGAAAAGGAAGCCATGAAAAACATCCGAGGAAAAATACAGAGGGGAGTTTGAGAGGCTAAGTACTGATTCTTATAGACTTTGATTGAAAAATTGTAGTGAATTTGAAGTGTATGAGCAATGGTTGTTCTCAAAGGCTCCATAATTCAGTTAGTTCACTACAAATTCATTGAACCACCTCTGGTCTTGCTTCAAATCCCTGCCACCACCAAAAATGTTAGGGGCAATCAAATACACGATTATAATTTATAGCCGCTGTATTGACAGGCGGACAGATCCCTTCTCCCAGAGCTTCATGCTGTTGGTTTTCGGTATTTGAAAAACATTATTAAGTGAAATCTGAGCATTTGAAAAACATTATTAAGTGAAATCTATATGTGCGTGCTGAATCTGTAGAGATGATTTTCAAATGTGTCCAAACTCTAGGATGGTGAAGTCTAATGTTATTTTTAGATTTTCTAACTTTTTTTAAGCAAACAGAGTCTGATCTTAACAAGGATATTGACAAAGAGAAGATACCAATGATTATCTTATATTGTTGTGTTAAAATACAATTTCACAAACACTTTCCATATGATTCCCTGCCCTGTGTCCTTCATGTGTCAAATCCTAGACATTGGGAAAGAAAAAAAATGGCAGTCTCGGACATGACTTAATTTAGCAGGTATTAAACTGAGACCTCATATTTGAATCCTTTCACTTTAGAAACAGTTTTATGTGTGGACATTTATTTGCTTGTGGCATACTGTATGCATAAAATTCAAAATTAAAATTTTGTCAGAATGACATCTGGTGTTAACATTTGCCTTTCCTCAATCCTTAACAGTCAAAATCAAGTTATCCATTGTAGATTTGCTAATTACAGACGGCCTAAATAGAACTTCCTCAAGGGATGGTGTTCAAAGTAGGTAATACCAAAGCTCTGGAAGGTCGGAAGGTACTGAGTGTCTGAATATGTATGCTTGACATGCGTTTATTTAACCATTTATCCCCTTCTGTTTTACACATTTCTGCTTCTCATCCTCACCACATCTCTGTACTCTTTTAGATTGGTCCTCACATCTGTTGTTAATGCCAGTGCTTACACTTGAGCTTCACTTACTTTTCCTTTGAATCTAGTGAATTTCCAAAAAAAAAAAAAAAGCCAAGGGGGAGGGGTATGTATTAGGAAGGCAGTTAAATAAATGGACCTGTTTCTGGAAGTCTCAGAAACATGTGGATGACATATCTACTCCTGTTGAGGGGAGGTCACCTTCCCTTAACTGTAGGAATGAGGGGCAGTAAGAGGTCCAACAAGAAATAAGAGAGGTGAACAAAGCACTAGAAAAGTAACTACGTGTTGCCTTCTTCAACTTTTCCTCTTCATCCTTCACTTTCAGCTTTTCCTTCTTGTTTTAAAACTTTTTATTTTGAAATAATTTTAGATTTAACAGAAGAGTTACCCCCAAAAAGTATAATTCCCATACACCTTTCACCTAACTCCCCCCACTGTTAAGATGGTGTGTAACTGTGATCCAAAGAACTAAAATAAGAAATTAACATTGGTACAAAACTTCAAACCTTATTTGAACATCACCAGTTTTCCCATTAATGTCCTTTTGTGTTTCACGATCCAACACAGGATCCCACATTGCCTTAGTTATGGTGTCCCCTTGGTCTCCTTTCCTCTGTGCCAGTTCTTAGCCTTTCCTTGTCTTTCATGACCTTGACTCCTTGAGGGGTATTTTTCAGTTATTTTGTAGAACATTCCTCTGTTTGGGTTTGTCTGGTGACTGATCATGAGTAGATATTTGACCAGAATGCTTCAGAAGGACCGGGCCCTTCTCCGGGAGTCCATGATGTCAGTTTGTCCCATGACTGGTGAAGTTAATCTTGATTGTTTCATTAAAGTGGTGTCTGCTGGATTTTTTCCCTTCTTTAATTAATACATATCTTGTGGGAGACCATACAAATATCCTGTTTCTCGTCATACTTCACCCACTGATTTTAGTATCCATCTGTGTTTCTTATCACCACAATTACTACTGTGGTGTTCCAGCGGTCATTTTCAGGTCACTCATCCCTCCCACATCCATTAATTGGAATTCTTCTGTAGTGAAGAGCTGTCCTTTCTCCCCTGACCATTAATTTTTTATTCAATTATTTGTATCATTTTAGATTCATGGATTCATAAATTATAATCCAATCCTATCGTTGTTGCTCAAATTATTCCAACTTTGGCTATTGGGGGCTTTTTTTTCAGGATAACCCCTCTTCCCTTTCGACTTACCTCGGTTTTTTTGAGAACCTTCTTACTTTTTGGCACCGTGAGGTGCTCCAGGATCATTTCATATTTTCCTTGCCACAGTCAAGGAATCAAACACTTTTTCAAGGAGACCTGATTTCTTTTATGGCAGAATCGTGTTCAGAGGCCAAGAACTGGGTTCTAGGAGTGCTCACTGCCAGGTGTCATTGTTTCTAGACCCTCTCAGCAGACAGAACTTGGAAATATATGTGTATGTACTAACCCCATGCATACACACATATCCAGAGTTCTGAATCTCACATTTCAGATTCTCATTAAAAAAGCATGAGTTTAGGGGCGCCTGGGTGGCTCAGTCGTTAAGCGTCTGCCTTCGGCTCAGGTCATGATCCCAGAGTTCTGGGATCGAGCCCCGCATCAGGCTCCCTGCTCTGCGGGAAGCCTGCTTCTCCCTCTCCCATTCCCCCTGCTTGTATTCCCTCTCTCGCTGTGTCTCTCTCTGTCAAATAAATAAAATCTTTAAAAAAAAAAAAAAAAAAAAAAAAAAGCATGAGTTTATACTAATACCTCCAATTCCAATCCAATACCACAGTGTTTACTGTAGACTTCCCCCTTTCCTTATTTGTAATTTTTCATTCAGCAAGAAAGCTGGCTCTCATTATTTACAATATATTTACTTATTTGTTCAACCCTAGTATATGCCTAATGTTTCAGAATTGCTAACCCATACCCTCGCGGAGACAAGAGTCTAGTTTGTGCACAATTCTTTTTGACCTTATGCTTATTGTATCTAGTTTTCCAATGTCACTTAAATTCTTCCCCAGGCCTTTAATGTGGGATGTTAGTTATTTGTAATATAATTAGGTCTATTCTTATAGTTGTATTCCTATTTGGGGATCCCCCCACATGTTTATTGATTGTTGTTAACATACATACAATAAAATTTACTCTTTGTTGTATACAATTCCAGGGTTTTTTGATAGTGCAGAGTCACATATCCACAGTCATGATACAGAACAGTTCCATGATCCCAAAATCACCCTACCCCCAACTCCTGACAATCACTGATCTGTTTTCCATCTCAGACAATAGCAGCCTTTTGGATCTGGCTCCTTTCATTTAGCAAAGTGCATTTGAGATTCATCTATGTTGTTGTGTGAGTAGTATTCCATTGTGTGGATGTTGTACTTCATTCTTATGACATGATTTGTGATCCTTGCCCATGCAACTAATGTCTACATTTGTAAAATTGCCCACTGGACTGATGCTTTTTGGGACCCTGAAACTGTGACTTTTAAAGTATGCTTTTCATCTTTTTTTTTTTTAGCATAGCATTGATTTCACGTTATCTTATTTACTATGGTTATTTCCTATGACCATCAATCATTTTAACATTTCAAGGAGGGTTAGAGCCAATCTTTAATTATTTTGGTAAGATTGACAGGGAGAGTATGGATAATTGAAATCTTCACATAATCTACAAGCCTTGTAATAGCTACTTCTTCTTCCCCCAACTACTTAAAGGTAGCAAAATTGACTCATTTTAAGTTTTATATCCTTTCCCTTCCTTTACTTATCCTCTGGTAGAAGCACTAATGAGTCCTCAGGTGACCATAAAAATGGAAAGACAAAGAAAAGGGGGAAGCACAGGCTGTGGGTAATCTACATAGTAGATAAAAAGCCTCTGAGTCACTGAGAATTGATTGCACTCTAGTAAAGTAGATCTGATTAGGGATTATGTATCTTTGACATATTTTAGATTTCCATTTAATGCTTGGCACCTGTTGATTCAGTGATAGACTTGTGGTCTGTCCTAAAAGTCCACCTAAAAGAATATATAATCCTACATAGAACATACCAATTTCCTAGCTCTATTGTCTCTTTTTGCTCTCTATGTGTGCTTCACTACAAAATACGGCATTAATTTGTGGCCCTAGGAGAATCTTAACTGCACTAAAGCAGATATTTGTATTTTACATCCATGGATAGACATACATGGATAGTCTTTTGACAATCTGTTGACTTCTAGAGATTTTCTGTACTAATGTAGGCACATTTCCTGGAAGAGAGAAACCTCATTTGAGTCAGATTTTCAAGACTGCAAAGCAAACAAAATTAAGACCCATTAACCAGAAAGATCATCTCCACAGCTCCTCTGATACTGATTAGCATGGTAACTTTGAAAACCCTCAGATCCTATCTCTTTTAGTCTGAGAGATCTTCATTCAGCCTCAAGAAGCATTCACTAGACTATAAATTTCTTTCTTTTTTTCCCCTCAAGATTTATTTATTTATTTGAGAGAGAGAGAGAGAAAATGCCAGTGAGGGGAGGAGCAGAGAGAGAGGGAGAGAGAGAATACTCAAGCAGACTCCCTGCTGAGCACAGAGCCAGATGTGGGGCTCAATCCCAGGACCCTGAGATCATGATCTGAGCTGAAATCAAGAGTCAGATGTTCAACTGACTGAGCCACCCAGATGCCCCTAGACTATAAATTTCTTCAGAGAAAGTATCAAACCTTTTTCTTTCTGTATCTCCAGGACCTAGCACAGAGCTTGATTTTTAATAAGTTTTTGATAACTACTTCCTGAATGAATTCAATATTTCAGGCTACTGATAGGACTTTTTGCTTACTCATATAAGAAATCTGATTGTTTGTGAGATGTATAATTTAATTAGTTTGCAGGAATTTATAAAGCCTTGTCATCTATCAGTTAGCTAGTAAATCACTAACTGCTAATAAATATATGTAGTATGTTTTTCTGGTACTTTTTATATTTATATCATATGTCTTCCTTTCCTAAATCCCTGTAGCCTACGTTGGTGAGAAATGATAATACATTTCCCCTTTCTCTTTTGTTGCTCAAGGGAGGGAAGGTTTGGCTGATTTCGAAAAGATCACTTCATCGTGTGAAATCTTAAAAAAAAAAAGAAAGAAAAGTTTTATTTTAGTTTTATGGACTTTGAATAAAGGTCTAAAACTATGTCATTATGCAGAATTTATTGTTATAGCTCTCTTGGTCTATAAATTATTACAGAGGACTTCCTGAAAAAAAAAACATTGATAATTCATGTGTTTGGTATTGAAAACAATATACTTGGGCTGAGTTTTAGAATCCAGGTGTGATCCTATCCTTGACAAAGTGGTCACCAACAACCCTAGTCCATCATAATCTTTCTTTTCAGTCAAATAATGGCACCATTGAAAGGCAGCCCAACCCTGTTTTGGTATGTCAGTTCTGATTCCTGTTTCAACATTAGCTGAGGGCTGAGCTAGTAGGCATGGCTCAATGAATTATATTTACTTAAGGTCACTACAGCCATTAAAACACAGATAGGTAGGTAGGTAGATAGATAGATAGATAGATAGATAGATAGATAGATATTTAGAAATACATAGGAACTTAGATATACCAGTGTTTGCAAACTGGGATTCCAGAGGCTGAATTTGGCTCAACAGACACTGTATGTTTAGGCCACAGACTATTACTTTAAAAAAAAAAAGCTGATATTTAAAAATCAAGATATTTCACACAGGGAGACTAAATTTGCTAATTTTTTCTCATATTTTTGAAGCTGGTAGAAATCACTGGTTCATGCTTAGAACTTTTCCTGTAAATCTCAAATGACTGCTTGAATTTAAGTTTAACCATACACTTTCTTATTTTCTAAAAATTACTTTTAAAATGCTAGGTTTGCAAATCTGCGGTATTACAAAATCTGGAACCGTATTCTGTCTTTCACCTGTGAAAATGTTACTAGTAACCCACATATGTTCACAAAACTGGCATTGAGCTGTTTTTCTGTAGAAAGTGATGGATTTATGGTGCCCTGTCCGCACATTCTTGGCGAGCGCCCTTTTGACCACTGGCACGTATTTGTAAGACCATCTGCATTGGGGGTAGAGCCCGTGGTTGTGGAATAGGTCCAAGTTAACTGGCCCACACAGGGGAGCCAACCCATGACCTTGACCCCATTACCACAGTGTTCTAACCAATTGAGCTAAATAATTGAGTAATTGTTTCTCAGCAATCTGATCAAATCAGCTGGCATATATTAAGAGTCTGTCTGTGGACAGGGTGAGAATGTCAGTGAACAAGGGAGCTTAAGATAATGGGAAAGTTATCAAGTCCTCACATTGGTTGGCATGTTATATTTGGCCAAGTAGTCACAAAATTGGACTTTGTCATTATAGCTAATTGCATTTCTGGGCAATAGGAACTCACAGAAACACTAAACTTTTATTGAGTAGGATTCCTTTTTAAGGATTCAGAATTTTGGGTAAATAATTCATAACATATGTACAAACAATTGGGGATCATAGCAAGATGGAAAGAACTTTGTACTGAACTGAGGGGTTCAGGTCCCTGTTTGGTCCTGAGTACCCATGTGGCCTTAGGCTGGTCACTTGACTTTCTAAGCTTTGAGTAGGATTGGATAATATGATCTCGAAGAGTTTTCCAACCCTAAGAGACTTTCTATAACTGTACAATTTTTGAACCTGTAAGAACACTTTGCATACAAATCCCTTTATAACAAAGAATGCCAATGGACTATTTTTCACAGATAATTAAATAATATTTCAAAAGGACTTATTGAGAAAACTTATTTTTTTAAATATAGTGCTGATGCATTAAATCAATATATAACATACATATTTCACATAATATAAATCCACATAAATCCAATGTAAATCCAATAAATAAATAAATACATAAACCATAGCTTTATATATTATATGATCAGTTCTTAATGGCATTTTATGTTCCAAAGCATTTATGAATCACCTTCAAAATATTTCCACCTTATCAAAAAATTCTTATATTCAACACATCATATTAATGAATTGCTTTGTGTTATTATTTATTAATCTTCTGATTTTAGGTCCATTAATGTGGCCTTTTTATTTGTTTATTTATTTATTTATTTTTAGAGAGTGGGGGAGGAGCAGAGGGAGAGAGAGAATCTTAAGCAGGCTGCCCACCCAGAGTGCAGCCTGACATGGGGCTCGATCTCACAACCCTGAGATCATGGCCTGAGCCAAAATCAAGATCAGACGCTTAACTGACTGAGCCACCCAGGTGCCCCGGGGCCCTTTTAGAACTACCTCTGTTTCCCCTAACTTGGTAAATTTAGATTAAACATGTTAAGCTCAGGCTTACCAAATTCCTTACCAAACTGTACATTTTTCTAGTTCTTTCTTACTAATGCACTGAAATATTACTTTTTTAGAACTGAGGTAATAGTTGGATTTATTGTTCTTTTATCCAAACTGATTCTTCCACCACTGGATTAACTGGATTCCTGTGTCTACAGAGCTCAGTAGGATGGGTCATAGAGAGTGTTAGGGTTGGTGTAAAATGAATGAAAACAGCTTAGTCACACTTGAAATAATATATTGGCTTGGGTTTCCAAATAACTTTCCCAAATGAAAAACACAAATACTGTGGGTTTCTGCAGAATCAAATATGACTGTAATGTTTATAAAAAGGATTAGTTACTGGAAGTCGCTTCAATATTAGGTGGCAAAGTTTAGAAATACCAAAGCGGGGAGACCAGAAGCATTAAATCCAGAGCCAAATACAGGTTGCAGATGCTCTGGGTGATCATCGCCAACCCCACCCATCATCTGAGCGATGCTGCTGGTACACCCTGCACTGGCCATCCAGAGCCATTCAGGAACAGGCTGCCAGTACATTGTGGCAGATGATGAGACACCTCCATCATCTGAATAAACACATAGCTGGGCATAAGTAAAATTTCCAATATCATTCCGTTTATATGATGTGATTCAAATTTGATCTGATATTTAAAAGTAGCCCCAGCAATAAGGAAACACCCTCAGGTTAATTTACTTGGTTGAATCATCTACATTTTTTTTTAAAGATATACTCACCAAAAACTCCATCTAGGATGTTCTACAGAGAGGCTCACACCTCTGATTCATTTCATTATGTACTTTATATGGCGTGCATTTAATTACCTACACACAAATTTTCTAGCATTGGTTTCTTTTATCATTCTGTCAGAACAATCACAGCTATTTTGAACTGTAGAATAGGACTAGGAATCTGCGGGGAATTATTCATCTGTGGTATTGAGGAAAGGAAAAATTAGCCATTGGTACAGGAAAGAGAGGAACAAGAAAATATACTTACATAGCAGAATAGTAGTTTCACAGTCTAGTGGACAAGCAAATAAGAGCCTGATGCCTTGGACAGACTATAAATCAATTTCTGATTTCTTCGGTCAAATTGTAAATCACCACTGTGCTATGCTACTATACATTTCCAGGGGAAAGCATACTTTTATGATTGTGTGTTACTAGTAATAGGTCTTTATGAATTATAAGTGATTAGAAAACCTTGTCAGAAACCAAGTTATTGTTGATGATGTTGTTTAATCCTGGATATATTTTCTGTAAGGATGTTATATTGTTGGAGAATGAGATTATATCCATTTTATAAAACAAGGTTAAAATCCTGTGGGAAATCTAGTCCTTTGAAAAAGATTATTGTCTCTTGCCCGGCCCCCTCTAGACAAAGGAAACATCGTTGATTGCTTGATGGCCCTTGAATGACTGTCACTTTGGCAGAGCTCCTTCAGTATAAAGTGCTCTGGGACCTGGAGGGTACCTAGGATGTTCACCATGCAGCTCAATGGATAAGCAGCAACTCTATCTAAAACAATAAATTATGCCTCATTTTGTAGTTGGCACCCTATCTTACGCATGGGTCCCAAGATTTTAAATTCAAGAAAAGCTAAAGAAAGGGAGTTTTTAGACATTTAAAAAATGAATGGAGACCCTTGTAGGCAGCACAGGTTTTGAAAAATTTCCCAAGACTTGTGACTTCTGGGCCCTAGGAGAGTCAAAGTATTATGTAGAATTTCACTTGAGACATTCAGGATAGATATATTTTTTCCCTCTCAGCATATTCATGGTTGAGAATCAATTCAGTTTTATGGCCTACTCTTCAGGGACGTACTGAATAAGAAGGAATATTAGTTAACTTTAAATCTAACATAAAAGTATTGAAATCTGATCCCTTGCCTTACAAACTAAGTTAGGGCTCAGATTTTTTAAATTACCTCTTTTTCCAAAAGAACTCTTTTATGGAAGAGCACAGATGGAGATATTATCATTTGGAATTCTGTAAAGGACAGGACAAACTAATGACAAAGACGAGTAGTGTCAAAACTCTGGAGGACCAAGCAACTACCTCATGCCTATCTTTATTTGAAGCCTAAGATTAAAGAGGCCATAATTTCTGAAACTCTGAAATTAAAGGTCTACCTATGAGATAAACATGGTGTCTTTTATAGGTGACATCTTGCAGATTGATCATCTTTAATGACAGCTTTAGGTTTGAATTTCATTCTAGAATTTAGCCTGGTGTTTTTGAACAGGGTATTTGTACAACATGAAAGAACTGGTCATCATGAGATAGAATCCTCAGGTGACTCAGTAACCCCCATGGCACTGGGATAGCCAGGTGTTTTTTACCTTTACTAGGTGAATAACTGTCTGCCCCCTATTTGGTCTTGCTGTGGCAGTAGACATCCAGGGCTATGGCTAGCTTATAGCTACCACACCTACATTAAGCTAGTTTGGTGATTTCTGTGTCCGTAGGGACACTATATTCCAGTTTGGGAGCTTTATGGGAAGATAACATATTTGTTATGAGGGACCATTGGGTCCTTCTTCTAGGATAGAGGCCATGAAGAAAAGAGACAAGTGATATATCCCTGAAATCCCTACCTCACCTTTAATTCAGCTGAGCAATACTTGGTTGGATTTTTACTATACATCCATCACTAAGAATGAGAGTGGAGACCACATTTGACTAATTTACTTGGAACCTTAGCATCTACTAGATTTACAAAGTAGGTGCTCTGTAAGCATGTTGAATGAATGCATGTATGCATAAATAAGGGAAACAAGTAAAGAGTCTGTCGTGGCCCTTGAGGAGCTCACATGTAAGCAGTGGTTAAAATAGTGCCCTAAAATACAGGTGCTAACATCAGCACAAACCCTCTTCATCTCCAGACTCCTCCGTGAATCCACTCTCCATCGCATCTTGGCTGAAGATGGATATGCTTATCCAAGTTAGTTTTGTTTAGTAAAACTGTTACACATATCAAAAAAAAAAATCAAATATGAGTTCTAGTAAATTGAGATGTCCCAGAAATTAACCCCCAGCAATTCTCCCTTATTCAAAATTGCTTTTTCTTCTGCAGAAAAAGAAGAAAAAAAAGAAGCCCCAAGTTAAGAGAGCTTCTACCTTTTAAGAACAGTTTCAAACTTAGTATCATTTATTAAGAATCAATGTAATAACTCTTTTCTATTGTTTAAGGCTCTCTTACCAGCTCTATCGTGCATTAATTATTTTGCTTCTTTTGTATTTGTACAATAAATCTTGACAAAAAAAAAGCCACATAATTTAAGATTCTTATGGCACAATGGAAAAGTTTCCCACCCCTAGGAAAAAATATTCTGTGATGTTCTCATTGTATTTTCAGGGAAGATTTTATATATTAAAAAGAGGAAGAAGAACATGAAATGAAAAAAAGAATAAAGCCCTAGTTATACTTTATGTGACATGCAGAAGGTTTAGTATATATAGAACATAAAAGAACATTACATGAGCTACAGAGGGATAGAGCTGTGTGTTCTTAATTTTAAATTTCAGATAAATATGATTTCAGCTTTGATCCTACATGGACTAATTCTTTTGTCACTCAACTAATTAATTCAGTATGCTAGAGAAAAGAGCTAATTTGGGCATCAAAGAAGTGATAATTTTTTTTTGTTTAATCAGAGTTATAAAGATAAGTTTTACTCCCATTAGACTGGGTCTGGAGCTTAATCACTTTATTCTTGTTTAGTGCAGATGCATTCCGGAGAAAATATGCCATTTCTCTTAACTTCTGAAGATGGAGCAGTAATACCCAGATTCCCTTTAAAATGGTCCTTTGCATAGTCACTATACTCACTGCCCCCAAAAAAATCAGCCATTTCTTAACATTGTCCTTTTGTTCTTTATACATAATGAGTTAGTCACCATTCTTTTGATAAGGGACTTTATAGAAAGTATACATAAGTTAATTTGTGCTATTGGAATATAAGTTGTATTTGACATTTTATTTAGAGACTAGAGACGAGATCTCTAGTTTCCATAGAACTTTTAATTAACCCTCCCTGGATTTAATTTCACTGACATGAGTCAGTTTTTCCCTTCACAGGCAGTTTGCTAAAATGACCCCACTTGCCAGTGAATGAATCTCAGAGCTGTTTCCTGTGGAGGGACATTTCCTTCTGCAGGATGAATCCATGGTCATTGAAGAGTGAGCCCTGGCAGATTGAGCACGGGAAGGCCCCGAGTGTTGGGGAACCTCCCACAGTTGGTAGAGAAGTTTACACATGGGGTGTGATTTGGTCTCAGAACACTCCTTTCCTAGGGCCCAGGTTTCCGGGACAAAGGAGGTTGAGAAAACGGAAGAAGGGGATGCTGTGAGCACACAGATGAAAAGTCTAGATTCCAGCCATGTGCTGTTTGAGTCAGCATGTGAGTTTTAAGGACAGGCCATCAGCTGTCTGTGCACTCAAGCTGCCTTCAGAGATGCGCAGAGATCCACTTAAAAGTAATAAAAATAAAAAGGAAGAAGCCACATATTCTGCCTCTTTGAAATAAGTAAACATTTAATAAAAAATGCCTTTCTAACTATTAAGAAAACATAAAAATGCAAAAAGATCTATTTTTTTAATGCTCCTGTTAAATATATTTCCCAGAAATCATAAGCATTTAGTCTGAATCACTAAGACTCTTGCCTACGTCTTAAAGCCAGTGAGAGCGTATGAAAGCAATTAATCAAAGTTCACTGTGCTCCTGAAGAGTATTTCTTCTTCTGGAAAGCAGGATAGAATAACTTAAAACCCAGTGTGGTCGTGACAGTTAATAAGCTTTTTATAGTCCCTGTGTGGATCTGAAAATCATACCTTATTAGTATCTTTATCTTTCTTGCTCACTCATTCACGCTTATTTTCATTTAATTTTAATTTCTGGCTTCTTTTTCATATTTTTTTTTCCTCTTTCTCCTAACAGAGTGCTGCTTTAATAATCTTAGAGTGGAGTTTTCATTTGCTACAAAAATGCTCAGCAAAAGTAAATGTCCGGTGGCTCCCAGATCCTTTAAGTGATTCTTGCAAGTCAGTCTTCCCAATGCCCTTTTTACTTGTTTGTTTGTTTGTTTGTTTGTTTGTTTGTTTTTCAGAAGATGGGTTATTGCTGATGTACATTTTGCTTTACTTTGCTTTCTGGACCCGCTAGAATTATTTACAATATATTCAGTACTTCCAAATCTATTGTGTTTCCTAGCTCCTCAGTCTGGGAAAGCAAATTAGCTCAAGGAATCCCAGCAGCTGAATTCAGAGCCAGAGAGCTGCTTAAGACTCTACCCAGCAGATGTTTTATCCACTTAGAGAGAAATCTTAGAATGTTATAGGACCTCCCTGCTTTTCAATCCTAAAAACAAATATCAACACATTTGAGATCTGAAGGTCCCCTGCTTTGGAATGAAGAGTCTCCATGACCACCAATATAGGAATCTCATCCTGGGAATGAGCAACAACCCAGAGGCAAGTAGCTATTTAAGGATAGGTGGGAATGTTGGCCTCAATGGAAGTAGTAAAGATAGCAGTGGGATTAAACGTGTTTGTTGTTTTCATATAGCTTGTCTTCATCTTGGAAACATATAAACATACCCAAAATAAGTGTCTAAACAATGTACCAGAAATTAAAATTTTAATTAGAAATCATTTTCAGAGCCTCAGCTGCTTGACCCACTTAGTTAACAAGAAATAACAAGAAAGATTTTTTAATACTGAGTTTTTCTTCAGTTACTAAACCATCAACTCACTCAGCTTCCCCTTGTGAACATATCCTATAAAGCAAATCCCTATTTCCCTTTGCATGCCCGGGAGTGGGCTTATAGAGTTTAAATTACAACCCTTCTGTTATGGAAAGCATACTGAGTTTATAGCACTCCACCTCCCTCCTGAAAAATCACAGGCATTAGCATGGTAATCATATACTGTGGAAGGCTAAAAATAGAAGTAAAATATTTTTTCTTAACATTAACAACAAACACAAATCTGTTCATTATTCGATTGATAATATTAACATAAAAATAAGCAATGCCTTAGGTACCAAAAAAAATGGGGGAAACTCTAATTGGTCAATTTTCATTGAATTTTTATCAGATTCATTAACTCTCAAGTACAATGGGAGCGATCTCAGGTAAACAAGTAAAGACCTTTGTGACATACGTTTTAGAGAGAAGCAATCACCAAAGTGCACAAAACCATATGAGATTCAATACATGGAAGTAAATTTCATCAGCATACACATATGCTAATTCAGAACCCAGCTTAGAATGCGTCAGACAACAGAAACCTTTTATGGGTGAATTTCAAAATAAACTATGGAAATACAGTCAAAGGTCTGTGAACTTCTCTGCCCCTGTATTTTGCTTGAGCCATTTCAAAGTGTATAATTTACAAAATGGTAAGACAATATCATAGCTTATAAGTCAGCTGGTTACAGGGAGAATGAACCATTATCAAAGTCCAGAACATATTTTTACTGTGAAGTTGGTGCATTTTCTTTTTTTGTTGTTGTTGGTTTTGTTTTGTTTTTTTTTGAAGTTGGTGCATGTTCATATCTGACATCATTCCCGTAGATATTCTAAGTGTAATATTAGTAATGACTGGATCTTGTAGCCTTTTCCAAATGCATCATTGACACCCAAAGATATTTCGGGATTGCAGAAGGAAGAAATACATTCTGTTTCACACTTGCAGCTCTCCTTGGATTCATAGCTCACCACTAATTTGAAATAAGAGTGTGTGAACTTTTTCCTTGCTGGACTTTTTAGTCCTCTTAAACCATCGCTCAAGATTGCTTTTATACAGTGTGTGCGCTCAGTGGAAGATGAGCAGATACTAACAGCTGCATAAACTGCCCAGTGGGACCTGGGAAGAAAACTGTAGACAGGCAGTACTTAGCAGAATGAAGAAGTGAATTAAATAAGAGACTAGACATGAACAAAGGCAGAGATAGAGCTATACATGTTGTTGAATTTGGATCATTTGTCAGGGTACGTGGGAATCTGGGAAGGATTCGAAAGTCATCATTACCTAGAAAACTCAAGGAAAGAAATAAAAACAGAAGAAAAACAAACAGAATTTGCTAAGAAATTAGGGGATAACTACTAAGAATTATATTAAAATCTTTATCATTTGGAAAACAATAAGATGCTGGGAGCTTGTTTAGCTGTTTAATTGGATTGAGGAGTTAGATATTTGCCTAACAATTGATGATGTTAGTGGTTACATTCCATGTGAGTAATCCATGTGATGTGTCATGGCAGCTCAGTGAATGAATGAATGAATGAATGAATGGACCATTATTAAATTCTACTTCCCCATATGGCCTTTTAGGGCCTCCTGACCTAAGCAAAATTACAACCAAAGAGGTCTGGTTTTGGTATTTTTCTATATAACCCTTTATGAGATTCTTTTAAACCTTGTATAGTCCTTTTCCTTTGATTTCTCAATTTGTACCAAGAAGTCTCATTTTATGGATAGAATCCATTTCTCTTATACATGTTGCATCCTACTGACTAATAAACAAATTACCTGGAAACTCCTCAGCTGTCCATTCATCAACTCTATACGTGAACTAGTTTCCTCTTCTAGCTGCTGCTTTTCTTGAGTCTCCTCCTATCTAAGGCCAGTCTCTCTGGAGTTTCTATATATCCCTGTCCTCTTCTCTTATCAAGAACTTTGTTCTCCTATACGAGTGTTCATGGCATTATTCACAACAGCCAAGAGATGAGCATAGCCCAAAAGTCCATCAACAGATGAATGGATAAACAAATATGGTATGTATGTACAAGGGAATGTTATTCAGCCTTAAGAAAAGGAAATTCTGGCATATGCTATAGCATGGATGAACCTTGAAGACTTGATGCTAAGTGAAATAGACCAAACACCAAAGGACAAATATTGTATGATTCCACTTACATGAAGTAACTAGAGTAATCAAATTCAGAGACAGAAAGTAGAATAGTGGTTCCCAGGGGCCGGGGGAGGGAGAAATGGGGAGCTACTCTTTAGTGGGTACAGAATTCCAGTTTGGGATGATGAAAATATTCTGGAGATGGGTGGTGGTTGATGGTTGCACCACAGTGTGACCATGCTTCCTGCCACTGAACTGTGTATTTAATAATGATTAAAATGGTAAACTTCATATTATGAATATTTTAGCACACTAAAAAAGAAAATAGCTTTATTCTCCTTTCTCTTCCATTCCAACCTCTCACACTCTGACATTTCTTCCTCTCACCAAACAAAAGCCCTCCAGTATCAGCCAAATGGAAAATCTCCTGTTACAACATTCCACCCAAACTCCAGCAATCACCCCACCAGCCAAACTTCTTGAAGTGGTTGTACACACACAGATGCATACTTTTATACTTATCTACCATTCACTCTCAGAGATGACAGAGATCACTGTCACCTGGCCTCTGCTCATAGCACTCCACTGAACCATGCCTTCAAAGTGCCAAATCCAGTGAACTCTGGAGTCCTGACCTCTGTGGATTTCTCAATGGCATTTTCACCTGGTGATCATGGCCCCTTCACAGTGCACTTCCCTTGTGTCTCTTATACCGCACTCTCCCGATTTTCTTGATCTCTCCAGCTGTTCTTCTTCTGTGTCTTTTATACACGGCCTCCCCGTCCCTCTATCTGGCCTTTAAATGTTACAGTTCCTTAGGACTTTGCCTTCATCCCTAGCCCATGCATTTGGATTTCCCAAAGACATCCTAACATCATAACCATGTTTAAAAGTAAACTTTTGGTCCCTCACCCTTGAGCCACCACTTCCAAACTGTTGTCTTCACTTCTCCAGTCCAGGCCACTATTGTCTTTCACCCACACTCCTGAGGCAGTCACTAATTGGCTTTACTGCTCTAACTTGCTGCTTTTGACTTCAGCAACCAGGATGATCTTTTAAAATGTGCATCACATTGTATCATTTCTGCTTCAAATGACTTGGTTACGCCTGTTTGTCCTTTACCAACTCTAAATGTACCAGTTTCCTTATCTAGTTTCTCTGTCCCTTGACTTACTAAGACCAGACCTTGTGCCACTCTTAGGCTAAACTCCAAGCCTCTCTGACACTTGCATTCCAGGGTCCTTGTCCCGCTTTCCATCTGAATCCTGTATATCCCCTCTGCTCCCCTTGTTTAAGTGACACTGGCCTTCTTCCACCACTTGGAATGCACCAGACCTTCCCCACCTCACGCCCTCTGTGTGTGTAGTATCTTCCTCCCATAAGGCTTATCTCCCATCTCTGCTTGTCTGGACACTCTTACCTCTGCAATCTCAATGTAAACGTCATTTCCTCACTGAAGACTTCCCCAATCACCAATTTCCTATTATTGTCTCTCCTAACACACTTTATAGCATTTTCTTTTGCAACTTATAATTGCATATTTGTACTTGTTTGATGCCCAGCTCCTCCATTAGAATGTAAATTCCATAGGGGCAGTGTCTGGTTTTGCATCCCAATTCAACATCAAGCCTGTGTTTATGGCAATGACTGACACAGAGTGATGCCTAATAAACATTTTGTAAACAAATGCATGTAGGGAAGAAGAAAGAAGGACAGAAAGGAAGCTAGTTTTCCATAAAGCTGTTTCATGTAGCCTCTGTATAGAAATGAACAGGGACAGGTGTTTTAAGCCAACTTATAATTCATGAAAATCTAAATTTACATAAAGGGTATGTTGAAAGGTGATTTTTCCACTTTACAAAAAGATCCATCATAAGAGTCTTTAAACAGGCTTCCCAGGTACATGGAAAGTAAGATTTTATTGATTCAAACCATATGTTTGCACTGAATTCTGCAGGAAAATATCTTTTATATAAAGCAAGGTTGACCTATAAGCAATTTCCTCAAGGCACCTTGCCCAGAATGGCCAACTCTCAAATTTCCTAGGTAATAGATAATGGGAGGCCTGGAATGCAGGGGATATTTGAAACCCTAGAATGCAAAGCAGTAATTTCAGCCATTTAGAGTTCTTGTGACTTTTCTCACAAAAATAACTAATGGAGAGATGAATCAATGTATTTGAACCTCCCCAACTCCTCTTTCTCTAGGTCTGTGAAAGTAAGAAAGGCTGGGAAGTGACCCCCAAACAGGCTGACATGGAAAGAGAACAAGGCGTACACAGTTCACCAAGTTGATGTTTTTCTCCCAACTCCCCCCACCCTCCCATCACGGCTGCTCCTACCACTGATAATTAAGTTGTCTGATTGCAAAATTGGAAAAAAGAATTCAGTGTGTTAATAAATAAAAGCAATTAACTTCTCTGGGTGTCAATTTCCTCATCTTAACAATGTGGGAGTCCTTTTGAAGATTATTGTTTTATAATTCTGTTCTTGAACCTACCCAAACTTTACAAAATAAGGTAATTTGTGACTGTTCTCTCTGTCTAATGAAATAAATTTCATAGCTATTTCTGCCCTCCTTCTTGGAAAGTTTAATAAACGATCATGAAGTTTAAATCAAAACATTTATATTATTTGTGGAATTGGTTGATTTGACTATTATTGATGGTTCTTGCTAAGAAGAAAATGCTTTGCAGAATTTACTTACAACTAACCTTTATCAGACGTATTCCACTGTGATGAAAACACAATAAGCTGTTTTTGAACTGCAGTTCAAGTGAAATATTTTAGCAACAGGAAGGAAAAACCATTCATTGGTTGTGGTAATAAAGATCAGGGTAGACTCAGATATAGGTTAGTTTTGCCCTTCAAAAACAAGACTTCCTTCATCTCAGAAAATCCAAACCTTCAAATTTAGGAGAAATATTTGGGACATAGAAGAAAAACATGCTTAATATCTATGGAATTCTTGGCAACCTTTTTGCCCTCTTCAACTTCCTGAAGCATTATTCTATCCTCACTCCCCACAATTTTGATTTTTTTTGGCCCAATTTTACTATATTTAGTGACATTTTGAGGGAAAATTATTTCTTTAACTGATGTATGTAAAGAAACTTAGACTCTTCTACATGCGTCTGAAAAGCTAAAGAATGTACACAGGAAAACACACATTATATATCTGCTGCTTTGTAGGTTAAAGAGAGATCTTAACTATGTCAACAAATCTGAATTATATTTGGAAGTTGGTGATCTTATATTTTGTCAGTATTTTTTCTCTTCCCTAGTCTATAAATGACACTAGGTCATTTCTTCAGTGGGAGAGAGGAATAGATTAGGAAAGAGAAGGGGGACCAGGGAAAAAAAGGCTGGGGATGATGGAGTGAAAATTCATAGTTGATTCACTAAAATCCCTAAATTAAACTGGATACGGCAAAAGAATTGCAATAGAAGCAAAGGCAGATGACGAGATGGCAATGGGGAGGAAAGAGAAAGTTCATGAGCAAGGATTTGCTCATTGAAATTGTAAATTGAAAAATTTACAGCAGAGTCAAGACTGGAAGAGGCTTCTGAGGAAAGCAGGGTACTTTGAACTCTGGTAACAACAGAAATATGGGTATTAGCAATAAGGTCTTCCATGTGTGATACCCAGTGCTGCCATGTAACCAACTATCTCTGCTTTGGATTGAAACACAATCCTAAAAGGACAAATATTTACTCATTTTTACAAAATCTGAAGAAGACAGGAGTTTCAAGCTTATGAGTCAGGTCTTCAGGTGAGGAGATTCTGACTCACTGTGTATGTTGGGAGGTTGGGGACAGGGACAGGGATGAGGGGTGGGCAGTCAGTCTGAGCATGTGTAGGGTCCTCAGGTTGGATAGATGGATGGATACATAGATGGATACACAGGTAGTTACAGAGGTAGAGTAAGCAAGCTAAAGATATACACACAGAAACACGGAAGTAAAATTTGCAGCTATTTAATAAGAAACAAAGGATAAATGGGGTTTCCATAGTTTGACAAGAATCTTTAACTTAACTGAAGAATATGCATAATTGAGTTACTTTTTCCTGGTTATTAGCAGAGCATCAAGTTCCTTTTCCTTTTTCATGTGTGTTGATACCAAGACCATAGGGGATTGCTTCTGAAGAAAATACCCGTTGGAGAAAATGCCTGTTACTTAAGAATGTGTCCTAGTAATAACCACAGCTTTATTATTATTATTTCAAATGTGCAGTTTTATTTTCCTAACAGTGCTAAGGAAACACAGTGCTCTTTTAAAGTATCATAATTGCAGGGAACCCTAGTGCATTGTTGGTCCGAATGCAAACTGGTGCAGCCAATATGGAAAACAGCATGGAGGTTCCTCAAAAAATTAAAAATGGATTCAGATGGCCAACAGACATATAAAAAGATGCTCAACATCACTGATCATCAGGGAAACACAAATCAAAACCACAATGAGGTATCACCTCACACCAGTTGAATGGCTAAAATCAACAACGCAAGAAACAACAGGTGTTGGCAAGGATGTGGAGAGAAAGGAACCGTGTGCACTGTGGAGAATGCAGGCTGGTGCAGCCACTGTGGAAAACAGTATGAAGGTTCCTCAGAAAGTTAAAAATAGAGCTACCCTAGGATCCAGCAATTGCACTACTGGCTATTTACCCAAAAAGCACAAAAATACTAATTCAAAGGGATTGATGTTTATAGCAGCATTATCTACAATAGCCAAATTATGGAAACAGCCCAAGTGTCTATTGACTGATGAATGGATAAAGATGTGATAGATAGAGATATACACACAATGGAATATTCCTCAGCCATAAAAAAAGAATGAAATCTTGCCATTTGCAATGATGTGGATGGAGCTAGAGAGTATTATGCTAGGCAAAATAAGTCAGAGAAAGACAAATACCATGTGATTTCACTCATATGTGGAATTTAAGAAGAAAAGAAAAAGAGGAAAGCAAGCTAAGAAACAGACTCTTAACTATAGAGAACAAACTGATGGTTACCAGAGGGGAGGTAGGTGGGCGGGATGAGTGAAATAGGTGATAGGGATTAAGGAGCGCACTTGCTGTGATGAGCACTGGGTGATGTATGGAATTGTTGAATCACTATATGGTACACCTGAAACTAATATTACACTGTATGTTAACTAATTTGAATTTAAATAAAAACTTTTTTAAAAATGGAACTATCCTATGATCCAGCAATTCTACTTCTGCGTATACATCCAAAGGAATTGAGTTCAGGATCCCACAGAGATATCTCTACTCCCATGTTCATTGCAGCATTACTTACAATAGCCAAGATATGGAAACATTCTAATTGTTCATCAATAGATGAATGGATTAAGAAGGTGCAGTGTGTGTGTGTGTATGTATACACATATACATGTATAAATGCATATACATATATGCTGTGGAATCTGAAAAAGACAAACTCAGAGAAACAGTAGAGTGGTGGTTACCAGGGGTTGGGGAGAAGGGAAATTGAGGAGCTTTTGGTCAAAGGGTAAAGACTTCCAGTTATAAGATTAACAAGTTTGGGATCTAATGTACAGCATGGTGATGATAGCTAATAAAAATGTATCCTATATTTGAATGTTACTAAGAGTAGATCTTAAATGCTCTCACCACAAAAAAGAAATAGTGACTACTGATGGGATGAACTTGGTAGCTAATACTATGGTGGGAATCATTTTGCAACTTAGAAATGTATCCAATCAATAGTTACACACATTACATTTACACAAGGTTACTTGTCCATCATATCTCGATAAAGCTGCAGGAAAAAAATAATGTATCATAATTGCCACTGTGCCCAATTAGCTACAAATATGCCAGGCACCGAGGGTGCTGAGAACACACAAACCCGAGGCTACCTTAGGAAGATGGGGCTACCTGCAAGAGCGAATGTGGTGTGAAGGAGAGAGGGCACTATAGGAGACAGCCCAAGTTCTAATCCCAGCCCTTCCCTGAACTTGTTGGGTGATCAAGGCCCAAAGTCTCATGTGCAAAATGAGAATAGTGTAAACTAGGTGTTTGGCGAGGTCCCTTGAAGCACTGTCATTATCGAGTCCCGTGAGTTTAACTTCAAAGGTCAATGTCACTTGCAGCTCTGGAGGCCTGTTTAGAGGAGTTCGGTCAGTTTTTAGTTATATATTAATGGTAACCTTTCAGTTCTTTCATTTCTAGTGAACTAATGGTTTGAGATTTTTACTCTTTAACCACATGACTTTGTGCATGTTGCACAATCGATATCTCAGTGGAAAGATGGAAGGAAAGAAGGAAGAGAGGAAAACGAGGGGAATTTAGTGACTATTAGTTTTGCCCTTTCAGTTTCTTACTTTACTTCATTTTATGCAAAATGATCTTGTACTACTTAGAATAAAGACTTATGGTTTGATGAGTTCAGCTCATAAATATTTTAAATTTACCCCTGAAAGAACATGGTTATTATTTTTGGTTTTTTTTAAAGATTTTATTTATTTATTTGACAGAGAGAGACACAGTGAGAGAGAGAGAGCACAAGCTGGGGGGAGTGGGAGAGGGAGAAGCAGGCTTCCTGCTGAGCAGGGAGCCCGATGTGGGGCTCAGTCCCAGGACCCTGGGACCATGACCTGAGCCAAAGGCAGACGCTTAACGACTGAGCCACCCAGGTGCCCCAAGAACAAGGTTATTGTTAACAGCCATCTCCTCCTTCATGTTTTTCTAGATTTGGAAAGAAGAAAGATGACAGAGGTGGCAAGGCTGAGCAGAAGGGCGCTCTGAAGCATGGCGGCCTAAGGGAAGAAGAGCTGGAAAAAATGAAAGAAGAACGTGAAAGGTAAGCAGAAATGCTGAGCTCCTTATTTTGTTAGGGTCCATGGCCCGTGTTAAATTGGGTTGTTGCATCCATCAACTGGAGAAATTTTATTTTAAGAAGCATAGCATTTCATGTAGAAGAAAAGGTACCTGATATAAAAAGGAACCTGCCTTTCTGGGGAATTTTTATTATATTTGGAGAAGAAATTAACTTTATGTTTTTATTAGATCAGTACTTATAATTCCAAAATATGCTACCCCAGTTTCGACTATATCAGTGTATATTTTCCCTATGGTTTAAACAATGAGTTTTTTTTTTAATAAAAAGGTCATTTTAATGTTGATGTTTAGAACTATCAAATTTCCATAGTCTGTTCCTAATTTCTGTCAAGCTGTTGTATGCCTTCTTAATTTTATTCTGCTAAATCCATTTGGGGGATGTAATTTGAGAAGTCCATGTCCTTCATTTTTAAAAAGCCCGTGTCTTTTATTAGGCTATCAGCAAGTTGCAAAGTATGTCGCCCATCTGTTAAAGGGCCGGTTTCATTTACTGAAATAATGACAGTTTGCAAGGGCTGAATTCTCCTGTTTGAGGAGCTTCATGTTCCATTTGGACAAGAGGCTCTTCACTTATCTTTGAGGTTAACTCTGGCACTTACCCCAAGTCGATGTGTAAATGTCTGATTTTGAAACATGTAATTGAATATTCATATTTCTCCTGAAAGTTCTTCACCTTCACAACTAAATGGAGCTTGGAGAAAGACTGAGATTATGACAAAACTAGCATATCATTTTAAGTACTTGATTCTGACTTCACCATGCATGAAGTCACATTTGTCCAACTTGTCACTTGCTTATTGGCAAAGACATCTATGTGGTGAGCCCACATCATAGATCTTTGCTGCTCCCCTGACTTCACTTACTGAGGCACCACAGCCTTGCCTCGTCTTCAGGAAACTGGGCTGTTTGCTAGAATGCAGACTTCACATTTTTTGTAGCTCAATACTTGCTTGGGGTTGGGAGGCTTTCCTCTTAGTAGCTAGGGAACTGTGTGCCAGCTAGAAAATTGATAACCCATAAAATAAGGTGGGTTGTCTTTAAGCAAGAGTTCATTTCCTTTCTGGTGTTGCCTTAAGGAAGCAGGTGCCTGAGGGAGTTTTGTTCTTAAAAGCAGGGCTGTAAATTCACCTCAGCTGGCTATATAGGCTTCAGGTCCAATTTTCTTAAAATATGTCTGGTCAAAATATTGAAAGAACTGTACTATTAGCCTCTACTTAGGCCACTTCCCACACATGAACACGTAAAACACATCTGAGATGGGTTTCCTAGAGACAATGTTGTCTCAATCCTGTGAGAGAGGAAGAAGCTGGAGGAGTTGATTTTATGGTTGGGTGCTCTAGAATTAATGACCAAGAGCATTTCAGCAGCTCGGAAGCAGAGGGCCACGGAGGGTAGAGGTGGAGACTCAGCATTTGGCATTCCTCCCAAACCTAGAGTCCCATTTCTTGGCTCTCCGTCATCCATAGGAAACCAGCTCACAACCCTTAAAGAACTCAGTGAGTGTATCACTCTTTGTGACATGGCCATGGGAAAAAAATAGAATAAAATAAGAAACAGTGTCTAAAAGTTCACCAAGTGGTCTTTTTTTCTAATGCCTTTAGAATTTGTTACCTTAAGGTGATTCAAGCTGTCCTGTTGCTTATTTGTTTCATCCTAGCTGTCACAGATATAATAGCGTTTCATTCACTTATCCCTTCTTCAAAGGATTTAAAGTACTTGAATAAGATATATTGTATAGTGCTGGAGCCAGCTCGTATCAGCTTGTGAGAAGAATTTTGGGAGCTGGTTGTTAAACCACTGGTGGATTGTCATTGGTCGTGGTGGGAGTATTTACACCATAGAAATGGGCAAATGCAATAAGTTGAGTTTGTTTTTTCAAAAAGCCAGTTAATCAACATACCACTGAGGGTTTATACCAACTCTATTTACTGTATAACCAGGAAGAAATTATCCAAAATAAAGGCTAAATAAAGAAAGATTCATCCAAGTCAAACCATATGACTTCCTCTGGGTTTCTCAAAGTGTAGTCCCTAGACCACCTGTAGCAAAAAAAGTCACGTGGAGAGCTTGTTGAAAATAAGCTCGAGTCCCACACCAGACTTGCAGAATCAGAATCTTGGGATTTGGAGCCCAGGAACCTGTATTTAATAGGCAAGCCCAACATAATTCTTCAGTATTTTAAAGTCTGAGAACACTTGACCTGAAGGGACAGGATTTGGTTGAAACATTAAACAATCCTTATCCTATGAAAAATGACACACAGATTTTTTTTCCCAAGAGGATTGAACAAGCCGGTCTAAAAATATTGCCATCTTTCTCATGTGCCCTCTCTGAAGTAGCCTACCTTACTGGCATATTTTTTTGCCAACAAGAAAGAAACCCTTGCCAGTGCTTACCCACCTAAGAGTATTTGGATTGCTTACCCCCAGTACCACCCATGCACACAACACTTACAAATACAGTAAATTCATTAAGAAAATTTTGGAGACATAAAAAAGCATAAAGAAGACTAACATGATCATGCATAATTCCATAACAATTATTAATATTCTTATGATCTTTTTACTATGTATATATTTTCTTTGAAACTTGATATCCATGCTGCATGTATAATGTCTCACTTTTCCAACAGCATTATGTTGTGAGCACTTCCCCATGTCATTAATGTTTTGAAAATATGCCATTTTGATGACTGTCTAATATTCTGTGAGATCAATATACTACAGTATACTTACTTATCTTCTGTTGTCAAACATTTAGTCTGTTTCCATTTTTCACTCTTTCAAATAATACTTTGATGAGCATCCAGATATAAAAGTCCTGATAGATGACCTCTTAAATCATATAGTTCCTGTTAGAAGGTTCAATTTCCTTGTAACTGTTTTACCCGAGGATTAATTTAACCTCAACTCCAAATTTTAGGATTATATTATCCCTCTTCATTCCTCCCATTATTTTTCTTATGATTTCCATATCTCATTTTAATGTATCTACATATTTAACTCCTGATAAGGAATTGTTGTGGTACTATATATGAATAACATGTTCATAGCTATAGCTATGAAAAGGTAAAAAAAAAAAAAAGCCATAAGAATTATGGAATTATGGGACGCCTGGGTGGCTCAGTCAGTTAAGCGTCTGCCTTCGGCTCAGGTCATGATCTCAGGGTCCTGGGATCGAGCCCCACATCGGGCTCCCTGCTCCGCGGGAAGCCTGCTTCTCCCTCTCCCACTCCCCCTGCTTGTGTTCCCTCTCTCACTGTGTCTCTCTCTGTCAAATAAATAAATAAAATCTTAAAAAAAAAAAAATTATGGAATTATAAGATTAAATTGGAGGAATGCAGAGCCCTCCAGTGGTTCTCAGGGAGGGACAATTTTGCTCCCAAAGAAACATTTGGCTGTATCTGGAGACATTTTTTATTCTCACAACTTCAAAGGAGGAACAAGCACGGGAAGGGAATTGCCAGGTGCTAGGTAGAGGCCAGGAATGCAGCCAGACCATTTACAATGCACAAGATACTCCTGTCCCCTAACAGTGAGTCATCTCACTGAAACTGCCAACAGTGTGTAGGCTGAAAACCCCTGTTTTAGCCTCTGGACTTCACAAGTAAGGGTACTCTCCTGTACATTAGAAGCTCCTTGTCTCATGATATCCTGTGGATAACACAGAAAAATGTACACCAGATGACATAACCCTAGAAGGATTACTAGCTATTCAAGAAACTGTACCCAAAGCTTGCTAATGAATAGTCCCTCAATATAAACTTGCAAGAAAAAGTTTTTCTTCAAAATTTATTTTTAACTCTGGCCTGCTGAGCATTGGCATCAGTGCTGTTGATCAGATTGTGAATGCCAAAAATCTGCAGGTGTTGATAGTGTATTGATGACAGAATCATCTGGAACAATGGATTGAATCAAACATAAAGAAACTTAATAGGAATAAATGTAAAGTCTTGATTTTAGGTCCAAAACCGAACTGTACAAACACAGGATGTGGAAGGTTTGACTTAATACCAAATATATGAAAAAACTGCCTGATGGTTTTAGTTGAGGGTAAAGTTTAGCATGAGTCAACATGAGGATGTGCCTGCCAAAAAATCCAGTCCTAGGCTACATTACTGGAAGTTCATGTGCAAAATGAAGGAAGAAACAATAATTCCAGCTTTATACTACTCTGACCACACTTCAAATATCCCGTTGCCTCTCTCACACACACAGAATAGCCCCAACTAAATCCTGTCTTTTGAAAAATGTTGAAGGACCTGGGCATACATAGTCTTAGAGGTAAGACTTAGTTGATGTCACATGATCAAAGAACTTTCACATAAAAGAGGAATTAAATGCATTTTATAGCATCTATTCTTTCTCTCTCTCTCTTTGCTTATTCATCCATTCATTTATTTTCTTGAAGATACTAATGGGGAGTCATTTTAAGAGAGGTAGTCTTCAGCTAAATAGAAGGGAAAATATCCTAACAATTAGAATGTCACATGAGAGTGAGTTTGTGGACACTGAAAAATGTCTACTAAGAGGCTGATGATTACAGTGAGAAAGGATTAGTGCATCAGGAAAATATTGGACTAGATCAGAGTTTCATCAACTTCAGTCATTGATATATTACCTTCATTGTCTTATTTGTATTTATATATTCAAATAAATAAAATATTATATAGATGCAAAACCACAGAAGTTAATGTAATTATCTACATTCAGCCACATATCACCTAAAATCATGTTGTGTATCACTAATGCTGCATTTGTCCTTAGGGGATCTCTATGGTTTTCCCCAGATCTCAGGGTCTAAGAAATAAATATGTTCAAGTATAGAAGCATTTACTTTGAATTGCCTAGAACCTAGAATGGCCTTTCTTGAACTTGCCATAGCATTGCTTCATGGTAGTGTATGCCCTATTCTTATCTGAGTGGAGAAGCCCAAGTTTCTTGCTCAAAATTGCATGCAAGGCTTTTGTTAGTCTCATATTTGATTTCCTGAGCTAAGCATGTGTCCTCTCCTGACACAAGTCAAACAGCCCATTGCAGCAAAGCCCTGTTTTAAATAAACTCATCATTTTGTTCATGCTTCAGCGAGATTGGCCATAATAAAACATTAGTTCCAAATGCCTGTATCCATTGCTAGAAGGATGAATCCAATATTATATTCAAAGATTATTTCCCCTAGAATTTTTTAATCAAGCTAAATTAAATTAACATTTTCCAAACATTCTGATTATATAAATTAGTATGGTGAGCTGAAAGCAAGAGATTGTCTTAACAAATCAGTAAACGTATTGTTGTTGTTTAATTCTAAGACTTTAACTCACATGTGTAACTGGCTCCAAAGTGTGAAATTAACCAGATTCTTGTACCTACAAAGAACCTAACTGCATGCATGTTGTACTTGTATTGTTAATACCTTCTCAGAAGTCAGGTGGAGATTGCTTAAAGAAAAGTAAGTGTCCCCCTCATTTATGTAGGATTACTGTACTGGGGGAAGCATCTCCATTTACACCAAAAGGCTGTCTCCCATTAAAGTTCCATATTACTGACCCTGAAATGAAATTTCGCTAAATGAAACTGCTTCCTAAAATAGGGGAGGGCAGGTGTAGTTCAAAAACATATGAGTTTGTGCTCTAAGATCTTGTATTACTCTTATACCATGTCAGAGTTTATTTTGCAAGGGAGCTCATTTGCTGTGTGAATGAAACGTGTTTTTGTAGATCTTACTAGAATCTTAGCAGGATAAATGAGGAGATGCGGGGCAAAGAGGCAGCCTCCCCAGCTTCAGGACTGAGGAGCATGAAAACATATGGCTCTTGTTTTCAACAACTGGCCTGCACGGAATGCTCTAAGTGAGAGTGGGGCTGAGATTTAGGCAAGCTGATTGGTTTCAGTGTCTGACTTGAGGGTTCTTAGTTTTCTTGCCTTCAGGAAGCCTTCCAAGAGCTGCAGAGGCTTCTTTCTCCTTTGCCTTATCAGCTGAGCTGCTTGTGGCCCGTTCCCTCAGTTTAAATCAATACATGTGTTTTTGATATTTGGCAAACCAAGATTTAATTATGCAGCTGCAAGTTCCCCACATAAACGAAATTCATCTTAGAGAAATAAAAACATTCAGAAACCATTTATAGTTTCAGAATACAAGTGGGTGAAAATCTATTCCCAACCTCTCAGCATTTTATTTAATTATGGGAGATTTTTATGTTACTGGAAATTGAAATGAAAACCAGAATAAGGCTAGAGTTTGTCCAGCATATGTTCATCCTGAGAAATGAAGATGCTTACTGTATTCTAAGAAGGGAAAGGAAAGTCGGTTCTGAATTAATATTTTAGCTGTACCCTACATAAATAGGCACTCCTAAATACATAGAGCGACAAATGAATTCATAGGATTGTCATTATCGTATCCTAAAAAGAGTGCATATTTTATTAAAGAACCAGAAGGTTGTTTTCTTTAATTTGCCAAGAGACTCTCTATAATTAATTATTTACTGAACTTAAACTTTGGCACTATTTAAACTGTTGAAAACACCCATGTTTTGGCATGATTACATACAAATGATTAATTCAGCATGGTTTTACTCCTCACTGAATATCCCTGTCTTTTGCAGTAGAATTTGCTACGTCCTGTGGTGTGGGCAAAATAAAATGTTGGAATGGTTCCCGGTCTTAATAGTCCCAATTTATTATTACCACTGAACCCTCGTCAGATCATGGACTGGATTAGATCCCAGTTTTTCAAAATGCCCCAATTTATGGCTCCCTTAGAATCCTGATAAAAATGTGTATTTGAATAAGGCTTTGGTTGGCTAAAAGAGATCCAGTTAATTACTTTTAGATTCTTATTAGATCATCACTGCATGGAAGTTATGAAAAATATTGCTAGATGGTTGTTTCCCAGGACAAGGTCATGTTCTCATTTTAGGCCAACAGAAAGAAGCTGTCAGATTTTTGTTTTTCATAGTACTAATCATCTCAGTAAATGAAAAGAGATTTGCTGTATCCCAGTAATTACTATTGATGCTTGTGTTGGGGTAAGGATCACCTCTCTTCCTAGAATAAGAATGAAAAACAGAGGGGTGGGAGATGGGGGGGAAAGGCACACCTACCACCCCTCATTCAGTGTCCATCTTTCCAAATTTGCCTTTTATTTAGAGGGATGAGGGAGTGAGACCCAGGGGAGATGCAGGTGGCTTTAATATCTATACATTTATTTGATCTTTGTAACACTCACCTTCTCAGAATGCTTGTGGTCACCGGCAAAATTTGGCACATTACTGTATTCCAATAGACAAGAGATAGGAACACCTAAATCCTGATGCCATGCCAGCATTTTTTATGAGCCAAAATCCTTTTATGGAATTTGAATCAATGTTAGAAGTGCTGTATTAGCAACTACTTGTCAGCCGAGCTGGATTAATACGTAAAATGAAATCACTTGACTGGCATGCTTTCCAAGAGTCGTTTAGACAAACTTCTAAGATTAAAGTACACCAGCTCTTTAAAAAGGTGTTTTAAAAGGATACTCTTATATTTAAGCACCCTGGAGTGACATATTATATTATTGCATTCAATTGCAGTGCTGTTGAAATGCATTCAGACAAGGAATTATACTAACCTCCCCACAGTGATCCCATTGAAATGTTTAGAATGCCTACTCTGATAAACACTTGGAAAGAAGCTCTGAATTCTGTTGATCTGGATGTTTGGCTTTAATATACACATAAAAATATATTCAACATAATAAAAAAACAACTTTGGTAATTCACTGGATTTATGCCGATCAGAGGTATAGATATACTTGGTCCAATGGAACTTATATGCCGTGGAAAAAGAACTTGAAGAGAGCATTTTCTAGGAAGGGTTTGGTGACTGTAACTAAGCGGAAGGCCATTTGGTGGTTGGAACTTAGGAATGAGGGTGCCATTTCCATTCTATCAGTTGTTTTCATGGAGCCTTTGCATAACTCACTTTGAGGATGGATTCTTAAAGGCCCTCTTTTTATCACCATGAAAGGAGATGGTAAGAATGATACTTCAAGGCCTCAGTGTTATGTGTTCTGTTTGGATAGAATTATTCTTAATTGCTCAGTTTTCTCGAAGGAAAACAATTGAATAAATAAAAGTTTAGTGAATCCAGAATATTTGCTGTGGGCCAGTTTGGGGCAGGACGGTGTACAAGCAAAGTTAATTCTCTAAAAGTGCTGTGAAAAATGTGGACAAGTTAAACTCATAAATCCAATAGCATTTTCCAGAATTTCTAAAGTATCTCATCTTTACTTCATGTTTTGACATACGCTATGTTGTATCCTGCTTTGGAAAGCATCCGTGACAGCACATCTACTCTGGAGCCCCAGATTAGTTATTGTTCACATAGGTTGGCAAACTGTGTGAGTAGAAAAGGTATTCAACCTATTATCTGCTAGAATCTGCTTTTTCCCCTCACATTTTTTTATGTAGAATTCCTAAGCTAGGCCTGTGATTTACAAACACCAAACTGAATATGCTTTTTCCAAATTTCCTGGGAAGTTTGGCTTTTTTGTCTGTTTGCTTGTTTTGGGCGTTTGTTTTTTTGTTTGTTTTATAACAGAGGGATTCAACAGGAGTGATTTTTTTCCCCCAGGGCCAATTGACAGTCCCTGAAGGCAGTGTTAGTTGTCACCCTAGCAGGAGGTGCTCCTGGAATCTGGTGGGTAGAAAACAAGGATGTTTCTCACCATCCTACAATGCACAGGACAGCCCCTGACAAAAAAGAATTATTCAGCCCAAAATGTCAATTGTGCCTGAGTTGAGAAACCCTGTTTTAGATAAACAGGTAATTAGATAATATGGTTGTATAGATACAGATAGAAATATGGTACAGATACTCAGTACATTTGTGGTTGGGCTTGAGGATGTGTATTTTAAAACCATTTCTCAAGTGATTGTTGTTTATGGCTATGTTGGGAGCCAACTGGCCTAGGTGGTGGCCCAGGGGAGGTGTGTGGCCAAGTGGAAAGATTATAAGACCCAGGAGTGGGTGTTTAACTGGGTTAAAGTCCTGACTGCATGAACACACTGTCAGGCTACTTAACTGTCAGGCCTCTGTGTTCTCATCTGTTAAATGAGAAGGCTATCTCTCAGACTTCTGTGAAAAGCAGTATTTATGAAGCGAGCACCTGGTTGACTCCAGGGGCTCAGTGTTATTTTCTGACCTGCTCTGGGGATTCAAGACCCCAGATAATCCATTCAGTAACCTTTGGGGCAGGCGGGGGGCGGCCCAGAGCACTCTGAGGCACACCATCTGTGAAAGTTGCTGAACTGGATACCGTCATGATGAAGAAGGCCAACTTGAATTCAGACTTTGCCCAGCTGGGACTCACGCCAGATATTCCCATTCAAGAAGCTTCTCCTCATTTCTTATTGATCCCCCGTTGGAAGTTGCTCCTCAAGCATAGAGAGCTTGGCGTGAGATGGCAGCACAGGAGTGAGAGGAGGGCTGGCTACAGCCAGGCCCCGGCAGCCGGGGAAACAAATTCAGGGCGGAGGGGCCTCAAGGCCTGCGGCCTCTCCAAGTCCACAGGTCATGTGACTGCAGAAAACACTTGTAACCACAGTCATTACATTTGCAAAATCCTCACATTTGCATTTCTGTTACATGTATCACATTGAGGGGCGGGGCATAACTCTGGTCTGCTAATATTTAGAGTCCAGTCTATGGTAGAAACAGAACGACGGTGCCCCTTTCTTCCCCACCCACTCTCTCCCACCTGCCTGTCCTTGCCCTGTAATTTAATTACTTAATGACTTCACAGTGCATCTGAGTTGATTTCAGATTGATGTCCAGAGGAATCTGACCCCTTTCCCAGGCTCAGACTCCTGCCTCATTGTGCTTTGTGCCCTTTGTTTGATTTTAGTATTGAGAGTTAAAGAGGTTAAAGTGGTTTGGGCTATGGCACAGACGCTTGCTTTCCCAAGAGGTCACTTAAAAAGAACCTTACAAAAAACAAACAAACAAAAAACAGCAGTGATAACAATTGGCTGTTTAGATAGAAGCTGTAAGCATTCATGTTCTTGGAGGAACTTAACAAATAATAATTTGTGAAATCATGACTTCTTGAAGCAGAGATTATTCAATGTGACAGGTTGGAGAAAGTGGATTAATGATAATAGCTTTGATCATTCCTCTCTCCAAAACTTTCAATGGCTCTCTATTGCCTACTGCAGACAGTCGAAACTCCTTGGCTGATATCTGAGTAGAGCCTCGTTTTCCAATCATAATTTCTACTCCTGGCCCAGATGACCCGTATACTCAGCCGCTCTGGAATGTTCACTCTTTTTGAGATGACCAGAGCACTTTCTCATCTCTCTGTCATTCCTGATGTGGTTTCCCTTGTACTTGTCTACCCTCCCCCTGCCTCAGTTGGTCCAAATCACTAGAAAGTCGGTGAAACCTCACTTCTTCCATTACACCTTCTCAAACTACCTGAGTTGGAAGAAAATTCTTCCACTCAATAACCTGGGCTAAGCTACTTAATTTTGCTAATCTTTGGTTTTGTTGCCTGCAAAATGGCTATATAACCATCGTAGCATCTTATACTGTCATGAAGATTCAATGAGACACTGGCCTGAAGCATTCAGAATAGTGTGAGGCATAGAGACACTCAATAAATGATGAACTTACCATTTTTCTTAGAGATAGTAGTTATTTGAAAGAGAATGAGTATTAACATCAAATAACATTGGATTGAAAGCCTGATGCTTTTCTGTGCTAGGGGTGTGACTGTGCATGTTTTGCCAAAACCTTCTGAGCCCCAGCTTGCTCATCTGGAAAACTTTTTTAAAAAGGAGAAATAATGTCTAGCTTCAGAGCGCCTGTGAAATTTACATATGATGAAATACTTAGAGCATGTAGAGCAGTGCTTGGCACATAGTAGATACCCGTTGTTGTTATTGTTACTCTTACTTTGCTGCATTGAATTGTAGATGTTCATGATGACAAACATGCTCTTTCTCCCTTACTAGCTTGTAATTTCCTTGAGTCAAGGACCACATCATAACTGTTGTTCTATTTCTCTCGGCACCTAATAAATTATGTTTCACAGAGTAGGCATTCAATAAGCAATTGTTGAATAATGGATGAATGAATGAATGTACTGCAGTGATTCTAATTTTATTTCTCAAGTGAATAATTACTGGAATGGAACCAACAGGCAGGATAGGCTAAATCAATGGTCAACAAAGCTATATAGTTAGAAAAATAAGACTTTCCCCTGAGCTATGAAATGGTGTCAAGAAGCATGAGATAATTTGTAACAGACAGTAGAACAGTAGAAATGGATCATTGAGGCATAGTGGCCAGCCCATCAGAACTATCAACACCTGTTTTCCCTCACTGAACCAGATCCTGAGAGACAAGTAAGTAAGTGAAAATGAATGCAATTCATCCATTTCACAAACAAATGGAAATGCTATGGACCTAGAGAGTTTGGGGGTATTTTGATTAGGCTTTTGTCCTCATCCTCTTCCAGTGGCATAAATTTAACTAGTTGAACCTTTTTTTTTTTTTTAAGATTTAGTTATTTGAGAGAGAGAGAGAGGGAGTGGGGTGGGGGGCAAAGGAAGAGGGAGAGAATCTCAAGCAGAGTCCCCGCTGAGCGAGGAGCCCGACGCGGGCCTCGATCTCACGACCCCAAGATCATGACCCCGAGATCACTAACCGAGCTGAAACTAAGAGTTGGGTGCTCAACCGACTGAGCCACCCAGGTGCTCCTGAAATTATTTTTAAGTACCGTTCATTGCAACCTTCTAAAATGAAAGATTTGCCTTTATAGGGAATGCTGCATTTGATTGTATACATGAGACACTCTGTCCTTGGCTTGTTCTCCAGCAAAGGAGGATCTTTTCTGTGCTGCATGTTGAGCCAATTCAATCAGAATTCACTGTGCAGATTATATTTCAGGGGCGAGCATAAAAAACTATAATGGAAATGGAGGTTCATGAAGAATGACAACAGCCATTTGTAATATACCAGATGCCATAGAGCTCTCAGGGAGGCAGTGTCACTAAAATCCTAGTCTGTAGTTAGGAGTCCATATTGTCATTAAATTAGTGTCTTTATCTTATAATTCCTTATTATATGCTCTCCTGCAATTTCATGGGTTTTTTTTTCTTGTCTAGATCCTAACTCTCTTGAGGCATAGATTGTAACTTCTACTTATTTCATTTCCTTACATCTCAGTAAAGAGAAGATATTTAGTAAAGTTGTGGGTTGACTTAAACATGTAAAATAATATCAGGTTTAAAATAAGTTACTTATGTAATTTTAAAAATTGATAAACTCCTAGTAATCAGTGAGAAAATAATTAGTAAATATGTATTAAAATATCTTGCCTAAAATTCTTGCCTGTTTTTGGAAGTATTGTGCTCTGTTTAAAAATTACCCTGATTATAATAATAAGCACCAGGTTTAAAAACTAAAGAACAAATGAGTAGTAAGGAGTTGTTTAGACAAACCATCTTTTAAAATAATAGTGAACTCTATTATTGACAGTATCAACAGCTAATTAAAAATTCTATTAGTGAAGATGTAAAAGATGGCACATTTCCAATTCAGATAGACACTAAGAACACAGACTTAACTGATATTTGTTCAATAATCCTAAAATGTTTCCCTGTGTCTAATAGAAGCTGTGATGGCCAGAGAAAGTTTCAAGTACTAAAAATATATATATTCCAGACACTTAAAAATATTTTCAGATCAAATGTGTCTTTGCAAAAAAGTATGAAGTTTTAGCTGAATGAGCATCAAAGGATATTTTAATGAATTGACTTTGTTTAAGAAAAAAATCACTGAGTCAAGGCAATGTATAGTGTGTAATTCATATGTTTTTAATCTGGTCATAGTGGATGTAATAAGAAAGTCAAAGGAGGATAATTTACTAGTTGGACTTTTGAATATCAAAGCTGCATTTTGTTAACACATAAGTGAATACATATTTTTAAAAATTCTGCAATAACCATTAAATATTCCAGTATGGAAAAACAAGATCCCAGCTTTAACAAAATGCTTCAGTAATATAGTGGGCTGCTTTTGACATCATTAAACCCAAACTGAATATGTTCCTTCTTTTACACAGATTAAAAACTAGATGTAATTCTTCTAGTTTTTTTTTTTTTTTTAAGATTTTATTTATTTGACAGAGAGAGACACAGCGAGAGAGGGAACACAAGTAAGGGGAGTGGGGGAGGGAGAGGGAGAAGCAGGCTTCCCGCCGAGCAGGGAGCCCGATGTGGGACTTGATCCCAGGACCCTGGGATCATGACCTGAGCCGAAGGCAGACGCTTAACGACTGAGCCACCCAGGCGCCCAATTCTTCTAGTTTTTAACCATCAATTCTATTCGTAATCGTTGTCAATATACCTCACCAATTTCAAAGGCTGGACAAGTAAGGCCTCACAAAGAAAGGTACTAAATGAAACCAGAACATTTTACAAAATGTTAAGAAATGGGCAGTTACTAAGGAAGCATAATTTTTTTCACCAGCAAACAAAAATTCAATGCCAAGAAAACTGACATTATGCTAAAATATTCCCTACCTCAAATATGTATGACTTAAGATAAAAACAGATACCTAATATCAATGACCAATTTACATCATCAAATGAAAAATATTTCGAGGAAATAAACACTCTACTGGAGCTAGTCATGCAACCCTCATTGATCAATCCAAAATAACCTCCTGCCGATATCAATTACAGTGGTTCGCACTACCGGAGCTCACGTAGCTTGCCTCTGCCTAAGTTTAAAGAAAAAACATTGTGACATAATAAACTGATGTGGTGTATGAATCAAGATGGAAATTTAAGTTGTCTGAGATATATTTAGAGATTTTGCTTCTTAGTGGGAGAGAAGAACACATGTTGCTAAAAACGTGCCAATTAAGAAGGGAAAATTGAGGAAGGTCTCCAAATATCACAAATTAAAAAGTGTAGTAGGTGTTTACAACTTTCTGGAGCATTCAGAAACATGTGAAACCTTATAGACATGTTTATGATCCTATTTATTTATTTATTTATTTATTGCATTGCCTTATAATCGATGACATGGGAATTGTTCCATCTAAAGACAGTTTCAGGCAGGGACTAGCTGAAGAGCGCTTAAGTTTTATTTTGTTGCTCTGTGGCATCTGAGGGCATCTTTCTAGTATTAAGAGAACTTAGCTGGCTGAATGTTTTCCTGGTTGTGGGAATATCTGTAACCCAGTGACTCCTGCACATAGCTGTGTGTGTGCGTCTTGGCAAGACTGACAGTTATTTACATAGGTAATTTGCATGAAGGTTTAATAGTGCCCAGGACTACACTTCTCGGCCCCTTCTCCGGTATTTACTAACCATTCTTTGATTGATTGGAAAAGTAGCATTTTTCAAACTTAAATGAACTATTGCACAACATTGGTTTATGTACTATATAAAAGGATATTCATGAAGAGAATTGGGTACTTAGAGGAAGAGGGAGGTGTTGAAAAGAGAAGGAGAAAAATGTCAGGGTGGGGGTAGCAGGACACCCTGTGGGAAAGACATCACCCCCTCTCCTGCACTTGAGCCCTGAAATGCCAGCTGAAGGCCTGGGCCTGCTGGTCAGCAGCACACACGGTAGTAGATTTGTTCATTTTGTTAAGTGAATACAGCTGCCTCAATGAAGTGCCTCAATGAAGGCAACATGCTAATAAGGTTAGTACTATATAAACTACCCCCTTTAGGGACTATTGATGCATAAAAAAAAAAATCAGTTAAGTACCTGCCGTGTTCAAGTATTGTACTAGATTCTAAGGACTGAGAGATGAATTTTTTTAAAGAGATGAAGAAGGGATCTTTATCATCAAGCAATTTGCAGTTCCTATCAGTAGCCTAAAACTGTACTTCCAACCCCAGGTGAACAATGTATTCTCTTGGACAAAGACCTTCAAACTAAGGGAACGAGTGAACTCCTAATTTCAGGGAGAACAGCTAAGAGGGCACTGGGGCATGTCATCTTTATATACAAGGTGGCCTTTCCTTCCTGTAGAGATCTGATTGAGCGCATCTCTTTGTAGCCCTTCTTCCTGATCTTCCAGCCTGATCCTCACATGCCAGAGACCTCCTTGGATGATCAATCCAGCCCCCTTTACCTTCCAGTGAACCACAGAAACGTTCTGAATGTGGTCTGTGTTTGACAGTCTCAGGTACCATTCAGACAGGACGTAGGCTGGAGGCCAGGCTTCTAGAGTGGCCCTCAACTGAGGCCTTTGTGGAGTCCCCCCTACTTCCTGTGCATTTGAAGATCTAACAAGCAGGTCTCTTTCTAACTGGCAGTACTTGTTTGGATAAACTGCTAATCCTTGCCATCTTGTATTTACTTTCTTTTTTTTTTTTAATTCTTTTCTTCTCTTTGATTTTTCACATTTCTCATATGAAAGGTCACCTTTACTTGGTCACTTCGTTGAAAAGCTCCCCATTTCAGTCTTACAAGCATGTAAGAAGATCTGTATTTTGATGAATTTTAATATTCTCCATCATCTAGAGAACTAACATAATCTATTTTACCTCCCTGGATCTTTTTCCTTGAGCTACACCATTATGCCTTTGAACCTGAAGTTAAACTGAAGTTATATGAAATTTTTCCACTTAGAGGATTTGGGGTAGATACTTTTCTGCTATGATTCACTTTTGACTTTTTAATTATTTTTGGCCTGAACTCTTCAATAATTCAGGAAACATTAATTGGGCAGCTAGGCACTTAGGGGAAATAGCAAGGTAAGTAAAACACATTCTAGTCCTTGCCTTCAACAAGCTCATGATTAAGAGAGAGGAGAGAGACCAATACACAACTAATTATAATAAAGTTCAACTCTGATAAATACTGTAATGGGATATAAAAATGCTATATGATCTCAGAGAAGACAGCCATGAAAAACTAGTGTTATAGCTGGGACAGTAGAACAGAACTCCTTTATCATCCAATATTCCTAGACACTTGCAATGAAATCATTAAAATCAATTATAAAAGTACAAGTTAACTGTGCAGCAAATTGAAGAGACTTCTGAAAATTTAAATTCTTAATCCCATCAATAATATATGATATTTTTGCTGCTAACTAGAGAGGAATTTAAGAATCGGGAAAAAAATTTATTTGAAAACCAAGGGATTTTCCAAGAAATCAGGGTGCTTTCTGTTACAGTTTCTTTCTCTAAAGCTGACAAAGGAGAGAGTTGAAAAGTTTAGGGCAAAACTTTCTGGGAAAACAGCAGTTTAGTTAGGCAGATAACTTTGGGTCATAAGTTTATATTACTGCCTCTTCTGCAGAAAACTGAAAAATTTCTTTAAATATTTTAACTATCAACTATAATAATTTTAGTAGCCTGGAAAATTTTGCCCAAATATTTCTGTTGATAGGTGGGTTACGTACTATGTTTATAAGGTCTACTATCTATCTATCTATCTATCTATCTATCTGATAATATAGCACCATAATCAAAAAAGGTAGAGCAAATTGAACTTTTATTATAAATGTTTTGAAAAACTAAAGAAACCAACAAGAGTGAAAAAAAGACATTTTCCCCCTTTTGTCCCATGTATGGCCAAGGGTATAATGGACTCAGACTGCCTACAAAAGCAAGTTCCATATTCCGTACAATTCACTTACCCTTTAAACTTTTTCAGGTTAGTAATTATACCAAAACTTCATTAATCGGGACTCAACTAACCAGATTCTTTTATAATTCTTTTGAACACTCTTAAGGGGGGGGGGAAAAAGGGAGAGGAGAATCAGGAGAAAATAAGACACATTCCCCAGTTCCATGCACATGGTAGGCACTCAGGAAATGTAGATTGAAGTGGATCAGGTCAGTTGACAGGTAATATTTGGTTCCTCGTCGTGACTCTTCAGTGTCTTGAGTATAACAGGGTAAATATTGGCGCTGAGAACGATGGTCTTGAAATGATGCCTGTTCCTCAGTCTTCTAAACAAAATTCTGTTTAGTGAGTTCAGTTAGTGCCAGTGAAGGGATTAGTATATTTCAGAAAGCTTCGCAACCAGCAGATTCAAACTAAAAGCATTTACTGCTTTGTTCTCGGTCATGCCGAAAATTCAAGTAACCGCAACACCCCCTGTTTACTGAGCGTTCTGGCCAATCCAGGTTATAGAGTATTTGTTCCAAGTATCTACTCTAGGTAGGCTTCTAAGTGGATCTGTGAGGGAGCCAACAGAACTATGTGTGTGCTTTTCAGTGCCACTAGTTGTGTGTGCATGGGAAGACCGCTGAAAGATCTGTCTCCTCTGTTGCTCCCCTCGCCTATGTCAGCCAACTATTACAAGTATTACAGTTGACAATTGTTTTTTTATGTGCCAACCACACTCTTCTGATAGCTTTAGCTGTATTAAGTTCTTTAACCTTCTTTTTGAGATGGGTACTATCCTATTTCTCATTTACACGTGACAGAGAGGTTACCTTATTTGCCCATGGTCACAAAAGTAGAAAGTGGCAGAGCTTGGCCCCTCTGGCCCCTCACGCCATCCTACTTCTCTATTTCTGCAACAGCAGAATGTTAGCATCTCTGTCAACAGCTGCTGGTCTGGTCCGGAAAAGGCCTTTCTTCAGTGGAACCGTCAAGACAAGGATGTTGCCTCCCATGAAGATCTCAAGACAGAAATACAAATGTAAATTTCACTCATTAAAACCCTAATTAATTTATTGAAAGTGAACTGTTATTATTTCAGGGATGGATGCATATTGGAATATGCTGATTATTTTAATGAACCACGAACCTCCTCTGGGATGCTTCTACTGTATGATTGGCCAGCAGGTCACTGTAGATTTTCTAAGAGGGGAAATAAAAAGATTGCTGCTCATTTTCAAGTTTGCTTTATTAAAAATGCAAAAGAAAATGTGTGCTGTATAATGTATTTTGGGGAGATGATAAGAAGATATCTTTGTTTAGGAAAGGTCTGACATCATCTATTTGAAATCCACGTTTCTCCTTCTGCGGAGTCATTTCTTGTGTTACAGATAATCTGCTTCCAGACCCAGTTTGTGTGTGTTGAACCCACAGCAGTGTCTCCAGTGTAATTGTTATGTTTGACATTTGGAGCCACTCATTCAGCCCTTTCCACAGTATACATATTCTTAATCTTTTCATGACACACGGTATAAAAGCCTCCAGAAATTGGCTTGCTTTTTCTTTCTGAGCCATTGGGTGTGAGGTTGGTTTCATTGCTTATATCTCTACATTGCAGAAAAGATGAACATGAACACACCATCCTAGGCTCTGAAAAAAAGTAGGCCATTCCAAAACACTTTGATTTAGGTCCCATCATCAATTCCATTCCTTCATCACCCATATTAATTCCCCATTGCTACTGTAACAAATTATCACAGACTTAGTGGCCTACAACATATATTTATGCTATTACATTTCTGGAGGCCATAGTTCTGAAATCAGTTTTATTGGGATGAAGTCAAGGTGTAGGCCAGGCTGATCCCTTCTACAGGCTCTAGGGGAGAATCCATTCTTGCCCTTTCCTTAGCCGCCTACAATCCTGGCTGATGGCTCCTTCCACCATCTTCAGAGTACATCTCCCCAACCTCTGTGTGTCCATTGTCACATGGCCTGCTCTCTCAGATCCTGCTTCCCTCTGCTTCCCTCATCACATTTTTGAATGCCTACCATGTGCCAAGCACCATGCTGGATAAATGAGTACACAAGGCAAATGAGGTCTCTGTTCCTGTGAAGCTTACAATTCTGTAAACAGATATAAATGAAAGCAGTAAAGTCAGGTAATGAGAAAACTGTGAAGAAAATAAAGTAGAACAATAGAGAATTGGCACTGGGAAGGGTGTCTAAGATGCTGAGACTCAGGGCACAGTTATGAGCCAGCCACAGGAACACCTGGGGCAGAGGGTTTCCGGCACAAAGAGCAGCAAGTGCTCATCAAGCCTGAGGCAAATGAAGCCACCTGAGAGGAGTTTGAGCACTGAGGCAGAGAACGGCTTGACCAAAGTCATGGAGGACTTGTGTCTGATGATATGGCCTCATGGGTCCTAATAAGGAGATTGGATGTTACCTCCATGTAAAAGGAAGACATGGAAGTGTTTTCAACAGAAAAGCAGTTAAACTTGTATTCTTCAAGAGCTGATCCAGGCTGCTGTTTAAAGATGTCATTAAAAAGAGTCCACCTTTACCAGAACCCTCAGACCCTGGAGTTAGGTATTGTCTCTCTTAGCCAGCTTCTGTGGGAACTGCCTTTGATGACTAAAGAAACTAAGGAGGGGTGGGAGGTGGGTATGAGGTCCCATCCACCGAGGTCAGACTGGATGTCCTTCAAAAACAGCTTGGGTTCCCAGCTAAAGACCCTAGGAAGGTGAATCGAAACTTTTTCTCGTTGGTTTATTCTTTCCAAATTAATTTGCTTTTAGTTTTCTAAGAACTATAGACTCTGGCTATTTTCCATGTTCTCAGGGCCCCTGGGTAGACGGACAAAGCTTGATGATTTCAGAGCAGACATAGGCCAAGAAACCATGGCATTGAGTGTGCTGAGTCCAGACCAATGATATTTATATACACATCCAAATTTGAAGAGAATATGTATTTCTTTGGGTTTCAAACACTGTACTAGATATAAAGCAAAAATAAAAACCTGTTGCAAAGTTAAAAAAAAAAAAAAAGGCATCCCCTGCAGGGACGTATCTAGCCACACCCTTCCTCCATTTTAAATTATATGCTTCTTTCCTGCTACTAGCTGGAGCCTGAGTAAAGATCTAAATCTCAGGTATAATTGAGGGAATTGAAGCATGTTTCCCCACATCTTAAAACCCAGACCACGGTAGTACCTTGCTAACCACAATAAGAAATGCCAATCCCTGACTTCTTCCCAACACTTTACACTTTTGGCAGTTTATGGTTCCCATAAAAGTAAACCAAGCCTCTTTACAATGGTAAGAGATTTTCTTTCTTTTTTTTTTAAGATTGTATTTCTTTATTTTAGAGAGAGATAGAGAGAGGGAGAGCACGAGCGGGGAGAGAGGCAGAGGGAGAGAGAGAATCTCAAGCAGACTCCACGTTGAACACGGAGCCTGAAGCAGGGCTCCATCCCTCAACCCTAAGATCAGGACCTAAGCCAAAATCAAGAGTCGGACACTCAACCAACTGAGCCACCCAGTCACCCCTAGATTTTCTATATTAATTATAAATAAAACCTGTAGCAAAGGATCCCAGATGGACCAAGAAGGAAGGAGGCAAGAGTGGAATGCTGTGGTCAGAGCTGAGAATGAGCACTCAAAAGAATATGTGTGGCATAATGTCTGTTGGTCGCTGTGGAGGGACAGAGGAGGGCAGATCAAACTTTAAAGTCCGATGGACAAGTACCCATTGCCTATCATATCAAATAAAAATCCCTCACTGTAATTCTCAAGACCACGTGTATGTGGCACATGCTTCTTTATAAAGCCTCCCTCAAAGCCCCACAGAGCCAGGTTGGAACCAGTGGTTATGGTTGAACATTTCTCCTCAACACCCTTGATAAGGAAGGAGGTCATTCCTAGTAGTTGTCTTGTTATCTAATTGCCCAAAAGTCCTTGGAAGAATCACCATAAACCTTCTCTGATGGCTGCTTGATGGTGATCATCTCAGATGGTTTATTGGCTTTTTCTGTGCTCTGCCCTTAACATGTATATGGTGGGGGATCAGATGACAAGGATGCTCCTGGCACCAGTTCATCTCAGGCCTGTCCCCTCTGGAAGTGAGAGGAGGTCTTAATTTGCAGACCTGATGGTCCTTACACCTGGTGTTCAAGCGTCCCCTGGCCTTTTCATGTACCTAGCACAGTTCTTAGTACCTGCTGAATACTCAGTAAATGTTGGAACCAAAGAAACCAAACTGACTGACAGGCCCCATTTTTTGGCATGTATCTGAACTTTTGAGAATATTCTACAGTTTCTCTAGGACAAAGTCACATCTTAAAAACTCAAAAATGACAATCCTAATAAACGCTGCAGAAAATATAGTGGTTGAATAAAATACTTTTTAGGGGTGCCTGGGTGGCTCAGTAGGTTAAGTGTCTGCCTTCAGCTCAGGTCATGATCCCGGGGTCCTGGGATTGAGTCCCGCATTGGGCTCCCTGCTCAGCGGAGTGGAGAACTTGCTTCTCCTCCTCCCTTTGCAGTTCCCCTTGCTTGTGCTCTCCCTCACTCTCTCTCTCTCAAATAAATAAATAAAATCTTAAAAAATATATTTTTACTAACCTGTTTAAAGTGTCTTGTAAAAATAGGATAAGAGGGAAAAGACTGTATTTTCAGCTTCTTTCAAAACTCTCCGTCATGCAGGGAACATGACTTTTCAGAATGAGTGTGGCCCTCCCATGTTGCCTGGAGACATTAGGTATAGAGCATGTGTTCATCCTCGTCTGAGATATAATCATGCCTCCAAACCTAAAATGGTTTTCCCAAGCCCGGTGGAGGTCAGTAGTACCTCTAGAGCTCTTCATAAGCCCAGAGTTGTTTTAAAGATGCTCTGCGAGTTGGGGAGTGGACATTCACAGCCTTGAGGAATCTGGCACTCATGGCTGAGAAAACAGAGGAAATGGAGCAGCATCTGCCTTGTGGATGTCCACGTTCCCCATGTTTCAGCACATTTTTATTGTGAGCAAGCTTTTAGAGTCAAAGATCAAAGACATGTCCAGGAGAGCACTAGCCAGGTGTGAAATTCCAGGTGACAAAGGGGAAGGAAAAGAAGAGTTTGATGGGAAAGAAAAGGAAATGTAGCTTGTTTCCTTTTATTCTCTGTATTTGTCCTGTTTCCTCTGCAGGAAGTTTATGTAGATTTACAATACCCCCCCCCCCCAAGCAGTCAACATTAGGGATTTATCCTCATTCTTTCCCGTATGATGACAACCACCACCATGTCAAAGGCCAGTCATTTATTTTTGCAGATATCACTCCTGGCAGTCCTGAGGATTGATAAGTGCTCTATTCCTGATCATCTTAATACAGAAAACCTACTTCCCCTTCTGCTCCCCACAGCGCTACAAATAGGGGACACATAGGAACTGGGGGATATAAAGAATAAATCAGCCTAGTTTTGCTACATATACATGCCAGTAATAATAAGAATCAAGTATCAAGTATATTAACAAATTATGAAGTTTATCCAACCAGCAGAGCTCGCTCAAAGGCAGATTCTCATAGCTCTTTCTTCAGTGTTACTTTGGCCAGCAATCTGGAGGATCTCTTAATGTCTTCACTGCCTAATGACACCATTTGTAGGGACACTGCCTAGAATTGCTCTAAGGGAACCATTATCAGAGAAGATAGTAAGCACCGTGTCATTTGTCCCCCTCCCCCCAACCCCTCTTTGGGGCTAATTTCCCAATGAAAGCTAAAGATGTTTACTAAGCATTTCTGAGAAATTTGTTCACATTACAAGAATACAAATTACAGGAACCCAGTACATTAGCAATAGAGAAAGTTTAATGGGTCTGGGAAAGGTATAAATTTAGGGTAAATGTAAATTGCAATAATAGGAGAGTCTTCACTGAAGAGCAAGTCTCTTGAAATGGTAGTATTTAGTAGTAGTGGGAAGGTACTAAAGAGTCTTGCCACTTTGACGTTGTAAAAAATGTAACTGATAAGTAGGAATTGAAAATGACTGCCATGATTTTATACTATGAAATATACTCAATGTCAAATAGGCAAAGACCATTAATATGGGAAACTCGGTTGGTTCTGGGCCACGTAAGATATGGAAGTCTTTTCTGTGGTCATCCCACTGGACAAAGAAGCAGGTAAGCTCTCGGGGAGCTCCAGAATTAGAATGTTCTGAGACCACACCTGACTCTCATAGCCTCCCCAAACCTCATTGCCTCGACCTGCTTTAATGAGCAACAGTATGCCCTTTGCCTCCTGACATTTGGCAAACCCTGGGCACAAACTCATGCATGCTATTCGGGCATAATAGCCTCAAGCCATAGCATCATTGGATTCTGCAAACCATGAGGGACTCTGTGTGGTACATGTGTGTGCACGCAAAGAGAAAAACATGAAGAAAAAGTCTACTTAAAAGATTCAATTAACAGCATTAAAGAATTTGCATGTCAGTATTGTAGAATATAAAATTTGTTCTACAGAACTTTATTTATTTATTTATTCATTACAAGAGGAATGATAAATTATCCCATCAATCTAGTTCCCTTACCACATCAGGTCTGGTCGAGGCTGACAAGAAAAATGGACGGGACCAAAGAGGCTCATTTAGAAAATGTTACAGATGCCCAGGCAAGAATGAGAAAGTGGCGAAAGATATTAACACAGTTAAAACAGTTTTGTTGAAAAGATGAAACATTGATCACAAAGGCTGAACATAACTCTGTATTGGCTGGTGAGAAGAATAATAGTAATAATAATAGCAATAATAAGCTGTAATTGTTCTCGGCCAGGTACACTTGCAGGTTCGAAACAGCATTCACAAGGAAAAGCTGAAGAAGCTGGGCCTGGTCAGTGGAACAAAGGATAATTGTAGTGACCTAATTGCAGCTTCTATTATAAGAGCAGGAATGATAGCAGGACAAATTATCTCCACTGTCAAAAACGAAAGCTATACAGCAGGTAGTTTATAATCTCTTTTAATGGTACTACTTCTTTTACCCCATAGCTCTCCCCTGAAAAACCTTCTCTGACCCCGACTGCTGTCACCACCATAGGCAGCAAACCTCCTCTTCTCCTGTCTATTCGTCTCTGTCTCTGTTGTTTGGGTTCACACGGCAGCAACAAAGAGCACGTCCGTGCCTGCATCTTCCCAGTGCAAGTCGGGTCAGTCAGGACTGTACTGTTGATACATTCTGCATGAGACAAATCGAGCAGGAAACAACGTGCAAAAGTAACAATATTTAATAAGGGTTGTGGGGGTAAAGTAGAAAGTATGAAACACTGATCAGTAATGTTGAAGTGGACTCATGAAAGGCAAATGACAAGCTCGCAAAAAGACACGCAACCTATATCCCAGAGAAAGTGCTAATATCACTACTATACAAAGGTCTTTGAAAAATTGAGGGGAAAAAATGACAATCTGATAGACAAATCAGCAAAAGATACAGACAGCTCACAGAAGAGGAAATGAAAAAGGCTCTTAAACATAGGAAAAGACACTCAGCATCACGCAAGAAGAGAAAGGCTAATTAAAACTTAACTGAACCATCACTTCTCACCTACGTTTATCAAATATCCCGAAGTTCGACAATGTGTTCTGTGGGTGACATGGTGGAGGAAGACATCCTCCTGCGTTATAAGTGGTAATACAGAGAGAACAAGCATAGAGGGAAATTTGTCATCATCTAGGAGTATTATATGTGAGTTTCTCTTTTAGCCCGCAATCCTGCTTCTGTGAATTCATCCTAAAGTGGCAATAGCAAAAATAAAGACTTGCTTTTGCATAAGACTTGTCATTATGGCATTATTTCTAATGATGACAAATTGGAAATACCCAAATATTCAAGAATATGGGACTCATTAGAGAAACAGAAGCGTGTCCACAGAGTAGACTATTATGAAACTTTTTTTAAATGAGAAAGATCTCTGTTCACTAATATGGAGCTGTCTTCTGAACATTGCTATGGGAAAAAGCAACATATAGGGGAAAATGTGTGAGAAAGAAGGAACACAGATACATAACCATGTTTGCTTTCATTTGAAAAAATAAGTATAGTTATATTGCTTAGGATCAGGAAGACTATTGAAAGCTATGTAACTGTATGTTGTATATAGTTGAATTTGGAAATGTAAATGTTTTACATATTTAACAAATGAAATAAAATCAGAAGAAAAAGAAAAGGCAGTCGCTAAAAATTGAGAACAAACCAGAACAACCTAACTGTAAAACAAACTGACTGCCTAGTGGACTCAGGAAAAAGAATTAAAAAAATATTAGAATACAACATTTTGACTCCACCTATTTAGTGGGATATGTTCTAACAAAACATGGAGCTATGAACATCTTAAACTTCATGCAATGGTCTTTTAGTAATATTGGCATTCTTTTAAGACTATGTATTTAAAATTATGTATATATAATAACACAAATAATTTTGTCAGTGGTATTAAGAATCAAGATTTTTCATTTAAAGAAAACAAACTTATATAAACTTTTAAAAGTTAAGTAGAGATTCCATAATGTTAAATTTGAATTGGAAAGAGCAGTATGAACTTGCAATTTTTTTTTTTTTTGAAAAGATGTATTTCCTAACTCTATCATAGAAAAGGCATGGAAGCAATGATAACCCAATGACCGTGAGCTTCCTAGAGGCCAGGTTGTGTGCTCTGAATATTACTTCCCACTAGACAGAAGAGTTCCTGGGTGAAATGACTGCTTCCAAGATAGGAACACAAGATACTCAACATGAAGCTGAGACAACTTATTTGTCAAAAAGCAAAGAAGCTATCAAAGACAAAAAGACAAAGCAGCCAACATGAAGCAGTTTCCAGTGACTAAATATGGGACAGTGCGTGCAAGAAAAAGAGTAAGGAATGCAACTGATTGAAAACCCTAAGTATGTATTTTTTTTTTAAGATTTTATTTATTTATTTGAGAGAGAGAGAAAGAGAGACAGTGAGAGAGTACAAGCAGGGAGGAGAGGGAGAAGCAGGCTCCCGGCAGAGCAAGGAGCCTGGGATCATGACCTGAGCCCAAGGCAGATGCTTAACCGACTGAGCCACCTAGGTGCCCCTATATTTTTTTAAAAAAAATATGAGTTCATGGGGTGCCTGGGTGGCTCAGTTGGTTAAGTGTCTGACTCAGTTTTGGCTCAGGTCATGATCTCAGGCTCATGAGATCGGGCTCCACACTGAGCATGGAGACAGCTTAGGACTCTCTCCCTCTGCCCCTCCCCTCCATTCATGTATGCTCTCTCAAAAAAAAAAAAAAATTTTTAAATTAAAAAATATATGAGCTCATAATCATATTCATAACCTTTCATTTCCCCCAAAAAGATGTTTAATAAATCATTGGTCACCATTGGAATTACTAGGGCACTAACTCCTTACTCTGAAAAATCAGCAATTAAAAAATTAAGCATGTATTCTGCCTTCCCTGTACTGTATAAGTCAGGGTAATCACACTTCAGTATAAGGTCACATTAACAGGCTCCCGGTGGACACATCTTTGGGGGGGACCAACACTCAACCCACCACAGTACTCTTTCCCACCAAAAGTTGAACCTGAAACTAAGTCTCCAGGGACACTGTCCAATACAATAGCCACAGTCACATGTATTATTTATATTTAAATTAATTAAAATTAAAAATTTGTACCTTCATCACCCTAGCCACATTTCGAGTGCTCAGTGGCCACATGCAGCTGCTGTGTTCAACAGCACACATATAGAACATTTCCGTCATCACAGAAAGACCTACTGGGCATTGCGGTGCTGGAACTAGTCTTCATAAGCAGGAAATATGGGGAATGGAGGAATAAGTTTAATCACACCACAAAGAAGCAAACAAATCCAGCATGTGGGACCACCTACAGGACAATTGGCCTGGTTTCTGCAACAATTCAGGAGCATGGAACAATTAAAAAGCAAAAAAGAAAAAAGAGTACAGTTCTTTACAGGAAATGAGACTTAAGGGACATAACCAAATGTAAAGTGCAGATAGTTTTTTGGAGCCCAATCCAAATAAATCCACTGAGAAAGAGGGCATGTTTTAGGCACTTGGGGAGGTTAGTTTATGAACTAGGTATTTAGGGGACATTAAGGAATAATTGTTAATTTTTAAGTGGATAATATTGTTATATAACATTCGTGATTTTTTGTGATGTTTTCTGAAGTATATAGAGAATAAATGACTAGGATTTGCTTTTAAAATACTTAGCCAAAAAATTTTAAAAAGAAAAATTAGATGAAAGTGGCAACATCTTTAATTATTCAACACAGAACCAGATAATAGGTATATGGAGGTTCATTGCACCACATTCTGTACTTTGGGGTACCTGAAAGCTTTCACTATATAATTTTTTTAAAAACGATCATGCTTACATTATTTGTGCTTAATATAAATGAAAGAAACATTCATATTGAAGTCAGGCACCTGGGTGGAATTTAAGAATCCAATTCCTGCCACTTAATACATACATGGTCTCTAACAAAACACCTAACCCTTCTGAACATCCATTTCCTTATCTCTAAAATTGAGACTTGTGTGCCTTGTGAGAAGTGAGTTCCGTAATTGTGGGAAAATTCATCACAAATACTACTCGTGTCTGTTCTTCCTGCCGGACAGATGAAATACTAGTAGGATGGGCTCTTGTTTGTAGTACAACCTCCCTGATTTGGAGTGTCAGAAGGGCAGTCTTCATTACAGGATTTTTTTTTTTTTTTTAATTCCAGCTTTATTTTTAGCTTTTAGATCCAACCAGTTCTTACCATGTCCACTGCTACGCCTTCACCCACACCACAGACTTTCCCCCAGGTTATCTTGATAGCCCCCAACTGGTCTCCGTGGCTCTTTTCTTGCCCAGCACCCCCACCACCTTCTCAGTAATAGCACTCAAAGAGATTCCTTTAATGTGTAAGTCAGATCAGAATGCTTCATTGCTTAAAACCTCCCATTGGCTTCCCACCTCGCTGAGAGTAAAAACCCAAATCTTTAGCGTGGACCTCAAGGCCCTACATGAGCTAGGCCCTAATTTCCTCTCTGGCCCTCTGACTTCTCACCCCCTCACACTGGCCTCCTTGCTGTTTTTGACACTTGCCTGCCTCAGGGCCTTTGTACTTGCTATCCCTGCTGCCTGAAATATACTTCCCCAGTTATCTGTGAGCATTTTAGCTTCCTCCTCAAGCCTTTAATTAATATTCCCACATATTACCTTACCACATATTTAGAAGTATAACCCTCCCACTCTACCCCCAACACTCTAGCACCTTTGCCTGTTCTATTTTCCTCTATAGTGCATACTGCCATCTGACATCATTTTTTATTTTACCTAGTTAATTTGTTATCTGTTTCCACCTCCCCTGACTAGAGTATAAATTCTACAAAGACAAGGATTTCTATGCACTGCTCAATCTCAGCATCAAGATCAAAACTCAAAACATGTAGGTGCCCAACAAATCTTTATTGAATGATGAATACAGAAACTTGTAATAGACTTAAAACAAGTTGTCTGGTCTTTAGAGGATGTGTTTATGGATCAATAAGAATAATGTGTACTTAATCAAAATCAATAGCTGCCTTATAAATTGGTACTTCAGAAGTGTTCAAATTACTTGAAAAGAGGATGTATTTCCTTAAGCAATTAAAAGATTTTCCCAGCAATCACACCCATTGTCTTAATTTGTTATAACAATTACTTCTAGGTAATGTATTTAAAAAGGAAAGAATGATATATAAGTAAACTTAGAATTGATTGCTCCTAATTTGTTAGATTCTATCACGTGTATTTTAAAAGGTATAAATAGCGTCATTGGCATTTTTTGCTTTAATATTTGTTTTCTGTTTTAAGTTTTTTTTAATTGAAATATAATTTGCATACAGTGAAATATTTAGGTCTCATATAAACAGAATATATTCTATTTTGATGAATGTATATCAAGATACAGAATATTTCTATCCCCCAGGAATGTTTCCCATTCTCATCCCCCTGCCTTTCCCCATTCAGTACACCCTCCACTCCAGGAAGTAACCGATCTGATTTCTATCACCACAGGATTGTTTTGCCTAATCTAGAATTTCTTATAATTTGAATCATGTAAGTTTGTGTGTGTGTGTTCAGCTTCTCTCACTGAGCATGATAATTTTGAGATTCACCCCTGTTGTTATTTCAGTAGCTTATTTTTTTTTGTCACTGCTGCTGATTTATATTCTGTTATATGAATATACTGTTGTTTGGTTATCCATTCTCCTGCTGATGGACATCTTATTTCCATTTCTCGCTATGATGAATAAGGCCGCTACTAAACATTCTTCAAGGATTTTTGTGGGCCTCTGTTGTTTCTCTTGTGTAAGTATCTGAGAGGTGAATTGTTAGGTCATAGCTTTGGTGCATGTCTAGTTTTATAAGGAGCTCCCAGACCTTTTCCCAAAGGGATAGCATAGCTTTGGTGCATGTCTAGTTTTATAAGGAGCTCCCAGACCTTTTCCCAAAGGGATAGCATTATTTTATATTTCCAGCAGCAATGTCTGAAAGTTCTGGATGCTCCCCATCTTTTCCAGCATTTGGTCTTGCCATTCTTTTTCATTTTGATAAGAGTATTTCATTATGGTTTTAATTTGCATTTCCCTGATGACTTCTAATGTTCAGAATGTTTTTATTTGCTTATTGGTCATTTCTAGATCTTCCCTTGTAAAGTATCTGTTTAAATCTTTTGCCCAGTTTTAATTGAGTCATTTTTCTTTTTGTTACTAAGTTGCAAGGATTTTTTTAGGATTTTTTCATACAAATCCTTCATTTGATATGTGTGTTACAAATGTTTTCTCTCATTTGACTGTCATTTTCCTGATGCTTTTTTTTTTAAAGATTTTATTTATTTATTTGACAGAGAAAGAGAGAGATAGCGAGAGCAGGAATACAAGCCGGGGGAGTAGGAGAGGGAGAAGCAGGCTCCCTGCCGAGCAGGGAGCCCGATGTGGGGCTCGATCCCAGGACCCTGGGATCATGACCTGAGCCGAAGGCAGACGCTTAATGACTGGTCCACCCAGGCGGCTTTTCTTGATGCTTTTTAATGAGAAGGTTTTAATTTTGGTGAAGTTCAACTTAATAATTTTTTCTTTTATGATCCATGCTTTCCCTGTCCTCCCTAGGAACTATTTGCCTACCCCAAGGCTGAAAATATTCTCCTTTATTTTGTTCTAGTAGCTTTATTGTAGACTTTAGTTCAGGCCAGTCTTCCATCTTGAATTGATTTTTGTTATGGTAGAATGTAAGAACCAAAGTTCTTGTTTCCCTTGTGGATTTCCCTTATGTATTTTCCAGCACCACTTGTTGAAGAGATTCTCCCTTCTAAATCGAAATGTTTTGGCATGTTTGTTATAAATCCCTTCACCAAATATGTGTGGGTATATTACTGGACTCTGTCTTCTATTCCATTCATCTACTTGTCTAGTCTTTGCCTTGATTACTGAAGATTTATACTAAGTCTTAAAGCTAGTAGTATAAATCCTCCAACTTTATTATTATTTTTCAAAATTATTTTGGCTATTCTTTGCCCTTCACTTTCCAAATCAATTTTAAAATCACATTGCTAATTTTTGGAAAATAAACCTGAGAGGAGTTTGATTGGAATGACATTGATCTGTTCATTTGGATCAAATGACATCTTGCAATATTGACTTTTCTGATCCACAAGCAAGCTAGAATTCTCCATTTATTTAGAACTTTAACTTCCCTCAGGAGTATTTTATTGTCTTCAGGGTAGAGGAAGTGTACATCTTTTGTTAAATTTATTCCTAAATTTGTAATGTTCTTTAATCCTATTTTAAATGGTATCATTCTCTTGATTTTGTTGTCTAACCATTCACTACTAGTGCATAGAAATACAATTGACTTTTCTATATGCAACTTGTATCCTACAACATTAATAATAAAAACTATAATTCAAAAATATTGCCCTGTTCAAAAAATATACTTAATTTGTTTATCAAAAGTGTTATCAAGCCAGAATAACTTTTCTAAGTAAGATTACTGGACTTTAAAGAAAAGAATTTGATGAGATAAGCAAAAGGGTAAGTTACTATAAGTAATTTATAAGAGAAATAAAATTAGATTATCATCCTGCTTTTCAACAGCAACATTTTGTCATAAGAAAATGGTGTCACATATTTTAAATATCCAAGGGGATATTTATATTTATATTTATATTCAGCAAAAGTGGCTGTCAAGTATAAAAGGCATACTGTTATCAACTGAAGAAACACTGTCCCATGAATTCTTCCTGAGGAATCTAGTAGATGACTGCATATTCATTGACATTAGGACTGTTGGTCTTTATTAAATATATATTTATTTTATTTTAACATATTAAATATATAGTTACTTGTAGTGCTCAGATTAAATGAGAGTTGAACTGAATTCTGGCATGTAGCTGCTATATGTTTAACAATGTAAGTATAATACAACTACAAAAATGGAGGGATGACAGGAAGAGTATATGAAAACAGGAGTTTAACTCTTTAATAATCATTTTGTAAGTGGTAGTATTTGGTATTACTATTGTGAAGCTGTTATCTATGTAATACAGAGTAGAGCAAGTTGTAATCATAGGATATTTAATTCTAGCATTCCCTGTGTCTTGAGGAGCAGGATTCTTAATGTGGAAGAAAGGAGATACATATATAATATAGAAATATAGAGGTGGTTGCAATGGAGAGAGACCCCCTTGGAGACTTTCTGGGGTATCCTGCAAAGTTCTGTTTCTTGACCTGAGTGATAGTTACAGACATGTTTGCTTTATAGCCGCTCTTAGATCCATAGATTTGTTTTGCACGTATTTCTATATCTTTGTTTCGTTTTATAATGGAAGGGTAAACAAACAAATGAAAAAAGGTACAACAAAACTTTCAATATTAAATTTATCTTACACAAACCTTACAGAAATCTGCCAATAACTTTTACAAAATGGTGTTTCTTTTGCGGGGGAGCTGTAGGTGGATGACTCAAACCATTCTGTTCTACCACACCGGACTTGCACCCCAGCATTAAGTAAATCATGCACTCCCATGCCCCTTTGCTTGTGTCCCTCCTTCTGACTGGAGTGTCTCATACCGTTTCTACATCTCTTCCATCCTCCTGGAACAAGGTGGACAAGTTCCTTCAAAACCCAGTTCATGTGGCACCGCCTTCATGATTCTCCCTCAACAGCCCTAGGCTGAATTGACTCTGACCCTTTGTACAGGTAGTATCTTTGTCCTCCCATTGAGTTGTAGTTACATGTTTATATCTCCCTGATAGTGAGTCAGGGACTGAGAATTTTTCTTTTTTTCTTTCTACTATACAATATAATATCAGTATGAGTGAATAAATCGATTAGCCAGAATTAACAGAAAGAAAACTCACATAACCCTCAAGGAGCTTGTAGTCTAGTTCTGGAGAAATAAATAAAAAATGTTTTTGTTTGTTTTACAAAGTAATATATAAAAATTAGAGATTAATAGAGAATTTACTGAATACATGGGTTGAATAGGAGAATTGTTGAGATCAATATGGAGCTGTGAAATTGCTTAAAATGCATTTTAAATGAGTAAAGTTAAATCTTTATTCTAGAAATCTAGTCAAATATTTGATAAATGGAGAATGGGTACTCTAGGCAAAAGCAGTTGTTTTGAAAGGGACCAAACAAATGTTCAATGAACAGTAATTTGAAGAAAATTGTCACAACTGAGTCGATAATAGAATCATGAAAAATCAGGTTTCCAAGACAAAGGCTGCCTGCTATTGCCTGTTTAATTTTTTTTTTAAGTTTTGATTCACTGTAATAGTCAATATGTAGTTGTAAGGGACTGTTCTATATTTTTGAAATTTTTTAAATTATCCTAAAAATATATGATATAAAAATTCAAATAGTGTACCTCCAATTCCACTTTCAAGAGGTCATCACTGCTTTGAATCTTTTTGTATCCTTCCAGACATTTTCTATGCATATGCAAGAATATGTAATACATCATACAAATATCTATCTCTTTCTTGGCCCATATGTGTATCTTATTTCCTTTTAGTGTGGGAATAAGATGACTATATTTTTTAGCTGTACCATATGGCTTTCTAGTCCCCTATTACTGCACGTTTAGGCTATTCGTCATTTTTTCACTATTTCAATATCATATAGTATGTTTTTCTTTTTTATCTTATCTGGGATTCTTTAGTTACAATAAAGACATTTATTCCATTTTCATTTATTGTCATAAAAGATAAATCTGGCCATCTGATTTTATGTTACTTTTTTGCTGCTTCTGCTTTCTATCTTTTTTAAAGATTTGTATTTATTTGAGAGAGAGAGAGAGACCAGGAAAAGGGGCAAAGGGGGAGGGAGAGAGAGAATCCCAAGCAGACTCCCCACTGAGCATACAGCCTGACACAGGGCTCGACCTCACAACCCTGAGATCATGACCTGAGCCAAAGTCCAGCTTAACTGACTGAGCCACCCAGGCACGCCCTGTTTTCTATTTTCTATATGGTTGGAGTTTTATTTCATGCATTTCTCTTCTGATAATTTGTTTTTTTAGTAGCTTTTCTGTAGTAACATTTAATATACTATACCCTCTGTTTCCTGCTTTATCAACTTTCAACAGTCCCTACCAATGCCTGCTCTCTAAGGTGAGGTGATGAATACAACTGAATGTTAATGCTTTCTCCTACACATCCCTATTGGGTTCTGATTTTCACTAATGATTATTGTTTTTATATTGCCAGAGTTTATCATATTTATGTTTTTCCATAACTATGTTGCTACAAACGTTTAACCTTTAACCTAAGGTTAAGGTACCGCTCACTTTCACACCTGTCATTCCACAGCCTTATTAAGTTGAATTCCTCATTTTGATTCAATTTTTGGTCGACTGCTTTTAATTGTTAAGTAGTTTTTCACAGTGGGTCAACAAGCTCTATTCCCTGAAATGTTTGAGAATATTCTTCTTTTGGCTTTATTTATGTTTGAGGCTAGCCTGAATTTTTAGATGACTTGATTTTTCTCCTTCTCAAAAAAAACGTATGCATACTACGTGCAATAACCCCTAATATTTTTCTCTTTTATTGTATTTAATTTTTCGAATGCTTGTTATGACCCATTAAATTAATTTCATGTTTTATAGTGTTTAAAAAAATTTTTTTAAATCTGTGCTAGAGGACATGGAGGATGTAGAGATCTAAGGTCACCAGCAACTTCAATTCCGTATGTTCTTTCAAAATATCTTCTTGCTACATCTGCTGGGTGCACACCCTGGGGGCTTGTTTTCCACGGTTTTCCATTTTGGGAGAGCAGATCACGCTGAAAGAGATCAGCTTGCTTAGTGAAGCCTCTTAGATTATTGGTTTTATTTTGATGAGTTTGTGTTTGTTTATCTCTGCTCTGCTTATTCTGCCTTTCAGCTACAAAATAGGTTGGAGCTTCTTTTCTCTTCTCTCCTTTTACTCCAAGAAGTTTCTTCAGTGGAGGAGGAACTATATCTGTCAGAGGAAATATCTCTCTTCTACCTCCACCTCTCCTCCAGTCTTAAGTTGGAACCTCACAAGGATTTACCCCACAATTCCAAAGGATCCTAAACCTGCCTTCAAACTATTGTTTTCTTAATAGAAGTTTATTTTCTGTAATCCTGATCTTACTTTCCGTGAAATGTATACCTTGCTAGAGACGTAGGCATGTATCAACTCTTAATGAACTCCCCGTTTTGGGTTGAGTCCAAATTTCATTGCGTGGTGTAAGATTTATGGTCATTTGCTAATTCCATTGTGTAGATGGAATTTTGTCTTCCCGATTTCTCAGTTGTTTGTCCATTTAGAGTTTGAGGGAGGAAGTAGAGTAACCATACTCTTACTCCATCATTTACTACAATCTCTTGTTAGAAATCCTTGATCTGACAGAGATATGATGTAAATGTTCTTTGGGGAAGATTATCCAACAGCCTTTTAAGGTATAGATTAAAGTGGCACAAGGTGACATACCAAAAAATGTTAGAATAATCTAGGCCAGCACAATCCAATAGAACTTTCTGCAATGATGGAAGTAGTCTATATCTATCTGCATTGTCTGATATAGTAGTCATGAGCCACGTGTGGCTGTTGAGCATTTGAAATGTGAATTGTGACACTGAGAAGCTGAATTTTACATTTTATTTAACTGTAATTAATTTTAATTTAAATGTATACAGCATCATGTGGCTAGTGGCCACCGTATTGGACAATGCACAGCTAGGCAATATGATGCCTAAATACTAGAGTTTGTCTAAAGAAATGGAAATAAAAGAGGATATCCAAGAGTTATAATGGAAAGAAAGAAATGACAATGCTTTTGTAAGGAAAGAGAGAGAAGAAATTGTGCTGGGGAGAATGGGGAAGCTGGTGGTACTATCCAGTAAAAAAGATATATTGTCAAGAGCTATTTTGAAAGATAGGTATTTTAACAGGTTGAGTTCCCAGTGATAAGAAGACCTTGAAGTGGAAAGGACTCTAAACAATTAGAATTCTCACACTAGATTGGGGCAAAGAGAGGTCAGAGCTACCAAAAACAAAAAAATCTATTTCCTCAACATTTCTCTCCGGAGAGAGTCTCTTCTGCCTCCATACACCCCTTTTCAGATTGCCTTGTCCTCCCCCACATGGAGAGACTCTGATATATGGCATAATAATGACGGTTCAGAGAAATTACTATTTCACCTACTGAGTGATTAATATGAAATAGGTTACTGAAACACTCAGTGGTGCAGAGAAGATCAAGGAGAAATTTAGTTTTGTTTTAGAAAGAAAAAAATGCAAGATAAAATACTGCTTTGCATACACAGAGTACTTTTCGTCTGAGAATCTTTACATACCCAGCAAGCCTAATTAATGAGAAAACCTCTAAGACAGAGAAGTGATGAGATAAGGAGCACAGATACCGGTGTTCTATTTCTGTGACTTTTAAAAACCAGGCTTGGTGTTTTCTTCTTTCATTAATGCACAAGTGTAGCTTTATGCAGCAACCACGAGATGTTCATCTTTCTGCTGAATGATTTCTCATGAAGGCATCGCACTGAGGAGGCATAGTAACCACATAGAATCCCACCCCCAGACTTTATTGATGTCCTGCGCTCTCTTTGCCATGGAAATCCATCCCTATCATTGTAGTGCAGTGAGCGTTCTCTGATAATCCAGTCTGCACTGTCCCTGAAAGGACGGTTTTGTTGCAGAAGAGAGCAAGTTATCTTCTTTATAAAAAATTATTCAAAACAAACATCCGTGAATCTAGGACTAATGTGCACTGAACGGGGACAGGCAGGGCTTCTTAACAGGTACCCTACCGTGTAATCTTCCTTTCATCTTCATTCGAAATCCCTTGGAGATTCAAGCTCCTCTTTACAAAAATATAAATTCTTCTAATTACTTATGTGTAGGATACATGATTTGATTTAGTCAAAGAGATACACAATAATGTATCCTGGCATTTATTTTCGTCTTTTGTGACTTGGGGATAGATGCTGGATTTTTGTCCTATACCTTCTTCTTCGTGTTTTTTTTCCCCCTTCCTTCTCTCCACTTTAAAAAAAAAAAAAAAAAAAAAAAAAGAGCCATTCTGGCAAAAGAGGAAATACCTTGAAAGATAAAGATGATGGCTTTTAAAGATTTTTACAAAGAGTTTGATGTTCTGTAAAATTAAGCTAGCTGCCCTGTGCAAAAATAGCTGTTTTTGCTTGAAGAGGAGAAGGTACTGAGAGAGTTCAGTTTTTGTTTTTTTAATTCATCCAAGGTCTCTATACATGTGTCCAGGCATGTACAGATCTTTCACTTCTAGCCCACAACCCTCTTGTATCCTCAGAGCCCAGGATTCAGGCTTGTCCCCATCCTCTCCTGAGTTCTTCCTCTGGCTGGCAGAGCCAGCATTGCCTGGCTTCTCTCAGAGTGCACCCTGTTTGCCCAATGATGTAAGGTTACTTCTTTCCTCATTAGCACAGAACACCTCCTGACACCATCACATCACCATTGTCCAATAAGATGCCACAGTGACCTTTCCATTTTAACACATAACTGAGAATTTAGGAGAGCTGATCTAACACTTTCCAGATTAAATGTCAAATTCTTAAAATTCAGATGGATTTGGAATCCACCTAGGTATATTTCCTGCTCCCATTCCCAGCAGTCTACAGAGTACACTGATTAGCAGTAGCATTTTGTAATATCACTTAAGGCTTGAGCGCCGTGGAGTTCTGCCAGTAATGTTTAATTCACTTATATGTGCCAATTCATCTCTGTCAGGAGCCTATTAATCTCTTCACTATTTTACTCTGTCCCTAGCCCCTATATAATGAGACACCATGATCCCCATTTGTGTAACCAAAAAACTTAGAGTCTCTCATAAATTACCTCGGATCCCACTGCTTCCAGTGACCAGAAAGCCTCAGTATTTCTTTTTCATATTTAAATCAATTTTGCAAGCTCTTTCCTTTAAAAGAATACACTAGAACTCCAGGGTACCAAATAGTGAAATCTTAGCCAAAGTATGGGATTCTGATGGGCTCTTTAACATACATCCCTCTCCCAAGGAAGACTTCCATATTATCTTCCATACTAACTGTTCCCACAGGCACACCCATTTGTAGGAAGGGAACCTTAATAAATATCAGCCTCTGACTCTGCAGTCAGCACAGTCATCTGTGGGCAAGATGTCAAAATACGTATTCCATTGCTATAAAAGTCAAGACCCCCTAACAAATAAAGGTCAGAGATATAAAATTAACCCCACTGATATGCCATTGGCATCTCTGTATGGTGTGATCTTGGGTTAACAGGAGAGTAACAGCTAAGTGACTGACTAGGAGAAATCAACATAGATTCAGGAGAGTCTGTCATTGTGTTACCACATAAAATTCACATATGTCTCTGCTACCTGTTCTACATTTTTTTCAGGATTGGAGCAAAACATCAGGAGCTAAGGGAAAAGCAGGCAAGAGGTCTTATTGATTATGCTACTGGTGCAGTTGGATCACTGCATGATATGGACGATGATGAAATGGACCCCAACTATGCCAGAGTGAACCACTTCCGGGAACCGTGTACATCAGCAAGTGTCTATAGGTCACCATCTCCACCTCGGGCTGGACCCCTGGGTTACCATCGGGATGGCCGTCCTCTCTCTCCCGAGAGAGACCACTTAGAGGGTCTCTATGCCAAGGTCAACAAACCATATCATCCACCGGTGCCAGTTGACAGGTAATATAACTTATTGAAAGACAAATATGGCTTTAATTCCGTAAGTTTCAAGTCATCTCTCCTGCTGAAGCCGATAAAAATATATCCTTTTAATCTATTAAAACTGAAATGAGATAGTCCCCTTGGTAAGAGCTAGGCTTTGACCCACCTGTAAGGTATTAGCCATCAAAAATAAAACAAAAAACCAGTCATAAGGTGGCATGAATGAATGGTAGTTGTTGAGGTCATGGTGCAACAGGGAGCAGTTTTTGAAGCGATATTGTGGCAGAGGACTAATGGTGAAACCTTTGAAGGAATAATGTCCTTTCTCCTACAAGTCCTACTGTGAAAGACTTATTTGAGAAGATGTCATGACACTGGGAGGTGAGGAGTCAGAGAATGGTGGCTTCCACGTAGGTATAATGGAGCTGGAATTACAGAGAGCTGCAGAGGTGCAGAGGACCTTGAAAAGCAAGGTTGGGATTTTACACTCAAGGAAAATGTGATCCTGTATAGATGTTCATGGATTATCAGAGGTAGAAAAGGAGATAATCTTGGCAATAGGAGTTTGATGAAGTAGAGAAAGATAAGAGGTGACAAGGCCAAGGATCTTTAGGCTTAGCAGCTAAGGAAAGAGATAATAAGACCATCTGTCAGTACAATTGAAGTAGGTAGGGAACAAAATGATTTCAACCCCACCTCCTGCCACAAATAAAATGTCTCATCTCTTGAAAGGCTGATATAAGAGAGTTTTAGTCAATATACATTGTTAGGTGACCCCTGGAATTACACACGCAAGGAATGAGTTGACTGACCTTGGCTTAATCTGGCTGCAGCTTGAATTCTGGAGGGAAGGGTGGCAGGCACAAAGAGCTCTCATTCTAGATGAAAAAAAGACTTGTTTTCCAGATTTCTTTTGGTCTTGACAACCACCCAGTCCCTATTAGTAACCAGCTTTTGTGAGATAGCATGATACATTGCATCTGTTTACCGTTTACATTTCCCCAGCTGGGTGATATTATGCACTTTCAATTAGGTTGGGGAGAGGAAGGGAAATCATGGCATTTTTATGCAGACTGTAAAGTGTAGCTTCACAAGACTGATTACCTTTCAGAGCCTTTCCAATAACCAAGTGGGAAGGAAGGAGCAATTTTTAATCCTTACTGTCAAGCTTCCAGGTTGATAGTATTAAAGAAAGATGGTCAAGTTTTTCTTTGGGATAAAATGAAAATATAAATTCCTATGACTGTGTGAGACAGCCCCAATAACTAAACTGTTAATTCAAACGACTGATTAAGAGTTGGCCTTTTCTTCTAAGCCTTCATCTAGGATTGCATTTTTATCATGTAAATGATAATACCACTCTTGAGTCTCTTCTGGCCCAGACCAAAGCCAATCTTATTTTCCCTAAATCAGACAGGTCTTCATAGCAATCTCCTTTGCATATGCCCACTGCTAGAATCCCAGCACAGAGGGACTGTTTCTAGGAACCTCCAAAGCCAATAATTCCCTGTACTAATTCCATGGAAATAAACACAAGACATTCTATTTAAAAAAAAAGTTCACTGGCCAAATGCATATGGAGAATTCTGGATTATGCCCCACCGAGCAGGTTTTCTTACTGCAGTCTTCATATCCCCAATATGCTAACATGCATTGTAAGCCTCTAAAAGGAGCATACAACAATCAGCACTATCATTTTCTAAATTTTTGTCACCTAACGCTTATTTTGTTTTTCCAGATCCTATGGTTATTCTTTGGAACAGGAGGAGACTCTATCCTAAGCTAATTTTCACCCATGTAGATTTGCCCAGTAAAGAAATTTCTTAGGGTTATGTTCACTGTAGCCAGTATAGAATGATATAAAAAAAAAAATGTTATTTACTCCCCAGCCCAGACAGAGGTATAAGTGATCGTCTTTCCTTTGGCTCCCATTGTATTAATAAATGATCTAAAGCTCTGTCTTCAGTGGAGTTTTAGTCACTTGTCATATTTTTTTGGGTAATAGATCAAAGTATGACTCTTTATGCCAGAATTATCTCTATTCTGTTCTTCTCTTTAATTATATTTGAAGATCATTCTGCTCCTTGTTCTTTAAGTCTTAAAATGAGCAGTTTTTGTCTCGGCACACCATAAGCGCTCGCTCATCATCATTGTTAATATTATTACTGTCCTTTATCATGAAATTCTCAACTTTCCTGGTATGCCTGGGAACAAGGTGAGTCTAAGAGGAGTGTTGCTGTGGGCATATCTCACATGGTGTCTGTAAGCAGGAACCATGAGTTCCAAGCCTACCCTATGTACAATTAGAGGCATGTCATTCATTTTGTCATCTGTTTGGTCTTTCATTCAGCAAACACTCATTTGGCACCTACTGTGCTCTAGCTACTGTAGTAAGTTCTAGGGAAGATACAAAGATGATTAAGAAGTGGCCCCAGTCCAGAGAAAGTTGTATTCTAGTTCGAAGGGGATTGACACATACGGAAATAGATCGTTGCAATATAATGTAAACAGAAGAAAAAGAAATTTTTCTAACTCCGCTGGTCAGGAAGGATCTTCAAAAGGGAGCAGAAATTGGACTGGCTCTAGAGGGATTAGTAAATATTGACCAGATCTGGTAGAAAAATTGTTTTCCTTATGGTATAATTAGCATATACAAGGGTAAAGTGGGCTGAAACAGCATGGCATGTTGCGGAAGCTCTGAAGCATCCAGAACATGGAGTGTGGATGGGAAAGAAAGTAATAGGAATAGGAAATGTGTCTGGAAAGATGGTTAGAGCCATATTATGAAGGAAGAGGTTCCGTCTTATGTTCTTATATATTGATTGGTAGTAGCTGTCTGGAAATCTGTGCTAAGAAGAGTTCTGAAGTTATACTGAAATCATGGTGTCTACCCTGGGCTCCAGAGGATGAGTTGAAGATGTGTGCAATCGGCATTTATTTATATATTGGCTAATCCCATGGACACTGGGAGCCATCAAAGTGTCATAATTGGGGAATGAGCTGATAGTTTTGTATTTGGGGAAAAATAGCTTTGCCAGTTTGATGGCAGACAAAGAGGAAGATGATTAGACTATAAGACAAATTAAGATATGATTACAGTATTGAAAGATGGGAAGGGCCTGGGATAAGAGAGTGGCACTGGATACAGGAAAAAAAAAATAAGAAATAGCCAAAAACTTTAGCAGAGACCACAGAGGTGAGGCTTTCAAATACTTCAGGGAGGCCAATAGAAAGGAAAATAAAAAGAGGATTTAGGATATAGCCACTAAGAGGTCTTCAACTAATTTAGAGAGAACAATTTCAGTAGCTAGATAGGAGCAGAGGGAAATTGCAATGTGAGGAGAATTGATAAAGTGGTAAGAACTTAGCAAGCTTGGTGATAAAGAGAGCATTGTTGTTACAGGATGGAAGAGGTTGCAACTTTGAAGTTCCTTACATAATAGTACAGTTGACCCTTGAACAATACAGGAGTTAGGAGCACTGACCCCCACCTCCGCTTGTAGAAAACCTGCGTATAACTTTTAACTCCCTAAAAACTTAACTACTAATAGCCTACTGTTGACCAAGAAGCCTTACCAATAACATAAACAGTCAATTAACACATATTTTGTATTTTATATGTATTATATACTGTATTCTTACAATAAAGTAAGCTACAGGAAAAAAATGTTAGGACAATCAAAAAGAAGAGAAAATACATTTATAGTACTGTGCTGTATTTATAAAAAAAAAAAAAAGTCTGTGTATAAGTGGAACTGTGCAGCTCAAGCCAGTGTTGTTCAAGGGTCAACTGTGTTTCAGAGTTAAAAAGAGAATTCAGAGACCATCCAGAATAGCCTTTTCATATTATTAAAGAAACTGAGGCCCAGAGAAGTTTGAGTGACTTGCCCAACATCACATAGCATGGAGTAAGGACTTTATTCTAGATTCCTTTTATGTTATACAATCTTTTCCTTACACTACACCATTATATAGACCCATACTCTCATTTCCTAGTTAAGGGAACTAGTACCCAGATAGGTGGATTGGCATCCATTTGGCTCCCAACATGCGAATGGCAGGTTAAATCTTGGACTTTGGAATGAGGCTGACCTGGGTTCAGTCCTCTTCCAGACATTACTGCATGACTTTCAGTAAGTTGACTTTTCTGAGATGCCATTTTTCATCTTCATGCATATAATTCAATAAACATTTATTGAATCTACTGAGTGCCAGGACATGAGTTCAGTGCAGAGCTCATCGGGGAACAAGGAGGGAGATGGGTACCTTTCTCTGGAGCTTTCAGTCTACTGGAGGCTACAAAGATGCAAACAGGTAATGAGAACACAGTGCGAAAAGTGCTTTATATGGGAAGCATAGGGTGCCTGGTGCAGCTGGAGCTGGGGGTGGGAGGCACAGAGAATGGCATGGGGGTGAGAGAAAGCATGGTGTGTTAGTGGAACTATAAGAAGCTCAGTAAAATAGAAACCTGAGTGAGAGAGTAAATGGCCAGAAATAAAAATGGGAGAGTCCAAGAGCTGGGCAAAAAGCAGAAGATATAGCTTTGGCAGGCTTTGATGGGGAGTTTGGACTTTATCCTGAGATGTGGGGCAGGATTGGGGTTAAGGAAGGGCTCACTAATGTGACACATAATCCTGGCCTTCAGCCTACCATTAAATGGCCATTTATCCTCACCTCCTTATTTGCTAAAGGAGGATTATCATAATAGCCTTACATGTTATAATGGTCAAATACAATTTTGCATTTTTCATTTTTTGGTATCTCTATATAGAACAAATCTCTATCTGTCCATGTATCTCTGTGTCACAGAGACATGTCATATGTGTGGCCCACAGTGGCTTCCTAACAGAAGCAACTAATTTCTGCCTCTTAACTCCCTGCTTCTCGAGGCTTGGCCCTGAATCTGCAGCCTTTCTAAGAAAAAGCTGGCTTATAAAGGATTCCTCTGTAAATGATGGTGGCTAAAACCAATCCCTATCTCTATGACAGAATCATAGGACTGGATTCTCGTGGTGCTGGTTCTCCCAGGATTCAAATATGACAGCTACTTATGGTAGAATGTGCTCATTTGTCACTGCAACACCAGCAATTAAAGGGCTCCCACAGCATAAGAACATGAAGGCTTTAGAACAGTCCCAACTAGGGGGAATAGAAGGTGTGTGTAGCACTTGACATGGCTGCAGTTTTGCATTCACTCACATGATGACTTGACATTCTTTACTAGAGGTTGCCAAATATATTTGATCACATACCCTAACTGTGAAAATGCTTTCGGGTGTTAACTCCCCAAAATATATGCCTTTGATTGTAAGTGACATACACTTACTTACCTTACTCATGATATTATTTTATGCATTATAGATCATATTGTAAAATACAGAAGTTAATAAGAGAATGAGACTTTTTAAGCTGTGGTAATAGTTCTATTTTCTTTCTCCCCTCAAATGTGCACACAGCCCATTTTAGAGACCACTGGTTTCCACTTCAGGATCCACAGGGATAGGGACCTTGTATGCTTTTGTTCATCATTATCTCCTCAGTTCCTAGAGCAGTCCGTACTCAATAAATATTTTTGGAATGAACGAATGAATCATTTGACAGAATCTTAGAGCTGATTGAGACTTTAGGGGGTCGAGTCTCACATCCCATCCATCAGAGGCATCTTCTCCACAAAATCCCTCACAGGATGTCATTTAACCCGTGTTGGCATACTTACAGTGACAAGAATTCATGAGACATCCCTTTTTACTTTCAGATTATTCTAATTGGTACAGAGGTGCTCACTTTGTATCCACCCAAATGCTGTCTCCATGTAACATTTACTATAGATCCTGGATTGACCTACCTGGACACAGAATCTAAGCCTCATTAGTAGCCCTTCCTTTGGATATTTGAGGTGATTGCTACGATCACCTTCATTAACAAATGTTTACTGAACTCCAAATATGTACCGGGCTCTATGTTTAGACCTGGCCTTACAAAGATGAAGAAAACAAGCACATAACCTTGAGAAGTATAATCATTTATTTAGTATAAACTCCTCTAGCAGTCCTAGTCATTTAAATTATAACCCATACCTGTAGCCTTCTTGGTAGCCATATTCTGAATATGCTCAAGTCTATTGAGTTTATGATTGCCTTCTGTTGCATGGCATGGAGAACTGGACACCATATTTCAGATATAGTGTGAAAAAAAGGCATAGAAAATCAATGAGACTCTTGCAAATCTTTTGATCTTAATTTGTTATTAACGCTGCCTTAATTTTTATGTCAGCTGTCATCATTGATGTATACTGCACTTTTTAAGTAAAAGCTCTGTTCTGTTGCTATCAATTTTGAGTTACTATCAAGCCAAATATTCCCAAATATATTGTGCAAAATCCTGTATTTTTACAATTATCTCTTTAAACATAGGATATTCTCTTTATCCCAGTTAAATATTTGCTTGTTAGGTTTAGCCCATTGTTGTAGCCAATAAAGATATTTTAAAGTATTGGTTTTTGTCCTCTAATATATTAGCTATCCTTCCTAGGTTTATACCATCCTCATATTTAATCATTATGGACTCATCCATGCCATTGATAAGATCGTTGATTAATGTCAAGTATAATCCCTGCAACTCATCACTCAAGACCTCTATTAATCAACACTTTTTGGGATGTTCAGTTAACTATCAATCCAGTCTACTGTTATTTAGTGTGCATTCTCCAGTTCATCTGTGAACATTGTGGAAGACTTTGTCAAATACTTTAGTGATATTAAGGTACACTGTTTTTGTGAGAAACTCTTGATTTACCAATCTAGAAGAAAGGGAATTACTTGTTCTTGGTGAATCCTGTAGCCTTTTTCTCTTCCTGATATTCACAAATAATGTGTCCATTTAGACTTAATTATGCAAAATAAGACTTTCTGTGGTCCAGTATAATACTAGGCACTTAATATCTGCTTATCAAATACTTACTGACTTACATACTACAGCTGTGAAATTAAGGTGGCCAACAGCACACAGCTCCTCAGTATCCCTGTTAAGAAACCTTGATTCCCAGCAGGTATTCATCAATGTTTGTAGGAAACTTCCATTGAGTTGTATTCCACAGATCATACAAAGAAGTTTAGAAACTGTCCTTACCCTCCAGGAAGTCAGTCTAACAGAGAAAACTACCTCATAAACAAATAATTACAGTATAATGTGTTCCATTAGAATAGAGGTATATAAAAGACGTATTATAAAAATTATGAAATTGCATATGCATTTAATTTGGGAAAGACCAGAGACTGTGGATTAGTCTTTCTAAGTAGTTGGCTCAAATATATTAATTTTTCGAAGCCTCAGTTTCCTCACTGTAAAATGGGGACAAGAGTATACCCTATTTCCTATGGATTGTTTGTAGAATAAATGAAATTATCCCAGTGCCTGGTTCAATAAATATTGACTGTAACAATTTAAGAAGGTCATTAGACTATGTATTATTGGACAATATTATATATTATTGGGCTAAGTATTAAGAAAGTTATTGAACTAAATACAACTATTTGGGAAGGCTATTGATTATATTTAGCTTCTGACCCTTAAAATCATGGGTTTGGGAACCTGTTAGATTCTGTTTCATGGTCACATAGTTGATGGTTAATTCCTAATTCTAGCCCAAACTCTTGCTGGTATATTTCAATCATAAGAATTAGAAGGTAGAAACAGAAAAGAAAATGAGGGTTTAAAAGGCATGAAAACTAGAAAACAGTTCAGATTCTTTTATATCAATCATATCATCTATATATGTGAAAAGCACAGTTATTACACATTTACCTACTCTGTCGATTGCTTGTTAAAAACCATTCCTACCTCATTAGATGTCCCTAAGCTTGTCATCAGAACTAATGCTGTCTTCCTGCCCCTTGAATCTCCATTTAGTTCGGGCTCGAGCTCATGCACAGTCCATAGGATGAACTAGCCCAATTTTCTGTGAGTCCCAGTAGAGCTATCATTAACAATAGTGTGTCAAATCATACCCTATTTGGCTGTAAACAACCGAAATCCCAACCGATATATTTGTCTCACCCTTTTAAGAATTTAGGTGGTTTGGGCCTCATTAAGTGACCTCTTTTCATTTTTCTCCTCTGCTTTCCCCAGTAGTTAGACTGTTTTTTCATGTTACATCATGATTCCAAGAAACCTGTTGCAACTCTAGGCTTTGGGTCCACTTTCCAAGGAGAAAGGGATAAATATGCCAGTCAAGTCCATCCCTTTGAAAAAAATCTCACAGAAGACCCTAACAACTTCTCCCTGGCAAAAACTATATTTAAAAGTCTCTTCTAGGTGCAAGAGGGTATTGAGAAATAGTATTTCATCTTCACTAAACAAAGACAAGGGAGAAAGGAGTTGCAAGTAGCTTGTAGGGAATCATCCTATGGCATCCACCACAAATAGATTACCTCTAGATGACTTGTCTTCTTTTGTTTTCACTTCTATTAATAATGCAAAAGTTATAGATTAATGCTACATAGCACTCTGTTCAAATATATTACTAACTTCCTGTGGGAGGCTATCCTTATTATGTAGACCCTCTTTCATAGCTGAGACAGAAATATTTCAGTCTGAGTAACTTCTAATATCACTTAAGTAAAGCAGGTGGAGGACATACATTCTTAGTTTTAATGACCACTGAAAAGTATGTTTTGGAAAATTCTAAGATAAGGGTGATGAAGGATAGAAAAAGTGTTAATAGGAAAGCTTCCTAGCCACCTAGCTGTGTGAACAGCTGGGTGTGAAAATATCTTGTGCTATTTGGGCAATGCAGGATAATTGATACCTAGTTTCTTGATTTCAGAGATTTGGCACCTCATTGAGGCACGACTCTGTCATTCACTGTTCATGCCTCTGTTGGTATGTGTCCCCACTCTCTCTCTAGTGATTGTTCCTTTTATTTCTACTTCAGTTTAATGGCTTTCTGCTCTCACGTCTGACTCACAGTTTTGCTAGGCTGTGTGTAGGAAGTTTAACAGTGATGACTTGGAGATGTGTTTTTAGTTTCTACAAACAGAGCCAACGTGATCTCATTTCAGTTTGGGAATCCCAGTGATAAATGCCATTTCCATAGAGAGTTAAAATTCATCAGTTGAGCAAAGCAATCAGTTTTTTTTTTTCTTAGAACATATTACCATCAATTTTTAAGTGACTTTTAAACAATAATGAGAAATCTCTTAATGAAACCATCTCTATGACCAGATAAGTGCTAATAATAACTGATATACCATTAACTCTACTTTCTTCCATCCCCACTCTTTAAAACTTGATGTTCTCATTAATTTTTTTCTTTTCCATCTTCTGAGAGCCCTACTCTTGGGATTATGCTAGACTTGTGTCTGCCTAAGTTGTCAGCTTCCAGGGTGACAAATGTAGATAACCTTCTCCTCTATTATACATGAGCTAGACAAGGAGGGTTGGTACTTAGTGACCATCCATCTGCAAGACCTCCACCCCCTTGCCATCTTCAGCCCTACTGGTAATAAGTGGACATGTTTGAGGAGTGCTTGCCAAAGGATTACTCTGATTTCCTAAAGCTGTCATTTAAGAACTGACTGGACTGTTTTTCAAACAAATGACCTGATCCTTAAGGTATATTTATCTAACTTATCCAGTTTACAAAGAGGAGGTGGGAGGAAGTGTGCAGAATTTCTTTAGACATATAAATAACACAAAGAGAATAGAGCTGATATTTTGGAATATTAATGGTGGCATGCTCTAATAAGGGTAAGCCAAAGATGCTGTAGGAGCTCCTGACAGGGCACTGAATGCAGATCTGGGTGGTCAAACAAGGCTCTTTGAAGGAATATATATTCTGACCTAAAGAACAAGCAGAAATCAATTGTGCAAACAGAAGAGCATGTGCAAAGACCCAAAGAGAAAACATGGTGCATTTAGGGTAGTAATTGCATATATCAGAAGATCTGGAGTGTGGTACATAAATTAAGCCAGCTGGAGGCAAGAAATGAAGATCAACATAAGCCATATTCTTAAAGGCCATATCATCTAAGATAAAATAATTAGTGTCTAGCTCAAGAGCAGCAGGGAACCCTTGAAATGGGGCTTTAGAGAGGCAACAGAAATCCTGTAGAGTAGGTATCTATTAAAACTCGATGTTCTCATTATTTTTTTTTTCTTTTCCATCTTCTGAGAGCCCTACTCTTGGGATTATGCTAAACTTGTGTCTGCCTAAGTTGTCAGCTTCCAGGGTGACAAATGTAGATAACCTATGAGAAACTGGAAGCTCAGAAAAATTAAGAAACTTGCCTATGGTGCCACAAGTAATAAGTGATCAGAGCCAGGATTCCAACCCAGATATGACTCCAAAACCCATGCATGAGCTTCCACCTATGCTAGGTTTTTTTTCAAACTGCAGGTTGTAACCTGTAAGTACATCTTGAAAACAGTGTAGTGAGCTCAATCAACACTTTTTTAAGAAAATAAGGTAGAAAAGATCATTACCTAGATTATAATAAGAATTATTTAATAATTTTTAATAAGATTTTATGTGTATGTAAAACATACATATGTGCATATCTACAAAAGGTATACATGTAGCTGAGTACTGGGACATGATGCAAAATGCATTTGTCACTATAGATTACAGTAGAAAATGGTGGAAGCCACTAAACATGTGCAAAAAGCATGCGTGTTGCTCCTTACCTGCCAGACATCCTACTGTCCCTCATTCATTCATTCGTTCATTCATTCCATTAAAAGAATAGTAGATGCCTATCATGTGCAAAGCACCGTACTCAAGGCTATGGAGGTACAAGGACATATCAGAATCCTTGGGTTTTGACCAACTTCTCTGTAGTAGTGCTAGCTTTGTGTTGATCTACCACACTTACTCCAGGCCTCTTGTGACCTGTGGTTTGCATTAATCTATTAGGCTAAGCCACATACCTTTTCATTACACAGTCTTTGCCAATGTTAAAGATAGATTCCAAAGTGCCCTCTTTATAAGTTCTGTATTTAATGCAATGTGTAATCAGGAATAGGCCATTGTTAGGTCAATTGCTTTCCTATATTTATCTTTTCAAACAATAAATAATCAGTGGGATGAGAAAGGGCAGTAACAAATAGTTTGAATGTTAGTACTCATTAATATCCAACATCTTAAAGAGATGTTTTAATATTTATATGCTGTGGAATACCCTCCCCTCCGGAGAGCTGACTGAGGATTGATATAAACCCATCCAGAAATAGAATTCAAGAGACGTAATCTTACACAGACTTTTAATTAATCCTGAGCAAGCACTCTGGATTCCCTCAAACTTGGCCATTACTCAGCTCCTCACTTTCCAAATTGCTAAGATCTCTGAGCACAAAGCTAGGAGGAATACTCTCTTCAATGCAAATGCAGTGGATTTTCTATATCAGGGTCAGTAGGTGGTCTGGGCCTGAGCCATACCCGTCCTTAGAGCAAAGCCTGACTGGATATTCTTATGCCACTTTCTCTACTGATTTTCCCACCTTCCCACTGGCTTAGTTTCCTCACCTCTAAAGTGAGCATAAGCATAGTGCCTACATAAGACTGTTAGAAGAATTTGACTGTGTGTATGTATGTATATATATATATATATATATATATATATATATATATATACAGCATACTATGTACATATAAATACAAAAAGCAGCATCTGTCAGTTAAGCATCATTTAAGTTAATATTATCTATGTTAGTATCTATGTATTTTATATCATCCTAACATTAAGATTACTATTAATCACCTAGGAATGAATTGAAGTTGGGTAGAAAATTCTAAAATGTTCTTCTCCATTTAGTAGATTTTTTTTTAATTTGGTGGAACATTTCTTGCCAACATGACTTCATGTATTTTTTTTCCTTTTTTCATAACCCTATGCTTATAGTTATTATATATAGTCCTATTTTATATAGTTATAATTATTTTTAACTCTTTATTTTGAACTTTTTATAAAGTCACAAGAAGTTGCAAATATAGTACAGAGAAATCCTTGTACTCTTCACCAAGTTTTCTCCAATAGCTGCATCAATATAATTATAGTACAACATGAAAACCAATAATTTGACATTGGTACAGGTGTGTATAGTTCTATGCCAATTTTATCACACAGGTGACCACTGCTGCAATCAAGATACAGAACTATTTCATCACCACAAAGGTATTCCTCAAGCTATCCCCTTATACACATCTTTCTTTCCTCCATCCCCAATCCCTGGCAACCACTCATCTGTTTTCCATCTCTGTAATCCTGTTATTTCTAGAATACTCCCTAAATGGAATCAAGTAAATGGGTAACTATGTGACCGGTGAGATCGGCTTTTTTCACACAACATGATGACCTTGAGATCCACCCAAGCTATTGTAGGTATCAATAGTTCAGTCCTATTTATTGCTGAGTAATATTTCATGGTGTGGATTCAATCATTTACCTATTGAGTGACATATTAGTTGTTTCTGGTTTGGGGCTCTTACAGATAGAGCTGCTATAAATAATCATCTACAGATTTCTGTGTGAAGAGAAGCTTTGTTTATTCTTTTTCTATCTGTTAGGACTTTTATTTCCTTTTGTTGCCTTATGGCACTGGCTAGAATTTCCAGTACTATGTTGAACAGCAAAGGTGAGAGCAAGTATTCTTGATTTGTTCTTGATCTTAAGAGAAAAGCATTTGGTCTTTCCCCCATTGAGTATGATGTTGGCCATAGGTTTTTCTGTAGATGTATTTATCAAATTGAGGAAATTGTCCTAATTTCTAGTTTTCTAAGGGTTTTTATCATAAATGTATGTTGAGCCTTATCAAATGATTTTTCTGCTTCAACTGATATGATCATGTGATTGCTCTCTTCTAGCCTGTTAACATGTTGGATTACATTTATGGCTTTTCAGCCATTGAACCAGCCTTGCATCCTGGCATAAAACCTATTTGGTCATGGCATATAGTTCTTTTCATATCTTAATTTCATTTGCTAATATTTTGATAAGAATTTTTGCATCTGGGACACCTGGGTGGTTTAGTTGGTTAAGCATCTGCCTTCGGCTCAGGTCATGATCCCAGGGTCCTGGAATTGAGTCCCACATTGGGCTCCTTGCTCAGCAGGGAGCCTGCTTCTCCCTCTGCCTAATGCTCCCCACTGCTTGTGCTCTCTCTTGCTCTCACTCTCTCTCTCTCTGACAAATAAATAAATAAAAATCTTAAAAAAAATTGGGGGGGGGCGCCTGGGTGGCTCAGTCATTAAGTGTCCGCCTTCGGCTGAGATCATGATCCCAGGGTCCTCGGATCAAGCCCCCCGATCGGGCTCCATGCTCAGTGGGAGGCCTGCTTCTCCCTCTCCCACTCCCCCTGCTTGTGTTCCCTCTCTCACTATCTCTCTCTGTCAAATAAATAAATAAAATCTTAAAAATTTTTTTTTTTGCATCTACATTCATGAGAGATACTGGTCAGTAGTTTCATTTTGTTTTCTTTTGTTTTGTACTCTCATTGGCTTTGGTACCAGGGTTCACTGGCTTCATTGAATGTGAAGGGAAGTGTCACCTCTTCTTTTTCTGGAAGAAATTGTATATAACTAGTGTTACTTCTTCTTTAAACATTTGGTAGAATTCTCCAGAGAAACCATCTAGGCTTAGAGATTTCTTTTTTGGGACGTTTTTAATGATAAATTCGATGCCCTTAATAATTAGAAGATTATTCCTATAGACTATTCCTATACTATTGTGTGAATTGTGGTAGCTTTCACTTTTCTAGGAGTTGGTTCATTTAAGTTGTCAAATTTATGTGTGGAGTTGTTCATAGCATTTCCTTATTGTTCTCTTTTTTTTTTTTTTTAAAGATTTTTATTTATTTATTGAGAGAGAGAGTGATAGAGAGAGAGCATGAGAGGGTGGAGGGTCAGAGGGAGAAGCAGACTCCCTGCTGAGCAGGGAGCCCGATGCGGGACTCGATCCTGAGACTCCAGGATCATGACCTGAGCCGAAGGCAGTCGCTTAACCAACTGAGCCACCCAGGCGCCCTCCTTATTGTTCTCTTGATAGGATGTTCTCTTACTGAACTGCAGAGTCTGTTGTAATATCATCCTCTGTTTCATTCCTGATATTTGTAATTTGTCTCTTCTTTTTTTTTACTTTGTGAGTCTTGTTGGAGCTTTGTCAGTTTTATTGATTTTTTCAAAAACCAAGCTACTTTGTTTTATTAATTTTCTCTGTTTTTCTGTCTCCAATTTTATTGATTTCTGTTCTTTATTATTTCCTTTCTTCTGCTTGGCTTTATTGGGTTTTTTGTTTTGTTTTGTTTTGTTTCTTAAAGTAGGAGTTTAGATTTTATATTTGGGCCTTTCTTTTTTTCTAATGAAAGCATTTAATGCTATAAATTTCCCTCCTGCTCTGCTTTAGCTGTATCCTATATATTTGGTATGTTGTGCTTGCATTTCATTCAGTTCAATGTTTGTTTGTTTTTTAATTTTCCTTGAGACTTCTTTGATCCATGAATTATTTACAAGTGTGTTGTTTCATTTCCAAATGATGGGAGACTTTCCTATTATCTTTCTGTTGTTGACTTATAGTTTTATCCCATTTTGGTTAAAGTTAAAATAGCTTCCTATGATTGTGGATTTATTAATTTCTCCTTTTAGTCTTGTCAATTTTGGCTTTATATATTTTGCAGCTTGTTATTAGGTTCACAAAATTTAGGAATGTCATGAATTCCTGTGGGATTGACCCTTTTATCATCATGACTCATCTTACTTTATTCCCTAGTAATGACTAGTGCTTCAAAGTCTACTGTCTGATATTGTTATAGCTATACCATCTTTCTTTTGCTTAATTTTTAATTAATATATATTTTTCATCTCTTTACTTTCAACATTTCTGGATCCTTATATTTAAAGTGTGTCTTTTATAAGAGACCTATAATTAAATTTGGTTTTGTTTTGATATCCAGTCAAACAATCTGTGTTTTAATTGTAGTATTTAGTCTGTTTACATTTAATGATACTGCAGATATAATTTGGTTTAAACCTCTAACTTATTCTCCATTTTCTACTTTTCCACCCATTCTATGTTTATTTTTCTCTCCTTTCTTCTTTTTAAAGTGTATTAATCAAGAATTTTGTATGATTCAATTTTTTTTCTTTTTTTACCTCTGTGAGTTTGTTATGCAATCTTATATTCTCCTTTTAGGTACCTTTATTACTCAAAAGATTATAATATACATTCCTGATTTATTGTATTTCAAAATAAATTAGTACTTTTATCATTTCCTAAATAATACATAAAACTTGGAATACTTTACATTTAATCCCTCCTACTTTTTAGGCTATGTTTTCATATATTTTAAATATACATATGTTTTGAGCTGTAAAGTATACTATAATTATTGTTTTATATGATAACTATTTTTTTAAGATTTTATTTATTTATTTATTTGAGAGAGAGAGCAGAGGGAGGAGCAGAAGGGGAGGGAGAGGGAAAGAATCTTGAGCAAAGTCCAAGCTGAGTGCGGAGCCCGACATGGAGCTCAGTCTCATGACCCTGAGATCATGACCTCAACCGAAACCAAGAGTCAGACTCTCAACCTACTGAGCCACCCAGGTGCCCCACTATTTGTTTATTTTAACTGTTTCTATTTTTCTTTATTTCTTTCTGAATATCTTTGTTTCTGTCTGGAATATTATTCCTTTTATCCTTTATAATTTCCCTAGTATTTCTTGTAATGTAGCAAATCCTCTCCATTTTTATTTCTTTATAAATTTTTTTTTATTTTATCTTTATCTTTTTGAGAATATTTTCTCTGGGTATATAGTTATCAGATCTTTTCTTCTTTTAATATTTTAAAAATATCATTCCCTTATTTTCTGGCTTTCAGTGTTTTCACCAAAGTCTGTTGTTAGCTATTCCTTTGAAGATACTTTTTGTCTTCAGTTGCTTTAAAATTTTTTCTGTCTTTGGTTTTCAGCAGTTTCAGTGCAATGTGCCTATGTGTGTGCATATATGTATGTGTTGCTGTGTTTAAAACTGGGTAAGGGTTTGTAGAGCTTCTTAAATCTGTTTTTCATCAATTTTGGAAAATTCTCAGCCAATATCTCTTCAAATATTGTTTCTGTCCCATTTTCTCTCTTTTCTTTTGGTACTCGATGCAAAAATATTAGATCTTTTTGTACAGGTACCTGTCTCTTGCTTTCTTCTCCTCCTCCTTCTTCTTCTTCTTCTTTTCTTCTTCTCCTTCTTCATTTAACCTGTAATTCAGTTGGGTTATTTTTGAATGCTTTGTCTTCCAGTGTACTAACCTTGCCTTCAGCTGCATCCAGTCTTCTATTAAACCCATTTATTGAGCTCCTAATTTTAGTTATGGTGATTTTCAGTTTTAGTGTGTCCATTTGATTTACCTGAGATTATACTTCTATGATGAAATTCTCCATCTTCACATCTTTTTCTTGAACATATTAATTACAGTTATTTTGAGAACCATGTCTAATAATGTAAATATCTGGATTAGCTCTGAGTCTATTTAAATTGTTTGATTTCCACTTTGTTTTCAGTCCTTTGGTCCTATCTCCTGGTATGCATTGATTGAATGCTAGACATAGTACTTAAAAATTATAGAAATAAACTCAGGCTGATGTTATCTTTTTCCAGAGGATTTACTTTGCTTTCTGACAAGCAGATTAGGGTCATATTGATTTATTCTAGTCTTAGAGTTAGATGACTGGAAGCTGGGTTTTAGTTGTTATAAGAGATAGCCTATTTATAATTTATCCTTACTCCTGGAATGTAGCCTTTTTGTATTCCTAACTGTAAATCTGAGTTGTTTACTCAGACCCTTCTTTCTTAGCAGACCATGGACTCTAATTTCTGTCTTGCCAATCCTATGAGAATGTCAAAATCTCTTCTCAGTCTCCAAGTCTCTTAGCCTTTAAGTCTGCTCATTTTTTTTTTAGCATCTGATTCTGTATCATTTATGAATTAGCAAAAGACTTGCAGAGAAAAGTGCCACAGAATATTAGGCTCAATTCAATGTGCTTATCTACTTTTCAGAATCATTCTTGGTCCCTCAAGTTCTGGCTCCTTTAGTTCTCCAAAGTCTCCAAGCAGGTTTTGGGGTTGTTTTTTTTTTTTTTTTTTCCTCTCATCTCTGTCCAGCTATTCCTGTTCTACTCATGAAAGTGAGAATATGGCAGAGTCTCCCACCATTACCAAAAATAGAACTCCCTTATCCATTTTTAATGCTAAGAATTAATGTTATGGTAATGTAAATGTATAGTCAATAGACTTTGTTGCTAATGGGCTACAAGAACTAATATATATGAAAGCCACTTGTATGGGGCCTGGTATATAGTAGGCACTCATAAATGATTTTAGATTTAAATTTAAATATATACTGATTTTGGAGAAGAGATTGGTCATCAGCATTCAGTTTTTGTCATGTTGGTCTTTCTTGTTGATGCCCCACAGAACAGCAGTCATTCTCTGCTCTTGAGCATTGGTCTCACGAACCTTTACCTCGGTAGCATTTCCAAAGGTTCTCTCTCCTCCCATGCTCTCCCTCAGAGACCCTGTAGGCCATCCTCACCATTTTGGTGACCACATTTAGCAAGAGGGAGGACAGGTTTGTCTTCTCCTGCAATTCATGCCTTGGTGTTCTTCCACAAAGAATAGCTAATCGGGCAGCGCTCCACTCCTACCACAGCTTCTCCCTGCTGCAGCTTTGTTCCTGCCTTGTTCTTTCAGCAGTGAGGCCAATGTTGGTGAAAGCTGGCAAGCGTCTTAAAAACTGGTTTATCTGGGTACTTATGTGAGTGAAAACTAAGAAATGCCAAGAGAAAGAAGCAGAACTAGATCTAAGTGTCCTAGAAATTTGGGACATTATAGTACCAAAAGGCTTATGTGTGCTTAATTCCAGTCTTGAGTCTGGAAAACGACTTTCACAAGTGTATGTGATTTCCGAGTCTCAAAACTAATTCACTGGAAAACAAGAAATGTAAAACAGTAGACCTCAGTAGTAATTTTCAGATCATTTCAGTCTACATGCGGTTTTGAAGAGGCTCAATTCATAAATTTCCTTTTGGGTCATTTTTTTTCTGTGAGAGAATTTCTCCAAACTTAGCTATTTCAAATAAAGTATGCCTAGAGTCTGTTCAGATGTGAGTTTTAGGCTCTAGAAGCAAAATATTTATGAGGATTTTCAAGACTAAGGATGATGACAGTGATGATGATGGTGATGGTAGCTCATAATAGTATTTATTTAACACCTAATATATGCTCAGTGTTAAGACATTTTACATATATTGTGTTGCCTCTTGAGCAGTATTTAACTGTCTGTTTATTACTTCTCTTGAAATTATTATCTTTCTCCTCATGTTTTCAAAGCATAGAATTTGAAGTTGGGTATAAATCCTAGGTGTATGTCTTAATTCTACCACTCTGTGGTCCTTGGCCACAGTATGTTAACATCTTTGAGCCTCTCTTCACCTCTAGGGTGAAAATGATTCCATGTCTCATAGGATAATTGGACACTTGAAGAGTTAATGTGTGTCATGCCTGCAGCATGGCCTCAAATTGAGTGTTCAAATTTTGGTCATTTTTTTCTTATTTTTCTACCACTATTGGTTAAGATGCCCTCTCTTTCACTAGATCAGTCAGGTGAAAAAGTAGAGAATAGAAATATCTAAAAATACAAGAAAAGGGGAATCCAGGAACCACTGAAGATGTGTCCTGAACCAGTTTAGCTCCCAGGCCAGGGCTTAGGAAACATGATTCTTTAACACTCATGTGAGTTCCATAAAATTTACTGTTTAATAATCCCCATTCAGCTTTTCTGCACTACCTGGGGAGGGGTCCCTACGGTGTTGTTTTGCATTCCCATCGTAACTTAAAGGGAAACTTTCACAATGTCCAGAGCCCTTGATCCCCTGCAAATGAAGAAGGAGGATGTTTTCAAATTCCTTGCAGCAGGAACCCACTTAGGTGGTACCAGCCTTGACTTCCAAATGGAACAGTACATCTACAAAAGGAAGAGTGATGGTATCTACATCATAAATCTGAAGAGAACCTGGGAGAAGCTTCTGCTGGCAGCTCGTGCCATTGTTGCCATTGAAAAGTCAGCTGATGTCAGGGTCATATCATCCAGGAATACTGGCCAGCGAGCTGTGCTGAAGTTTGCTGCTGCTACTGGAACCACTCCTATTGCTGGAAGCTTCACTTAACCCGATCAAGGCAGAGATCTGGGAGCCGAGACTTCTGGTGGCTACTGATCCCAGGGCTGATCACCGGCCTCTCACAGAGGCATCTTACATTAACCTGCCTACCACCGCTCCGTGTAACACAGACTCTCCCCTGCACTATATGGGCCTTGCAACAAAGGAGCTCACTCAGTGGGTCTGCTGTGGTAGATGCTGGCCAGGGAAGTTCTGCGCATGCGTGGCACCATTTCCCATGAGCACCCATGGGAGGTCATGCCTGATCTGTACTTCTACAGGGTCCCGAAGAGATTGAAAAGGAAGAGCAGGCCGCTGCTGAAAATGCTGTGACCAAGGAGGAATTTCAGCATGAATGGACGGCTCCAGCTCCTAGATTCACTGCTATTCAACCTGAGGTCGCAGACTGGTCTGAAGGCAAGCAGGGGCCCTCGGTGCCTCTTCAGCAGTTCCCTCCTGAGGACTGGAGCGCTCAGCCGGCCACTGAAGACTGGTCCGCAGCTCCTGCTGCTCAGGCCACTGAATGGATAGGAACAACTACCGAGTGGTCTTAAGCTGCTCTTCCACAAAGGCAAACAAAATGGAACTAAGGTTGATGGGAAATAAGCAGTTTCTAAAAAAAAAGAAAAAAATCCCCATTCATTCAACAAATATTTATTGAGTAAGATTTGGACGAAGGAAGTCCTTACTGTCATGGAACTTAAGATAGACTGGCAGAGACAAATATTAAATAATTATAACCACTCCTTAATTATAAGTACTACTAAGGAGAGGCACAGTGTGCTATAAACATATTTGACATTGTGAAGGATCAAGAAAGGATTAACTGAGAAAGGGACATTTAAGTTGAGACAAGAAGAGTGAGTAGTTAAGAGGAGTTTGGTGGTAAAAGGGGAATGAAAGGCATTTCAGACAAAAGAGCAGCAGGGGGAGAAAATCCTGATGTGGAAAGGAGCTTGGCTTATGTGAAGAAGTGAAAGAAGTTCCTCTTACTGACACCAGGTAGAGAACAAAGAGGTTTAGTAATCGGATGCATTCATCAGTCTGCATGGTACCTTTCCTTCGTTGGACCAAGAGGTATGCCCTAGCACAGATCACAACATAGAAAATGTTTCCATTTTTTCCACCACATCTGAGGGTGCCCATCACTCTCAGCTTACTCAGGGACATGCATCCTCACTCCCAGAGACCTAACCCATTTCCCACATATCACTCACTCTCAGGGCTATGAGATCCCTTATTAATCTGATACATGCATGCTTCTGCAGCTAAAGATCAACTTTGAAGCATCCAAGGTAATGGTTCTCAAACTTGAGCTTGTGGAATCACCTGGAAGACTTGTTGAACCACAGAGTTTCTGATTTAGTAGGTCTGAGACAGAGCACTGAAATTGACATTTCTAACAAGCTGCCTGGGGCAGTGATGCTGCTAGCTGGCTTCCATACCAGGTTAAGTCACTAGGTTAGGGTGTCGTCCTTCTTTCCACAATTTGCCAGTCACCTTTGGTTCCTTAACTCAAAGGAAAATTGCTCAGGGAGTTTTTGAAGTGAACATACTAAAATCAAAACTAAACTCTGAGGGTGACTACTACATCTGCCTAATGGGACTATACCTTTTTGTGAGCAAGACCGACCTGAAAGAACTGCATTCCCAGAGCTTAGCACAGAGTAGGTACCCAAGACACGATTGTTCAATGAATCAGTGAAGGAATCACAGAATGGATGTAGCTTAGCGGATTTTATACATTAGTCTTTGGAAAGCTCTCATGATTCCTTGCAGCCTGAAAGGTCTTCTAGGAGGATAAACTGTCATTCTCTTGGAATCCAGCCTCAGAAATTGCAGAGTCAAGATATGCTTGTATTTTAAGTACTTACTTGGATTAAAAACTGAATTGCTAACAGGATTACAAAATGCCAAGTTTGCTGAGACTCAAATTGTTTATGCACATGTTTGGTTCTAAGTTCTTTCGTCAATCAGTACATTTCTGTTTCTAATTACAGTCAATGTTTTTTTTTTTTTTTTGACACCTGCACATGAATTCTCAGTCAAAACCAGCTTCAGTAATTTGCACAGGTATAATATAACTAAAATGAGGCTCGTAACCACCGATGTGTCACCTACACTACGTGTCTAATGAATTCAGAGGTGTTGTACCTCAGTTCACATTGTGATTCAGAAAACGGTCTGCTATTTTTCCCATTTTCACTCCCACAGTGTTGTAAAACATTTTTAATGAACACTCTTAACAATTTTCCTCATTCCAGGAGCATGGAGTTTTAGTAGATGATGCAACATAATTCTCATTTGTGATTCCTTATTTATGCCTGTCCTTGGAATCTCTGTATTTGAATACTAGAAAAAGAAAAATGCCCAAGATTACCATAATTCTCCAAAATGTAATGTCTGTTACTGCCACCAGTCAAATCAGTTACAGACTCATAGTCTAGTGCCTGAAGTTTGGAGGTGGTTTTGATGGGGGCTAGCCATCAAATCTCAGATAGGGACCAGGCACTGACTCACAGGTCAAAGCCTTCCATGTGCTGTGATGAACTATCCTGAACAATTCTGCACCCAGTTTTTAACTTGGTCCCTGACCCTGGCTGACACCTGTAAAATTGCAAGTAATTTCTCTGTGGGCTCTAATAATCAGAGGCCTAGTTAGAGAAGAAGTCATTTCAGCATCAGCTGACAATTATTTTTTTGCCCTGAATATCCTTCCCTGCCCTCTTATTTGGTTTGAACTGACTCACCTAATTGGGGTCAACCACTGAAAAAGGATGTGCTGCTGGATTCGTTTCTGAATGCCCCATGCTAAAGCATGTCTTGGGGATGACATCTCTTATTTTTCCTAAAACATAAAAATTGGAGAATTTGAACAATGGATGCAAAATATCATTGCAAGGGTGTAGTCAATAAGGAGAACTAAACTGAAATGGGAAGGTTCTCACACCTGCATCACCTTTGGGCATCCAGAGTAGTCGGGGCCTGGCCAGACACTGCCTCCGGGCGTTTCAAAAGGCAGAATGATGTCAGTGTTAACATTTCACTGCACATTAATTCTTTTAAAAAAAAAACAAAACAAAAAACCCTGTCATTTAATTTAAGTGCTTATATGCATATGGTTAATTAAGAAGCCAAAATTGGCTATAAGCTTGGTGAGCTCTAAGAACAGGGAGAGAGAGATCATTATGCTTCTGCTCATGGTTTAGCTATTTGTGAACCAGCTGATAATGTGCAAAATTAAGATTTCGTAAGTGGCATTTTAAATGAATGGTTAATGGCTGAAGATTAATTAAACAGTCAGAGTTGCTGAAGAAAAGCTGTTAAAAAATTATGTTTATAGGCCAGTCACTTGCATGCTGAACTGCAATCCTGATAGATTGTGGCCTTTCTGTTTACCAAGAGAGCATTTTAACAAAGCAGGCCTCCTGAAGTAGGGGAACCCACCCCTCTCACACACCATGCAGCCACGCAGTGGCCTCAGGGATGTTCCTTTGGAATAAAAGCTGCCAAGATGGAAAGCAGACTAGAAAAGTGTTATATTGAGGGATATTCATCTAAAACCTTCATCCCAGGTAGCCAGGCATATTTTATTTTTCTACGCGTTGCAAGCTCTGAGTTAGAGTAGGCAGAACCCATGGGGTTTTTAAGAAGCTACTCTAATTCTGTAAGAGAGGCAAAGAATTGCAGGATATTGTTTTCAACCTGGAGTGGATACTTCTTTAAGTCTGAAACTGCTAGCCCTCTTGGAGGTTAAAAAAAAAAAAAATGCATTTTGTACCTCTCACTCTACCATGGGTTCTTTGGGGAAAGGTTTACTTTGTGCATGGGAGGCATTGGAAAAAATATTTTTTTAATTCATTTGTCATAGCTCAACTCAATAAATATTGAATAAATGAATAAATGAATGAGCTACCTCAAAGTTGTGTGTGGGAGAATGTCAAAGGTTTTTTTTAAATGCCTTCCCATCTGTGCAATTAAATGTTCACCCTCCTCGACTTCTGCACCAGGTATCTGTGTGTGCCTATGCAGAGACAGTGTCCCAGCGTCAGGGACCATGTCGTCTAGTAGAGAAGACACAGGCATGGCAACAAATAAATCACAGCCATGCTAAATACAGTCAGAGGGGTCAAGGAGGGGAGTTAGGAGTCTAGGCAATGGCGGGTGGGGGGTGCGCAGTCAGGAGTGTATTTTCCTATAAATTGGAAAGGAAATTACTTCTACCTATTTTGTAAAAACACTAACATCAAAATGTAATTTTTCTTTTTGAGTTGACTCGTTTCAATCCCCTGCTCCCAGGCAGAAGACCCACATCATGCAGGCCAGACAGTTGTGTCTCCTGTTTAAATGTTCCCTAGAGAAGGAAATCCTGCAGCCTCCCTGGGTATCCTGTTCCCAGTGTTTAATCACCCTTCCAATCAAGAAGTTAATCCTATTTCCTCTTCTCCAGCCTTCTTTGGCTTGGTGGACCCTGTAAAACACCCAGGAGACTCCTTGAAAGCCTTGAGAAGTTAATTAGTCAACCCTGGGCTGCTTGAGGTTCAGCGGTGCACCTTGTCGCGATGAGGCTGTGTACGTGACCATTGCCATGGTATGATTTTGTTAGATCGCTAAGAAGTCAGAATCGTTTTCCTCCTGGTCTAAAGACAAGGAGAGCCACTGGACATTTTAGCATGTTTGAAAGAAGCTGTTTTATTACGTTTTCAGCTACCTATTGAGTTAGACACCACTGAAGCTTGGCCTCGTGTCCTATAACTCAGAAACTGAATGGTATATGTTGATAAGTAATAAAACTAAGGATGATTAATAACAGCCAACACTAAACATTACTGAGAATTTGCTATGGCTGGACGCTGTACTGATTGCTTTGCATGGATCATTTCACATCCTGACCACTTGACAGGGTGGTACTACTACTGTCCCCAAGGTACAAATGAGGAGCCCAAGTTGCCGAGAAGTTGAGGGACTGGCCTGATGTCATCAGGGATGGGCCAGGATTTATACCTAGTTATAGGTATATGAGCCCAGAGCCTAGACACTTAACCACCGTGCTATGTTGACCACTCTATTCATTTTTAGAAATTATTTTCTTTCCCCAGAGTTCTGTCTCATTCTGGACTCTTTTTTTCTCCCATGTGTCTGAGGTCCATCTCTATAAACTTTGCTTGTGGAAGGTAATAGCACTGCTGAATAATAGTCCCCAGGCCAGCCACAGTCCTCGCTGCAATTATGGGCAGTTGAGTGGCAAGTCCCTTCCCCTTGAAAAAAAAAAAAAAGGCAGTAGTGGTTTGCTTTAGAAAAACTGATAATTCAAAGCTTTTCCATTCCGGTGAAAATCGAATTGATGCAAAAGAAAGAAAACAGGTACTTCTGGGAGAAAACCTGTGCTGTTGAAAGGACAGGGTAAAAACTGTGTTCACAGACGCCAGAAGCATCCGGGGAGCAGTGATGTCCAATAATTGTGGCTAAAAGCTGCATTAATTGACCAGCGACGGGTTGGAAGCTACCTCCAGCCAGGATCCCTAACTCGCTGGTGCTCTTTTCATAAGCAGAGTAAGAAGGGGGAGGTCACCTTCCATGGGGTTTTCCAGACAGAAAGGAAGCAGCTGTGACCGAGAAGCCTGTTTCTACAAAGGAAGAGCTTGGCTTTTCAAACCACTGCATTCAGATCACCAGGGGGTCTTGTTAAAATGCAGATTTTGATTCCAGTGGGCCAAGGTGGGCCTGAGGTTCTGCATTTCTAACAAGTTCCCCCGGTGACGGTGAGGCTCACCCTGCTGGTCCCGGGGAACCACACTGTGATTAGCTGGGGTGCGGACTAGAATAAGGCAGTGCTTAATTGGTATTGATTTTTTAAATCCTGTAAAATAAATATGTGGCAAATCTCTTGAAAACCTTCTGAAGTTTCTTGAAAACCTTCTGAAGTTTCAGCTGTCCTCATACCTGTGAGTTGGCCGAGAAAGCTCATTCCTTTACAGGCCAGAATATTCCTTGTTCAGCTTCCGTTTCTTGGAAGGGAGAGTATGGCTTTCTGTTTGTGTACTGGTATCATAAATGCAGCCCTCGGCCTCAGTGTCCACGTGTTGACCTCTTGCTGGACTCCAAGAAGCCTCTCGAACCTTAGCAACATGCTCTGTCTCCAGTTGTGAATAGGCATAAATTTGAATTTCTTTCCTCAAGTGCTGTTACAAACCTGCCCAGAAAAGTTTTACCACTATAAATAAGTAATCCATTGTTCCCACCACACCCCATTCAATTAAGAGTCTCCAGGGCTCTGCTTATTCCATCATTTGATTTAAAGGTAGTTATATTACAATTATGTATTATTTGTGGACTGGTAACATTTATAACTAAATTCTATCTTAACTCCTCTGATAAAGGATATCATCCTCATTGACCTGCACCCTGAACAAACACAAAAGTTTCTAGAGTATGTCCTTTTGGATGTTTTGTTCAAATGCCAGTATTTTAGATTAAATTATGTATTCCTTTTTTTGAACAACAACAACAAAAGTTGACACCACTAGAACCATTTATAACAGTGAAGAGAGAAAACAAGAATTTTTTTTCTGGGGGTTGGGTTGCATTTCAGTGTATTTATTAATTATGGAAAATGCCACTGAATCATAATAAATGGGAAGATGTTCTCAATTAATGAGACTTTCTTCTCTATGTGGGAAACAGTCAAATCAAGAATAGAATCCCTAAGCCCAACCTGATGTCAGGACAGTGGGGCTGCTTGACCTTAGTTTAGAGCAGCTCTGTCCAACAGAAATATAATGTTAACCACATATTTAATTTTAAATTTTTAGTAGCCTCATTTAAAAAAGTAAAATTAATTTTATAATATATTTTATTTAACCAAATATATGCAAAATATAATTTCAACACGTGTCCAAAACAGTTATTATAGAGCTATTTTACACTCCTTTTGTCATACCAAGTCTTCAACATCTGGTGTGTATTTTACACTTTACAGCCCTTCTTAGTTTGGACTAGTGCATTTCAAGTGTTCAATAGCCACCTGTGACTATTGGCTGCCATATTGGACATGCCAGAATCCCTTCAGCATACTTTCAGTGGTGGCTGATGCTTCAGTTTGAAGTTTTCCAGATATGGAGTCCAGGGTAATGGGCAGACCCTCTCATTTAAGGCTAGCTCCCGTGGCAGAAAACTTTTGCTTGTGTTAAACCCCGACGTGCTGCTAGGTAAGGACCACTTCCCCTTCTTTCACAGAGTTTACAGGCTAGAGTAAGAAAAAGACATGGAAACAATACATTTCCATTCCCAGGGAACAGACAAATCTGCAGCTCTACCTTAAGAGGTACCCCAACTTAAGTGTCAGCTGCTATGCAGTGAGGTAACCTCAAAATGGGCTGAGCTAGACAAGGCGCAAGTCTAATCATATCCCAGATCTGTCCTTGTTTTGCCTGGAAGGAAGACAGAACCAGTGATCTAGTTCAGCCTACAAGGCTCTACCTGAGACAGAAGAATGGAGCCTGGCCTTCAGACAGGAGTACAGGTAGTCCCCGCGCGTAAAGGTTTGTCAGCAGCTAACTCAGGCAGAAGGTAACTAATTACAACAGTATAACACCCATGCGATTCTCATTTAACTGCAATCCTTCCTCCCTCACCAGTGGTATTCATTCTAGCCAGGAATAGTGAAGAAAGTGCTTTAGAGCCGAACATTCTCTTTCCTTGGGTTTAACTCTTATTCTTGTTAAACTGATCATCCTTTCGAGATGTCATGTCTCTAGGATTTCATAATGACAGACTTGGTCTTCACTTAATTAATACCCACTTTTAATTACAAGCCTTTCTTGCCTACTGTTGCTGCAATTTTGTGACTATGACACGTCAACATAGAGCACCATTATTTACCTACTTGCTCAAGCTAGAAATCTAGGGTTCTTTCTTGAGGCTTCCATCTCCCTTAGCCCCACACCCAGACTCTTTCCCAGGAAGATCCATGAGAATGGATCTCTGGTAGCCAATGGTAGCTTTGGTTGTCATGTCTGTACTCTGCATTTCCCCAGTGAGAAAATGCTGTGGGGCCCAACATTCTTACAAACTTCTCTTGATCCATTGTGCTTTCCCTTTGACATCCTGCTCTAAACTGGACAAGGCTCAATCTGGGATGCTATAGTGGCTGAACTAGGGAACATTTTCTTCTGCCCCCGACATGCATTGCCTTCTACAAACACCTCTCAAAATACAACTCTCTATTTGACACTTTTCTTGTCCCTATCCTCCCAACTTTCTAAGGCCCCCAGCCTTAGTTGGTTGACCCAAGACCATTGCTCTAATTGACCATAGTGCCATTTCTCTCTGTACCTGTTTGTATTGTTTTGGTTTTGGTTTTGGTTTTCCAGGTGAAGTCCTTTGTGTTATTCAGAATTTAGCCCAGACATCATTTATTTCCTCAATGAGATCTTAAAGCAGGAACTATATTTAATTTCTAATCCCAGCACAATCCCTAAGGCATCTGGTATTCAATAAATATGTATTGAATAAATGAATGAATCCAAGTGGCTCCACTCTTAGCTGCATGACTTTAAGATCACAGAACTTTCTTGTCACACTCTTGGGCTGGCCAACCTCCCAGGCTAAGATGACTTGTCTGGCCTCCTGGTCAGCACAGCCTTCTTCTGGTTGTCTCTCCTCTCCCATCTGCTCTGATGCTTGAGTTTCAGTGATCCCGCAGGTTTCTCCTGGTCCTTGTCTCTCAAGATTGGGGTGCCATATCCTACTTCTGTTCTGTCAGAAAATGCCTCCTCACCAAGTTCCCCTAGTTGAAAGACTTCCCAGGACACACAAGTCACTGTTTCCTCCATCTGGTGTCTGCCTCAAACACTTCCTAAGGGCACAAAGAGTAGTTACTATTCCGAAGCTACAGTCAGCCCAATATGGCTGCTCCACCAAGAGAAAAGGCTCTTGTTGGCAATTACATTTTTGTAACTCTCTTTCCCATACTTAATATTTGTCACTGACTCTTATTGATCTCTAGTCACCTCTACCGTTACATTCAGAGAATTTTGCTGGAAATGAACACCAAACTTATTGACCTCTAGTTTTGTAGAGTTTGCTTTGGCCATTAAAAAAAATTGGCTGTGATTCGCTCACCTCAAGTGTCTGGACACTTCTTCCATGGTCTGTAATTTCTCAGAGATACCATCTATCCTTCTAGGTGCACACCTCCCAGCTCTTTCAAAGCCGTGGACATAATTTGTGAGTACTGGCAACTGGGATGCCTTTAAAGCATCTTGGATCTTGTATTTTCCTCTCCCTCCTACCATCGTTTTCTTTTCTGCCTCTCTTCTGCCTTCCCTTGATGGAGATGTCAGATAGTCACTTAATGTCTCTGCATCTTTCCCCATCTGTAAAGATGGGAGGGTGGGACTAAGTGATCTCAGCACTTCTTTCCAGCTCCAAAATTATATGGTTCTGCGATTCTTTAATGGAGGCAAAATAGGAGTTCAGGTTGCTCTGCCTTTTCTCTGGTGCTGATATCATGTCAAAGTATCTCCTCCCAGCAGTGGCCTGTCCTTTCTTATTCCTCTCCACAGTAGCTTTAATAATCAAATAAAAAATAAATCCTTAATGTTATTATCATTTGTTTTACGAGGCCCTTTAGCTCCCTTTGAGGTTCGCTTCTCTGACCATCTCAGACTTCTTTGATACCTTCTTTGTTAACCATAGCACCAGGGATCCATCCTCATGCTCCCTGTGCTCACTGCTGCAGGAATGCTTCACCCTAACCCAGATTTCAAGAATTAAAACATTAGTGCGAAGCTCTCTAAGCTCTCACACTGGAAATCTCTTTTGTCTGTTATCCAGGTGGTCCTGTCCTTAGATAATGAGAACTTGGGTTATGAGATTGTAAAAAGCTTTTGGCAATGGAATTTTAGACACACACACACACACACACACACACACACACTTTGTGATATTTCCCTTACAGCAATTGAATATCAAAATTTGTAACTTATGCTATTATAAACTTTACTTGTTTTTACAGAAATGTTCCCTTAAAAAAGATAAAAGAGAATCTCTTTCATTCAATAATAATATCAAAACCTTTCAAGGAAGGGCAAGGGCTATGGAATATAGGAATACAGGCAAGTCATTCTCAGTATTTCCAGGGCAGTCTCCCCACCCCTCCCCCTTTCCCACTTAGGTTCTCTGGCCTAGAATCTATTGAAGATGTACCCATAAAACTGATGAAGTTTCAAACAGCTGTGGGCCCTGCCTTCTGAGTTTATAGGGTCCTCTGTGTAGGACCTATGTAGGATCTATAGTTGTAGAGAAGTTAATGTTTGGGTCTATACTAAATAGTATGAAAAATTGTATGGCATTTACCATCAAATCATGGGAAACTCTTACATAGATTTCTTAACACCCTGGCCTATAAGAGACAGGGGGCATGAAAATATTCTTTAAAACAAAATCTGTTGTGATTTTTCCAGCCCAGGAATGATGTGTATCAGATATCAGAAGGGAGCATTGATCCTTGTAGTCTGACATTTGACAAATTGCAAGTTGTATTCTTGATCATACCCTTTAATTCAGAGACTAGGAGTGTTGTTTACAGTTTCGTCTTTGTTGGTGGATCCGTGTGGATGCTTGCTGTTGGCCATGGTAAGGTTGCCCACATATACCTGTGGGGCCACAGGTACAGGAGAAACATAGTTTCTCATTTTACATTTACACACTTCGTTTTATGTAACCAGAGCTAGGTTTTCAAATCCATATATTCAATCTCTGTTTCTACATACATTGTTTTTCTTAAGTTACAGGCATTAGCTTACACAAAAAGGGCATGATCAGTGAAAACCTACTGTTATTTTCTAAGTTTAAAAATAGTAACCAATGAGAAACTCCCTAGAAAATACCTTAACCATTAATTGGGCAAAACAGTAACATTTAAGGTAACATACTGTATCGTCCATTTGTGTTCCAAGTGAAATGAAACTTTATTTTGATTGGGACTGTCACAGATAATTTCTGCGTGTAAAATACATCCAGGGACAGCTTTCAAATGGAGTTGTCAGTTTTTGTTTAGCGGGCAGGAGACTCTCCATTGTTGTCAAACCCTCTTTACAAAAGCATCACTAACCCAGTGATACACAGTTGTAGAGAAGAGGGAATCGTCACTCAGCTTACTTGGAACAAAAAAGAGCAAGGTTGGTCTCTGTCAGCATTCAGTGTGTCTGAGGGCTCTTTTGTTTAGCTGGGCTTCCCTCTAGCCAGCAATGCTTTTAGAGTCTTGGAATTAGATTTCTTTCTCTTGTGCTGGTTTTTGAAAGGTGTAAATAGATAAATGCATATTGTTATTCTCTGAAGGTAACATAGGATATGTAAACTGTATAATTTGAGTTGTCAACTCAACTCATGAAGTCATGGAAAGGTCAGAAGAAAAACCAAACCTTCTCTGGATTTACACACACATATCTCACACACACACACACACACACACACACACACTTTCTCTTTAGTGCCTTTCAAATTTGTCCTCATTTTCTTAATAGAGCCAAGATGTTAACTTTATAAAGAATCAGTAAAATAATATAGGATAAATTCTGTCCATTGTTAAAACAATGAAGTTTTGATTTTGGAGTACATAGGGGCCATCATATTGAGTTTTATAATAAATATTTTGTGTCATATAGAGTGCGATGACATATAATATATGATATAATCTGTATCATAAAAGGGAGGCTAAACAAATTACGTTGATTTCTATGTGTTTGTCTCTCTCAAGACCTCACCTATTACATTCCCAAGGAATAATAATTCTCTATTCTTAAAACTTACTCGCTGCTTAAAATTCCCAGAAGCAGAAGCCAAGTGGGGTAAAACAAGATGCTGAAAAGTGGCCCCATAGTTCTCAGGTTCTGTGGAACACCATTTGAAACCTTGGATAGTCCTCAAACATATAGTGTAGCCAAATAAATCGAGGGAAGGATGAGCTCTAGACATCCCTTCCAGTCCTAGGATTCTCTGATGCCCAGAAGGGGGAAGGGAGACGAGTGAGAGTATGAGAAGTTGAATAGAGGGAAAAGAAAGGGACAGAAATGAATAGAAAAATGGACAGTTCCTTGGAGTTGAGGAAATGGCAACCAATGACCAACAAGTTTTAAAAAGAAAGAGAATGAGCAAAAATGAGAGTTGAAGTGACCCATCAGAGCCAGAAGCTTGGCATTTTTTACAAATGCCAGTTACTCCTTGAGAAGCTTATAAAAAAAAGAGTTCTGGGCTAGGAAGTCTCCCATGATAGTTTTCCCACTATATAATCCCCCCATAGTCTCCCATTATAATCCACTCCCATGGTAATTTTCAACCTCTAAAAAACTCTCCATTCTATTAATAAAAAGAGGACATCTTCCATAAATTTATCATATTACACACTACAATATTCTGCCTTTCAAATCTCAGGTTAATTTTTCATGAATCACTTATGAAAAATACAAACAAACTTAAAATTCTATTTATGAGTCAGATGACAAACAAAGTAATGAGATTCTGTGTTATGGTAACTGTCACATCCTGTCTCAGCCCTGTTGTGTCTAAATGTTCGCTCTCTTATTAAGCTCCATTAGAGGATTTTACAATACCAAATTGTTTATACGCTACTGGTTCTCTGCCGCCTGCCAGTAGGGCATGTTTCCCTCATTATTGCTGATGGTATCTTACACCGTTAGTAAGAGCCGGAATAACATTCAGCAGGAAGGCGGCATGCGCTCACTGAAATGCTTCTTTCCTATACATTTCCCAACATGCCATTTTGAGTATATAGTTTTAAATTTGCGATTCAGTCTGACACCTTATGAGTGGGGAACTATTTTTCCCTTTGTTAAATTTAAATGACCCCTCCACTACCAAATTTATATTTCTGTAAACCTAATCCACAACCTCGCATAGTCCCCGGTGAAATGCTTTCTCTCTCTTCCTCACTATGTGAAATATAAAGTAACTAGTATTTGTAGCTTTCTTTATGGAGTACAAAAGCACTTTCACAATGCCACTACGTTATCACCACTACCTTTCTTCCTAGTAAAGAAGAGGAGGAAACTAAATCTGATAGAAGAAAAACTCCTTCCCCAACTACCCCCTTAGTACATACCAAATTTTGACCGCAGGATGATCAGTTCTGGCTCCAATGTTATAAACCTTCCTTTTATATTTTTGTTAAAGATACACTGTTATTTTCTAAATTTTCTATAACAAGTATTTTTCATTAGATTTAGTAACCAAAAAGTTAAAGCAGAAAACAAAAATCAAATCACCCATTATCCCACAATCCAGACTTGACCATCCTTAACATTTTAGAGGCCTATTTCCGGTCTTGTCTCTGAGTATATCACTGTATATAAAATAGATAATTTGTGTTCATGCCTAGTGCTGCCACATTTATATACATATGTAATATTTACAGGCATATATAAATTTTGGTTTCTTGCCTTTTTGTCATTGTACTGTGCTCTTTTCTTGTGCCAGTTAATCTTTCCAAAACCATCCCTCTTACTGGTTACGTAAAATACCGCTGCATAACTGTACCTTAATTTATGTAACCTTTTCCTTGACGCTGGACAGTTAGGGCATTTCCAAGTTTTCAGTGTTATAAATTACTCCCTGATAAGCACTTCTGTACATACATCTTCCTACACAGCTTGGATTATTTCCTTAAGATTCCTAACAGGGAACTGCATCAAGGGCTTACAACGTAGTGCCAACAATTTTCCAGGAAAATTGAAGCAATGCTTCCACCAGCAACATAGGAGAGAGTTCATTGCACCCCATACCTGACAACATTGAATAGTATCTCTTTTTCCCCCTGTAAATCTTTGCTAATTGGGTGAAAAACAGCACCTTATCATTTCACTTTGAACTTCTTAGCTTCCTACTGAGGTAAAGCATTTTTATGGAAGCTCAGGTCTGTTCCAAATTACCATTAAAAGTTTTCATTCTGTCTCAGCCTTGTTCCATTACCAGGAGGAACAGTTATTGGAATCAACCTCCGTTTCTTCCCTCAAAAAAATCTATTTGGATTTATCAAGACGTATTTGGATGCACGTTTTTATACCCCTCTTGACAAAAATGCATGATTACACACCTGGGTCTTTTAAGCACAGAACTAAGCCACATCTGTTTGGATCTGGTTTTTAATCGACTAACCCTTACCCCTAATAGAATAGCATCCCTCTGAATAGGCAGTATTGAAAAATAAGCCCCTCACAGTAGCTAGTGAAAGAAATGTCACCTCAGGGTCTGGACATTGCTATGACAACCCAGATTCCATCTATCACCACTGCCATCAGCACGTGTTGCAGAGGAAAACCCCTTTGCAATGTTTAATCTGAGAATTTTAATATTAAATGTATATTTGACATTGAAAGCTCACACCTTATTTGCTATTGTCAGGCTTAGTTGATAGACAGCTAGGTCAGTCTCTTTTTATAGTCCATTTCTGAGATGAAACTATAAATTTTGAAGCTAGGCTTCATCATTGCAGAGAGAAAAGCTTTTGCAGCCTATTGTTGAAATATAACATTTTATAGGATTTATGAGGTCCAGATTCAGGAAGATCATTTGCCAAGCACTTAAGGCTGGTTTTGCTGCCCTCTGCTTTTCTTCCCCCCCCCCCCACCCGCCGCAAACAGATATAGGGGGGGAAATCCATTAGAAAAGAAAAATTATGAAGAAGAACTTACTTGATTCAATACAAATGTCAGCCTAAGAAAGAAAAGGTCCTGAGCATTTACCGTGAGGAGCCTCGACCATACAGGGCTGCTCCTTGGTGATAGGAATGCTGCTTGCTTCTGCAAATGAAGTGGCATCATATTTGTTTTGATATTAAATGAATGCCTCTGATTCTGAGCAGCCTTTTGAATTTATGCACAGAATACGAATCCTCTCCAACATGCTTCCAAGACTCTTTTTGAAATTCCATGATAGGACAAACTCTGTGATTTGGTCATATTCCATTTAGCTTGTTTTATTGCTGTTAATTTTACACCCGAAAATAGATTCTCTGAAACTTGAGATCACAGTAGCTGTCAGGTGGTCGAAAATGAAGAAAACCACCAGACAGTGTCAGATTTATTAAGCGCTGTAGAAGTACGAAATTAATTCAGCTCTTTGTCTTTGCAAGGTTCAGTGTCCACAAGCTGGATTTATCCTAATGGACAAGCAATGGAAGGAACAATAGTCAATTAGCTATCTCCTTAGCCAGACCACACGTTGTGGGAACGTGTGTAGGGTGAGCCACGGTGCACCTAGGCAGACCTCCAATTTTTTCATTTTGACTGCAAATGACTTAATTTAACATTTTTCTAACAAATGCATTAGGTAAAATGGTGACGTTTCCTTTTTAGTTTTTTTTCCTTAAAAGAATCACTAGCGGAAAACCATGTTAAGTAGGCTTCTCACTCCATTTGTTTTCAATCATGGTCCTTAATGCGTGCATTTCTGAGTCGCCTGTGACTTTTCCAAGCACCAAACCCCAGCAGGATGAATGTGGAATGGAGAGTTCTGATGCTACGTCTATTGGACCTCTTTGAAAATGTTTTATATGCATCGCATAGTGATTCCAGCGCTGGACCATCTACCTTGTGGTCCTTTTTTTTTTTTTTTTTTTTTTCCATTTAGCATGACCATATTTTGTATTATCGTCTTATTAGAGTTACAGTATGCACAAGACTTTGAAAGTAAAGTTTTGGTTTTAGGTCCCACGTGAACCATTTTTATCTCCCTGTAAAACCAAGGAATCATTTATCAAATTTATTAGCTGTGAAGTTCATCTCCTAATCGTGCCATTTGTCTCATGTTATTTTGTGGTTCCAGCATTAACATTTTTTCTCTCGAACATATTAACCTTTTGCCATGTGTGTTCTGGTGGCATCATGAAAACATCTGTTGCTTGTCCCGGGGCCACCATGTTTCCCCATTTCTGTTTATTTGTGGGTGGATTCCAAGTTGGTGCCACGTGAAGATGCACTTCAAACAAAATTCAGTAACTGTATGTCTGGCCTTTGTTGGTCAAATTGCAGGGTGTCAAGCCTCAATGTGAAGTCCTGTGGGAGGACTTAGTTCTGAACTCTGTAAATGTGCCCTTTTGCACTTTCACTGCATGTGCCCCTTTAAAACAACAAGGAATATGCTTCAGGTTATTACGTGATTAGTTATCGAAACTATTTTATGAGCGAATCAGCACACCGGCACGGAGTCTGGCTTATGTATTTTTCCAGCGACTCTGAATATTCTCTTTGGTACAGAGTGGAGGATGTGTATGGAAACGTTACTCCTGAATTTTTTATAGGTTCACTCCCTTTGCCATGCTAGCTGCCGTCTCCCACAAAATTTGAGTCATACCTCAACTGTATGAATCCTCTTTTAACGTTCAGCTGCCCTGAAGTGTGCAGTTGTGGAATATGTCTAAACATCTCAAGTGGAAAAATTGGAGGCATTGGTTTTAACAAAAGCAATAAAATGGCTACAGCTGAAAAGCATTCCAGAGGTAAACAGACATCTTCCTTGTTGTCAGACTCTTGCTCAGTAAAAAACACTTTAAAAGCACATGATGTTGGCCTCTCTTTCTTGTTCCTGTGTCTAGGGAGGTCAGAAGGAAGGAATTCAATTTTTATGGTCCCTAAGATTTCAGTATAGAGCCCTCCAGTGTGGGAACCAATATCCATCTGCCTGAATTACCGTTGTTGAACTATGAGTGTGTTTGCAAGGAGGTGAGTGTTCGTAAAACAGATGGAAAGGGAGAGGCTTTCTGGTTTCTCTGAGGGAGGTTTCCTAATTTTGTTCTTGAACCCTGGTGCAAAGGCCAGCACTCTGTATCCAGTAGACACTCAATAATTCCTTTTGGCCATCAGTAACCGGTCTTCAGGACCAGAAATATCCCAACTCAGGGCTAGACTCAGAGGGGTGTTGTTTGGAAAGCCCCAGGCCACCTCACCTAATCACCTACCAGGTCTCCAAGGCCCTTAGGTTCTGCCATTTTCCCTCCTGGCATTGAAACTTGTCCACAGAGCATTAACTCACTTACAGAGATAGACATCCATACCACCCATGTTTTAAGGGAGATCAAAGCCTTGAGTTGAACTAGGGTTGAAGTTCTGGCATCAGCCTAAAGGCAATGGGTAAGTGCTAAGGGCTTCCCAGTTACCCTGAGAAAACCTACCTCCGTGTCCTTCTTCCTGAGGCCCTAAATCCGTTTGCTAGATCCAACCAGTTTCTCCTGAAAATATGAATTGGCGGACTTCAAAATGGGGGTTGTTGGATTCTAAATTAACCTGGAGCATCAGGTTGAGAGCTAAGTTTTCTGCTGGACTGACTTCCTGGGAAGTGACTGTATCCCATTCATAACATCATAGTCCACTCTCTTTTCCCCGGAGCTGGACTTGACTTAACAACGAGAAGAATGCTTTTGATTTTACTGGATATAGAATGTAATATTTCCACTTGGCAGTTCTCCCTTTAGCCCTGCTCAAGATTTCAGCTACTTTGGCAGAGTACTAGCAAGTGATATGCTTATTAGAAAACTTTATTAATCAGAGTAGAGTGCCACTTGGCAATTAGGTTTTAATGAGAATGAGGAACTGAATTTAATTCAAAGTTAAAGGTCAGCAAATGGTGCTAGCCTACCTTTTTAAAAGGTCTGAGTTTGGACATTCTCTGCTTTTGGACAGTTTCACCTAGAAATGTGCATGCCATATTTAGTATGAAATAGCATGGAAAAGGTTTCCAATAGCCCCGTTTCAGCACAGATATATTCCATGAGCATTAATAAGCCAAGTGCACTGCCACTTGCCTAGGCAGTTCTTATGGGAGTGGATGGCACCAAGATGTTACAGCAATTGCTGGCTGAAAACAGGAAGCCATGAAAATATGATGCAATGGACAGAACTTCAAAAACTTGTCATTTCTTTAAATAGTGAGCTATCTGTGCAATGCCTAGAAATGGCAGAGTAGCTTGCACAAAACCATGAGGGATGGACTTGTATTCAGCTTCTGAGCCTGGGAAGGAGGCTCCAGGCAGCCGTTGAGGTGCTGCCGAGTGGTCGCAGCCCTGCAACCTCTCCTGGACACACTCCCCGCCCCCAGGCCTATACCCTCCCCCACCCTGAAATGGCACCATGGTTTCTCCCTTTTCCTTACCACTTCTCCTGGCTCGCTTTGTCAAATCACTTTTTTGTTTTCAACTCCCACAAAAAAATTTGTTTGTTGACTACATTCCAGGTGAGGGCAATGTACCAAGTTCTACAGAAGGCACAAGAAGGATCATTGCTTAGCCACGAGTGGTTGGGGATTAAACAAAAGATTTAAACTAAATAAAACATATGAATGATCATAATGCCATGAAGAGGAAGGTAAGGGCCATCATATAGGTACCAAGTACCGTGGGGACTCCAAGGCAGGAAAGACTGTCTTCTGCCAGGAAAGGTCCATGGAATAGCCTATGCTTGGGACAAAATGCTTCTGAATTCATCTGTTTCTCTCCACCTCCACGACCACCACCTAGGCCAGTCTCCCATCATTCCTCACTTGTATTTCTGCAGCCACCTCTCTTCTGTCTCCTATGGAAAAGCCAGAGTTGTCTGCTAAATATTTAAATTAGATATGTTCCTTCCTGGTTCAAAATCTTCTAATATCATCTCATTTCACCTGAAGTCAAATCCAAAGATCTGCCCAGGTCCTGCAAAGCATGTATGATTTCAGCCTTGCCAATCTCTTTGACCTTGTCACTTACAACTTTATCCCTTGAGAATTTAGCTCCAGCCATACGTACTTTCTTTCTGTTCCTTTAGCTCATCAAAGTCATTCCCTCCTAATTTAGGGCTTGGGCTTTAGCTATTTTCTCTCTCTAGAATGCTCTTCACTGAGATGCTTCTGGATGGTTTCTACTTATAATTCATACCTTTGCTTCAAAGAGAGAGGCTTTTCTTGACAACTCAATCTAAAGTAGCCACCCAGTGGCTATCTTGTCACCATATTGTATCTTAAGAATCTGGGTGGCACTTACCACTGCTTGATATCTTTTCCCATTGGTTTGTGTATTGTCTCCCCTACTAGAATATAAGGCCCTGAGGTTATGCATCTTGTGCTCCTCCCCTCCATATTCCTAGGGTCTAGAAGCATTGTTAGTGAATAGGAGGTGCTCAGTAAGTATTTGCTGAGTGAATGTAAGAATCTTGAAGGATTTCCCAGGTAGAGATTCATTCCTTTAGTTGCTCTGCCAAGCACTGACATGGGAGAAACACCTGTGAACATGTCATACAGAGCCCCCACTCTCACACCTTATATTCTTCTAGAGGTAGGCAGACAGAGATAAAGGAACAAATAAATAGTGAAGATCTGTTCAGAGAGTGATCAGTGCTACAAGGAAACAGACAAGCTGACTGGGTAGGGAGTGACTTGAAGGGTCTTCACACTAGGTGGCCAGAGAAGCCGCCCCTGGCAAGGGAGACCATGCCCTGAAACACTTGAGGCAGAAGAGCTGTGACAAGCTTGGGCTGTCCAAGGGATAGGGGAAATAAGAAGGAAGCTGCTGAGCACAGTAGGGTATGGTTAATGACAGATGAAGCTCAGAGGGAGACAGGGTCCAGTTCAGTGAAGAGCGACCAGGTGGACCTTGGGGAGTGGCTTGAGACTGAATCCACACATAATGACAAGATAGTGGATGTTTTTAAAGTAAAGACTGCTATCATCTTAATTATATTGTTTAAGAAGGAGGAGACATAATTACAGGTGGAAAAGGTAGTATGGACAAAGGCATGGAGGAAGGGGTATGGGTAAAAGCTGAGGGTGAGTTTAGGGAAGAATAAAAGTTTCCCTAAAAACCAGACTGCAAGTGGGGCCAGAGGGGAGGAAGGCTGGCTTGGAGATGTAGGCAATGGGAAGAGAGCAGAGAGGTTCTTAAAGCAAGAGAATGACTCGAGCAGGGCTGTGCCTTAGGAGGGCTAACCTGACAGCTGATTAGAACAGAGTCCCAGCCGAGAAAATAGTTGCCAAGCTGTTATCATGGTCCAAACAACGAGTGTATGAACTAGGCTTATAAGAAGGAATGCTTGGGCGGGGTGGGGGGGCATATTAGTAGAGGCAACTGATTACAACCGATCGGTTGTAGTATACATGAGAGAAAAGAAGCTAACAATAATATAAAAAATATTGATACCAATAGCTTGGTAGCTTGCTCATTGAGTCCTTCTCAAGTGCCAGGCATCATTCTGACTACTTTAAATGAAATCTCTCTAAGGTCTTACTATCATTATCCCCATTTCACAGATAGAGAAGTTATATAACTTCCCCAAGGTAGCCTGTCCTCTGAATGCTAATCACTGTTTCAAGCCTTGATGAGCATGAAGAAGGAACTAAAAAGCCAGGACAATAGGAGGGAAAGTGGATTTTAGGGGAGAGGTAAAGAGATTGTTTCTGGAGCAGTCGAGTGTTAAGATGTTGATACATTTCAGGTGCACATGTGGAGCAAGGACTGAGCATGGTCTTTGGAGTTCCCTTAAAGTATCACAGCTAGGGATGCATATCTTCATGTAGGAAGGCTGTGTTGAGGACTTGTCCCAAATGAGGCACTCCAGTGATCATCTGTGGAATTGAATGCTCAGTAAATGAGTGAACATGAGAAGGAATATAAGAATCACAGCTCAAGGAGTCAACAGTATCCCCAGGGGCGAAAATTTGGGTAAGAAGGGGTTAGAGAATCTTAGAGAAGGCTGGTGTTTAGAGGGACATTGAAAGAAACCGACGAGATTGAAGAAGTAAGAAGGAAACAAAGAGAGAATTGCAAGAGACTTGCTTGCCCAACGTCCAGTCCCGCAGGGAGGCTGGGGTCTTGCGGAGCCTCCAGAGAGCAGTTTCGGCAGTGGTGAAAGTGCACACCAGATTGTCATCAACCCAAAGGAGAGGATGGAGATAACAAAAGGAGACCACAGACCATTCTTTTCAAAAGTCTAGTGAAAAGAGGGAAAGAGAGAGACAGAAGGCAACAGCTTGAGAGGCGAGTAGGGGCTCCTGGACAGTAACACTTTGTAAGGGTTTTTGTTGCTATTGAGAGATGAGAATGAGGAATAGAGTCTTCTGGGCCTCTGCAGAAGTGCGAATGTCTATACCTGTGCTGACACGGGCAATGGGGGCCCGATCTGTGTAACAGCAGGATTACATCAAGCCTTAGGCACCACTTAATTCAGAGCCATGCCCTGGCAGAAACTCTCCCAGGGTGGGTACATGGGATCATAGCCAGCTGGATTGATTTGGTGATACCCTCATTTAGATGAGGGTAGAAAGTACTGATGTCATCATGCTGCTGATTTTATAGAGAAGCAAGGCTTATTTCCCCACTGACAAGAATTTGTGGCACTCAGCAGCTGTTTAAAAAAAAATAGGTTCCCTCCACCCCCTTCTTCAGACTTCTCTGGACTTACATCTGTCTTCCCAGCTGTGAGCTGTTGAATTCCAGGGTGCAAAACCAAGGGACATAAGTGGGAGGGGCATACAAATAATGATTACATGCTGCTTAAATATAAATCTTGGTTTATTGTGTGTTCATGGGCACATGCCTTCAAATTCAAGCGTGCGCCTCTCTCTCTCTCCATATCTCTCTGTAAACTGTGATGGTATTAAGCATATGTTTTAATAAATATTTTGTTTGCTCTATTCCCATTAATATTCATAGGGAATGGAGCACTTTGGGTTTTGTGATTTCTAATAAACATTGATGGTGTTACTAGTTTGTACTAAGCATTCAGTATGCTCCATCAAAATGGCAGCTCTAATTAGGTTCCTTGAATTAGCTAATGGATTTTGAGAAAGATGGCTTAGAAAGCTCTTACAGCTGTCCAAGATATTCCTGCCATGGCAGAAAGACAAAAGGCCCCTGGAAGCTACAGACTTCGGAGCTTTAGAAATGCAGCTGACAGTTAAAAAGATAAATTACATTCATATTTTTCCAGTGAAAGTCCTAATACTGAATTAATGTTATTCCTGTAGTGAGCATCCATTAAGAAGCTCATTTTATTATAAGGATGCATTTTGACCATTAGCTCTTTTCTTTGCTCCCTCCCCCCTCCCCACTCTCCTTTTTCTCCCTCCAATTCCCCAGATATTTTGGATATAGTATTAAAAAGCTTCTTTGAAGAAGAGGAGATAATTCCCCTTCTTTTTGTAGTTTATAAATTTAGAAGCTCTCTTAGATATACAGGTACATTCAGTTAAAAAAAAGTCAAGGTAAGTAATAAAGAAATAATATAGTGATTCAATTTAAGCCTTCTGGCTTATATTTTATGTAGAACTTGGGAGGAAAAAAAAGCTTCTAGCTAGTGGGCTTGTTTACACTTGGATAAAAGATGATTTTGTTGTTGAGTAGGAACTATCTCAAAGAAAACGTGATACCTCCTTCTTTCATCTTAATGTAGAATGCGCAAAATAACGCAATGCCATTCAACAAGTTCTTCAGCTTCCCTTCCATTTCTTCCTTTAACAAATGAGAAATTGATGACATCTGAATGACTATACTTAATACATCTGCAAATAGGGAGAAAAAAAATTGTTGTTAGTGGAATGAATAGTAATAAAGTTCATGACAAATAGCATAATTCAGGAAAAACATACAGTCACCCACAAGCGTCTTTTAGCTGGATATGTGAATACTCATTAACTCTCTAACTGTGCCCCACATAGCATTTTGCTTTCAGTTTATTCACTTGGAAAACCAATACCTGTTACTTTTTAATCTGAAAAGTTACATTTCTCTAAGAACACAGTAAATCCTTTGGGGGAATGTTTCCTGGGTCGTTAACTCTCAACCATCCAAATTCTGTTTTCCCCCATTTGAGTCTTTGTAGCGCTTCTGTTTTTCTAAGTCCTGCCTGCCTTTTGGCCTTTTTTCTGCTCATTAGTACCTTAACCAAATGAGGGGCTGGGCATGGAATCGAATGTGCAACTTAAGTCAATTAATCGGGGGATTGTTTACAGCTCTGGGAAAACATTCACTGGGAAAGAAACTAAAGTTGTTGGTTTAAATGAGAATTTTCGAAGTCATCTGTAGTGCCTATTTTTCATGTCCTTCCAAACCTATTTCTGCAGCTAACTGAGAGCTGACTAAAATACTGTTGCCAGTAAAGCTTTTGGAACTAGGGAAGACGTAAGAAGGAATAGAGTCAATACAACATATAGGTTACAGATCAGACAGCTGCTTTGCCTCAGTATGTTATAAATAAAACAGGAAAGCATTGTTATATGAAGTGCCGGGGGGAAAAAAAAAGATACTCGATTATTCCCCACACGTGACTTTGCCATGATGGATAAAAGGCGTAATTGACATCATGTTTATTGAAAAAACTAGCAACTGTCACACTGTCGAGAGGCTACTGAAAGCTGGGGGAAGGCATGTTTTTTATTCATTTTCACTGTGGGTTATTTATAGAGTTCAATTGTCAGCAGCATAGTGCCTAATTTCCCCTCTTCTTTGATAGTCGACGACTCATTCACTTTTCAGATCAAGAAGACAGCTACAAATTGCTCCATGGCAGACACTCAGGCACTACCATTACCTCGCCTGAATGGAGCAATGGCTATTTATTAATTAAGATTCTGTGACTACTTTCCCTTAAAGTGCCAGTGAAAATAAAAGTCTTTGTCAACCCATAATGGGTTGGTTTCATTGGCTTTGTTTTGTTTTTTTAACTTTTTGCCCTCTGATTTGGCAGCCAGTGCCCTGTTCCTAATGGGAAATTTATCACTATATTAACAATGCGTCATGCTTCATCACCAGCTAATGTTCCTGGTTAAACAAGAGCTCTCTGGTTTGGGAATGTTCGGTTTTCAAGTTGGAAGAAAGGCACAAAGTCCCATTGCCTTGAAAAAAGTGGCCCTCCAGGCACAGTACCCAACAATCGGGGAAATAGAAATAGAAGATGACTTTTGCCAATGGTTTGGTCAACCATGTAGCTTCAACTCTATACACACCCAAGAAGTGATCGAATATAAGTGAAAGAAATACCCACCGAGGTCAGCTGGTTCCTTTCACAGTGATGAGATGTGGGGTCAGAGACAGTAAGATTCTGCCAGGGTTATCCTGATAGAGAGAATAACTCTGATGATGACTCCTACCCTATTTGAAATCCTCCAGTGATTCCCCATCCATTGTCCCTTCTGGAAAGACTGGCAGGTGGAGCTGTTCAAGTCCTACCAGCTCCGTTTCCCAGAATTTCTCCCCCCACCTTCTACACTTCTGCCGTACCTGACCATGTGCCCTTTCGTGTTGCCATCCCTTGGCACCCGAGTTGCCTTCCACCGGCATACCCAGTCCCCCACTCCTTATCCTTGCTCTCTTTTTCTCCTTCAGGCCTTTCCTGGCCTCCACAAGCAGAGCTAATCACCTCTCCTCTGAGCTACTGCAGGACTTCATTAGCCTTCATGATACTTCCTCAGAATAATTGCCACATTGCACTGTAATTATTTACTTCTATCTCCATCTCCCCCAACAAGACTATGAAATCCCTGAGGGTCGGGTCTGGGTCTTAATCACCATTACATCACCAGGGCCAGGGACACGGCAATATTTAAGATAAATAAATATAAGTTGAAATAAATATACACATCTGAAAACATTCAGAGGATTATTGGAAAACTTTTATAAAAGTAGTTGATCTAAGTTTGGTACCAATTTATTACTTTCTATTCCCTGCTGAAAAGAAAATCACCATGCTCCTAAAAAACATTTGGAAGAATCTGAACATCTTTTAAAAACAACTGAAACAGTCCATAGGAGATGACAATATACATTGTCTCTATCCCATAAATCCCTCATGTCAGGAGGTCAACATGAGGTTAGAGGGTCACGAGAGCTCACTTTACACCCAGGTAAATGAGAGCTGTGGGATATTCTTGGATCTGACACCCTCTGGGACCTAAGTATATGTTAACTTTTCATGTGGCTCTTTGAAACTGAGAAGCTATTTGGATTGGGTAATTATTATAACCCTATTTAAAATTGCGGAAGAGCTCAGCATTCATGCTTATAGGTGTAAAAGGAACGAAAGGAATTGAGGTAATATCAAAACATGTTCTCAATAAGTTCTTGGACTTAATTGCTTTTATGCTAATCATATCAGAATACTGCATATCGAATTCTATGTTTATGAGCTCGTATGATTTAGCACCATATATGTGATAATTAGGATCTGCCCCACAGTCACATCCGTATGTGACCCATGCGTTCATGGTGGCTGTTTGGACAACTTATTCTATATGCCTTTACTGCGTATGAAGGGAAGGACTAGCTTACATATCGCATGCATTTAGAAGGTTTTGTCTCCTGACATTTAGTATGAGCTCCTAATCATAATCTTCAGCTGCTTTCAATTGAAAAACGGGTTTTTTAAAAATATTTTTTTCTCTTTGTCACCTTAATTATTTTCTCAACCCCTTCTCTTGGAAGGGGAAAAAAAAAGTCTTGTAATGTGAGTAAGTAATTACTGTTTTAATCTACTGACACTTGGTTACCACAGCATACAATGGCCTTTCCTGACTGATATTATCCTCTAAAAAAACCCAAAAAACAAAAACAAAACAACTACCGTCCATGCACTAAATCATTTAGAATCTCTAAAATTCTGTAGTCAATTAGGCTTTATTTCCTTATTGTCTGAAAGGAAAGGTCAAGATGTCCAGCTGTCAGGAATCAGTGGCCTTTGATGGCATTCCATGATCCCCTGGGAGAAGACAGACCTTCTATGTTGTTTCCTCTGAGGAGGAACGAATTTCACAGGGGCCTATGGAAGTCCCAAGGTTTTATGGCCTGCAGCCCACAAAGGCTGATTTTTCCCAGAATTGACCCTGAAAGTTTAATCCACATCTAAATGTCAGATATGTATTCCTAAAACTCAGGCTGTGTTTGATTTAAGCCTAGAATGTAATAATTTTATCTTGCAAGTCCTGCAATTATTGGTGAGAATTTCTTTGGGAAGGTGTGTGTGTGTGCGTGCGCATCATTAATTTGCTCAAGTACTGTATAAGCAACAAAAGTTTATTTCTATTTAAGTCATTTTCATCCAACTCAAGAATGTGAATAAGAGTCAAAATAATACAAGTTTTATAGGTTTCTTCCATTTACCTTTTTATCAATGTTTTGCTAATTTTTTTTGGACCATAAAGCTGTTCAAGAAAACTTGTAATGTTTAACGTGGAATCATGTCTCAAGGTTAGTTTCTAGAGCCATTAAAGGAGATGAAAGTTGTATATAGTCAGAATTAACCTTGAAAAACACTTTTGAAGAGTGCTCTATTGGACCCTACCTATCATCTTTCACTGTACCCATCCAACACAGTTTCTTTTAGCACTGCATCAGATGGCTATTCCATTGGTTGAACACCAGCTGAAGTGTTTGGTTCACATATAAGGGGCCAGGTTGTATAAGTCATGCATATCTTTTTTTTTTTTTTTTTTTTTAAAGATTTTATTTATTTATTTGAGAGAGAGAATGAGAGACAGAGAGCATGAGAGGGAGGAGGGTCAGAGGGAGAAGCAGACTCCCCGCCGAGCAGGGAGCCCGATGCGGGACTCGATCCCGGGACTCCAGGATCATGACCTGAGCCGAAGGCAGTCGCCCAACCAACTGAGCCACCCAGGCGCCCTAAGTCATGCATATCTTAAAATACTGGAATCCTCGGGGCGCCTGGGTGGCTGAGTTGGTTGGGCGTCTGCCTTCGGCTTGGGTCATGATCTCTGGGTCCTGGGATCGAGCCCCACATCGGGCTCCCTGCTCGGCGGGAGGCCTGCTTCTCCCTCTCCTACTCCCCCTTCTTGTGTTTCCTCTCTCGCTGTCTCTCTCTCTGTGTCAAAAAAAAAAAAAAAAATACTGGAATCCTCTTCAGCACAATGTGAAGCAGACAATGAGAGACACTTGGGAACTGACACCAACTTAGGGAAACCAACTCAGTTCATGTTCCCCACCACATGTTCATTATATGGAAGGACCAATGGAAACACTATCACTATGTAAATTGCTGTTTGCCCCAGGCCCTCATTTTTGTCTAAGCTTAAAGATTTGGTGCATCAGTTAAATACAGTTAAATGGTACAATGTCCCTATACCTCAGCCATGTAAGAACAGCTGTAACTACTTGAATTATAGTGCAGAGCATGGTTTATTTATCATCTTTAACAGAAGACATAATGGATTCACAGTTCCAAATTGGTCCAAATGTATTTTTCTTCGCATCTATGCATGCTTGTTTTGCAAAGATGTAGAGTAGAAATGAAGGGCTACTTTTTCAGCCCTCCAGCATGAACTTTTCAACCACATTTTAAAATCTTTCTTAAGAAACAAAAATTGCCATATGAAACACTTGATAAATTCCTTCTGTGACCCCCACATACTTTGTGTTGTTAATAAAATTGGCAAAATATTTCAAGGCTTTGTGTATCACATGCTTATACATAACTTTGAGTGTGTCCAGTATTTGTGTAAACCACTTAAGGCTCAAAAACACTGCACTGCATTGGAAATATATTAGAATGCTATTCAAAATATGAATAACTCAAATGGGTATTTTGTGACTAATGGCAAAACTGGCTTCTGAAATTTGAACACAGCCAGAAGGTCATTGTACAGTATCAGAATAATGCAATTATGTGTTACGGGCTTCTGATGACGAGTTGAAGCTGTGAATAATGACTTGTGTGTTGTTGAATTGTGGATAACAGTGTCACTCCAAAGAAATTTCCACTTTTGCTAGAAATGGGAGATAGAGAAGCAGAATGTTCTGATTAGAGAGGGGCCTCGCGTTGTCTCAAGTGATAAAGAGCAAAGGTAGAGCAATGCCTTTTATCAGAAAAGGAGATGACATTGATCTGGTGAGATTCTCAGTCACAACAATCAATCACAGGGGAGAAAGTTGTCCTTCATGCATCAGTGATATTACTTTCAACAGTAAATGGTAGCTGTGGTTCGTGGTGTGAGCGGAAATGCCTACCATTATGCAATCAAAAGTGCCAAGGGAAGGGGGCCTTTATTTCCACTAAGGTTTGATTCATTGGGGTCAAGGTCCAGTCCAGGGTTAAGATTTCCAGGACAAATCTTCAAGCTATAGGAGTCGGAAGGTCAGTTCCACCAACCAAGGGATGGAAATACCAAGACGAGGATCTTAAAGGGAACAGATGCTAAAAGCAGAAAACATGTTGAGAAAGACAAAAGGTCAGACTCAGGTTGCCATGGCAAAATCAGGAGCCCAGGTAGGCCAAGTCACATTGTCAGATTGTGGCATCTGGGTCAAAATGCCACAGGCAGCCTCGGGATAGCTGGGGCAAGGACCACATTCCGGATTACAGGCTGAGCTAATACATCATTGCCTCTGGTTTTGTCATTGTCTTTATGACCTTACTTGCTTATCAACCTCTCTGGACCAGTGTTGCAGCCTCTCCACAGGATCCAGGCATAAGGAGTCATTTTTTCTGAGCTCTTAGAAATGTATACAGATGCATACTTTTCAAAGTTATGTATTAGCATAAGCACATTCTTTTTTCCAAATTCTGCCACCAGTTTGCTATGTGACATTAAATATTCTCTTAAGATGTCTGAGCATTGATTCTTTACCTATTAAGTAGTATGTCAGAGATAATTAACAAAAGTAGGCCTCAAAATAGAGGAGATTCTGGATGTGAAAATTGTATTTTTCTGTTAATATTATTTACCCTTTCTCTAAACTCATTACTCTTAACATAGGAATTTTTAGGCAGTTGTGGTAAGCAAAGGGTTCTTAATTTAGAGTCATTGTTTGATCAACAAGATAACTTAAATCTGATAGAAATTAAATGTCTGTATGAGAAAAGGCATACTCTTGTTATTTGGGGAAATTTTCTTGCAAAAATAATTGCAAATGGGGGAAACCATCATACATAGTGATGGTGAATTTGGGAAGAAATTAGAAAGAATTCCCAAATGTTGTTTATGGGTAGTCAGATATGGGTCCCCAAATTTCACTGAACTAAACTGAAAAAAGCCTTACTTGTCAATGTACCTTTGAAAAAATAGGTATCCTTTATAAGAAATTGGGAGCATGGGAAAGATAGGGAAATTTACCTAATCATAATTTTCACTGGATATTTACACTGGATAATTTTCAGAACTATTCAGGACTAAAATATCACTTGAAGAATTGTATGGCATTAAGCCCCATTAAAAGCCACTGTTTATTATTAAATCTCCTTTAGTATATATGGGCACACTATATAAGTGTATGTTCATTGTAGAATATTAAATCTGTAGAGTATTAGTATAAGTGCTGTTGGGCTATAGTTTCCACAAATCTTCAAAATGCTTTTGAATTAATGATCCTGAGTGCATTTATAAGAATCTCCCAAATGTTTCATTTGACACAAATCTTTATCACCAACAAAAAATAAGTAACAGTTGTGTCCATGACTATCTGAATTCAAGGGAATATTCTTTTCTAGAACCTAGTTTGGGATTTAAAGTAAAATGATATTGCATATAGACAGTCAGGTTTTATTATATTTATATCATCAAGAGTGTGAATGCCACAGAATCTCAGATACTTTGGAGACTGTGTTCATACTTTGAAAAAATATATACATATGCCCTGTTTTCTAAGGCAAAACTATGGTACTACTAAATTTGAAGTTGAAAACTGTGATGATTTTTCGGTCCTTAAATGCAAAAAGACAAAATGAGCAACCTTTCCCATTGCCAAGGGGGGGGGGGTGGGTGAGGGGGAATGGGAAAAGAATAGCATCTTGGCATTCTTAAAAGGGTATAAAGGTGTTTCCCTTTGCACCGTATTTTTTGGGAAACTAATTCTTTTTAAGAAAACTTTTAAAATTCCACCTTATTGCAAGTATAGAAAGATTAACACCATATCTACGTAATTAAAATTTTTTTATGGTAAGCATCAAAATAACATTTTTACAGTAACTTCATACACAATTAAAGACTCTATCAAACCCCAAACTCAAAAACACTCCCTAGTGTACTGATCATTGTTCACATGCATTCATCTAATTTAAATCATTTTATTCAGTGAGTTTGTAAGGATTATCACATCGAGGTAGGAACATTCCTGTTAAGGTTGCATTCTATGAAGACTCTTTTCTTAACCACATCACCAATTCTGGACCCCAGGATGGTACCTACAAATGAGGGCTGTACTCTGTAGTCAAACACGTCTTCTTTAAAATGGAGAACCGTATGTCTTGAGGCTCTCTGAAAATGACACAGCTTTTTGGAATTAGTTATATACAATTTACTCATAGGGTGCATGTATTTACATGCGTGCCTGCTTAAGCATACACACAAAGTCATTGCAGATTAATTCGCAAGTCCAGTAATGGTTCATTGCCAGTGATCAACTCCCTCTCGTGCAGTCAGTGGTGAATTTTACCAGGAGCAGCCCTGGATGCCTCTCAGTCCTGGTCTTGCTCCAGAGTTTCACTTTCATGTGGGATGTCTGTCTTATGTTGATTCTCTTTTGCGCCCCATTCATTTTTATACCACTTTCCCACATAAGCCTGTTAGAGATGTAATATTAATTACCCAGAAATCTCAGTCTGCAGTTGTTCCAACATCATTCTTTAATGAATACAGACTTCATTGCATGTATTTCTATTACTTTAGCTACTTCGATTTCTATTTTTATTGCAAAGTTCTGTGCAAATAAAAGAATATCAAACGGCATGGCTATAAATGTGTTCTGCTAAATTCCCTCTGCCTTGAAATGCCTGTGAACTTCTGCTACAAAATGCCTGCTGCATTTTAATGCCTTTCTTGCAAGGCAACGTGATATGGTAGAAATCACACTGGTCCTGAAGTCACACAACCCCTGGTCCACCATTCACCAACTGTGCTACTTAATTTCTTTGAGCCTCGGTGCCGGCATCTGCGAAATGTCACTAACTGTGTTAGCTTCACAAATTTGATTGAGGATTAAATGAGATGAACTATGTAAAGCATAAATACTAACTTAGGGCATCATGGGAGCTTAATACATGTTAGTTTCTTTTCTCCAGCCTGCAGCAATAATGGAAGGAGACCATGGCATACACAAACAAACACTCATTTTAAAATGTACTTCAATTGAGGCGCCCTTGGGTGGCTCAGTCAGTTAAGTGTTTGCCTTCAGCTCAGGTCATGATCTTGGGATCCTGGGATCGAGCCCCGCATCAGACTCTCTGCTCAGTGGGGAGTCTGCTTCTCTCTCTCTCTCCCCCTCCCCGTCACTCGTTCTCTCTCTCAAGTTAATCAAATCTTTAAAAATAAATAAATAAAATATACTTCAATTGAGGTCACTGTAAACTAGAAGAATATAAAGAAGAGGAAGAATAAGGTTAGATCTCAAAGTAGCAGATAATGCCTTACTGCAATGTTTATTGCATATGGAAATGTATTACTATAGGTTTACTGCATATGGGAATATATTACTATGACGAAAAGGACATGGTTTCTGAACTCCTTTAAACTCCGTCCAGCTCGGAAATGTAGTAAGAAGAGCCTGTTTAACTATACATATACCTTTAAAGGCATAAGCAGTATCATTTACAAGAAGTCACTACAATATAAATCTGTTTTTTTATACTTTTTGAATTAATTTTACATAAAATTTCAGCACATTGAAAGAGTAGGAGGGGCGTTACCATCTACATATGAATACAGGTGGAATAGGAATTTTTCTAAGAATGGCCAACCTTTACTTCATCCAGTGAACAAATAATACAGAAAGCCTGATTTTCAAAGTAGGAACTTAGAGTTAGGGTTATTGATACTTTGACTGATTTTATATGGTTGCAAGGCTATTTGAGTGACATCATAATCCGATGAAACTTCTGAAGCTTCTAAGGAATCTTTTGGCAGATTGGTAGTGGCTTTCTGAAGTTCTGGGTTGAGAAGGATTCTAAGGCCATGTCTAGGCTCATCAGGAAAGAATGCTGTAATTGATTACCTAGGTCTGCTCTGGGCAGGAAGTGGAGGGAGTAACAGCCTGTATGAATATGTTTGTTATATAAGTGGTCCATAAATAAGAGCTATTATAATTATTGCTGTTGTTATGACAAAGGTGTTTTTATGTTCCTCTTCAAATTTCTACATCTTCAACACAAAATGGGATCCAGTTAACTGCTTCGGTCACAATAGCTGTGCATATCATTTTTACTGACTTCCTGGTAAGTGTGTGAGTATTATCTGCAGAGAAGAGCTGAAAAATGAAATCAGAATTTGCTCATTATTAAACACTTAATATAATTAAGGGGAAAATCTGATATAGTTACTAAGGGCAGGATGAGGGCTGGAGAGAAAAAAAAAGAGGTAAGAGTGAGATGCAGTCCTGGGTCCTTATGAAAGGTTTGCACCATGTCCCACATCTTCTTTAAAATACTCACACAAGGAAGAAGATACAGCATGTTTTGCACTTAGATGGTCCATGACTTTCTAGACATTTTTCCTGTTTTTTTTTCTCTGAGGCCAGATTTCTTTTCTGAGTAAATAGTCATGTTCCTTTCAGCCATAGGGGATTTTTCTGAATCCTAAACAGCTGATTTTGTATTCTTGCCCCATTCCCTCTATTTGAGAACTAAAATCTGATCAAACCCATATTTTTAAATGTATGTATTTGTAGGCATATGGAAGAATAGTTTATAGTCTGAGTATGATTTTTTTTTTCACCACAAATGTAGGAAACTTGTGGAGAGTTTTAAAATAGTGCCTTATCGGTTTTTTTTTTTTTTTTTTTCTTTTATTAGTGATGACTTCATTCCGCTTGAATTCAGTGCTTCAGTTTCTTTGGGTAAACTAATAGATTATGTATGCAATGTTTGCACAGTGTTGATTGAACTCATCTGGTGAGCTCGAGCCTGGTGCACACATCACGTCATCAGCAGAAGCCTGTGCACTACGTTCAGGCGCCACAGGCGGCTCACAGTCCTCAAGAGGAAGGGCAGCTGGTCCGCAGAGAGCTGGGCTGCCCCGCCTGCCATCCCGGGGTTCAGAAAAGCGTGTCGGACCTTCCATTATTTTTCTTATTGTTGTCTTTTTCAAATGCTCAAAAACTTCTTTTTTTTTTTATTTGAGTAGAGATGTTACCTTAGTTTCAGGGGTACAGCATAGTGATTCAACAACTCTATGTTGTGCCGTGCCCGCCCACAAATGTGGCTCCCATCTGTCACCATGCAATGCTATTCCAGTACCGTCGACTATGTTCCCTATGCTGTGCCCTTCATCCCCGTGACTTCTTCATTCCATAACTGGAAGCCTCTACCTCCCAGTCCCCTTCACCCATTTTGCCCCTCTCTCAACTCCCTCTCCTCTGGCAACCACCGGAATGTTCTTTGTATTTATAGGTCTGATTCTGCTTTTTTGCTTGAAAAACTTTTACTTTAAGAAAAGCCTAGTAAAAAAACAGAACTATCTTGAGAGTTTTTAAGTCATATTGGAGGAAAATAAAGATATGTGGTCCCCAAGGGTTGGTCTTTTGTTAATAAAAGGCATCGGCTGCTGAGTGTCTGTAGAATGTGTAGGAAGCCCAGAACCCTGTGCTAACTTTGTAGCGATGTTGTAAGACATCACCAGTTAACTTACAATCTAGTTGGGGAAGAATGCTTTTCCTCCAAAAGATGTTCACTCACCATTTTCTTTTTAGAGTTTACAAGTCTAATTTCAAAAATTTACACCAAATAGTAGATGACTTCTTTCTGCCGCTTTCAGATATCTCCTTTAATGTGAAGTCTCATTTAAACTAAAACTCCACTCTAATACGGGGGGACCTTTTGGCATGCACAGCTCTTCACAAGGGGTCCTTTTCTCCCCTTCTCAGCCTCGCCTGTCCCTCTTCGCTGTCCCCTCCCCTCTACCCTATCTACCGGAGCAGTGGTCCTTGCCTACCCATCAAACACAAGTGTCCGTATGATTAACCCGTTGCTATGAGTTGAGTTAAAGTACCCGAATTTGCAGGTGATCTACTTCTGTCATTGATTAGAGTAAATTCAAAATATCCCTAAAATCACCAGCACTATTTGCATTCTAACTTGCTCCCTAAATGAGAAAGGGAAGGGAACATGTGTTGCCTGAGATGTGTGTGAGCCAGGACAGAAGAAGTTGAGGATCACTGCTTGCCCACATGGACTTATTTGCGTTGGTTCCCCCAAAGCGAGATGCTTTCTCATTGCTGTCCTTTGTATTGTCCTTCTCTCTACCTGAAATTTCCTCATCTCGCTTGTCCAGCTGTTGAACACCTATATATCTTTCAAGACTCAGCTAATGTGTCACCTCCTCCATGGAGCTTTCCATAATCTTATTCCATGGCCCTGTACTCCCCCTGTCAGTTTAAGCGGTCTTTGTCCCCATGGTCCCTTATTAGACTGCTGTTGTAGCACCTGGATTGTAGCCTTCTATATGCCTTTCGGTCCCCTCCCTCCCAGACCATGTGCTTTTTCCAGACAAGGACTATGAACTGTTTGTCTTCACTTTCCTAAATCTTAACATAAGATCTGGCACAATAGGACACTCAGTTGTGTCTCAGATGAACCAAAGAAGTTGAATGGTTATTGAAATGTGCCTAGCATTCTCCTCTTATTTCCTGGCCCTGAATTGTATCCCATGATGTCAGTTCTGTTGAAATGTTCGTGACAAATCCAAGCTAAAATGGAGCCACTGGCTGACCAGTTTGGGGTTGCACAGATGAGTCACTGGAGAAACTGTAATTCCTGAGAAAGAAGTGACTAAAGTAGAGAGAGGAGAATCTTGGACAAGTAACGAAGATGGCACATCCTACTATCACCCGTTTTTTTCTGTGTTTTTTTTTTAACTTTTATTTTTACTTCTTGATGTGGCTTCTGCCTTCTTCGCTTTCCCCATACCCTGTGGGCCCGAATGCTGACATGTATGCAACCCCCCACTCCAGAAATCCATCAGTGTCACTGACATGAAGAATGGCACACGCCAACTCAGTGCCACGTCCCCTCTTCAGGTCAAACAACTGGTCTCAAATTGGCAACTTCTTATTGGAGAAAATGAAATAACTGCATTAAAATTTAAACAAACTCTATGGAGATGATTGTAAGAAAAAAGGGATGGCTCTTTTAATTGCTCTAAAAGTCAGGACCTTATCTTACCTTTTCACTCAAAAGGCATTTATTAATCCCAAGTCAGATGTTTTGGCCCTTACATAAAGACCATTTTTTGTTCACTTTTATTACTGATTTTATGGTTTTCCTAGCATATTTGAATTACATTATTGAATCTTCCACATTTAGATGTCAGCTCCTTTAATAAGATCAAAAAGTGACTTTCCAGGATGATGTACACTGTGTGACTGTGTTTGTTTGATTATGTCCTACAGTGGCCGGCCTGCAAGTGGGAGCACGGACCGCATCCAGAAGTTGCGGAAAGAGTATTATCAGGCCCGGAGGGAAGGATTCACCTTGTATGAGGACGATGAGGGAAGAGCGAGGCTAGATTACGACCTTCACTGGGTAAGCTTGGGCCTCATTCTAATCATTGAATTCATCTCAACTGAGATAATTTCTAGCAGAAGAACATGGCTAAGAATGTTCTAGACATACCAAGTTCTATTTAGGTTACTTGAGTTTCATGGATATGAATGTTACCCAAACCACAGCCATCTTGTTCCACAGAAGTTGTTTACATAAATCAAACCACACTAATGCACAGTAGTTTATTTTAATTGCTTTCATATTTACTCTCTGTTGGACTTGTATACCAACGTGTTAGGGTGGAGCAGATGGTCGATATTTTAAAGAGGACACAGAATCTACTGAGCCTTAATCCTTGCCTCCCATCGCTTGGGTTTCAGAATCTGGGCAAGCATTAACAGACCATGCAACACAAGCCATGGGTTTCCTTTGGGAAAGGATATTAGAAGTAAATTTCAGAATGGTCATCTTCAGAGACATCAGTTGTGTGTATATCGCACCTGAATAATTCCCATTTTGCCGATCTTACCAGTAGGCTAAGAGAAGTTTATTTTGGGATAAGAACAGTTTTTGTATTAGAGGGTTCTCTTTGCCAAATCCTTCAACATTTGCGAGCAGAAAAGAATACTGTGACCTCTAAAGAGAGATTCTGTGGGTTTTTCCAGGATGGCATGATTCATTCTCTTGTCTTTTTCAAGTAAGCATGGCTGTACCAACAAAATACACTTAACTTTTGAGCATCCACAAAAATACCAGAGGAGAGTACTTAGAATTGCATTAAAGTACATCACATACTTAGAGTAGGTGCCTGCCACTGAGTTGGTGTTCAGTAAATCTTGGCTCTCGTTACTCACATTATTGGAGCAGAGCTGTCCATGGTAATAATGATGTCCTTGCAGTGAGGGCAGCTGTCACTCACCATCTTGGATGGTTACTGCCTCCTACTATCATTTTTTAGTGCTGCTTTGAGAACCACCTAAGGAACTCTCTTATCCCTGGTGGCCACTAAAGACACCAGCTCTTATGAAGGACAAATCTATTAAAGGAGAGTTTCCTTTCCTGATTTTCGCACTCATGTTCATGCTCATGAAGTCAGGGTTGGGAGAGTAGAGTCCAGCAACCAAGTGGATGCCTTCTGTTTCTCACTTCGGTGCTGTGGCACCTCGCACTTTTAGGCTAGTGTTTGAAAGCCAGCTGCAGTACCCACCACGGGCGTGCAGAGCCCCTGAAACTCCTCGGCTCGGTAGATTCTTCCTGGCACAATAGAATTTAATCAGAAATGCGAAGTAAGGATTGGCGGTCTCCAGCCAAATGGCTCTGGCCTCTTCCAGAGATAGGCATTTTGTAACTGCAGACCAGAACAAATAGCTTTTTGTTGGTTTTATTACAGATGTTAGGACTAAACAGAATGGCATTTATAGTGATGGGGAAGCTGGTCGCTTAGACTCTCAGTAACGGAAGAGAAAGATTTCCACAGAATAACAATTTAGATAACAATTCACTTCATTTTAAACTTAATTGAGATCAACATATTAACTTTGATGAGAGACTGTATACATAAGGCTCTGCTCCCTCTACCAAACAAACAAGCAATCAAATAAAGGGAAGCTGTTTCCACCATAACCAAAACAGACCACCATGTGCAGGGCATTGAAAAGTCCTCCATCTCAACATCACCATGAACTCCTACGAGCAAAATAAGACAAGTAATTTTAGATTAAGCAGTCCTGGTTGTTTTGACTTTATTTTATGTGATCTCCTTAAATCAAGGGGAAAGGCTGAAAATGCTTAACCTTCATGAGACTGAAAGTTTTCCCTGACCCTCACCAAACCTGAAATAGATAACCCATATACTCAGGTCCTCTCTATCTTAAAGATTCTATCTTTATTCCAAGCAAATGTGGAACCAGACAATCTAGTGAGTAAAGAAGTATCTCTGTTTTAATTTGTGTTTCCCATGCTCAAGTGTATCAAGCATTGCCAAAAGTGACTGATTTTACGTTTCCCAGATGAGCGGGGACTAAGGCTTCCCAAACGGATGCTTGCAAAATGCACTGTCATAAACGACTAGTGCTCTTTGTGATCGCCTGAGATACTCCAAACCAGGGATGAGAATCTCAGCATCCTTTCCCCACCTCTCCGCAAGCCAAGAAAAAATACTAGTATTTTTTGCCCAGCGCAGGCCTCAGAAATTACACTGTTGTCTTGCTACTTTTGGATAGACCTAGGAAAGCAAGTTTAGAAAGTTAACATTTCATACCTGCCAGTCAGCCAGACCTAACAAGGCAGCTTTTATTGAGACTGTGGTTCCTAATCAGTCTGGTCTTCGGCATCATGGAGGGTGCTTGTTAAAATTGGATCACCAGCCCATGAAAGAGAGGGGTGGGGCCCAAGGGAGGGCTTCCAGGTGCTTCTCCATGTGGTTATCAAGGTTTCGGACCCACGATTCTAAAAATAGGACATTGATTCCAATCACTGCAGTAATAAGCAAAGTAGTTCAACTTCTCTAACAAAATCATTACATGGGTCAGCATCATCAAAAACCACTTTCAGGACTCAGAACTTCCCAGGCCTAGTACTTCAGCTGTAGAGGCCTACAAATATTCCCTGGAGTCACTAGACTGGGAAACTTCCAAACTGTCAAGAAGGAAATTAGGAAGATAAGTTACCTAAGAACTACTTTTAAGAGACCAGACAGAATAAAAGTAGGCTCACAGAAGTCTCCAAAGCCAAAATTAGTAAAGCAATCACTGGAAGGATTACTAAGATCTATGAATATTTTAAAATATATTGTCAGTGGGACTAATAATTCTTTCTTTGGCTTGCCTCGGGCTTTCTGATTTTCCCAGGCTATCCTGTAGGCAGTTCTCTGTCCGGCAGCTCGGAGCTGAAGGCTTTTCCCACTGCTCTCTTGGGTTCTCACTTGCTCCCACAGCACTTGCTTCTCCCTGTCTTTTCTCTATGGCTCTGATCTAATTTTAACATAGGCCAGGTGTCAATCCAAGAATATAGTATTATCGCTACCTTGGAGGCACTCACAGTCTAGCCAGGAATACAGACATCTGAGGCAAAATGAAGAAAAAAGGACAATAATATATGTAAGAAATTCTGTAGTATAGAGAGGTCTTAGCTTCTCAATGAGCTTAGCAATAGCATTTCATTCCACTGGAGGCAAGGGTGTGCAGCCAGGACTGCGGGGGACTCTATAGTGATCATTTAGGACTTGCCTCAGCGGACAGATTTGGTTCCTTTTCTCGGAGATTCGGTGGTTTTCTTTTTCCCAAAGGAGCCTCTGATTTATTCACTTCATGTGTGTTAAAATAAATGAACACACACAGATTGCAAGGTTTGTAAATATGGACATGAGACCTTAAGAATCTTTTCAGCCAGCCTGTTCTGTAGCTGTTTTCCCATGGAGGCTCTGAAAAGCTGTAAAGAACAAGTTGAGAGAATTTCAATGGCGGGAAGTGAAATGGCCTGGAGAGCTTTTATAGGCCCAATTAAGTAAGCAAGATATGCTAGCTGTGAAGTGTTAATATTTGCCAAAAGAAAACATAATACCCGTTATCTCCCGGTATGTTATTTTCTGTAAAAACTTGTTAAGACGATCACAGTCCTCTGGCAACAGGCTGGGGTATTTTTTATTAACAGATAAAGATGAGCTGCTTATTTAATGGCAGCATGAAGATCCTGTAAGTAATTTCAGAAATGGGATGGCTCCAGAGTTTTCTAAAAATATCAGTACCTTTATTATTGTCTTTTTTCAAGAGCTGTGTGGCATATACCATATGCTTCCTCCTCTTTTTAACTCTCTGGCTAAATTAGAACTTTTATCTGTGAAAGGGGTTTATAGACACATAGATGGGAAGGAGGTACTGGAATTTCCTGCTGTCATAGAATACATGGTAGTGTATCTTTCTGGCAAAGGGGATTGGTTCAGGTGATGGTTGGGTGAATAAATGAAAACACTCTGAAAGATTTGCTCACCCTATTATGAAGATGGCCTAGGAGCCAACTTGAAGAAACATGGTTGGCAGCTATCTAGACAAGAAAGACACATCTGGTGAATTCTGCAGTCAGAGGAAAGAGAGAGCAAGATGCTGAGGTCATGCTAACCATCTTAAGAAAGGGATTTAAGATGGAATGCTTTATCGCCACACAAGTGTAAAAACTATCAGAAGGTTATTTTCTAAATATGAGGGATAAGAGAAATGAGCTCCTGCTGTCAGTGGTCCAACACCAGAATTGAGTTGTCTGTATTTCCCCTCTCTGCACCTTAAAGACATCTGAAAAAAAAAAAAAAAACAACAACAAAGGACACTGATGAAAACTTCTAGATTAGTCAATGGCTCTTAAGTCACAAAAGAACAGAAATCTAACTCAAACTGCCCTAAGCAAAAAGGGAAATTTTGTTGGCCTGTATAACTTTCAAATCCATAGGTGTATCTGACTTCAGGCAAAGATGGATCCAGCTCCATCATTATTCCCTTTGTTAGCACCATTCTCAGGGAGTTCCCTCATATGGTGGTGAGACTAGTGGCAGCTCCAACCCAACACCTTTATAAAAGGAGATTGTCTCACGCCCCAGTACATCCAGGAAGTCTTAGAACTGATGTTTGATGCAATGCTGAATGGCTTCTTGACTCAGCCTGGGTCACATGCCCACTTCTGAACTCCCTTGGCCAGAAAGATGCAGCATTTTACTGGCCAGAACTAGGTCACAAGGTCACCCTGGAACCAGAAAGTAGGATCAGGCCTACACAAATCCCATGAATGAGTCTAGATGAAGAGGTAGTCCCCATAGGAAGATCAAAGTGCTAATTAACAGGGGAAGGGAAAATGGATGTCGGGCACGATTCAGAGTTGTCTACTATAACTTCTGGTTTTAATAACAATATAAACTCTCTTCATCTTAGAGTTTTAAGGAAAGAAAAAGAAAAGACCTTTCCCTTCATGTATTTTCCTCTTTATCATTAGAAAGAGCAGACCTATTATCAATCTTAAATTTGCTGCCATTATTGGTAAAAGGAGAAAGAAGATTTATTTTTGTCTGCTGGTCCCGGATCTTTAAGCTATCCCAGGAACCCAGATGGCTTTACTGCGTTATTCATGAGAAATTACCAGACCTCTGGCTACTTATTTAGAGAGGCAAGTGACATTTTGATTCACCCCAGACCTAGGAATTTGCCCCGGAGGGAGGCAACAGAATTCTTTGAAAGGACTAAAAGTGACTTTCTTTGGGTAGAATTGCTCTATATATAGCCTCATGGATTGTTGTTTTGTGATAAGAATATAGTCTATATACATATGTCAAATCATTATGTCGTATACCTAAAACTAATACAATGTTATATGTCGATTATATCATAATTTTTAAAGAAAGGATATATTCTAAAAACCTTCAAAAGATGGAATGAGATAAAGAATTAGAGCCATCAAATGTATGCATCTAGTAACTATCGTAATTTAACTTCTACCATAGGACGACCAACCCCTTCTCAGTTGACAAGCCCTCATTAGCTCCATAAACAGTTCCTTCCCAGTGTGTCCTTCCATCAACAGATTAGTGTTTTCCCTGATTTCCTAAAACAACTGAACTGAGGAGTGGAAGAGGTACTAAGGCAGAGAAAAGAGAAGAACACACATCATGTTTATGAATTAGGTAGATATTGGAAGGGCATGAGGTTTGATCAACTTGATGTTGGTGAAACATCAAATACCAGCTGAGTGAAAATTTGAGGAAAAAAGAGGACAAAATAAATTGAAGATTTTTGGGGGGTTGATAGTTTTAGTCCTTTATATTTCAATGTGGCTTTCATGGGAACATGTTGACATATTAGCTATATGGGGGATCATATCAGTGAATGTCTAGCTTTTAAACGTGGTGTAAATCATTTTGAAAGAAGGCAACATGTTTATAGGCAATCCCCAAAATTGAAATAAACTGTGTTTCAGAAACCATTTAGAAATTGGCAATTTGGCACTGGGAATGGTTTTCCCATGGGGGAAAAAATGATTGGTTGTTAGGGTCCCAAGCCAGTCTGCAAAAGCCCACTACAATCCAATAACCTGGTGCTAATCAGACAATAACCAAGGAGCCCAGGAGCAGGGGGCCATCTGAGCCAAGGAGAAGAGAAGGAAATACCTTTCTTCCCTCTTTCCTGGATACACCTTTGAGATGTTCTCTAGTCCCTTCTGATCTGCCAGTCTTTAGGAGCGTCTCCCCAGGTTTCCTGACCTTTAATCCCCCCTACTCCCCATCATGGCATCCCGCTTAGACCTACCTTTTCCCCGAGAGTGTTCAGGAATCCCGAGTTCTCTCTCTGCCCCATCCCCTCCTCCCTCAAAGTTCCCTTTCTTTCAGTTCATCTCAGCTACACTTTTGGGGGGTGAGGGGTGCAAATAATCTACCCCATAAAAGCTCTTAACATTGCAGTCCTTCGAAACCCACTGATGTCCTGAATTTTACACCTACTAATATAGCAGGTATGAGAAGCATTTTAGCATGATGTGTGAGAGCACGGACCCTGAAATCAGATTGCCTAGGTTCACATCCAGGCTAGATCACTTACTAACTGGGTACATTTGGGCTATTTATTTCACCTCTCAGTCTTTTTTAAAACTAGGATAATCATTCTTACAGATCTCATATAAATATTGTGGCGATTAAATGATTATTCCATGTAAAGCACTTAGAATGGAGTCTGGCATGTAGTAAGCGTTCAACAAATGTGAGGGTTTTCTAAATGGTGCACATACTGAGGTTTTTAGAAATCATATATTCCATTAGCCAAACACCCATTCTATCTCAGTCATTACTGGAGCTTAACCTCTTCTGTTATTCCAGAGTCCTGGGACATTATACAACACACAAAGCATTTGGGAGGGAGGCCTTCCGGTCATGCACACTCTGGTTACCACTGAGGTACCCACAGTCCCTTCAGGTGGTGACTGTCGGGCCTCCTTGTAAGACACTTTTGGCAAAGTCCGTTGGTCAAAAGGTCAATAACTATTTCCCTCTCTCCTGCACGCAAACTTTTTCTTCAAAAGGGCACTCCTTTCATCCCTGACCCTGGGGGCACACCTAATCTCTTTAATGAGCTTATGCTAAAATCAAAGACCAAAGACCAGAAGAAAGAGGCTTCTGCTTTCAGCTCTGCAAGAACCCTGAAGCAAAGAAATACCAGGGTCTAGTTAATTACTTAAAATAGAAGGCATAGGGGAATACAAAAAGAATATATGCAAATTATTTACTCAATAAATTAGGCTACAGCCTGATTAAGAACAAAAATGACATCACTTACTCAGTTCTGACTCTCACAGATATGTGTGAACACCTTATATGAATTATTCCAGGCAACAAATCCATGAGGTAGGTATTTTTAGTCCTGTTTTACAGATGAGAAAATTAAGGTTTTAAGACTCTGCACCATAGTCACACAATCATTAGCAAAGCTGATATTCTAACCTGGGCTCGCAACTCCTGGTGGAAACAGAAGGAAAGGAGCATTGCTGTGGCAGCTGTTTACTTTTTTTTACATGAAACGTTTGAAAGAAAGGGAAACTCTGAGTATTTGTTTATAAGCACCATACAAACTTTGCCTCTGTGGAACTACTCTTTAATTAGCATTCTGACATTTTTTTTTTAACCCAATAGTAAATAGTATGAGTTCTCTGTGAAAGTCAAAATGAAATCATTCTTTTTTTTTGCTATAATCAAATAAGCTAGCCTATCTCTGGCTTAAACCCAACCCTGAATACCAAGAAGCAGAAAAAGAAAGTTCAAAACCACATTATTTTTCCATAATATGTCAAATAACCCTATGCTCTACTTACATTAGAGTGAAAACAAGAACTCTTTCTGCTTCTAATGAACAATTAATTCCAGCTCAGGATGTCGCGTTTAGAATAGGTTAAGTTCCCCCAAACCACAGCCGTTTGTGTTGGATCATGGTTAAAACCCAAAATTCCAACTTCTACAGTAATCACATTCTTTTCTTCTACTGCAATGGGAGAAATGACCATTTTATGTAATATAGGAAAAACCATAGCAGAAACTCCTATGAATTCCAGATTTCCTAAATGGTTCTCAAAGCTGTTTAAAATCAGTTGGATATGTTTTATTTTAGCAGACCTCAAAAATCCTGAAATTAAGTTTGGGTACCAAATTTTTTTAAATGAAGATGTTTGGAGTGGAAGATATGGAACTCCATTTAACTGGCATTCACAACACATGTATCACTTAACCTGGATGACAATTAAAACCCCACATGAGCCATGTTTGTGTTCGGATCCCGGAGCCCAGAACGTTCCCCTCGCACAGGTTCCGGGGTAATTAGCCAATCAGGTCGCTGCGGCGGCCATCTTGTTCTTTCTGTTTAAGAAAAATTTCGACGCGGAGTTATTCAGGAGCTTAACATCATGTGGTTCTTATTAAATAGTAACGAGTGTGGTGTTATGGGAAAAAGAAAACTCGCAGAAATCTCTCCTCTGAAATACGAAGAACACCGGAATAAAAGAGACCCTAAAATGATAATAATCACTACAGCAGTACTGAAGTTGCCATTCTCCACAAGAAGAATGACCACTTTTGAATACAATTGTAATGACACATATCAGAGTCTGTGACTTTACAGTTCTATGAACTTCATTCATTTCTGCGTTTCGTTCTGAGGCTTGAAATCACAGTGCTGATTTTCAGAGTGTCTGTGAGAAAGTGCAAACGTTGATACCAGTGATTTCATCCAGGCACAGGAAAACTTTCCATTTATTCAAGTAAATGATCTAAGAAGAACGGGTATAACATTGTTATTATAAACAATTGAGAAATAGTTTCTTTTCCAGCTTCAAGATAAGAATTTTGTAAAGTAATGGAGTTCTTGGGTTTTATCTCCATGAAGCTTTCTTCAAATGATGTAGCTCCTTCTGTGTCATCTTTCACTCAGACATAGCTTCATTCCCTAGGCAGCAAAACCAAAGCAAAACATGAGGAAAATAGATTTTCTGCTATCATTTATTCCTTTGTTGCTTTATTCGTTCACTGAATACTTAGCAATTTATAGTAAGTGTACATCAAGCCCAACATTTGCATCAAGCTTAACAACAAAGAAGGAAGACCTGACGTTTGTGTGTGCGCGCACGCGCACGCCCACGCTCACGCACACGCTCGCGGGTGTATGGGCGGGGTGCACGCCCAAAGACATTGTTGTCAAATTTCTCCTTTAGAGAAACAGTAGGAAATGTTGTATGAGAAAGACATTCCCTGTCATGATCTGATGGCTTTCCTCTAATGAACCTTCTGGCTCAGTCTATGATAATGGATACCCCCAAACGATGTGGAGAAATCTCCATTTTTCAGTTTTGTTTTCCCTACATCACTAATTGCCAGAGTTCCAGATTGTTTCTGAATAGCAGATCTATTTTAAGTATAATCTTTTCTATGTATCAGCTATTTTTCCTTTCTTCATCTATTTAGTAGGGACCAGGTTTCCTGTTTTCCATGCAGTTCCCTTTACAGTAACTTGCCAGGTTTAAATTGTCAGGCAGCACTGCGGCAGGGATGTGCATGTGGTTATAAGGGGATCAGAGGCTCACATGCCAGAGGAGGCACTCATGGTCTCACGATTAATGTGAATGATGGCCGGAAGAAATCTTTTAGCATAATACTGAAATCGGTGATTGGGGGGAAAAAAAGTGCTATGGGATTTTAGCAGTTTGTGGTTTATGTGTGGTTCTAGAACTATTTTTTAAATTTCCCAGTTTCAGAAAGTGGATAACCTGCTCCTTTCTCTACATATGTATGTGTATATGTAAGATTAAAAAAAAAAAAAAAAATCTAGTCCTCAAATACACGATGATGGTGGAATGAAAAGATGACAAGCAAATAGGAAAGAACTGAAATTTTGTTTTAAACATTCAACATTTCCACTTAATTAATTCATAAATTTAATTTATCAGAAATCTGAGTACTGTCCCAATGAGAAGCTCTTACAACTTTCCTAACTTTGTTGAGGATCTTGTCTCCAAAATAAAAAGAAAAGCTGTTAATGTCCTATAATTAATTATGGAAAAGAATAAACCCATTTTCACTTATGTTGTGCCACTCTGGCCCCAAAATTGAAGAACAAAATTTCAAAGCATATGGTTTCTTCATTTATTCATTTATCAACTAATTCTTTACACCTGAATTTGGTGGCAAGTTTCTGTCTTTGTGCCAGGAATTTACTTGACTCTGAAGATTCAAAAGTGAATAAGGAGTTCATGTCTGGTGGGAAAGGCAGACAGGAAACATAATTTCAAATGTAATGAGATATTTAGAAATAATTGTACAGGAAAAAAATTGATAATCAAACGCTTAGGAAAGAGGGACTAACCAATGAACACAGTAGATTTGCTTTTATCCCCACAAAGTTGCCCCTGTGTGCTTGGGCTTCCCTTTTGCCTGCATTTCGGGCATTCTGCCTCCATGTAAGCTACTCCAATTGCCCTTTGTAATTTCTAAGCAAATATAAAGTGGCTTTTATTGTTTCATGATGATACTTCTCTTTAGGCCCAACCTCTCGTTTTGAGGATGTGAGCATTTGTGCATCACGTCTGTCCCAATTACTGAGTGAGACCTGCCCTAGAGGGTTGTTTTTCAAACTGTGTGTCACAACTTATTAGATGATCATAAAACCAATTAGTCACAATTGACATCTTTAAGATTTTGAAGAGAATAGGCTGTATCAGAGGCCATGGCAGGTAGTAAAGATGAATGTTGGTTGGTGAAGTTCTTGTTTTATAGCCAATCTGTGCACACATACACATATCTGCTAGCTCATAATGTAAACTACATTCCTACAGATTATGATTTTAAAAGGTCAAAAACCTGTAGTCTAGACTTTAAGTTCCATATCTAGTTGGTTTACCATTTCATTTATAAGATTTCACGTGGGATTTTTGTTTCAGACTAGGGGGCTCAATCATTTCTTTGAATAAATAATGCTGAATACATCCCATCTGAAACATTATGAATGGCACAGACTTTGCTTTTCTTGATTATATCTGTATATCAATATAGTGTAGACATATATATTGATATATAGATAGGTACACAATTTGCACATATTTTAATTAATTTTAGTTTAGCAGTCAGTGGTTTATATAGCTATTAAATAAACATCTTAAGCAAGGTTACAATTATATAGACAAAAATATTTTGAAGACCAGGTGAATATAGTTGCCATACTCTAGTCTTTCTCGTTTTCCTGAAATTACAATTTTTTTCCTTTTACATGAAACTTTTTTATTATAAATGTAATACATGCTCACTGTAATAATTTACATAATGGGTAAAAGTGTTAAAGCAGAAATGTAAATCATCTATCATCAAACACGCAATAAATGAACACTTTATGTTTTGGCATATTTTATAGAGACCCATACACATACATGCATATCACATGTAGTAATTAAATTGGGAGACCCTACTGGATATACTGTTACTTAAGCTACTTCTTTCACTTTTTATTATATTGTGAGCATTTCTCCTGCCTTTAAGTAATCTGCAAAACGTGACGTTAAATGTGTAACATTTAACTCACGAATTCATTAATCACATTTTCATTGTTGGATGTTTAAATTATTTTCATCACTTCCTGTAATGAGGTAATAATTATAGATAAATAATCATCTAGATAAATCTTTGCATTCTTATGTTATTAGTTATCATAAATCAATATAAGATATTAATTATTTAACAGGGCGATGAAAAAAATTTTAATTGATACAAATTACCCAACATGCCCCTAGAAAGGCTAGGAAGTTTATATTCTCCCCAGCAGCATATTTATTAATGCATTTAACAAATCTTAATGGTCTGTTTTGTACAGGTTTCATACCAGACCTATTAAAACTGAGTGTTTTCATTTTTCTTAATTTTTACCAGTTTAATAGCTCATATCAATTATTTTGTTTTCATTAAATTACAACTGAGATTTAGCATTTTGTGCATTTATTGGTCATGTATATTTCTTCTTTTTTATGAATTTTCCTTTTTTTCTGTTACAGTGTTTGCCTTTTTTGCTTCCAAATTGTAAATGTTCTTGATATAGAAAGATTATTAAGCCTTTACTGTCAAATAGCATTCAGAATTTTCTTTCTAACTTTGTCAGTAGTCTCTTAACTTTATGATACTTCAGAAAAAGGGAAGCTTTACTTTTTGTGTAAACAAACCAGAGATTCTTGTTAGTTTTTTCAAATGGCATTTAAACATCTATCAAGATCTTTGTATGATTTTTCTTCTTTTTCTATTAATGAGATGATTTATATTAATAGGGTTTCTAATATTGAATGGCCCTTGCAATTCTGAAAAAATAAATCTACACTCACATGCTGTCTGTTTTTTTCTTTGAAGATAAAGCCAGGCATGTATTGCAAGTATTTCATTTGTGATTTTGTACCTCTATTTGTTAGGGAAATTGATATATAAGGATTTTTTCCCCCTAACTTTAGCAGTTTTACATAGAAGAGTTACATAACCTTTGTAAAATGATTTAAGTAGCTTTTCATCTGTTACTATATGTTATATCAATTTCTATCAATGACAAAGGAATTATCTCTTTGTCAGGATTTAAAACAACTCATCCATAGAACCATCTAGCCTGGTGCTTTTTTATGGATAATTCTTTGACACCCTTTTCAACTTTTCCCATAGATGGAAATCTTTGAGAAAGGAGATGTTTCCTCTTTTACTGAATTTTGGAAATTCGCTATATTTTTCTATAACATCATTTATTTCATTGAGACTTTCAGCCTGTTAGTATATTTTATGTTTTTTGTCACTTAATATATTTAATAATTCTATTTCTCTGTTCTAACATATTTATTTTTACCTCATTAACTTAGTATTTCTTTTAAGAAGGAATAAAGCAAACTTTTTGAATTATTTAGCTTATTTATTTCAGTTACTTTTTAATTATGTTCAATGACAATATAATTTAAGGCAATGAATTTGGTTTTGAATTTAGTTTGGTGTACTTCCAGAAATGTTCATATCTTAATGTTCTTCCTTTTTTTGAATTATATTTTGAATTATATATATTTTGAAATTTAAGATTTTATTTCTTCTTTGACCAAGAATGACTTATATAGTTATTATTTTAATTTTTAAGGATTTAGGCTTTTTCCATCTAAAATTTTATTATCAATGTACAATTTTAATATTTTGTAGTCAAGGATAGTGAATTCTACAACTTGGGGCATTTATTGAAAATTGACATAGTATATGTAACTTTGTCATTTAAAGTTTTAAATTAAGTAAATTAAAACTAATGATTTTTCTAAAAATGTTTATTATTGAATAAATATTTATTGAGTGCCTATTACATTCCAGGGTCTGGTGAGATGCTGAGGATGTAGGAGAGAGCAAAATGGACAAAAATCTCTGCCTTGTAGTACTTGCATTCTAGTATATAACACAAGTATATAACTATATTTCCTTAAATGCAAGTCAGCGTAGTCATTATACACACTACAAATTTAATGACAGCTTTTCAGGAAAAGAACAAAAAGAAAACATCACCAATGCAAGCTTTTATATTAAGAGCCATCCCCATGCATATCTCAGATGTTTAAGTGTGAATTGGTAAAATAATCTTATTAATTATATTATTTCCGATACTGTATATGTTTATTTATCATTTCCTTCATCTGTCAAAGACAGACGAACATGAGGCTAAAGTCCCCAGAAACAAAATGTTTCTGAGGCTTTCAGGATCATTTTTTAAGCCTATCTCTCGGAAAAGGTTGAAATGTAATGTTTGATTCATTCTGAGGCTTTTTCTTCCAAAGAAATGTTTAGCTCATTTATATCTGTTATCATAACTGTCATCCTTATTCTTTCCGTTATTTTGGTTTAGACTTTCTGTTTTGAACACCTTTTTCTGTTTCCTATTTTATTCCCCATGTGCTACAGTTTCTTTGATTATTTTATTTAGTAATTTCCCTCATACGGACTTTATAAAAACATTTTTTATCCTGTTTTTTCTAACATCAAAAATGAAATCATCTCTGTTGAGTTCCTTCCATGTAAAAGGAACAGAGTGACACGATTATACGTCATCACAACTTTCCCTCACACTTTTAACCTGTGCTGTTTTAGATCCAGTCTTTAAAGAAGAATGTGTGTCTTCTCTTTTAATGGCATCCAGGGATTACATTTTGTGTCTAATGCCAGCCCCTCTTTGCTACAACATCTCCAGCACTGAGTTCTTTATCTTGATTCATCTCACTGTTAACAGGCTTACCTTTTTTAGTAATTTCACTTCAGGAAGGATATGGAGTTTGTATATTTCTAAATTCTTGAAATCTGATAGTATCCTTTATGTATAAATCTCAACACAACAATGCCTGGTGCTTTGAGGTATATAATAAGTATTTGTTAAATGACTGACATACTTGCTTCCCAAGGTTTTTTTCCTAGACATTCCATTGTCTTTTGGTTTTTAATATTGAGGAAGAAGAACTCTGAGGCTGACCTGATTTTTCTTCTTTGTAAGTGACCTGTTTTCCCTATCTGGATCTTATGGGAGTCTCTCTTTATTCATGATATTCCAAATTTTCACCCGAATTATTCTAGCTGTTGGTCTCTTTTCATTCATTTTGCCGGGTTCTTACTGAGTCCTTTCTGTTAACAGTTTTGTGTTGATTTCTTTCTGTTTCTTTACTTGAAAGCATAGATGTTGTTCCTTAGACAAGATGGTGGAAGTCTCCTTGGTTCTCCTCTCCTTACAGCGAACTGTTTGTGGAGAAGTCCTCTCATACCTCCACGATGGGCCTGGCTGATATAAAGCCATGCCTCCCGTTTAGAGGTTTGGCAGCTTGAAAAGACAGGAAGGGAACCAAAATCCGACGCAATACCTGGTGGAGAACTCTGCTTCTGCTTAGTTTCTCAGCTGGTTTCTCTGAAATCATGGGCAAGGGGTCATCTTTCTGTGCCCTGATTTTTGTTTGTCCCAGCCCTGCCATCCTGTATTACCTGTGGCTGTGTCTACCCTTCATCCTCATGCTATTGCCCATCAAATCAGGAGGGAACCCTTTCTAGTGCTTAGATTTGCTTCCCCTCCTATAGCCACCTTGAGAAGCCCCTGGTCTCCAGATGGACCATTTGGAAAGGCGGCCACTCCAAAGACAAGAAAATCTCCATGCTAGTCTCATCAGCCCTATACCCTCCCCTCCATCCTCACCTCAAATGGAAAAGTTGCAGCTTCCTCCACCAGCTCCCCAGTAAGATTGGTTGTGAGTGGGTGCCATGTTCCCCTTTCAGCTTGGTCTGTGGCACCATTTCTAGCAGATACTCCTCAATACCTAGTTCTGGTTCACGTTTCACCTACTGTAGATGCTGCTGACCATTTCAGTGGAATCTGGGAGAGCAATGGTAAATGGCCTGCATTCACTCACATTGTCACTGAGTCCAGAATTCAATACCCATTTTAACGCTTAACCTCGCTTTAAGAAGGAATTTCTTCATGGTGAATCAGAGCAAGCTCTGGGACAGTTTTATCGCTTCACAGAGGCCATTTTCCTAGCTGCAGCTTCTACTTATTCACACACAGTAAAACAATGCATATCTAGTGGTATGACTAGAAAATATGATGGCTTTTTCCCCCTCCTGCACTAACTCCTGATTTTTCTTTAAATGGTCCTGCAAAAGTGAGACATGGTGTAAAACTTCCAAATTGGTTTCCATGCCATTCCAAGGAAAGGCTGCAAAATGCAGCAAGAGAGCCGGCTTTCTGGTTGCCCGTCAGCGTAACTTCAGTAGGGCTAAGGCAAAAGGGCCACGGAAATTCAGAGGGTCGAGTTGTGGGTTTTCTTGTTTACACTGAAGTTGTAAAAAATAATTAGAATGTAATGCAAAGTGTTATGGTTATGCAGTCACCTCTGGATATATAAACATCTTACTGCCTCTGTCAAGCTGCATTGTTCTAATTTCCAGCCACAGACATAGATACACTGGTTGCATGACTTTATTAATTCCTAGTCTGAGGTCTGTAGTGTGGATGATAATCTAATAACAGAATCATATTTATAATATAGTAGAAAATTCTCACTATGGGTACACATGAACCCCAGCATTACTGAAGGCTTGTTCTTTCTCACATCAAATTGATATTCACTCTCTGTTTTGGTGACAACTTCATCTTAATGAGAATTTCAAAAAGGGCGGGGCTGACTCCCTGCCCCCTGGCCCTTTACCCCTGCAAATATGATTACTTGGTTTCCTACAGGTTTATGATCTGTGCCCATCATGGGAAAGTGAAGGAAAATCTGTGGGATCCTTTTTCAAAAGTTTTCTTAGAATCAAGCCAGTCCTACTTTGATTTTTATGACCTCCTGTCTCTCAGGGTCTGGGGTTCCACCTCCTCGTGAGGATCAGATTTCCATGGAGGCTGGTACCTCCGGTACCCCTAGAACCTTAGAGATGGAGTTCCTATTGGAATTCCCTGCCCTGGGTTGGTCACCCATTTCAATTTGATCCTAAGTGCTTGCCATCCTATCATGGACAATCTTGAACGTAGATTCTGTTTCACAGTTTGGTCTAATCTCTCCTTTCCTCTCAGACCCATCTTCTTATCTCTGTCCCACTGTGTACTCCTTGCTACACTTGGGTGTTGGTTGTAGGCTTGTGGGTGTGTGCTTCTACACCCTTAGGTGGCTATCACTGGTCTGTCCCATTCAACTGCTACCCTTCTATCTGGTGGTGACACAACCTTGACCTCAAAGCAGAAGTGGTGGTGGATGCAAAGTTCATTCCAGTATTGCAAGGTAGAGTTCTTTAAAAGGTGCTTGACTTTGATGGCCTCCTGTCCTTAAATGTTGGTAAGTGTGTGCACCCAGAAACATGCCAGTCAGAAAGCCTGCAGGAGGGGCGCCTGGGATGGAGCCTCGCGCCAGGCTCCCTGCTCTGCGGGAAGCCTGCTTCTCCCTCTACCACTCCCCCTGCTTGTGTTCCCTCTCTCGCTGTCTCTCTCTCTCTCTGTCAAATAAATAAATAAAATCTTTAAAAAAAAGAAAAAGAAAAAGAAACCCTGCAGGATCTCACGGGCTTCAGTACCATAAGTGAGATTCTCCAGTTTGATACCAAGCTCAACTTTGATGTCAAACTGCTTGTCTCCTGTTTATAGCACTTACTGACTAGCCATATTTCCATTTTTAACTAGGAAACAAACTTGACAGGTGCCACATTCCATATTACTACCTTTTTAATTCTAGTGAGGAAAATCATGCAAGATGCTCAATTGATTGACATGGAAAAGTTTTAAACTTACAAGAGTACCACTGAACTTCTGCTTACTGCTTTATCTTTAATGATTATTGTAGTTTTGTCTAGTTTAAAATTCCTGAGGTATGCAACACCCAAAGTGCAACATTGCTGCCTTTATTCACTACTGTTTAGAAATAGCATCTGGGGGTAGTGTGGAGTGAGGGAGACCAATCTTCATCAATAATGAGTAGTGATTGAAAAATAATTTTAAATGTTTCTTGTACTCATATGTCCACATCCCTTTCTATGTAAATTCCATTCAGGGACACAAGTGGCCACTGAGACTCTATTTGGCTTTCAAGATGGTGGAGAAGTCAAATGAGAGATATGTAGCTATAAATAAGACAGCACAAGTGTAGAACGATCATCAGACATGCAAGTATAACTACAATGAAAGTTACCTTGAACAAATCAGTTCCCAGGATGGCATTCATTTCTTATTGATAAATATGCCTGATACAAAGATAATGGAGCAGATAATTAAACCATCTATTTGGAAACATAAACACACACATACACTCACACACACATTGCAGGGAGACAAGGAGCATTGGTTAGCACAGATTCTCTCAGTACATCCTACCATCTTTCTCTAGAAGACTATTTGTCCTCTGACAGGAAAAAGATAGGAAAACATTTTGACTACAGTAAGGCTTTTGATTCTGTAGTATGTGACCAAAGTCAGTAAAGGACAAAAGAGCCTGGCTCTTTCTTCTTTTATATAGGTGGACAATGGTCTGGGGACTCTGGTAAAGCAAGTCATTAATGTTTCAGTTTTGGTTGGCTACAGCATACCAAGTATGTCTTCTCTGTGGTGATAACTGACCAGGGAAGTTAAAGATAGGGCTACTCACTTCTCCTCTGCCGTGGAGAACCTTATGGAGATCAGCCCTGAGACCCCCTCTTGCCTCTGCTTCAGTGTGGAGGGGCAGGTGCAAGACATACCCTTTATCACAGTCTGTTGCAACCTCCACCTCTACCTCCTTCTTTCCACTTCTGGCATCCCATTATGCTGGTCTTGTGGAGAAGATAAACATACTTGATAAATGCTTGTTGAATTGTGCACCCTGTCTCTGGGTCTCTCTCAGGAAATGGAGGAGGATCAAGACACTCCTGTAAGCATCTTAGGAGTAACACACAAGATTCCATGGATATGAAGTCTAGTTCCCTCTACTGTAGAGCATAGGCTTCATCTCACTACCTTTCTCAAGTCGCTGATGACTGCATGATGCTGTCAGAGATGGGTTGGTTGCTTTTGAGGAGAAATTTCTCTTGGTCCACAGTGCACAGAGATTCTTACTCAGACAGAGTTCCTCATAAATAGCCAGCTATGATCACCAACGAGTGGTCTACACGAGTGATCCAGAAGATGGGTTACACAGAAGTCCCATTAGCCCCCGGGATTATGCCATATGTTAGTGTATGCCCACATTTTGTGTATCTACACTGTCACAGTAATCTCCTTTGCATAGTCTTCCCCAGGTGCTCCAACCACGTCACCCTTCTTCTGTCGCGGCATCTCTAACCACTCCTTGTCTGTGCCAGGAAGTAAAACTTAATCACATCCTACCTGGTGCCATCACACAACTCAGTTGAAAGCTTCTGCATGTTTTAAGTCTACACTGTGCCCAGCCTGAGCGCTTTGCTGCCCTTAGACAAATGTTTGCCAAATTGAAATCTTGGTGGCCCAAATGGGTAAACCGAGGCACGGTCATCTAGCAATCTCTAAAGACAAAGACCTTTTGACACCTGTGTTCTCATCTCCAGACTCTTCTATGTCAGAGATGACACAGACTTAACTATCCAACACATTAGCATAATGAGGAATGCCAGCTAGTGGGTCACTGTCACATTTTCTTTTGCAACAAAAGTTAATTTGGTTAGTGTTTTTTACAGTGGTCCAAGTAGCTACCTGACATGCAGGCAATTAAACCTATAAGGTGAGCACCTCGTTCAAGTCTTTTTATAGATTAAATCAATGTATGCTCATGGATTTTAAAATAATAGATCTGGATATGGTGGCATGACCTCACTTGAGTGTTTAAAAAAATTAACTTCCAACATATTTTAATGCAAATGTTACCTTTGTAAGTGGATGACCTGAAAAGAAAGTGTTTCCATAGTAACCTAAGGGAACACATAACCTGTTTATGATAACTTCTGCATGAAGAGAGCCAGGCATGGATAGGGAATATGCTTTGATGTCTGCTAAAAAAAAAAGAAAAAAATCACTGACAGCATTGTGTGAGTGAATGGTTGGAAGATTTTCCTTTATTTGTAGTTAATTTAGAAAATAAACTTTCATAATGAACTGCTGAAATACACACTTGAAACAACCAGATGATCTGTCAGGATATTTTTTTTTAAATGTAATTTGTCATAAGTGACAACCGAGGCATCAGTTTAAGAGAAATAGATTAGGGATGAGTTCTTACTATAGGTTTTTCCCATTTTGTGCATTTCTTTTTATCTCTACTCTGTGTTCTTCCCTAGGACTCACTGAGGCCTTTCAAAGCTCTTAGATTTCTCTTTTTTTTCTTTTCATTTTTTACCTCAGAACATGTCATGTAGAAGCTGCCCTTCTGGAATTGAGAGTCTATATTGTGCAGATATCACCAACAAGGAATATATTGATTATCCTTCACTCTCTCTACTGATGTGGCTAGTTGAGTTGGTGGCTTTTTAGAGGTGCCATTAGCTAGAGATGAGTTTGACATCCACAAGCCCTTTATGGTTATTTTCCCTTCTTCTTACAGATGTAACATCTAGTTAAAGAAAAGCTTGTCTACAAGATTCCTTTCTTGCTTTCTTCCCTTGTTATTATTATTATTTTTTTCTTTGAGGGTCATTAGCACAGGGGAACAGATGCACACAGTTTTAAGGAGTATTTCTTTGAAGCACCATTTTAGAGTCAGCTCACTGACAGGTCCATGCCCATGGGCTCCGGTGTGGACTTGGGGCAGGAGGCCCTGGCTACAATTACCCATCTGGTATCCATCTGGTAGCACGAATGAAAGATAATACCAGATCATAGAGAACCTCTACCAACTGCCAACTTGGTATAAGCAGGCAAAGAAGGTGCCACCCAATAGCGCTGTGAAGAGGAAGAAATGTTGTCCGTAGGGTATGCACATTTCCAACACAAGATGCAAAAGAATGGCATGCGAGAGCATATGGAAAGAAATTGCTGCACACATCTAACCTTATAGCTGCAACTTGTTAAATATTAAACCGAGTTCTCTGCCACATTTAAGTTGCTAGTGGAGTTTGGGAGAAAAGATATCCTAATATGCTTGAGACATGTATTTTGCTACTCACACCCACCCACAAGAGGGTTAACAGGATTTGAGGACTTTGGGGTGAGGAGTAGATACCAGTATCATAAAGGCATTGATTTCATTCACGTGTAATGCCACTTTGCAGTAGGCCGTTCGGTTGGAGCAAAAATAAGGATTTTGTGGTTGCTATAAGATGGCTTAGACATTTTATCAATTTATTACTTTCTCCTTGTTTTTATATTCCCCTTTTCTGCTTTGTCTGCTTCCTTCCGAATGCAGCGTGCTCTGGTTAGTGCCATGGCTAAGTATTGAGACTCTGTTAATATAACCGTCAAGGGATTTGCTGTCTTCCTACAGCACCGTCCCCTCTGAGGAGCTCCAAATGGAAGCACTGGTCCGAGATGGCAAGGGTGTGCTTGCCTACGAGGCTGCCCCTCTGTGGGAGCCTTTCCAGTTTGTTTCCTCCACTTACTGTGTAGTCTTGGGGCCTGGCTTGTCTCTGCATGACCAAATAAAGTGAGAAAATAGAGTGAGAATTTAGCTGCATTGTGATCACCTAAGCAACAGCACGCTCTCGTGGGGTCTTTTTTTGTGCATTAAATGGGTTGTCTTCATAGTAACATCTCATATATGTATATATGATACTTTATATACTGCCATATATTTTGAAAGACATTATCATTATCATACTCATTACATCTAAGCACTTCAACGAAGACAGGAACCCATTTTTAGACAGGAGAAAACCGAGGCTCAGAAAGGTTACATGATTGTTGACAAGCACATCATTAGCTTTGAACCCAGATCATATGACCCAAAGTTTGAAAGTGTCCCACCAGATTTAGGTAAGGGGTTTTTTGTTTGTTTGTTTGTTTGTTTTGTTTTAATCTTTGAACTTCCCTTTCCTCCTTATAAAAGGAAACATTCAATTCCTTAAGGACTATTGCAGTTTCCCAAAGAATGAGAGCTAGAGTCAAGATAGGGATCCTGGTAGCCCCAAAAGTCCCTGCCCTGTGGGTGGCTAGAGGGATGGGAGCTGAGGTGACTTCCTTTCTTCTGTAATCCCCAACAAGATGTTTCCCATATTTCCACTGAGAGACAACGTGAAGAAAAATGTCTTCCCAGTTGGCCACACAGAGACCCATGCTGGATGAAGTCGGGAAGAAAGAAGGGCTGTAAGTCAGAGGCATGAGTCATCTAGATAAGAATCGTAAAGTAATTATAGAGTGCAGGATCACTAGCAAAGGGCCAGGATGGAGGTGGGTGAAGGATGAGATGTCAAAGTAGAAGGGTTATTATCAAAAGGTGAGATTTCAATATTGATGTTGACCATGACTGGTGTAAAAGAATTTATGGAAAAGCCAAAATGAACTTAAACCCAATTCCATGTGGAAGATTGCATAAATTGCGTATTCTGTGCAAGAAGATATAATGCTGTAAATTCCCTTGCTTTTCTTCTTCCAACTTATGGGACTGTAGTTCTTTTGCCATAATTTATACTAATTAGTCTTTCCACTTAAATCAAGAGGGGAACTGCGAATGTAGCCATCCCTTGTCTGCTCCTCATTAGAAACAATTAAGAGTTAGAAGAACAAAAACACATCACAGAAAAGATGGGAAAAGCCACCCAGAGAGAGAAACGTGAGGCAGGAAATGACCGTATTGAACTGGACAAAGAGGAACTGGTAGCCTTCAGGATCCATCGCTCGTCCAGCTAAGGTCCGAACAGGGTCTGAAGCAGCACGGCCCGGTCATACCAGCCTCCCCTGCGCTAGTCTCACCTGCATTTTTCATATCTCCTGTCATTTTGCATTTATTAAGAAAGGTTCTCACTCTCTAAATCCAATTCATTAGTTTCCCTCCGTGGATAAGAGGTATGGCATTACTGATGAGAGAAAAATAAGTCCTAAGCTAATCAGCCTTGGTAAATTCCAGTCTTGCACATTATTGTCATGGAAGCTTTCTCCCACAATTCAGACAGGACACAAAGACGCAGGAGAGGGACCAGGTGTGAGATGTCCTAACACCGCTCTCGGAGCCCTGCTGTTTATATCACTTTATACTTTCCCAAAGGGGGAAGGAGGGGAGACCAGGGAGCATTTAATTGCCTTATAAACTGATTGACAAATCGGTGATCTGATGCATATGGATGATCTTTTTAGTGAAATGGCTCAGAAGCTGCTAACAGAGATCATCAGGAGCCATGATTTGCACACCCTCCGCGGGGTTATTACGGAGAAGCGGAAGGATGGGTTGATTATTATCTTTCCTTCTTTCTGGTTTTTTTTTTTGTTTTTCTTGAATGTTTTCTTCGCCTCCGGGGAAATGCATTCTAGCAGCGTGAGCACCACTATTAATCAACACTTGTAGCAATAATCAGTGAGTGAAAAATGGTGACCAGAACCTGTGAATGCACTGGCATAACTGTCTTCTGAGTTTTCCTTTGTGATCATGCCTTGGCATTCTAACATGGATAATTTATACAAAATTAATGTTGGCACCTTCTGAGGTGCAAAAATTTATAGAGGCAGTGCTTACTTCTTCATCCATTAAAAAAGAAAAAGAAATCGTTTCTGGTCATGATGAATAATATTTTAGAGCCTTTAAAAATATACTTGCTATCTTCATGTTTCTTTGTGTTGTGTTGAGCCAGCGAGTCCCTTTGCTTTTGAGCATGGGTGTTGTGAAAGGCAAACTGTTATAGGTTCTTGCTTCCAGTTTTTCCAGAACTTTCACCAGGAGGGGGTGTGAAGAATAATCAAGAATTCAAAAATACCTCAGGTCCCAAGATCCTTCTGAGAGCTGTCTGGCATTATTGGAAATGCAGGGAGGAAAAAAAAAAAAAAGGCTGAGTTACTGGAGTGGCAAAATGCTGTTGCTAGCCACACCTGAGAGAACATGGTTGTGAAAATAAAGTGAGCCAGGGCTGGTGAGGACACTATACATGAGGGAGGCCATTTTAAAGTTCAGTTGCCGCTTTCATTCCACCAAGCTACCTTTCAGTTCTTACCAGCCTCTGATCAGTAGGATAAATTCTGATGTGTCCACACTTTGAGACTTTCTCTGAAATTTCACTTCCTTGGGATTGGCTTGCCCGGAGCGTAAAGAAGGTCACAGAGGCACAGGACCACATCTTAGAGAGTGATTGATAGACCAAGACTCATAGGGGCATATGACACCAGCCCCTTGTCTGAGGATTGCTCCTGTCATTAAAATCAATGCAACTTAATTAAAGCAAATTACAGATAGATACATCTATAAATAAGATATTAAAGTGTGCTGCTGAATATGATAATTGCTGCATATTTAGCAATCAGTGTGTGTGTTCTGCTCTTGCCAGGAGGAATTCCTTTCAGTGGAATCAATCGAGCTTTATTAAAAACCATCCAAATTAGAGGGAGAAATGATGAGTGTTATAATAACACAAAATCACTGTTTCAACTTTCACTGCAAAGAAAGGAAAGCAAAATATGTCCATCCCTCTTTTTTCACTCAAGGAAAATATTAGACATATTCTCTTTAAGATGTGGATATTTTGAATTTATACATTTTAATTTTTGTATTCTCTTCCCCCAAAGGAAGGCAGAGAGAAAGCAACAATCATAAATAAAACAATTCAGCAGTGAGACTGAAGTGTGAGGAACACTCCAGTGCCTGGATATGCTAGTCTATACTTTGATGACAGAAGACAAATAAATGAAGTCCATACTCTAAACAGAGCTTTAAGTGGCTTATTTTATTCTCCTCGTCACTAGATCTCTGTGTGTGAAAGTTTTCATAGGTTAATTCAAAATAATGAATGTTGGAAATAAAAACCCATTCTCATCACCTTCCTGACTTGTCTCACTACTTTACCCCTGTCACCTTTTATCATACGTAAGAATTAAGCTTATGGCCAGGAGACTTTTTTTCAGGTTAATTTAAAAATACACATTTTAAAAAAGATCATTCATCACCCAATTTCAAAATCAATAACAAAACATAACGGTTAATTAAATCACTCCCATGTGACCAGGATCATTTTCAAATTTAAGAAAATAAATACTAAAATTACAAGAAGACAAAGATTTCAATGACGAATGTTGTAAGAGACAAAAAAAGGAATCACTAGACAATCAGCCACTTCTAACAGACATCTAAAAGGCATTTACGAAGACTTCTTACATTGGGACAATCCGTGCATTTTTGGAAAGAGAAGGAAAAAAGAAAATATGGGAAGAAAACAACGAAAAAGGAAGGTAACAGGAGAAGAAATGAGTGTGTAGAAAAGTACTTAAGCAAATATTGATTTAAAGATTTTATTTATTTACTGGAGAGGGGGAGTGTGTGTGTGCGCAAGCGAGCAGGGGCAGGAGCAGAGGGAGAACGAGAGGGAGATGATCTCCAGAAGACTCCGAGCTGAGTGCAGAGCCCCACACGGGGCTCGATCCCAGGACCTTGAGATCACAACTTGACCCAAAACCAAGAGTCGGACACTTAACCAAATGAGCCACCCAGGTGCCCCGTAAATATTAACTTATTGAATGTCTTCCAAGCACTGGTCTAGGCAATGAGGAGAGCAAACAAAGTCCTTGTCCTCATGGAGCTTACGTTTTTGAGGAGAGAGAGAGACAGTAAATAAGTGAAGAGTCAGTATCGTGCCATGATGATTTCCGCAAAGAAATATACAGCTGTGCTAAGGGGCTAGCACATGTAGCTGGGCGAAGTGTGCTGTTTGATATATGGGGGTCAGGGAAAGTTTCTCTGAAGAGGGGACATTTAAGCAGGGACACAAAGTGAGGGATGAAAGCATGTGGCCATCTGAAGCACCTGCCAGGGAAGAGGGCAATGTGAGCAGGAAATCCGTGAGCAAGATACCGGGCACGTGGGAGCAGCAGTGAGGAAGGCAGCATGGCTGGACCAGTGGGAACAAGGAGGACGGGGAGGGAACAAAGCAGAGAGGTTAACTAGTTCAAAACTGCAGGAATCTTTAGGAGCCAAATTATTAAGTCTGCTACTTACCCGTCCTCCCTGATGACTGTTATTTCTGATTTTCTAAGATGCACATACAATGCATCCTACTCTTGCTTAGAAAAGAGTATAAAGGGTTGGCAATGGGTGTAGTTTGCTCTTTTCTTTTGAAGGGCCACCTAAGGCAAGTGATTTTCAGGAGAGATGACCTATGATTTCACTCCAGACAATCTATGCCAGAGACCATTCTACAGACAGATTTGTTCCTAATCGTGACACAGAAGTTTTCCACTCTGCAGAGATTGCGTGCAGATGAGACTGGAGTTCCGCCATGCATTATTTCCTAGCTCCATGGCTAGCATGCAGACATATCGGCCCCATCATCACATTTCCTCTGCTTCCTTCTGATGTTACTACCAGCAGTACCATGGAATGCAGCCACCTCTAAATTCCGTGGGTGATGGAAAGAGGAAGTAGTCATAGCCACTGAGCATGCACATCACACACATCTAAGGCCTGCCTTTCCTTTCATACGTGCTCCAACCTTGTGTAACTGATCCTCAGAGTGGTCCCCCATCCACAGGTAGAAAAGGGGCAGAGTCGTGGTCTAAGACTCCTTACTGTGGTACTTTTTCCATGCCTAAAGATGTCATAGGACAATTCAAAACTAAACTATCCTTTGAGATACGTACTAACAGTAGCTTGCAACTCTGTTATTGGTCACACAAAGCATGGCCAGTGTGGTTCATTGCAACTTGTAAGTAACTATTCTGTTCAAACTGAATACTAGCCTTCTGGTTATACAACACCACTGCTATTATTGGGATATGTGTAACATAAAAAGAAATATATTTGCTTCAGAAGTCTCTGAAAATACTGATATAGGACCTGACTTAATGGGTCTCTTTAATTCACGTATTTAAAAGAACAAGAGATTGAAGACTTTACCCAGTGAAAGGGTTCCCATCCCTAGAGATAGGTGAGTCCACTCCACCACCTGCACAATTACCTCCTTTATACCAGGTAGGTTTGGCCACCCTTTCTTTGCTATAACTCCTCACGCAACAGCCGGGTTCCCATGTTTGAAGGATCCCAGATTTCCATGACTCAGAAATTAGCCATTAGAAACATGTTGCAGTGTTGGGACATTTTTCTTTGGGGCCTTTGCTATAGAGAATTTTAGCCCAAATTGCATTTCTTGGTATGTTATCCTTTCTGACAGTAAACATGCCCAATGGTGCTATATTGTGTTAAACCACAAGGGTAGGTTGAGGAGCAATCAGGGTGAGTCTAATAAAAACTTGGCAATAAATAAATAAATAAATAAATAAGTAAAATAAAAAATAAAAAACTTGGCAGCAAGCCTAATGAAAATTGGAGTGGACCTAAAACCCTTTAATAAGATTGTTCTCTTTTTTGTAGGTTCTTACAGTGTGCTTTCCATGAATATTGGGCAATTGGGGATTTTTAAAGATATTTACTATGGGCAGGTACTTGAATTCCCATTGAGTAAGAATGGCAAGGTAGAGCAAGTGTGGTGGCTGGTAACTGAGTTGAGCACCATTGAACCTGTTGCATGCTGAATTGAATTTTGAGCTTCTAAAAAAACGACTTGGTTAACTTTCAAACCACATGCTCCTATGTTTTCAGGAATGGCATGAAAAGGGCTCCATGCCTATTCTTTCCAAAGCATTGAGTTCTCCTGCTCCCACTCGCATTTTGCTGCTCTTTGAGTTATGGTCTCTGGTCTCTGATCCTAAGGACTTATGATTCTACTCGTTCTTTGGATGAGTTGCTCCCAGTGGATGACCCTCAAATTGAAAATGATGTTTCCCCTGTGAACTTCCAAAGCTTAAATTCAGTGTTCCTCATATGGTCAGTAACTCATTTGTGGATTGCTAGCATAATTTATGTAGTTTTGCTGTCTGCAGAGTAAAAGTGAGTTCCCATCATGAGTTCCCCATGGCCCTTGGGGAAGATGCTCAAAGAGACCCAGCCCCTACACTATGCTGGACCAATTGACAGAATTGGGAGATGAAACTCTCTCTACTTCCTTCCAAGTGACTTGGATTAATACTGGTGTTATTTTCCATACCAAAGTCCAATTATATGATGGAGGATTTTTAGTAATTGGGCCCTTTGGATTTTAAATCCTCTCAGGTCAGTGCCCATGAGGATAGCCTTCAGTAAGAAGGACTCTGGGGCTTTGCACAGAAGGCAAATCTGATTTATAGATGGACATGGCATTACGTCTGTCACAAATACATTATGAATGGGCGTTATACATTTTCTAACATACAGATCAACCCCCCCTTGGGAAATTATCCTTCATCCTAATGGATTACACCATAGTAGGTTCCTTGTAAAATTCATCCTAAATTTTCACTTTCTTAATTTCATTACATTGATGAGTTGAGATCCCTGTTTATCCTTTTGCCTACATCTGAGGGATGTTAGAAGAATTAGACTAAAGTTTATAAATCACCTCACGATTCCCCAACTGAGCCCACAGAAACAGTAAAAAGCAGTCGTAGATAATAAATAGGTGCTGATTTCTGCTCAACCTTCATATTGTACTGGGGCACAAGGAGTGCTCCCTCAATTAAGTAGATAAACGTTTTTTCTTCTGAAACATGGGAAGTCATCTAAATGGTGCTCAACTAGCATTTCAAATGCTTAGCTGCCAAAGTTGGAATTTTGTTTCTTCACCTGGAGAGAATCATGTCGAGTGTTGGTTTCTTTTCTTTTTTTTCTTTTTCTTTCTCCTGTCGGCTGACCTCCTGCTCCATGATGCTTCCCTTCAGACTCTGAATCTTGGCTTCTCTGAAAGAAAGGCCTTCTTCCACAATGTGGCTCTAACCCTGGGATTGCACTCATTTAGGAAAAGCCACCAAAAGAGTGTGGTAGGACTTCTAACAGAATGACTGAGGTCAGCAGATGAAGGTGGGCTCACTTCCTACCAGTGCACAGAGCCCCTTCTGCCCTGGGAAGGGATCCAGCTGTTGTTATGCACTCCCCACTCAGTCAGTAGGGGTACTGGTACTTATGTTTGATCCCAAACAGTTCAATAATGTAATAAAATGCACACTTCACATCTGTACTGTTAAATGCCTAAATCACAATGAAGATTGTTTCTTGACTTCACTCCATGCAATGGAATTAATGTTCCCCATGAATTGGAGTGCTGTATTCAGTTGTGAATAGCCTCTTGAGGTAGGCCAGCTAGGTTAATTCAAGTTTGTTTTCTCTGGTTAGTTTAGCATTATGTGTTTCTCTGCTTGCCTGTGTTACGTCTCACCTTCAAGATTACTTTTTTCATTTAAATGGCTCATTTTTTTAATCATCCAACATTTACTGAGCATGAAATGTGCTGGACAACAAGTGTTAATAAATACCATCATAAAAGATCATTGTAAGATAACACTCTAAGTAAGTATGTAAAAGATATACTCTAGGCTCTCAGAAAATAGGAAGTGAATAGTTCTGTCGGAAGAGTTTCCCAGGGTGGTGATGGGAAGGACAAAGGACGAGCTGAGCAGGATGAGAAAGTATGCAGGTACATGGGGGTCAGGAAAGGACCCATGGTTCAGAAGGTGTACACAGGGTGAAGTGGCAGGAAATGGAGCTGCAAAGATGAGGCGGGGGAGGAGGATGACAACGATGATGACCACAGTAGACTGTGAAACTGTGGATATCACATTGGGGAATTTAAGCTTTATTCTAGGCATTGAATAGTTTCTGTGAACCACAGTAAGATGACTGTGTGTGTATGTGTCTGCATAAATCCATATACATACATCACACATACATATACATGCATACATGTGTACACACAGAGACATATGAATACATATATCATCTTTTAAATATGTCATATCATTCCAGCCATTCATCTTGTATATAAAAAGCACAGAAAATAGGCTCTTTTATGAGAGAAAGTAAGAATTCTCTCTCTCTCTCTCTCCCTCCCCTCTCCCTCCCCCCTCCCCCTCTCTCCCTTATCCTTCCCTCTTTTCCTCCCTCCTTTCCTATTTCTCTCTCTCTCCCCCTCGCTTGACCCTACCCTTTCCCTCTCTTTCTCTCTCTCCCACCCTCCTTCCCTCTCTCTCTTCTTCTCTCTCCCTCTCCCCCCCCCCCCCCACCCTCTTCTTTTTTTCTCTCTTCACTCTCTTTCCCAGGACTGTTTTTAGAACAGTATCGCTGAAGAAGCTTCCATTGGCTTAGCCAGGGCTAGGCAGAGGGTCATAGAAATAAACTCTACAGAACAGGAAAAAAAATTCTCTCCAGGTGTTTTCCTTACTAAAAGAAAGATCAGATTCCATGTAACTGCAGCAGCATTGGCAACGACTCAGATTGACTGAACATATAAGTACACTCTATATGGATGATACACACTTTGTAGTTTACATGCATCGGACCATTTAATCCACACAACCACCATCTGAGGTAGGAACTATTATTAACCACATTCATGATGAAAACTGAGATCAATGAGGGGAGAAGACCGAGGCTCAGAAGTGACCTTGCTCAAGGTTACACAGTGGGTGGGTGATGAGAATCGAGCCCAGCCAGTCTTGTCTGGAAGAAGCGCTCCTAACCTCAGTGCTAGCTCCTTGTGCGGGCCAGAGACCATGCCACTCAGTGTCCAGTTAGAAAGTCTGCAAGCAAGTCACTTTCCAGTTAGGATGGAGGGACCCGGGGCTCTGCAGGAACAGTGGTGCTCTTCAGGATCATCTTCCCATTGTGCCTCTCTCTTTAAACAAAAGAGTCTTACTAGGAATTTATAACACCTGCCTTTTTCCTGGTCAAGGAGTGGCATGGATGTGTCAGATAATGTAGGAGCACAGACTTTGATCATTGCAACATCCTTTGTGAGTATCGTATGTAGTGACATATCATTCATCCTACATGTATGTAGGAACTAGACAGTGAGCACTTTTTAGAAATGACAGATAGTTTGTAAATTGGCATTGACCCCTTAGGGGTCGGCCTCTAGAGGAAGCCTGCGTGCATGCTGTTGGCTGCGTGGTTGGGTGCCCGTGCATCCAAGCCCCGAAGCCAGCCCATGCTCATGGCCCCGTCCTCGCCTGCATCCCCACCAGATTTTTCACCAAGTGGAAGCACAGCTGTTACAATCAATGACCAGCTGTGTTTTATGTTCACAATGGCTATTAAAACCCATGCACAAGCATTGTTTCTGTACTCTCTCCTCAAGAACATAGGGACCTGGCTTGCAAGCTTTAATCAGGTCACTGAACACAGTCTCCAAAGCTGAAGCCACCACCTCACCCCAGGTCACTGTCGAGAGCAAGCGATTCCTGCTCAAGTGGCGTCATGATGAGGCCCATGAGGTTAGAGGTGTTTTCAAAGCGTCTGAGGCAGAGAAGGAGGCTCTGGTGGAGACTCACAATTTGCAAACCTGCTCAGGAACCTAGGGGAGACTCTCAGCGCTGGTCTCCTTGTGCCCTTGTTCCTCATTTAAATATCAGTATTCAGCTTAGAGGGGAAGCCCAGGACGGCATTTCTAGACCCCGTTACCGCAGCTATGGCACCCCTCCCTGGTAGGGGAGACAGCTACTGTGCCGTTATGCTACATTCATTTCTTGGCTCGTATAAGAAACTTGGGCTGATTTTTGTTGTTGTTGTTGCTCTCGGTATATTTGCATAATTTTATATCCTGAACGGAGTTCTTGATTTTGCAACATCATAATAAAAAACAGTGTGAATTGGCAGGTTTAGGGGTATGATTTGCAGCTGGTCTATCACTTCCGCTACTGGAAGCTTCAGCTTGAAGTATTATACAATTATCATATTTTACAGGACTTGAGCTTCTATTTGCATCTGCTCATCTTTTGTTGTTGCTTTTTTAAAAATACTCTCTTTTAACATTTTTGGGGGTAGATGGATTGCCCAATATACTCGCTTAATACACTCTTCTCTTCATGGTATAAATTCATATAGTTCAGTGCTATTGAAATCAAAACACCAAGGTCTAATTGACATAATAACACGATGAGCTCTTTGGACAGGTTTTGGAGATTGAAAACAATGATGAAGCAAATGCAACCCGGGGTCATAGCAATATCTCTAACCATCCCCTTTTCACTCATTGCCATTATTTTGATTAAAAGGTCTATAGAAGCCATGGTGGTTGTTCAGGATGCAGAAATTATTGCAGAAACTTCCTCTATTAATGGAAATTATTAGAGGATGGGAATGGTACTCGAACAGCAAGAATGACATTAATTATGCGAAAAGCAATCATATCTGGCAGTTGGCAGGCATGCATTATTCTTCAACACTCTTCCACGGGTTTGTGTCCAGCCAGCACTAGAAACCTAAAAGCTTTTTATTTGGCAAAGTTTTCAGAGCATTTGGACTTCCAGCTTATAAAAGATAATTTGGAAGGGAATTTTGTTGGTGAAATTGAAGAATTCAGTAATGAGTTCTGTGTAGATGAATCAATGCCCAATTAAATGATTCTATCAAATCCAACTTTAAATGTTGACTTGAAAAAAAAAATCACATTTTAAAGACTTTGAGAACAAGATGCTATATATACACATCTCACCAGATGAACAAAGTTGTAGTACCAGCCTGGTAAAGGTAGGGAGTATTCTGAATGATCCCAAGAGTTTGATGAATGGAGAGCTACTTAGGGCAGGAATTATCTGTATACTAAAAATTAGAACAGATTGCAATAGCCTAGCTTATTTCGTTCCATTGTTCCCTTTCTCTTTTACAACACTTCTTTGTTTCTCGGGGTTTTTATTTCTCTTTCCATTGACACCCCTCTTTCAAGGCTCCCTCCTCTGTTCACCACTGTTTTGATGTTCTCACCGCCTTCTACAGAATCTATTTTTCTTATCTACTCCTACTTTTGCCTATTCTTGTCCCTTCACAGTCAGTAAATACAACCAATCAGAGCAACATTTGTTGCTTTATTCATTCACACGATAAGCATTTATTGAGCCCTTGATATGTTTAGGGCACTGACCTGACCACGGGAAGAGTAACCAAAACTGCAGGAGCCAGCATTCTGGAACGGGCACCAAAGTGCATGTTTAGGAGCTATAAAATATCCAGCGGGATCAAGTCATTGAATATGTGTGAGAGAGATGAGATAAAGCTGGAAAATTCAGTCGCTACAGGTTACTGAAAACTTTTATCTACTAGTTAATAGAAAATCATTAAATGGGGACACCTGGGTGGCTCAGTCGGATAAGCGTCTGCCTTCAGCTCAGGTCATGATCTCAGGGTCCTGGGATTGAGCCCCATGTTGGGCTCTCTGTTCAGCAGGGAGTCTGCTTCTCCCCCCGCCACCCCCACCTTTCTCTCTCTCTCTCTGTCTCTCTCAAATAAATAAGTAAATAAATAAATCTTAAGAAAAGAAAGAAAGAAAGAAAATCATTAAATGGACATGGGGGTTTGGTTTTTCAAACCAGGTTCTGACACAAGAACATCGATTTTCAGAATGTCATTTGTTTAATTCTCTTTTTCTCCTCCTCTTGTCTTCATTCATCTTTCTAGAACTTGACCTCTGCTGATACAATAGTCAGTTGCAAACTAATTTGGTTAATACAAATTTCAGATTAACATGTGTGTGATTTCAGCATTAATGGTAGCATGGTCAGGTTACTTTGTGACTCCAGTGGGTGCTACACACTGAGGTAGCTCTTCAGATCAACAGTAGCTGTGCCCAGCGGACACAGCAATCTATCCTACCATGTAAGGTTCTCCTATTATGCTACTATTATTCTCAGCTCTTAGGAACCTTCCCTCATTCCAAGCAATTACACAACTGAGGTTCCTAACGGTTTGACTTACATGCCAGATCCAAGTTTAAATCTAAATTGTTAGAATGTATGTTTTAAAAATTATTTTTAAGGGAAAGGGAAAAATCAAAACTATGTAAACAAAAGAGCTTGAGAATGGCAGTCTTAATAAGACTGAACCATAGGACAGATGCCATAAAAACCTCCTTAAAAAAATGTTGATGGGGCGCCTGGGTGGCTCAGTCGTTAAGCATCTGCCTTCGGCTCAGATCATGGTCCCAGGGTCCTGGGATCCAGCCCCGCATCAGGCTCCCTGCTTGGCAGGAAGCCTGCTTCTCCCTCTCCCACTCCCCGTGCTTGTGTTCCCTCTCTCGCTGTGTCTCTCTCTGTCAAATAAATAAATAAAATCTTTAAAAAAAGGGGGGGGACACCTGGGTGGCTCAGTCGTTAAGCGTCTGCCTTCGGCTCAGGTCATGATCCCAGGGTCCTGGGATCGAGCCCCGCATCGGTCTCCCTGCTCAGCGGGAAGCCTGCTTCTCCCTCACCCACTCCCCCTGCTTGTGTTCCCCCTCACATTGTGTCTCTCTGTCAAATAAATAAATAAAATCTGTAAAACAAAATGTTGATGATACATGTTGTGCTATTTAACAGGTCATGTTCAAAAAGATAGCTAGCCATTATGGAAGCTGATTCTCTCTGTTAAGTGCCACTGAGTAGATGTGTGAGACTTCTGTTTTATGGGCTCAGTAAATATTCATGAACAAGGTGAGGTGTCAGACTTTGAGAATGCAGTGGCTCAAGAAAGCAGAATCGTCCCAACTCCAGTGAAGCTCACTTGTCTTGTGTAAACCAAATTAATAGACTGACACCGTGCATGAATACTGAAAAAAAACCTGTACATTATACAGCCTGTTCTTGTTTATAAAACATGATTTTTTACTAAAAATTATTTTTGGTGTACCAAAAGTTAACATATAGGCATATATCAGTGCCTCCAGCTATACGCAATAACTATTCCCGGCAACTGGAGTTCAGCGGTCTGGCTGTGATGACCATGACCATAACAATCAGCAAACCTAAAAGGCAACCTACAGAATAGGAGAAGCTATTTGAAAATGACATATCTGATAAAGGGTTAGTATCCAAAATATATAAAAAAACTTTTAAAACTCAACACCCAAAAAATGAATAATCCAACTAAAAAATGGTCAGAAGACATGAACAGACATTTTTCCAAAGAAGACACAGTGATGGCCAACTAACACATGAAAAGATGCTCAACATCATTGATCATCAGGGAAATGCAAATCAAAACTACAATGAGATATCACCTCACACCTGTCAGAATGACTAAAATCAACAACAGAAGAAACAACAGGTGTTGGCAAGGATGGGGAAAAAAGGGAACCCTCTTGCACTGTTGGCGGAAATGCAAACTGGTGCAGCCAATGTGGAAAACAGTATGGAGGGTCCTTAAAAAGTCAAAAATAGAACTACCCTATAATCCAGCAATCACAATCCTAGGTATTTACCCAAAGAATACAAAATTACTAGTTCAGAGGGATACATGCACCCCGATGTTTATAGCAGCATTAACTACAATAGCCAAATTATGGAAACAGCCCAAGTGTCCATCAATTGATGAATGGATAAAGAAGATGTGGTATATATATATATATATATATATATATATATATATATATATATACACACACACAATGGAATATTACTCAGCCATAAAATGCTTGCAGACAGTCGTGTTTTCATATGTCCCACCCCACTGCCCCCATAAGCTCATCTGAACGTTCAAGTCTTTTGTCTCTGTTCTTTGTTTAGGAACTAGAGCTACAGTAACTGGAATGATCACTGCCAACCTACGAGACGGCATTGAGAGTGGACTGAGTTCACATCTTGGCCTTGCCACTGTATGAACTTTTGGCAAGTTGCTTTAACTTTATCTGAACTCTCCTTCTCTTGTGTGTAACGTGAGGCAGAAAGGGAAATGATAGCATTAATTCTAGCTCATGATACGGATCGCACAGTGTTGCAGAAAGTCATTTCTTTCTAGTCATCTTCTTTTTAGTAATGGGAGTGACTGGAACCTGCCCATGGACTGAACTAGGAAAAGAAAACATTATGAGAAGCTTGAAATTGTACGTATGTTTACATTGTTTAGTCTTTATAAATGCAAGTATATTTTAAGTATACTAGAGAGCTTTCATCACTAAATATCCTTTGTAAGACCTATTAGTTAAAAGAGATAGTATGAACTCATAAGAAATAATATGAATAAACTGTTACATCATTTTATGATTTGGCATATTTTGAGGGTCAACTTTTTTCTTTTAAAATGAGTAAGAACACTGACTGTCACAGAGTATAATAAAAATAAAACAGGGGTGCCTGGGTGGCTCAGTTGATTGAGCATCTGACTCTTGATTTCGGCTCAGGTCATGATCTCAGGATTGTGGGATCGAGCCCGCATCAGGCTCATGCTCAGCATGGAGTCTGCTTGAGATTCTCTCTCTCTCTCTATCTCTCTGTCTCTCTCTCTCCCTCCACCCCTACCCTGCTCACGCTCTCAATAAATAAATAAATAAATAAGTAAATAAATAAATAAATAAAATCTTTTTAAAAATAAAACAGCTGAGGCATAAATAACTCACACATAACATCCAAGAAATGAGTCAAAACCAAATTCAATAAATACTGGATACTAGCAGCTGGTGATTAATGTTACTGACTGAGACCCCACTAAATTCCTGTTTACTCCATTCCTGGAAAATATAGGACAGGTAAACAGATTTATTAGGGTAATGTTTTTCCTAATACCTTCTCTTCATTCTTTTCATCAGAAATTGCCTTCTCTCAAGTAAAAGTTTAGATTTCAGCCAGTGTTGCAATATCTCTATTTGTAGGTGGACAGATGGGGAAAGGAAATGAGATGGTGTCTGTCTCTTTAATTAAAGATGTAGAGCCAGAGTGTGCTCTTCACGCTCACTGGCAAGACACATATGCACATGTGCACACACACACACACACGCATACACACTCACTCACATGCAAAGTGCATCTGATAGATGAAGCCAAATTTGTAAAATTGTATCCATAATCATAGTTTCTATGGTAACTGTATCTTAGGCCCAGGCACAAACAGAGCTGGGCAGGAGATGTCTGATTTTATTTTCTCTGAAGACAATCAGAAGAGAGGGAATTCAGGTTATCAAGACGCCATGGCCCAGTGTACATATGGCTAGTACTTGGGTCATGCTAGCATAAGATTGAATGCTGAAATCCCAATGAATGTGTTATAATTTTATAATGTTGCAGATTACTTTGCTGTCTGTCATTCATTCATTCATTCATTCATTATGTTACAGATGTAGGGTTACCATATTAATGAGGTGGAAGCAGTTAACTTAATGTGGAAACTATATGCAAGATAACTTTTATAAATGTATGTAAGTTAGAAGGGACTTTAAGGATTTATTTTTACTCCAGCGTTTTCCAAGGGAGGAAAATATAGGCACAGAATGGTTAAAAGGCTTCCCCAAGAGTTATTTTTAAAATATTTTTATTTGCTGTATTTTCTAAACTAGCAGATGTTCTAAACTAGTCTATAAACTGAATACCCAGTTATTTGACAAAATTACTGAAATTAAATTAGAGAAAATAAACACTTCAGAAATAATGGTTTGAAAGAATGTGCGTACTTTTGCTTCTCTAGACAGCATATTTCTAAATACATATCTCCAGCATAATATACTTCACATTGCCAAAGAGAAATCATTTACAACCTATTTTGATTAGTTTCTTTTTGTTTAAATGAAGTATGGTGAGTTTTGCTCCAAATATGTAGCATTTCAGCAGAATGTCTTCATATTAGAAGATGCTCAAAGACAAGTTCCTAAGTTTTTTAGACATTTTCATCATGTTGTTTCCTTCAAAAATCTTCGAGCCAGACCTATAGCTAAGTAAGAGGAATGTAATTAAAAGAAAGCTTCTGGAAACTGCTTAAAAATATCTGTCATGTTACCAACTTGAAATGAAAGGCGTGTTTCCTAAAATGGCATCTAAATTTTTATACTTTGCATCTTAATCTTATGATGGGTCTGGCAGCATGCAACGCACTTCTGTGTAATGGATCCGAGCAGGACCTATTTGTAAATGAGGATGTCGCATACAGGTGAATCAGCCGGATTGCAACTTTGCAGCACGTTTCTGTCACAGCAGCTTTTAAACTTCCTCAGGAAAATTGACTTAAGGGACGTAAATGACAACATTGGCAAAAATGTGTCCCAACCTGTGGGAACTGGGAAACATGCTAATTTTGAATTGTTTCCACTTTTTATCATCAGACATTTGCAGAAAATCTTGTGTGATTTATTCTTTTATTTGTAATGAATTGTTAAAACATGTTTGAAAGGGCATTAAATCTTCCCCTCTGCCATTAATCTGCAAATGGGAGAAATCGGGGGTTAAATGGCCTCTTTAGTATATTGCTTTGTGAAACTGCTGATTCCAGCAATACTGAGCTAGAAATACATACTAATTTAAGGAACCCTGAATGTAACCAGCAAGCTCCTTGCTTTTGTAGAGAAAAGACTAATAGCTTTATATTAACAAGGCTCTTAACATCCCAGCCAGCAGGCATTGAGTGAATGAAATTGGGAGAACTCCCATGGACTAAAAGCATCTTAATTCAACATTCTGCGTACACCAGACCCTCCTGATAGGCCGTCAGAGGCTGTCATAAGCCAGCCAAACAGGATCACCACCACAAGGCACACCAAGCGTGGGCCTCTCTGGTTGTTTTTGAATAAGCTCTCTGAAGGTTCTCTTCCTGAGCTTTATTAGTAGAGAAAGATAAATATGCCCCAAATCTAAGCATAAGTTCTAACATTACATTGTTTTGGAAAAGACTAGGTTTCCCTTATGGCTTAAGTCAAAATTATTTCTATCAGACATATATTTAGGCCATTACATTAAAAAAAAAAAAAAACCTGCTTGATACCAAGTGGGATAAAGGACTTCTTTTAAAAAATTAATTGGATCAAAGCCGCTGACCTTATTTTTTTATGATGAGGGACGTTACCTGATAAGGAGTGCTGGAAGCAGGAACATTTCTGAGTCTTACTGCACACCGAGCAAAATGAGAAATGAGCTTATAAATGCCTGTGCCTGTTCTCTTTCGCCTCACTCCCTCCTAAAGTGACCTGACTTTCTAAGGACCTAGCTACAACTTATAATTAGTTTCTCTTTGGCAATCCTCTATCTGCAAATTCCTACCCTCAATTCACAGCTATTTGCAAGAATCTTGGTACCCGACACAATAATCCGTATTGCTACTATTTCTGATTAGGATATAAAAGTTGATCAAGTTATAGGAGAAGATTAGATAAATTATGATTTATCCATAAATGGGATGTCATGTAGCTATTAAAATTTATGTTTGTGAAATATATCTGGTAGCCCAGCAAAATACCAATAATAAATAGTTGGGGGAGAAAACTATATGCCCTTAAAATATGTATATATTAAAAATGTTAACAGAGGTCATCTTTCAATGATTTAGGGAGAAAAATCAGTTCAATGTGTTTTTTAAATAATGGAACACAAATTTATTCCCATCATTTCCATTAACTAACACCATGTCCCTGAGGGAGAGGACTTTTTCTCATCTCTCTGTTTTAGAGTACATAGCAAATGACTCCACTTAGGAGACACTAACAAATGTTTATTTCCTTGAAAGTATTAATCTTATTTTCTCGGCGTGATAGCATAAGACAGTACAACCAGTGTTTGGTTTTGGTTGTTTTGGGTTTTTCTTTCTTTTTAGGGGGAAAGCGATAAAGATTTTCAATACTGTGGAGTCCTGCCTTCTCTCCCCATCAATCCACAGAAATCACTCTCGATAAAGCACCGATCACCATCTCATTGCCAATTCCTACAGACACTTCTGCAGAACTTATGTTAGTCACTGTTCAGTTACAGAGAACAATATCCACTCTAGCTGGTTTAAGCAAGAACAAATTTATTATGCCATACTAATGGGCTTACAGAATCTCAAGGACAGATAAAGAAACATAATCTTGGCTAAGCTTTCAGGAATGATTTCTCAAGCCATGCTACAGAACCAGGCTACCAAGGGAGCTGCTGCCACCTCTCTAAGAAAGCTTTTGGTTCCAGAGCCACACAACAATGCCTGTCTCAGGAGCCACCATAATTGGGAAAGTGCCACAATCAGGAAGCCATCTTTAGTGCTGCCAACTCCAAAGCTAGCTACAAAAGCTACACTCCACCCCAGAAACCTGCAATGACACATCTGCTAAAACTGCCAAGGAAACCAAACACATCTTTAGTCATTGTTGTCAGAATAAACAGTGGAAGTGTGACCACTTCCTCAATGGCCCATCTTAAATCAGACCAGTACACTGACTACAAGGGCATTCTGAGAAAGGCCGGTCTAGCTTTCTGAGCCCTGTAGTTCAGGGTGACGCTCTGCAAGGGGGGAGGTTTGGGTAAAGCCTACCAACATACCATATTGACTACAGACCTTTTCTTACTGCGGTTCTTGACTGCTTTTGACACTGTTGGCCACACCCTCATTCATGGAATGCTTTTTCTCTTGATTTCTACGATAACACTCTCTCCTAGTTGTCTTCCAGACCAACTACTGGTCTAGACCTCCTCAGATTTCCTCCTGCGTTCAACTTGTGTTTGTCTGCCCCTAAAATTACAGTGTTCCTAAGAGTATTATTGGTATTCTTTTCTGTTTCCATTGCGTGTCTTTTCTTCTATTCTGTGTCTACAGATTCTCCCTGGGCATTCTAACTCTTTCCCAAGGTTTTAGGTACCATCCATAGGCCCTGTATTTCCCAATTCTCCATCTCTAGTCCAGGCTTCGGTGTTGCAAACTTTTACACTCATTTATCTATGAGACATCACCATCAGATGGCCCATTCAAGCTCGGTATATCTAAGTATCCCCTCCTCCCACAGTACCCTTGCCCCTAAATCTCATCCTCCCTTATTCCCTCTTGATGATGATTACCAAGTCCACCTAGTTGCTAAGCTCAGAAAATTGTACATTATTCTAGGCACATCCTTCCTATTAATCCTCAGTCAGTCCTATTGAACCTGTCCCCCTTAATATTCTTATATCACTCCCTTGCCTTTATCTTTTTTCTTTTTTTTAAGAAACTGTTTATTTTCTGTCAACCTTAGTTCCATTTTGTTTGCCTTTGTGGAAGAGCAGCTTAAGACCACCCAGTGGTTGCTCCTACCCATTCAGTGGCCTGAGCAGTGGGAGCTGCGAACTAGTCTTCAGTGGCTGGCTGAGCACTCCAGTCCTCAGGAGGGAACTGCTGAATAGGCACCGAGGACCCCTGCTTGCCTTCAGACCAGTCTGCGACCTCAGTTGAATAGCAGTGAATCTAGGAGCTGGAGCCATCCATTCACGCTGAAACTCCTCCTTGGTCACAGCCTTCTCAGCAGCGGCCTGCTCTTCCTTTTCAATCTCTTCAGGACCCTGTAGAAGTAGAGATCAGACATGACCGCCCATGGGTGCTCACGGGAAATGGTGCCATGCATGCGCAGAACTTCCCTGGCCAACATCTACCACAGCAGACCCACTGAGTGAGCTCCCTTTTAGCAGGATTCATCAAGTTGCTCTGAAAGCAGAAAGGCCCAGTAATACCTGAGAGGCCCAGGCAGTTAAGAAATATGGAGAAAAGCAGGAGAAAACACAGGTCATTTGAAAATGTTTTCATTTTTTCTTAAAGTTCTGACACATTTGAATTGTACTTGTAGCCAGAATTACTATGGAACTCCACCCATTGGGCCAGAACCCTTGGTGGTGTTGGTAAAAGACTCGCCCCTCATGTAGCATGCTGCCTACATTTGTGAGTTCATTGGCCAGCCAGTGGCCTCACTCCAAGCTCTAACAGTGAGTGGGCCTTTATCTTTTTGTATATCCCCTAGGTTAGGCCTTCATCATCTCTGGCTCAAACTATCACTGGAACCTCCACACTATGGCAAAAGTAATCTCTCCAACCTGTAAACATGTCCCATCACTTATCAAGTAGTCATTCTCAATGACTTCACCATCACCTAAGGGTCAAACCAAGTTCCTTGGCATGGCATATGAGCTCCTCCAAGATGTGGCCCATGGGGGTATCTCCAGAGCTTGGACTCTGGGTCAGACAGACCTGATCTTTGTCACAGATTTTCCATACACTAGCTATATGACCTTGGGCAACTATTTAGTTTTCTCATTTAAAAAATGGGCCAACCATTGGGGTTATGGGAAAGATTGACTGGGCTGATGAAAATAAAACATTTAGCATTTTGCCTGACAAACAGTAAGTATCAAGTAAGTGTTAAATTGTAGTAGTGATCAAAGAAAAACCAAATAAATGGATGGATAGTTCATGTTCATGGATAAGAAGAGTTAATATTATCAAGATGTCAGTTCTTCCCAACTTGATCTATAGATTCAATGTGCTGTCTGCCAAAATCCTAGCAAGTTATTTTCTTGATTCTAAATAATCTTAACAAACTGATTCTGAAGTTTATATGGAGAAGCAAAAGACCTAGAATAGCCAACATAATATTGAAGGAGTACAAAGTTGGAGGACTTAACACTACCCAACTTCAAGACTTATTATAGAGCTATAGTAATCAAGACAGTGTGGTATTGGTGAAAGAATAGACAAATAGATCAATGAAACAGAATAGAGAGCCCAGAAATAAACCCAAATAAATATTTATTTTTGCATCTGACAAAGGTATAAAGATGATACAATGGAGCAAAGATAGTCTTTTCAAATGGTGCTGGAAAAACTGGACATTCAACATGTAAAAAAAATGAATCTAGGGGTGCCTGGGTGGCTCAGTGGTTAAGCGTCTACCTTTGGCTCAGGTCACAATCCCAGGGTCCTGGGATCGAGCCCCGCATCGGGCTCCCTGCTCAGCGGGAAGCCTGCTTCTGCCTCTCCCACTCCCCCTGCTTGTGTTCCCTCTCTCGCTGTGTCTCTCTCATCAAATAAATAAATAAAATCTTTAAAAAAAAAATGAATCTAGACATGGACCTTACACCCTTTACAAAAATCAACATGAATCACCGACCCAAATTTAGAATGTAAAACTATAAAACTACTAGAAGATAACATAGAAAATAAATCTAGATGATCTTGGTTTTGGTAATGACTTTTTTAGATATGACACCAAAGGCAAGATCCATGAAAGAAAGAATTGGTAACCTGGACTTCATTAAAATTAAAAAGTTCTGCTCTGCAATAAACACTGTCAAGAGAATGAAAAGATAAGCCACAGACTGGAAAAAAATGTTTGCAAAAGACACATATGATATCATAAAGGACTGTTATTGAAAACTACAAAGAACTCTTAAAACCCCATAATAAGAAAAGAAACAAACCAATTAAAATATGGACCAAAGATACCTTAACAGACACCCCAACAAAGAAGATATACAGATAGCAAATAAGCCTATGAAAAGATGCTCCACATCATAGGTGATCAGGAAAATATAATTAAAACAACAATAAGATATCACCACACACCCATTAGAATGACCAAAATCTGGAACACTGACAACCCCAAATGCTGGTGAGGATGTGGAGCAACACGAACTCTCATTCATCACTAGCAGGAATGTAAAATGGTACCACACTTTGGAAGATAGTTCAGCAGTTTCATACTCTGACCATACAACCCAGCAACTGTACTATTTGGTATTTACATAAGGGCATTAAAAACTTACCTTCACGCAAAAATCTGCACACAATGTTTATAGTAGCTTTATTATTGCTAAAATTTGGAAGCCACCAAGATGTCCTTCAGTAGATGAATTGATAAAGTGGTATATCTGGACAATGCAATATTATTTAGCACTAAAAAGAAATGAGTTGTCAAGCATGAAAAGACATGGATGGAACTTAAATACATACTACTAAGTGGAAGAAGACAACATAAAAAAGGCTACAGACTGTAAGATTCCAACTACATGACATTCTGGAAAAGGCAAAACTATGGAAACAGTAAAAAGACCAGTGGTTGCCATGGGTTTGGAGAGAGGGAGGAATGAGTAGGCAGAGCATAGAGAATTTTTAGGGCAATGAAAATATTCTGTATGATACTCTAATGATGGATACATGTCATACATTTGTTCAAACCCAATAGAATGTACATCCCCAATAGTGAGTCCTAATGTAAACTCTGGACTTTGAGTGATGATGTGTCAATGTAAGTTCATCAGTTGTAACAAATATAGCACATGGTAGGGGGGTGATGATAATGGCGGAGTGTGTGGGGCAGTGGGATAGGAACTCTCTGTACCTTCCTCTCAGTTTTGCTGTGAACCTAGAAGTGCTCTAAAAAACCAAAGCCCATTAGGAAAAAAGTTGCCATAGTGGCAATAATGGCTATAGCCCTAATAGTAGTGGTGGTGTTGCTATTATTAGTATCCTTTTCCTTAATAGGCTCTGTTTCTTCCTTTACCAAAATCTTGACTTTCCCTGAAAACACAGTGCTTTTCTTTTTTTAAATGCCTCCATATTGTTTCATTTTTGTTCTTTCTACTTAGAATGCCTTCTCCTGCTACTCCTACACCTTCTCCCCCCAAAAACTTCTCCTCATTCATATTCAAGTTTTCGATGAAGCTTCAACACCCATATGAAGCTGTCTTCAACTCTGCCAAGTGGACTTTGGTATCTGTTTCTTCAGACTCCTACTGCCTCCTCTCTCATGCTGACACTCTAGCAGTGATCTCATTGTACCGTAATTGTTTGCAGGCCTGTCTCCTCTATATTCAACGTGATGAAGAAATCCAGCCCTTGTTCATTCCTTTAAATATATGGCTAGCATGGCATTGGGCTACAGTAGGTGCTCAGTAATCACTAAGTCCATGATTGCATTAAAGATGTCATGTTAATAGAGAAGCATGATATATGCACAATATAAATATAATAATTAAATATCTACACATTTTGTGAAGAAGAGAGTAAGTTTTGATATAGAAGCATGCCACCCATCTTTGGTCTATGTTCTGCTACTTCCGTGAAGTTTTTCCTGACACCTCCCGGTGTCACCTGTACTTCTGTTAGTAACAGCCTGAATGGCATGGGATCACACGTTGTCCTACATCATTCTTTAATTATTTCATTTCTGATGCTTGTTTTCCCAACAACACTAGAGCTTCCCTAAGATAGGGATCATCCTACGTTTCATATAATCTCTTATGCTGGTAACTCACCAGAAAGAAGAGGCACCTGGGTGCTGCCTCCTAGAGACACCAGAATGTGGATGGCCGCCATTGGGCCAGGCCAGTTCTGCCTAACAGTGCTGAAAGTATTAACTTGGAGTTTTGTGGCCACCAGAAAAAGATCACTTGTAAATGTCTAGAGCCATACTAGGGATACATACGCATAATGCCCAACAATCACAATGAAATGATCGTCAGCATAGTCTTGGTATTCATGCTAATTCTTCCTCCATAACCAAAACAAGGTTAAAACCAGGTTAAAAACAAAACAAACCTTAGATAGAAGTGGCTGAGGACAGGAACTCTATCCTTCCCTTCTTTTTCTGTGCCATTTCTTTATCCCCTGTTTGTCTGATACCATCCTTGTCTCTGATCTTTGTTAGAAAGGTCAGTGGTTTAAATCAGGGCTTTTATCCTAATGCAGAGAATTCTCAGTCTCCCTGCAGTTGCTTCTAAGTTTATATGTGCAATCTTCATCCTTACCTCAGTAATTCACTGGACTCTTACCCACTCAAATAATTCTGGCCATTCCTGTTCCATGTATTGGTGAAATATAAAGAAGTTTTGCAGGACACACTCTGAAGAGCCTCCTCTAATAATTTGACACTGGAAATAGTCTTTCTTACTCTAAATGAGTGTGTATACTTGTTTTGTAACACCTCTCACAATAAACCCTCCCTACACACACCACCCAAGCTGGGATGGTGGTTTCATAGAGAGCTAGAACCTTTGGCAGGAAGAAAATAACTTGCAAGTTGAATACTACCTAGAAAAATTTCCCTCACTGACTTGACACCATTTCTTCCTGTGCTTACTAGCAAACTTTCCCTTCCCTCTTATAATGGTCCAGGTGTTCTGTTTACCCTTTCCATGCCCATTCCGTGAGGGCTAGCCCAGCATAAGAGCCAGCGCATAAGCGAGCCACAAAACCACATGTGTTGACACGAACAGGTGATGAATTGACAAGTCAACAGTACTTTTAAATACCTGGATGCATTCATCCTGTTTTTGATTGCTATGATAGATGCAGAAGGACTACGTATAAAGTCATTACATTCACAGAACTAGCACGCTTTATTGAGAACTTACTGGGGCCAGGCACTGCTCTTCAGAGTCTCAGAGGCTGATGGAGGAGACCGGACGAGAGGCGAACACAGGAAGTACAAAGGAAGGGAAAAAAATACTAAAGATCAACCCTAGTTAGAAAAGAGGCAATCACTTCTCTGTGGTAGTTCCTAAGGGACGGAACTAAGTGAGGTTTGGGTGAGGGAGGGCTTCATGGAAGCTGCGGAGTAAACAGTTGTTTGTCACCAAGCCCTGTTAGTAAAGAAAGTTTTCATGGAAAAGGTACTTTTAAAAAATACGGTCCTGGGGCACCTGGGTGGCTTAGTTGGTTGGGTGTCTGCCTTTGGCTCAGGTTTTGACCCTAGGGTCCTGGGATGGAGCCCTGTGTCGGACTCCCTGCTCAGAGAGTCTGCTTCTCCCTTTTGTGTTGCTCTCCCATTTGTGTTCTCTCTCTCTCAAACAAATAAATAAAATCTTAGGGGAAAAAAAAAAAAAAACACTGTCCTTGTCACAGCCAAGAGAAGCCTAAAGAGACATGACTAAATGTAATAGGGGATTCTGGAACAGGAAAGGGGTTGGGTAAAAATCCAAATCAACTGTGGGATCTAGTTAACAATAATGTATTGATATTGATTCATTAATTGTAAGAAATGTACCACACTTACATGAGATGTTAGGAATAGGGAAATTGAGTTCCAGGAACTCTGTACTATTTCTGTTTTTCTGTAAGTCTCAAACTGTTCTAAAAACTAAAGCATATGTAAAAGGAAAAAAAATGGTCTTATAGCCTACAGAATCTCCCTGGCTTGGTGACAGGAAGGGGTCAGCTTGACAATGACCCTTTTTGAAAGAAGTGACTTTGTTGTGAAATGCCATGTTTGTGGCTTGATCATCAGTTCCTATAGCAATAGTGAGATCTTGCTTGCTTTTCCATGGTTGATTTTTGGCAGGCAGTAGCAGCTGATTATAACTTTGCAATGCATTGTCAGTAACCAGGGTGTATAATGGATCTTCATCTCTAATTACTTTTCTCTCCACAGGTGTCTGGAAAGGGTCCAGATGGGAATGCACACAACGTCCGCTTTGAGGGGATGGAGAGACAGTACGCATCCTTACCCAGGTAGATCACTCAGGGGTCTCCTATCACCAGCTTACCTACAAATAATGTCTTTAGAGAAATCTACATGAAATAGAAATCTGGCTTTGAAATGGGGAATATGTTATAATTTTCCCCACTGCCGTCTGCGATAACCCTCGTGCCATCTTCACAACTGTGCTAATAATTGGAACACTTGTGGGTTATTTTTTAAGGGAAGAAAATAGTATATCATTGCAATTGAACATGTCAGCAAGAATATTGGATACAGAATGGAAATCCTAAGCCATTGCTATAAAAATAGTATTGAACATCCTGCACCAAGCTGAAGGACAATAAAATAGTAAATCCTCTGTCCTAGCAGTTACCTCCAAGGAAGGGTGAGCCAGCCTTAACCTTGGAGCTTCGTGTGGGTGTTAAAAAGCTGGAGAGAAATGTGAACCTGGGAAGATGTTCTTTGCTTGATTTAGAATCTGACCAGGTTCGCTAGGCAGTCAGCAAATATTGCTGAGAGGCGCAGACACAGTGGGGAAAGGAAATAATCGCGTGGGAAAAGTTCGCTTGGTGATTCTGGCCCAACACGATCCACTTACACTGTAACTAGACGCCCCTGAAAATGAGATACAATTCTCAAAGGCCTGTGCTCTTATCTCTGAGATGAAGAATAATTTGGGTCCGCTATCAGTAGCCCATGACAAAGAGGAAAACTTTCCAAGATCATGTCTAGTGCAGCTACTATGGGAGCGAAGCAGGAGTGTGAGAAATCGTGAGTTCGGGGGGCAGGGGGGAACCAAACAAACAAAGAAAGGTTAATGCCAGCCAGAAAACTGAAATGTTATGGAATATCTCCTTTTAAAAAGAGGGGTGAGGGTCTTAAATAGAGCTTTTTCATCAAAGTGGAATTGTTGAAGTGTTATCCCAGTGGGAGTTACTGTGTTGAGTTTCACATCGGCTGTAATTCTGTGTGTGAATTTACAGAAATACCATCCTGGATCTTGCCACAGCCATAGCCTAAGTGACCGTCTGCTCTTATAAATAGTATGTTGATTTTCAAAAGTAATAAAATCTCAAATCTAGTGGAGAACCAATTGTTAACACTGATTGGGTGGGATACTCTAACTACAATATTTTAAAAGCCTCTGTACAACTGTATCTTATTTCTCTCCCTGTTTTCTTTTTTTGTATGTTGTCTTATAGTCTTTTCTCATTCTTGATTTCTTTCCTCTCTTTATTTTTCTCTGGCCTAGTATTTTGTTTTCATTTAAAAAAAATGGAAGTCATCTCCAAAATTTGCTTTAAATATAACATTTCTGGCTCTCAGTGTTGAAGTGTATGGAAATTGTGGTTAAGGCAGATGGAAAGTAGTATGTTCTTATGAGAGGGAAGAAAAAAAGAAAAAACTGGAAACAGTTTAACGTCTTCCTGGCCAACTTGCACCAGACTGCGGAAATGGATTTTTTTTTTTTTTTTTTTTTTGGTACAAATCAAAAGCACAGAAATAACATTGAAAACCCTATAAACTTCACTCATTCATTTCCCATATATCTATTAATCATCTACTCCATATCAAGCCCTGAGAATCTGGAAACCGGAGACATGGTACCAGTCCATCCTCAGGACCCTACTCACTCAGACAGGAGGCAGCAAATCAACTTTTTATGACAATGCAACAAATGCTTAGTTTAGTGATTATTAGCAGAAAGTCCTCTGAATTTCCAACTCCTTTTTATTTTTTACTAGTAAGCCCTGAAATGCTCAATTGTAGCTGACTCTCAACAAGTCTATTTTAGGATTAAACATTGCAGAGGGAGTTTTCTGACAAAGGCAATACATTTATGCTGTTTGTGGCTCTGGAGTTATCATCACAATGCATGAATTGACAAAACCCTGCCAGCCCCAAGATTATAACTGTAGCTGGAAGGGAAGCATCTCAGACGAAAAACAATTTTGACCAACAGTGCACTCACACATGCGCGTGGTGGTAGGCATGGTTAGCTGCAGGAGCAAACAGACCTTTGTGGCTACCTGGCAACCAGCAGTCACCATGATGGACAGTAAATGGAGCTCAGACACGAGAGGTCCCTGCTACTAGTTTTCAAATGGAGGAGTTCCACCTCAATTTTCCATCTCAGCATCTCAAGGGGAGATGCAGAGCATCCTCACCGATGTGCCTCCAATCCATGGGGGGCTCCATATTTACCCAACAAGATGCAGAATGCAGAGGCAGGGGACCCACTGCTGATCCAGCTCTGTGTGCCAGCGACATTTACCCTGGCTTTCTAGTCTCCCCCACCCTGGAGATTTCACTGTTCACCAGACTGAATCACAGCAACTCCACCGCTCTCTCCCTCTGCCAGAAGAGGGTGGGCAGCGCATCTCTGTAGGCACCGCATCCCCTCTTTGTCACAGAGGCAGGGAACTTTACGATATTTATGGAGTTAAATTTTTAATTAGAAGTAGGAATAATTCAGGGGCGCCTGGGTGGCTCAGTCGGTTAAGTGTCCGGCTCTTGATTTCGGCTCAGGTCATGATCTCAGGGTCGTGGGATGGAGCCCTGCACCCCAGCTCCGTGCTCAGCGGGGAGTCTGCTTCCCTCCCTCTTCCTCTCCCTCTGCCCTTTCCCCTGCTTGTGCTCTCTCTCTCTCAAATAAATAAAATAAATCTTAAAAAAAAAAAAGGAATAATTCTATCTATGGGAAGTTGGTGGCCAACCTTACAGTGGACTAAATGTGCTCCTACCTGATTTGGTTCCTATGAGGTTTGTGGAGAGCATCACAGGAGTTTTTAAGTTAACTCAGTAATGCTGATTTGTATGCCAAATTTGGAACCATTGACACACAGAAGATGTACACACACCCCTCCCGCGCCCCCCTTCCCCAGGCAGGGAGTGAGCTAGTAGCCCTGGTCAAGGAGCCCCCTGCTCTGCTTTCATGGAATTCAGCCATCTTTAAAGTGGGCTCATGCAACCTGCTGCCAGGCTGAAAGTCACTTCCCGCAGTAAGGCCGGAGCCCTAGCCAGCCCGGGAAAAAGACAATTCCTAGCACTTGGTAGTTAGGATGTTGCCTAAGGTTAAGGGCTAAGGATGTTAAGTATTACTGTTAAGCAGTGTTAAATCTTCTGCCTCTGAAGAAAAATGACTTTATTTCTTGTCTCCTGAGGGTGGTGTTTTGGAAAGCAGAGCGCGGTTGTAATACAACCTCGCTAGCAAACACCAGGCTTTTACCAGGACCGATGTTTTACCATCCTGTCCAGCCCCCCATGCTGTCTGGTAGTAAACACAATGAAATCAGCATTCCCTTCTTCTTGCCCGACACAAACGATGACTCACTCTGAGTGAGTAGGGAAGCGGTCGTTTCCTAGGCTGCTCTAATGTGTGAACATCAGTGTATGTATTTTTGCAAGCAGCTGCTTTTTCACTTCAGCCTCCCAGCCCCGCTGTTTTTACAGGCCTCCTTGTGGTCAGTCCCTCCAGCAGAGAACGTGCTACTCGCGCATCCCAAGCCTCCATTGTTCCCACCTGGCCCATCCCTGGCCCCACGGGATCCCATCATTCCTTCTCTGCAGATGGTTCAGTGCATCGGCACATGATGTTGCTCTTCCGGGCTTGTAATCAAGTGTTGAGTCCTAAGGAGTGAGCAAAAACATCTCTTCTGTGGTCCTATGTATGCAGGCGGTGAAAGATTGCTGGAAAAACTCATAAAAATGCCTTCATTGGTTCCACTACAAACTGCACATTACGCAGCCCCAGCTGGCCCCTGCTGCTGTCCAGAATTCCTTTTAGTCGTGCTGTCAGCTCCCTTGACTATCCCACAGTGGCCGTTCCAACCCTGTTCTACTCCCGTTAAATTCTGTGAAGATGACTAAACCCCCCCAAGCCCCATCTCTAGAGATGACCTCACTTCCTCTCCTTTATGACCTTGAGACACTCAACATGAGCTCCTCCACTTCTGCCCCCCACAGTTCAGACTTGCTGTCCTCACTGACCACACTTCCTGAGGACAGACCACGAGGGCATGAACTTGGAGTCAGGCCATAATTACAGCCCCAGCTCTGTCACTCATCACCTGTGTGACCTTGGCCAAGGGATCTGACTGCTCCAGTCTCAGTTTTTGCATCTACGAATGGGGATGGTCTTAGGGCCTCTGTATGGGGCTGGTATTGAGTAGTACTGTACTTACTAGTACAGTAACATAAGCAAAACCCTTAGTGAAGAGCCTGCCTGACATATTTTAGCGATTTTTTTTTTCATAGTGTTAGCTCTTTTTAACTTTATTTCTGGGGAAGACGTGTTTCTTGAGTGAGTCAGTCTCATACAACAGAGCTCATTCCTGCTGGCTTCTCGGAGATCCTGTGCCATCAACTACCCCTCTGTTGGCTGCATCTTGAAGTCCCTTGGCAGTTGCCTCCCCCCACCCGCCACCTACACTGTAAATGCATAGGTTCAGGTGCACAGTTCTTTGAGAGCCCGCAGCATGGACAAGGGGAAAGCCAACACCTGCGTGGTGATATGCTGGGGGTATAACTGAGACTAAAGGATTAGCCAACTCTGGGGAAAGACCAGTGGTCCAGATGGCCAAGAGCAAGAGGACATAGCAAACCAATCTGATCTGAGTAACAAGCTGTACTAATGGACATGCTGGGAGACAGTAATTCCTGTGGGTAGGGAGTTTCATATAAGGCTCAGGTGGCAGGACGACCCCATGCACTTGACTCCGGTCCATCAGAGAAAACAAAGACCTCCCCTCCACCCTCCTCCTTCCTTCCTCTAGGTCCCACATTTCCTACCTTAAGAAGAGTGGCTCATCCCTACCGGCTCTATTTCCACACCACCCACTGGCACGGTAGCCTCTTGCCCCGGGCTTCTGACACTGACGCTTCTGGCTGATTCTGCCTCTATCCCTCCCCCCGCTGCTGACACCCACCGTGTAGATTCTCGCTGAGCAGCTGCCTTCATTCCCACAGATTCAGTTCTCACCACTCTGATGATAATTCCAAAATGAACCTGGCTAACCTTCCTATCTCACTCTTCCTGAGACCCCAGTTACAACCGCCTGCTTGACACCTCCATCCTTCTACCTCCAAGATAGTTCAGAGTTCCCATGTCATGTTTCTTTAGCTCCTTGTACTTTTAACTTCCATGACATTTGTTTGACACCTTTCTAGTGCCACTGAAAACCACCTAGATTAGATTATGATGCTTTGCTGTCCCTTTCCACCCCTTTGGATTATAAATTCCTCAAAATAAGGGATATTGTTCTATATCCACCATGTTTTACACCCACCTCCAGGACCTAACACAGGACCATGTATATAACAGGTTTTTAATACATTGGCATACGGATGAAAATAGATTTGTTTTTGTATAAGTAAGTGATGGGCAAGAATTTCTTCTGAATTTTCTTGACCATTTGTTTCAGGATGCTGTTTTCTAATATAACACTAATTTTTCATGAGAATGTCTCTTTTCCCTGGAATCTGTAGAAGTCCAGACTTCTAAATAGTCAACTCTAAATGAGCATTTAATATGTGCCAGGCACTGTTCTAAATGCTTTATGTCTACTGACTTACGTAATGTTCACAGCAACCCTGTGACTCCAAAGCAACCCTATTATTATCCCCATTTCATAGGCAAGAGCACAAGTACAGTGGCCCAAGTTCAAGAGCTAGAGATGGCAGAGGTGGGATTTGAACCCAAGCAGTCTGGCTGCAAGTTTGTACATTTAGCCTCTGGAACTAAGGTTATCCAGCTCAGAATCAGAACCAAACTCTGTGGGGGTGCATCGCTGGCTCAGTCAGTAGAACATGCACCTCTTGATCTTGGGGTTGTAAGTTCAAACCCCACATCGCGTATAGAGATTACTTAAAAATAAAATCTTAAAAAAAAAAAGAACATCCTTGTTCTGTAGAATTACATACTGACTGACATATTTAAAGGTAAAGAGTCATGATACATGCAGCCTAAGCCCAAATAGTTAAAAAATATAAAGTTTACAAAAAAAAAAAAAAAAGAATCAAACTGTCATTATCACACTCCCTTGTATCATTTGCTCACCTTCTTGTCTTTCTCCCTCAACTGTAAGTACCTTTGAGGACAGAGACTCTGTCTTATTCATCTTTGTATATGACAGAGAACATTACTAATATACAGGTTAGGTAATGCCTTTCAACCATCTCTGTAACGCTGTCATAAAATCAATTCTTTTCCCATCCCCTTGGGTCCTGCCCTTGAAATATGAACAGTTTAATGCATAATTGCTAGATGAACATTAAGCAATATACTTTGTCTACCAAAAAGAGAATCCTGTTTTGTTAGAACACTCCCCAGAGTTGAAAAAGCAGTATCTGCAAACTGGTACTTTGGTTCTTTAAGATTAAGAATAATGTCCACCCAGAAGGAAAAAAAGTGATAAGACATTTTCCGGTAGAAAGCTGCGTGAGCATTCCCGGGGACAGAGAGACTCCCTTTCCCGAGATTGATGCGGGACAGAGGCATGCTCAGGCTGTACTTGGCTCCCAGTCCTGATGTTGCTCTAACCCATATTACATAAATTACTCGAGGAGGAGAAAAATGTGTCTCCGATTGTCTCAAGCAGCTTTAACTTGGCTGTGTAATGAGAAGCAACATACTAGAACTGATTTCGGGTAGAAAGAGCAACTTTAGAAGGAGCAAACAGCTTATGCTTGCTTCCTAGGAACCCAAAATAAACTTGCTTCCTAAGTGTGTTCCCAGTGTTTTCGTGTTGGGTAGGATTGTGTTCAGATCAGAAGAACATGCCATAAGAACATACTTCTGCTTTAACATTTCAGTTGGTTCATTTTGTCGGTTTCAGCTTTCCTGTCTGCATATGCTTTTGCCCACCCAGTAAGACTCAGTCACGAGCACAGAGCTAATTTTGAAGCTTACGACCTGCACCCCGCCCACTACATGTATTATCCCTGACAGCATTTTATCTGGGCCTCCTCTATGCCCTCGACTGTCATTTACCTGGCTGCTTGAAGACCTTCTCCCTCCCTGATTGCTCTGGTTCTCTTCGAGGGAGCTTCTGCTCTGCTCACAGCTACTCAGTGTTCCTTTGCCAACCTTGCATTGTTTTATAGCACTTGCCAAGCAGATGGCAGTGACATTCGAGTCCTGCAAAGATTTCCACCAATGCCATGGGACTGGTCTTTGCTAAAGCTAAGCTAGGGATTGAGTGAGTGCAATGAAAACATGAGCAATCGGCACATTAGGTATATATGTGTGTGAGCGTGTGTCCGGTGTGGGTGGGGCCTCGGCCATCTGGGCCTGTGGAGGTAGACAAAATCTCCATGCTACCTAATTGAGTACTTTTCTCTGCCACAGAGCCAGTTTGTCAAATAAGAGGTTTCGTGAGCATGTATGCATTGCTCCCAGCCGGCATGGCAGCAATCAGATGTCCAGCCCGGGTTTGAAACCATTCCAGGGACTCCTTCTCCGCAAGGCACTGGACAGGGGCCTGGTGCACATCATCTAGATACAGCTAATCATGGCCCGGCTTTCTGACACCTTCCTGGTGGCACAACTTTATCTGAACTGCCTTTCCGTGCGTGAAAGGCCACCTTTTAGTGCTCAAGTCTGTGATCACTGCCCTGACTTTGGAGAGAAGCTACGATGAGCTAAAGAACCTGTCTAGATCGTATCTCTTGCACCTGCATATGACAGAACGTAATGCCTTTTGAAAATCGGGAAAGGCGCTGTTACCCCACCAGATTCCATCCCCTCTCCTCTGGCTCCCTGCGCCGAAAATCTAGTCTCTGCTTGTCCTGCTGTGCCGAGTCAGCTACCTGTTTGTCTCGTCAGACACCGCCTCACTCCATGCAGGGGACAAAATGAGGAATTAGTGGCGATTTAGTTCTTTGTGAGATGAAGATATCTCCATTGTTGACTCAAACTTCCTGAAAAATGCAAAAAACCCTAGCCTGTAAGACCGCGTCAAGATGCCAAACAGCTGAGATCAGGGGGTTAATGCTACTGCCATATCATTTTTATGTCACTTAGTTTCTCTGATAAAAGTCCATTTTAATCAAACTTTTCATCATTTCCTTGTAGCCAATATATCCTTGATGCCAGTTAGAATATTTAATATTAATTATTCAGTGGAAGGCCTCCATTATGAGTTTAGTTAGACGATTAGTGATTTAAAACACGTTAAGGCCCATTACGGTATTGATGTCCCCAAAATAGTTTTCACTGAATCGTGATGGACCACATATATTAAATTCCACAGATCTTTCCTTTTCCCTCCTTGTCCCTAGAAAATTCTAAACTATGACCTGTCTGTTCGTTCAATACTCCTTTTAGACGAGAAGGGTGTGCCTGCTCTTTCAGCGGCGCCAACTGTGACGTTACCTTGAACTTGAAATGTGTTAAGCTTGGTAAACAGACTTCCATGTTTTCCCTCCTACACCTATTTGAGTTTTAGCATTCATTTCCCACTTTTCCAGCCAAAAGAAAAGAAAAGGTTTATTTTGCGCCTAGGTAGCTGCTCCATGGAGAGGGTTGCTCTCTGTAATTTCTCATAGTCTTTGGTTATTCTTGATGTTTTCCTATTGTATTGTCACCACCATCTGCCGCCAGAAGCTTGGATGGCCCTGGATGACCGTGGTGAGTTTCCTGACCCTGCTGAAGGGCTTTGCATGATGCTCTCACTCTGCACCTGCCTCCCTCTGTCCTTTGCAGCTCTCCGGCCATTTGCTGCCGTCCCCTGGCCCAAGTTCCTCAGTTTGTCCTGGTGTCAACCTACCGCAGGCAGAGATGCTCTGAATAAACCAAGTGTATTAATTTGTTACCATATCCGGTTTGTATGTGTGTGTGAGGGCCATGTTTTATGGTTCTTTAAAATGATATCACATCACTCAAACGTGCAGGCATCTTGGATAAAAAGCGAGTGCCTCCGCAAAAGCATGAACACATGATGTCTTCAGCAGGCATAAATAAGAGTAAAATCAACAGGTTTAGTTTCCATTTTTATTCACCAAAATCTGCCTGCAGATGGTTTCAAAGATGCCATACTTACTCCTAAGCTAGCCAATTGTGTTTGAAAAGGAAATCAAACCAAGAACAATGAAGGCGAAGGCAGACGGGGCGTGATGTAAGTGTGTGCAACGCCTACCATGCGCCATGTACTTTCTGTGGGTTGTCTCACTTTCTACTCACCATCCAACTGGGTAGGAGTCATTAGGATGCTCATTTTGGAAAAGGAAAAAAATCCATCCTTGAAGTGGCAAGATCAGATTCAGAATTCAAGCTCAGTTCTTTCTGGTTTTCAAGATCTTTTTTCTTTCAATTTACCTGACCACTAACACTGACAAGTTAGGGAGAAGGTGGAATACAGCAGCTTTTTTCTCGAGTAACATAAGTTCATGGGAAGGAAAATATCTGGGGCCATATTAGAAATGCATTCATTGTTTCTTAGGGCTCCAAAGAACATGGGAAATGTTGAAACCTGCAGGTGGTGAAAAAGTAATAAAATACAATAAGACAAATAATAGGGAATTTATGGGAAAAAAGAAAATTGCTTTTGAAGCATATCATTTTTCGTCTTATATCACCGTTTTCCCTGAGTAAAAACAAGATAGCCACATTTTCCTTATGGCAGTTATTCTGTTCCTATCAGGAGCATAAATAAGGATGTAAATGGCTCCACCTAGGGCTGCACGGGCACAGAGGCTGAGTACCCCAAGTGCAAGTACCTGGGTGGCCCTTCCACGGAAGCACTTGTCATGGGGCATCGGGGAGGAACCAACACTTGCTAAGCATTTATTGTGCTCTAAGAACTCTGGTGCGTACTTCAAATCTAACCTCATTTATTTCTAGCAACAATCCTGAAATAAATTTTATTATCCCAATTGATAGATGAAGAAACTGAGGCTCAAGATCCAAAGTGATAGGGTCAGGGTTGCACATAGAATAAATGGCAGGCTTTGGATGTGGTCTAGCTCTTTCTACCTCTGAAACCTCTAGAATCTTTACAAATCAAGTTGTCTTGTGCTAGGCTGGCTGAAAACAAGTAGGAGAAAAGCATTCAATGGCCGTCCCTTACTGAGGCAGCCCTCGCCGTGCTGACCCCGTCCTAAGTCACTGCTGTATGTAACTCTAAGATGTGAAAATGAACAAAACCCTAACAGGCATTCAAAATTACTAAGAACAGCAACCATGAGCCACAGAGCTCCCCTTAGTGTATATGAACACCCACCTCCTTCCAGCTAAAAAAAAATCTTTTAAAAAGTGCTCTTTGTTAAAGACAACCTCTCTGTTATGCTCATGTTTAAAAAATAACCAATTGGTTCCACTTGAGCAATTTTCATAGCCAGGAAAGTATTGTTGCTTCTTTCACAGTATAGGCCTGGCAGCTCCTCAGGGGACATGGCTGCGATGTAAATGCCAGATAGGGATGGCATCAGTTGACTGTATTGCTTCAAGTCCAGAGAAGAGAGCTTTGGCAGTCAGTTACCACAGAGGTGCCACACGAGCCCATCTGTGCCCTGGATTTCATGTGACACAGGCCCCCTAACCTCAGTCATTGTGCCAGGAAACACCTTGGTCCAGCTCCATTATTTCTAGCAAAGGCAAACATTTGCAATACAAATGTGGAAAGGGTTGGTACAAAAAGAGCAGCATCCAGAATGTGTTCTTGCTTAGATTCCAAGTCTTCAGTTAAGCCTAGAGAGAAGTGGTTCAGGCTTGTCCCAGTAGAGGGTTGTCCCACTCAACAATCAGCAAAACTGCCCCTTGTGGTTGAACATGGAATGACATGTCAAATAGGTAGGAACCTGGCAATTCTCCCTGGCAGCTCTCCACCGACAATATGCTCTGGGGCATGAGAAGTCGCCTTTGAACCTCGCCATTGCTTGAAAGTGAAGACAGGGTGGTGACTGCTCAGATAAGGTTTCTGCCCACTAATTGCTTGCGTGTAGCTGAGGCAAATGCACGCCCATTTCCAGAAATGATAGTGTCTGACAGCCTGGGTTTTACAAGGTACCAGAAAGAGCTGTAATTGTTGCGGGAGAGGTTTAAGATGGAAAATAAGCACGTTGAGCTATTTTAAGAAGGAGCTTGCCACAATAAAGTTTTTCTTCTGGAAACAGTCCTATAAAATCAGGATCAGAGTTTGTGCTTGCTTGATCACTTCCCACTGATATGTTGGTGCCTTTGACAATTTATGCTAAATGGTCTAGACTGTGTGACACCCTTTTACGCTTTTACATTTTTGGTTTTTTTTTTCCTAACATCCAGAATCAGGTCCATATATAAGCCAGAGCTTCTAGCCAATATTCTATGAGTAATTTCCAGATGTGCCACATGTAATGTGGCCAAGATAACGGGAGGACTGCTTTCTGTGCATTGGTTATAGACAAGTCACTTATATTATCACCTTGTCAACAGCTTGAATTCCATAGTTTGTCCTTTTTCTGGTCACTTCCTTCATATCTGATTTTTTTAAAAACCCAGTTTAGTCCTGAATTGTTCAGAGCTAACTGTGCAATTTTATTAGCCTAAACAGATGAGCTTAAAAAGTCATCTATGCTTACTTATTCCTTCATTCAACACCTATTTGCTGACTACCTACTAAGTACAATACACTCCATAGGCCTTGAAGATATAATAAGAAGCCCACAATACACGTCCCTGGACTAGGAAACTTGTAACCAAGTGGAAAAGATAATAATTGTACAGTCATGAAAGAAACATAAAATTTCAACTCTGCCCCTTATGAAAAACAAGAGATACGTGATTCCAAAAAATATGGGAAATTGGACTGAATCAAGGGAGGGAGTGACACCTGAGCTGTGACCTGAAGGAGGTTAGAGAGAAGACATAAGGAACATTCCAAGCAGGGAAAACAACATGTGCAAAGGCCTTGTGGTAGGAGAGAGCACAGTGAACTGAGAGACTGAAAAAAGGCTGGGAAGGAGACTGCAAGAGCCAAGTAGGAGAAGCAGGTAAAAGTCAGACCATGAGTGGTTAAGTATGTTTATATTCATCCAAACACTCATTAGAAACCATTTATGGGTTTTAAGCAGGAGGAAGACAAAGATTTGTGTATCAAACTTTTTTTTTTTTTTTTTTTTTTTTTTTAGCTGCAGGGTGAAGAATAGATTGGAGGGAGGTAGGATGCAAACCAGTTCAAAGGCTATTTGCTGTAGCTCAGGCGGGAGATGGTGGGGCATCCAGGGGTGGTGGTGATGATAGCAGAGATGGGAGGAGAGGGTGGGAAGAACTGACAGAACGTTCTGATGGATTGCATGTGGAGGTGTGGGGGATAAGTAAAGCCAGGTGTCGAGAACGAATCCCCACACAACGACATGGGTGGTGGTACCACTCTCCAAGAGAGGAAGTACCGGGAGAGGACCAGGTTTGGGGGGGTGGGGGCAGATCATGAGTGTGAGTTGAGACATGCTAGATTTGAAGTGCCTTTTAGACTTCCAGAAGGAGATCCTGAAATGTACAGCAGAGATAGCTCAACAAGGAAGGGAAGTGCGGTGGCTAATCCAGGACATTAGACCAATGTGTGCACTTGAGCACGGAAGACCCCAGGGCATATCAAGGGTGATGATGTCATGAAGCGCAGAGTCTCCTACTCAGAAAGTACAAAAAGAAGCAGGTGGACGGTGCAAATTGCATAGGCCTGGCCTCCAGTCTGTGGTTGTAACATGTCTTCCCCGCTTATATGGACAGCAAAGGCTTATCTATCACTGTCTGTGTAATTTCATTCTGGAAATTATATTTTTCTCAAGTAGTAAGCGTTGGTGACTTAATGCCATCTGGCATTCTGTGACTTAGCATAGCTCTGACTCCATAAAGTGTAAGCATAAAGATAACAAGAAACAGCGGAAATCATTTTGGTGACTGCGCTGTCCTTAAAAGACAGAATATTCTTGTTCTTCAGAAATATGCACTGAAATATTTAGGGATAAAAAGACACAAGTCTCCAATTTACTCTTAAATGGTTCCAGAAATAATAATATGTATATATAATAATATGTGTATGTACATGTTTATAAATATGGAGAGAAAGAGGGCACGTGGAGGGGAAGGGAACAGACTGGAAGAAAAGAGAATGAATGAAAAAGTAAATGGGCCAAATGTGAAGATGTCGTAAATCTGGAGAAAGGATACAGGGAGTCCCTTTTACTATTGTTGCAGCAGCAAGAACAACAATACAAGGAATGGTGGAAGTTCCCATAATTTTCTAGTGCCAACTCAAAAGTAAAAAATGTCCTCATTCTAACGTCTGAGGCTGGGTTTGCCCCAAAAGCAGACCCTGAGACAGAGATTTGAGAGCAAGTGATTTTATTTGGGAAGCGATCCCAAGAAGTATTGGAAGGAGAGTGAGGAAGAACAGGGAAGGAAGCCAGTCTATACTGCATTCATGAGCCGGTAACCACGCAGGCAGTGGGGATCAGTTCCGCTGGGGCCCTTTGGAAGTAGTACCGCATGCATTCACACCTTGTGCCCCCCGAGGGCAAGGATGTTGCAGAATTTATCTTGTGAGTCCTATTTGTCCTTGGCTAAGGATTGCTCCTGAAGGAGCCAGCTTCCCAGCACTGCTGCCTATCTAGAGCACTGGTACCAGGAAGCCTCAAGCCAAGAAGCACAGATATGTGGAGTCAGTCCTGCAGTGGACCGGAAGTGGGGAGAGCCAGGTGGGACCGAGCAGTGCTGCTACAGCGAGTGAGCCGGGAGTCCCAGGGTCAAAGTGAACCAGTCCTGACATCCTTTCACAAGAGGAAAATAGATGGTTATTAAGTAGGTCCAGACAATCTTGATGCATTTATTTTATTTTTGAAGGAGGTGTTGTACGAATTGGTCATGTCTTCTATGGAACACAGTGAATAATGATAGAATTGACAGAGCTGCCCCAGAGCAGAACCTCAGAAGAATGTATTTCCGGTTTCTCTGTTTCACTCAAATATACAATTCATCAAAATGATGGAAAGTCTTTGATGAGTTCATTTTCTCTCGAGTCCATGTTCAGAACCTCACTGAAATATGGCAGCACTTCTGAGAATGCCAGAATATGAAAGCCTCAGGAAAATGGGAATTGGGTACTTAGGTGCCTAACTCAAGCATGCCCATTATTGCATGATGCCAATTTGAGGATCTGCAGTGACTTGACTTATGATCATGGCTGTAAACACATACCTGGTCAGGTTTGCATGGATTTCAACAGGCCACCTTTGCTCCGATTAAGAATAGCAAGAACTTAGCCAAATGCAAGTATTAGTCATAGAGCTCTAGTCATACTGCACCTGTGGTCTCACCTTAGTAAGAGACTTTATGTGGATATCAGTGTTGCATCCAGGAAGCCTATACAACTGGATCAATCACATCCAGTCAATTAAGATGCTTAAGCTCGTCTTCCTGAGAACAAAATGTATAGGTTATAAATCAAGCAGACTACAGGATAAATTCCTAACATGTAATTATTAGAACAAAGAGTGAATATTTTTAAAGTTCCTGATATATATTGCCAGAGTGACCTCTAAAAAGGGTGTCCCAACTTACACCTCCACCAGCAGCAAATATAAAATATTTCTTTAACTTGCATCAATGTAATCGATTAAGAACTACCAATTATGATCACAAACTGTTTTAATTTGTAATTCCTTTACTTGTCACCAAGTTGAGTGTTCCTCACATATTTATTGGAATTGGTATTTTTTTTTTTTTCAGTCTATGGTAGCTCATCTGTTTTCATATCATTTTTGTCTAGGTGTTTAATACTTCTTGATTTGCTAGAGCTCTTCATATATTAAGGACATTAACACTTTGTCATATGTTAATATTATTTTAATTTAACTTTAAATTATACTTACGGTAAATAGGAGTTTATAATTTTTATAAGTTAAATCTTCAACCTTGTGGCTTATTATTTATTCTTTGCTTTTATATGTAAAAAGTTGTCTTCCATCGTGAGACCAGAAACATTTGCCTATTTTTCTTCTAGTTATGATTTCATTTATTTCTTAATTATTTATTCTACTGCAGGAATACTTTGAATGCACATGTCACCCTAAGCAGTAATGTGCTTTCATAACATAGTTCCAAGCAGTATTAACTGTGATATGGTTGTAATCATAAAAAATACATGGTGGTCTAGATACCCATGTTAAGTGGCTTTGTACAGATAATGTGGAAGATATCCATGCAGTTTACTGACATGCATCAACCAGCCAATTTTTTTCCTTGCTCTCACTGCAGTTGTGTATTGTGTCAGAATACACCAGGTCTTCAGTGTCCTGGGAGTAGTCAGGATCACCCAGATGGGTTCTTTCTTAAGGTGGCACTTCCTCTTGCAAAATATGTGCTCCTCTCTTTGACCCTCTGCCAGCTGAGGTGACCCTCTGTGGCATGAACATAGTGTGACGGTTGAGCTGACACACACGCCCTGCATTCCTTGGAACCTGCGTGCCTCTGTTCTTCAGATCTGCTTGACAAGACCTCCAAGTGTGCTCCCCAAAGACAGTATTTATATCATTGGAAGTTTCTCTTTGAATTTCTGTGAGAAAGATGCAGATCTACTGGCAAGAGACTTAGCTTGAGATAGCACATGTATCCCTTTGGCGAAATCCAAAGGAACCATGAGAAGGGTCTTGATCTGGCATATTTAAATTGTCCACTGGTTGGTTTCAGGGGACCCTCAAACTCCCTGAAGTGACGTGCTAACTTTTTAATGAATAAGATTTCGTTCATATTTCTGAGGGAAGGGGTGAGTGAGAAAAATTTTACGACTCAATAAGTTTAAAACTTACTGAATGCGAGGAATTTGCTGTAAACGCTTCTTAAAGGGGTCATTCTAAAAAATCTTCCCCTTACAGTTTCTATGTGGCCAGCATTTTTCTTTCAATAAAATAATAATGTCTTCATAGAGAATATTTCATTTGTAAAATTCATGAGAAAAAATACCCAAACAGTAGCTTACTGTGTTGAAGGGTGTCTTCAATATCGGAGTGAATATAATAGTTCTAGCAAGAAAACTTATTTTGGTCTCCTTTCAGCCCCCCACAGCATAATGTGTATATATATTTCTATTTTAAACCCTGCCTTTTGTGTGCTTTTAGAAAGAACAAAACCTTCCCAGAATATAAATCCCAGAAAGTGGGATGGATGGCATCAAACTCTTAAATAGGAGCCCCTGTTTCCCTCCTCCCCATCACACCCACCAGCAACATGAAACACAGGCCCAGCTCACCAGTGCTACCTGAGGAAGGATTTACACATCCTATCTTCCCAGCATTTGAAAGGTAACATTCTGTTTCATCCCCTGAGAGTAGAGAGGAGAGGAAACACTATGAGAAGGAACAACAGCAACCTTCTTTGGGACACAAAATACTACATTACATCAATCCCACTATAAATGATAGCAGCATAAAACCACAGGAAACCCCAAAAAAGTAAAATACTAACACGAAGCCATAGCCACCCCACCAGGTATAATTTAGATAAAGAATCCGGTTAACGTATGTAGGATGTTGTAATATAGTTGTTCATGAACCACCGGCAACAGTTTATACTGGAAAAGAATAGAGACATTAGTTGCTAATAGATGACAAATATCCTTTATTCATTCTTATATTTAAAAGCCGTATGTCCTCAAATAAAATACCAATCAATGGCTAAAAATTTAAGGGCTGCTGTATCTTTGTCTCGTAATATGGATTTGTGGCCTAATCTAGAATTTTCTTGACCTTTTTGTCTAATGGTGGGATATAAATAAGAGAAAGATGGTTGCATAAAACATCCTCTGCATGTGAATGTTTTTTACATATGAGTAATTTCAGGCGGCTAAAGATGGAATGAGCTAACCTGAAAATAACAAACTGCTCACTGTCTCAGCCAAATTAGGCTTCATGCTGAAAGGCATTCCTTCAGAAGTCAAGAAGGGCAGGGGTCAAGCCATCAGGCCGGGGAGTACAGCTGTCAAACCACCTTTTGCAGTCTCCATGGGAGCAACCAAAGAAAACCCAGCAAAGAAAATTTCTCAAAAAATCAACAGCAAGAGTAAAGCAAAAATAACCAGATGTCCCAGAAGACTCTATTGGTATTATGAAGAAGGCTAGAGCAGGGCAAACAGGGTTTGGATTTTATCAACCTTGCTAATAAAAGTCACTTGGCTCTCCATCGAGAAGAGCAGTTGGTACAATATGGAAAGGTTTTAAAGACCATTAATTTCTTGAAATGAAACAGCTGGCCTTATTGGCTATTAAATAATGAGCCAGATTCTCCCCAGTGCCTAAGTCACTTTCTAGTAGTAAATTAGTCATTTAGGGAGGCACATTAACTCTTTAAGAAGATTAGGGTCCGATTTAGTGCACTTTATGTGTAGGAGGAGAATTGTAGGGAATCTGGCTGAAGCTGAGCAAAGAAAAGATGGAGACAAGATGGAATCTGATGGAAGGAAGCAAACCTGTGTCTTGTGTTACCGTGACCGCTGAGATGAGCGTGGGAAATTTGAGGAGTTGAGTTGTTGAAGAACATTTAATCTAGTGTTCTGAGGTTGGATGAGATCGTGACAGTAGAGAGAGTTGACACTTCACTCATTCATTCATTCATTCATTCACTCAGTCAGTCGTTCAGTCAACTTTTAGTTGGACACTACTGTGTAGCGGGCACTGAGGAGATATTCTTCAGTGAAACACAGTCCTTGTCTCCAGGGCTTTAGAGTCTAGTCTCTGGTGGCTTAGGTAGGGAGTGGAAGACAGACAAAGGGAGATTGCAGTAGAGTGTATCAAATGCTAAAATTGTATTTACATACATTGAATTTGAGGGGAGAAAGTGGCAAGACACGTAGTTAGGAGCACCTTGTATAACACGCTAAGATGGTTGACTCCACCCAGAAACCCTCTGGCCTTTGAAGCCTTTTACACGAGGGAATGGTTTGATCAGATTTGCGTTTTAGAAAAAGCCCCTTGATAATTTCATGGAAAATAAATTGGAAGGGCAAGACTGGAATAAGAAAAGACAATGCGAAGCTGTTGATATATTCCCTATGAGGAACGCTGAGTGCCTGAAACGAGGCTGTAACAGTGGGGAATGCCAGCAAGAGAAGAAGGGGGTGTGCTTTTAAGGAGATGACTTGACATGACTTGATGGCTGAGTAGATATGGTCATTGAGGGACAGGCTGGTGACAAAGGTGACTCTCAAGTCCCAGGCTTGGGCAGTTGGGTGGAGGGAAGCGCCATTCTCCTCAGCAAGTAAGGACAATGGGATGCAAGTTTTGGCGGAAAGGCAGTGATGGTTCTGGTCCCTAGGAGGATGGTGAGCTGGCAGAGAAGCAGAAGAAGTTATCCATGGGAGTCACCTAAAGAGATTTGAAAAGTACATGCTAAAAGGAAACTGTGACTTATAAAACTGCATAATTCCTCAAGTTTAAACTGAATTGCTGAAGGGTATTTTGGTTGGTTTTTCTGCCACAGGAAGGGATTTCAAAGATGCAGATGTCTCCAAACTGTGGCTGTATCATTGCTCACTGTTCATAGTGTTCAAGTGATTGGAAAGTGACATATAGGAAATAATCATCTTTGAAAAAGCCACCTTTTTTTTTTTTTTAGCTCAGCACATCAATGGTTAATAAACATCGATATGAATATCGGGAAATTTATACTCTATGTAGAAAGTAGAAAATTGCACAGGTTGCAGACTAGGCAAATTAACAATTCTTTCTCTGTCAGCACTTAAAATCTGTTCTGTGGTTTCTCTCTATGGTATGGGGTGAAAGGTGCCAACAAATTGGTTTAGATGATGTATCTGAAAATATGGAAGAAATTATATATTGGGGAAAAAGAGAGAAATTCTTATATATTAAAAGGTGTTGACAACTTCACCACAGAAGAGCAAAAAAAAAAGTCCTTAAAGATAAAACATTATTTCTGAATTTCAGTCACCACAGTAACAATGTTATACTCTGTGCAGCAAAAGTCATTTTTAGAAAGAAAGTTGACATCAAAGTCTACTAAACCAATAACCCTTGTGGCAACTTCACGATGAGAACCTCATTCTTTAGGAATGCGAAAAGCATAAAATGAAAAGGGTGCAGAGTTCATAGATTGCCTAATGAGAACGTAGCAGAAGCAGACGACAAACAGGACTACACATGGCACTCTTTGTAAATCAAGGTGTCACTCTGGTGCTAGTTGTATCATGGTTCCAGGAAGAGGTGCCCAGGTACATGGCCCCAAACTATCCTGTCCACATTCCACATGAGCATGGATTTTCATTGTTCTTCACACACTCCGGCTAGAGCAGACAATTGCTGCTCTAGAAGAATCCCCCCAAAAAGATCAACGGTACTCCTTTGTGCCACCTGTTTTACTCAGAGACCCACCAGTCATTCCTGGTAGTAAAGCCGCCCCCTCCGTGTTCTAGCATGTACTGAAATCCGTAAAACCCACTGACGGAATGCTCTAATTTGGTGCAACGTCACATCCTTTCAGCATGTGTCCTGAAGCTTTAACAGGACACAAAGCCTTTCCCTTCACAGTTACATGAATGAGTTTAAAAATGGGATTCCTGGGCTGAAATGTATAGGATAATACCCTATTTTTTCTGTGTTGATGAGGAGAGGGAGCTAGAAAGTAGAGAACCATCAACACCTAAAGGAGCTGTAAGGGGACAGAAGCCCCTGAGGAGTGAGAGAGAGATGCCATACCGAAGGTAGCATTTACAGACTTAAAAATAGAGCCTGTGGCTTCATCTATTGCACAAAGAAAGTTTGTGCCCTCTGTCAGTGGCCCATCTCACAAGCGACATTATGGTAAGAGGAAAAGCCACCGGCCGCCGCCTTAACTGTTTGTTGGCTCTAGCAAGAACAAGGCACGTTCCACATCAGGACACATTTTTGAGTATCCTGTTTGCTGTTTCAAAACCAAATAAACAAAAAAATGTCAGTTGGGGCCAGGAAAAGCAAATGTTTGAAAAAATAGTTTTCAGACTTGTAGGCTTGTGATGTGGCAGGGAAATGGGAAAAGATTGTAAATAGGTACTAGGCCAGAGGATTTGCTATACAGTGGGTGATGGGTGAATTTTTAAAGGAGAAAGCAAATGCATGCCGATTTTAATTTAAATTCCATCTGGGCCAAATTGCATGTGTATGTATACACAGACAAACACACACATATGGGGAATATATATATGTATACATATAGGAGGGGTAATATATATGGGAGAACAAAGAATAACAGTAAAGTAGGTAACATATATTTAAATATTTCACAAGGATAGTTTAAAGATAAATAACGTTTGCCAAGTTTTTTTCTTCCCCTTAGATCAGAAATACTATGGAAATAAATATATCTTTTGATGGGATCTTTAATATATCTTACATGTCTCCAAGAGTCCCAACAGCTGCCCCAAGAGTTTCCTACACACTGTTTTCCTCTCCCTTTCCTCTTCTTACCTTGACAGGTATTAGAGCAAATAAACTTCTGTATGTTGCTTGACTACATATAAATGCCAAATAATAATATGTTAGGTAGAGTTTCATCCATACATGTCATTTAAAGCAAGAGTTTTAAATCCCTTGTCGACTCTATATCATGTGCATTCAAAGACCAAAATCCCCCCAGAAAGCAAGACTGTCCCCTGGCACATGTCTGTGTCATGTAAGAAGGTAGGACAGACACATCCATGACCCTTACAATCACTTTGGCACTGGTACAGAAAGCTGTAGTCCAAGTATCAGCAAAGTAGCTAAAGCCAATGAAGATGTGCCTACTCTAAAACATAAAGCATATAGCCTTAGAAGGGGGATCGAATACTATAAACCGGGATCATAAGAATGGATGTTAAAAGTAGAATAAGAAAAAAAAAGTATTGACATGGTGATGTCAAATGGAGTGGCCCAAAGTTCACGTTTCAAGCTGATCCCATCAACCTCCGGATTTTACTGTTACATGACAATTGCGTGATTTAACTTTGTAGTTAAGTCCAAATCTATGCCATCTGACGTGGATTCTTGCATCGAAGTAGCCCATCAAATTATCTTTTTATTTATTTTTCTAAAGATTTTATTCACTTGTCAGAGAGAGAGAGAGCACAGGGGGAGCTGCCGGCAGAGGGAGAAACAGGCTCTCCGCCGAGCAGGGAGCCCGACACGGGGCTCGATCCCAGGACCCCGGGATCATGACCTGAGCCGAAGGCAGACGCTTAACCAACTGAGAAACCCAGGCTTCCAAATTATCTTTTTTTTTTTTTAATGCTTTTTTAGCTCATCTCCCCAACTAGAAAGTATGAGATTTTTGAAGGTAAAGACTCTGTCCTAAACTTTTCTATATGCTCTGCAGGACCAGCTAGACGGTAGATAGGTGGTAAATATTTGTTTTTTACAACTGATTATAATGAGCTATGCTCTAATAAAGTTCATCTGCTGTAAGAGTACAAATGAACAACTAAGTAAATCAGTAAAGTGTAAAAAAATAAATATTTTCATACAAAAAAATCAGATTTTTGAATCTGCAAGAAAATATATTTCTCTTTCCCTAGCATTCCAGTTGTTTATTTTTGCAGGCCTGGAATTCTTTGTTCAAAACAGTGAGAGCTGTTATTCTTATACCCAGTTGTTCAGAGCCTACATTTTGGGGATAAAAATGCGGTTTAGGGGGAAAGGGGAGGCTGAGAAAAATGTCAAAGTCAAGGAATTAGAAAAATCTGAGTGACCCACGTAAGGGAGATAAAAGCCACTGTGGCTTGGTCAGTTTCTCCTGGCCTCTCTTGTCCTCCTCGCTGGGGGTGAGGGCTCCCTTGAGACCCCGAGGTACCTTTGCCTTCTTGTTTTGTGAATTCCAGCTGACAAGCTGAGGGGGCAGTTACGGAGCAGCCACACCAGAGGCCCCCGGGCTGTCAGGCACTTTCTGTGAATGGATGACAGTTTGCATTTCACTCCCCAGCAGAGGTGGTATCCAGCCAGTGCTACTTCAAACCAATTCGGCAAATCACATTTGGGCTGAAAATTGGTTTACTGCGCCCACTGCGTCTTGGAGGCCAAACTGCCCTGGCTGAGGGTGGGGCTTTTGCCGAGGTGGGACAGCTCCAGAATGATTCTTTTCCCTTCAATTGAAGTGACAGCATATTCTTTCACAGATTAATTTTAAATTACCCATGTTTATATCCTTTAATCAAGATGATAAAAACAGCACAAATAATTTTCCACACTATTCTTTCAATTTTTTTTTTTTTTTTTGAGACTAATAACAGCTGATTGGCTCTTGACATTTACTGCCTCAAAGAGCAGAAGTTTTCCTCCCGACACACGAGCTTGGACTGTTTACCGTTGAGTCTTAGTTATTTTTCACCTTGCTTTTGTCTCATATTAAAATAAATGAGGAATAAAGCTCAAATCATGGTTCCACCAAGATTCCTTCTGCGAACATAAAGAGGATGCTTTCATAAAGAGATTTGTCCCCTGGATTATATCTCACGCTGAAATAAGGGCCTTCTTCCTGGAAGAAATATTTCTTAAAAATGAGTACTTGCAAGAAGTGTTCATCTGTGAACTTTTACCAATTAGAAACGGCTCCATACTTAAGACTCTTTAATAATGTCTGTTAAGCAGCATTTTAGCTCATTTTTATAACACATTTAGGTTTGGTGATTTATATTAAACATTAAACGTAATAAATTTAGATCTTTTTTCAAGTATGAGGCGCAGCATCTCTGAATCACCCATTTTATCGGCATGCCCCTGGAAAGGTCCAATCTCTTGCCATCATTCATGGCCGTAATAAAACGGGCTTCTCCTGTCTCTTTCTTGACATCTATAATAATGGGAATGACATGTGTGTGGAGACCCCGTAACAAGAGGGTGTGTTGATACTGCTTCGTGGCAGGGACTAAAGGTCTATGACCAGAGGGTGAGCTGAAAACATGCATCAGTGACTTCCGTCCCAGTTTGGTACCAAAAGTTATACTTATGCCTATGTTTTAATGATACAAGGAATAAGTTTCAGTACCTAAAAAAAAAAAAGGAGACATTAAATGTCCCACTCTACATGACTAGAATTTGTAAAAGAATTAATCGCAAAGAATGGAACTTTGAAACACAAATGGATCTACTCGTGACAATCAGAGGAGAGATATAAAACCTTCCTATTGGTTCACTCTTCACTTGTTGAATCATGGGAAAGCATAAGATGGTAAAATCCCTTGGAAAAAGCTATTCTCTTGGATGCAGCAATAAGTATGGTAGCCTTCTTTAGAATTATCATGACAAGTTTAAATTATTCTACTTCATACTGAAAGTTGCTTTTAAGTTTTTATTGCAATTTGAGTCTAAAATACCTACCTACTTTTGGAAATATATATTAAATTGAGAAAATGCTCACATTCCAAGCCTTTGGGTAGGGTTGAGAATTCACTAATACTTTCAATTAAGGACACCGAATGGTCTAAAAATTTTAATTTTATATTCTTAAGATAAAAAGATGTTGGAAGAAGACATAACTCTAGTTTTCAGGCATCACTCACTCAGAGGCAGCTTTTATGGATTGGGTTTAGAGCTGGTCTTCGCAGCCTGGCTGGGTCCTGGCCCCCAGATGTGGATCCTGGGCCTGCTGTCTTCATTTCTGGTTGCCATTTGGAAATAACTAGATGAGAAGACACGGGTGAGCCAGCACAAATCCATCCGTCATGCAGTTGGCCCTCAATCTCAAATGGGCTGGGTTTCTACAGTCTGTGTTTATACCAACTGTCCTGGAGTTCGGAATGCATTTCTCCTAGAAAGGATACTCTGTGCAAGAAGCTGCCAAGCTAGTAGCCACACAAACCTGTTTAGCCCATTACATAATTGGAATGCTGTCCACATGAAAACCACTTTTAAAATATTGTTGCTGTGGGACATTGACACACCTTCCCCAGAGTAGGCATTCTCTATAGATAAGGGACTCAGGAGAACCCTCTTGCCTTCTGGAGTCACACACTAGAGTCTGAACGCAAAGCTGAGACGTAATGAAAGGAAACAGGATGAAGAATCATGACTTTGAAGACTACTATGACAATGCTGGTAACTAAAGCCAAAAAATATGAAATTGAATAAGAAGTCATGTTTCATCTATTTGCATAATTGTGTTTGAGAAAAAGCAGGTTCCATCAGAAAAGGATGAGGAAGTAGCTAGAAGCTGTTGTTGAGGTTCTGAAGGGAGCATCTGGCCACTTTCCAGGTTGATGGCTTTGCTTCCTTTGCAATTTTTTTTTCCTAAAACATTCTGTAGACTAGCCTAGATTATTGCCTTTTTCCTCAGATATTCCTGCCAATGGACTAAAGAGCAAATGGCATTTTATTGAGGTATCTGGAAGGAGTGAGAGAGGAGGAGGTCGGTAGCCATACTGTTCTGGAATGGCTTGAGAATAAATATCACGATAAAAGTCAAGAAAGTGGTGTTGCCTCGGATGGAATTAAATGGGGTGTTTATTCGTGGCACCCAGAGGAAAACTGGGCATACTCAAGTCTCTTGCTGACTGATGCAGGGGCTTTAAAAAAGCGGGGTCGGGGGTGATGAGGAAGAACTATTCTAACCAGCATTTCCTGTGACAACTAGTATAGAAGGCGCAGAACTCAGGACAGCTGGGTTGGTAAACTGGCTATTCTCAGGTAATCAGGAAAGAAAGAAAGAATGGGTCAGGGGGGGGGGGCAGGGCGGTGTGGGAGTAGGCATGTGAATATATAACCTAATTGTAAAAAATATACTTAACTGTTGCATAAGTACATGAAATCGGTTGTTCTCGATTCAGGGAGTATTTCTACCCGAAAGAGAAGGCACTCTACATGCTCTCCATGGATTCATTACATGAAATGAAACCTAGAGCATTACGAGTGGCTCTGAGCCTCGGTTTAACCAATTCTCAGGCAATGCCTGTGTCCTGAGCTTGACATCCACTAGGAAAGAGGCTCTGGAGAACCAGAGATGTCCCCATGTGATTGCTGCATTCTGAGAGCTTACCTGAGCGCGTGGCAATGATGGCTGAAGGAATTAGGAGAAGACATTGGAAACGATATGCAAAGGAGAGGTTAGTCATCTCTCCCTGCAACTCGCTGTGTGTGTGTGTGTGTGTGTGCGTGTGTGCGTGTGTACATACATACTTACATACACACCTGTGTGTGTGATATCTATGCATACTTTCTGGAATGGCTTGAGAATAAATATCATGATAAAAGTCATGATGACGGTGCTGGTGGGGAGAGTGATGATAGCAGCTGATACTCACTGACGGCTTCATACACGCGAGGCGCCCTTCTCAGTGTTTTACCCGTTTTGACTCATTTAATCCTCGTGACAATTCTATCAAGTACATACTATAATTTCCCCACGCTATAGTTAAAGAAAGATAATCTCTTGAGTTCTTGCCAAATTTTAATTTAGCGATTCCCAAACACAACCAAGATGAATCAGACTTTCTGTTCCAATGCTCTTAAACCCACACTTATCTGGATAAATTGGAACAACCGTTCACATATATAATAAGGGATGATGCAGAGGTCTGCCCTGATCTCGGGTCCATTCCCTTTTCCTATCCTAGGTGCCCTATTTCCACTTCCCTTCCAGTTCTGGCTACCCCTCTTCTAACTCTGTCTACACAGCTTGTGGCTGTCACTTCTGAACCCAGCCCCACCGTGTTCCTCATAAACGGTAATACAAAGAGGTAGGGAGAGATTTTCAACATCTTACTTTATTTTACTAGCAGTTCTCATTATGAAGGGCCATGTTAACCAATGGCAAGCCTCAGACACTAAGTGGCATTTTTAGATGTTCTTTCTTTGAAATCTGATGTTGTAAATATTCAGGAAAGTGCTTAAAGGATAAAAATCCCAAGCATTTAACCACAACTGAAAACAATGCTTTGTAGTCCTGCGCTTTCCAATATGGTAGCCACCATCAAATGTGATTCTCAAACACTTCTAATGCGACGAGCCTAAATCGTGATGTGTTTTAAGTGTAGCATCCAAACCAGGTTCCAAAGATTTAGTACAACCCCCTCCCCTAAAATGGAAAATATCTCATTATTTTTTATATTGATTACATGTTGCAATTATAATATTTTAGCTATGTTGGGTTAAATAAAATGAATTATTAAAATTGGTTTCATCTCTCCCATTATACTTTTTAATGTGGCCACTAGAAAAAATTTAATTATATGGGTAACTTGCATTATTGTCTATTGGGCTGCACTACCATAGACCCTAAAACAAAGAGACGCCATGCGGAGAGAGTGGTGGAAGCTTCCGCTGGACCACCCCAGTTAAAGTCTGAAGGGCACACGTTCAACCTGAGCCTTCTTTTTTGGAAAACATTCTTTTTTTTTTTTTCGCCCCTTAAATTGTGCATAATACCAGGCACACCTGGATTTCTGGATAATTGCACCCACAAGTGGCTACATGCAGACACAATTAGGTGCTTGCAACTTGTTTGAAGGCACAGGTGTCTAATTGCGCCCACAAATGGCCATTTGGCAGGCACCACTCGTTGTGCACACAGCTGATTATAGGCAGAAAATGGCAACAACCAAAAAGGAGGCTTGGATAACGGAGGCATGAAAATAGACCCTGCGTCGCCCCACGGCCTTGGTGTGACCACTCCTTGCAGCCTTTTTTGTGCACCGCCTAGGTGTTTATGGCGAGAGGCGTATTTGGAATGCACAGGCTGGGAGATGAAAATGTGTATGCCCCATCTCACAAAGTAAATGCTGTCTTGAGCTTTTAAGTAAATTGGGGCTAACAAAACCCACATTGTCAACCTGAGTAGCCTTAAAGTGGATTCCGCCCTGCTGGGACCGGCTGTTTATAATGGCTAAAAATGATGGAGTGTGTGAGAAGCCCCAGGGACCCTTTGGTAAATAGTAGTGTTTAAAGGGTTAATCCAACCTAATGAATCATTTAGTGGGGATGAGCAGGCCGGAGTGGTGGCCTCAGGAAGACTCCAGGCAGGCATTTATTGAAATGCAGAGCGGTTAGAGGAGGGGAGCCTGGAGCTGTTGCGTAGGTCAGTGTCTCCCGTGGGGGAGTAATGGATATCCCCAGCTCTCGGAACAGCTGAAACAACAAAGCTGGACATGGAAACGCGTTCACTTACACAGATTTCAATGTCCAGAGGAAATGTGGGGAGGCACTTTGGCCCTGGCTCTTGGACTTTTAAGGCAAATGCAGGGAGCAAGGAGTCGGCTTTCTCCCCTCGTATTTCACGAAGGGCTTTGTAGTAGATGTCAGTAGCTTTGTGGTCTCTTGCAGAAGACTAGCCTTCTCGGCACTGTTGATCATAAGGATCAACCCTCAGGCCACGGTAGAGTTGGTGCTCAAGGAAATCCACACCTTTTCTTCATTGGAGTGGCCTACGTGTGCCCTAACAAGGAGGGACCAGCCTCGGTTTCTGAGTTCTAGGACGACCGAGGATTCCTTGGACAAGGTTAAGAAATCCAAACTGGGGCAGCTTGACTTGGTTTTTTTCAGGAAAGAAGAATAGATTTTCCCCTAAAGAGTGATGGCTTTAGTCGTGTGTATTTATTTGCTATATAAGTAAGTTCGTGATTTACCCACCTTGACAAATTCTCTCTCTGTCTTGGATCTTCACATCCCTTTGTGTCTGCTCTTTATTTATGATGATGGAGACCTATTCTTGAATGGCAATGCTATTGTAATAAATCTCCATAAAAAGCCAATTCTCAGTTCAAGTTACCGCAGGCTGAATATGAGGAAGACAGTATAAAAACACACATTGGTTGTCATCTTTCTGAACCTCTGTGACAGTCTGGGCTCAGAACTTACTCCATTTTGAAGGGACCGCAGCTCAACCTAATGTCAACATACCATAATTCTTTTATGTGGAAGGCTATTATTCCATTATGGTCTTTTCTTTTGTCGCCTGGTATCCAAGGAGGATTGGTGAGAGATGACTGAAGAATTTTCTTCATCTCAGACACTTCATCCCATATGATTCGTCTTTCTTTAGTTTAAAGGCACAATGGAAATGTTCTCTTTCCTATCATTAACACTCCTTCTATGTAGACTCAAGATATCCATGAAAATATATAATTTCTTTAGGAGTTTTGTGTAAGGATAAAAATGATTTCGATTTCACCATTGTATCTATTTTAAGTCAAAATTTTCCTCTACTTAACTCCTTCTGCCTTATTTGCTGCCTAGTTATTGGAGACAATGTAGCACTGGAGGATTGGCGTGGGATGATAGTTTGCTGTTGTGCAAAAGGATTTGCAAGTTTCCAGTCAAGTATCCCTGTACTTTCTTATTATTTAAAAAAAAGGGGGGGGGGGCGGGGAGGAGAAGAATCAGAAGAGGAGGAGGAGGAAAAGGAGCAAGAAGAAGTTTTCACAAGTTGCAAACTTTCATACCAAATACAAGGGGGAGACTTGAATTTTCTGGTTCTGCATGTAAGAAGCTTGGACGTCACAGCTCCATCCTAACAAGTAAAAATCTAAAAAGACTGAAAAATCAACAATGCTTCTTGGATCTGCAAGAGAGGTGAGGACACAGGGCAAGCCACTGCCCCGAAGATTGGAGAGACAGACAGGCAAATACAAAGAGTCTCAGCTTTCAGGAACAGAGACTTAAGAGAAACCACTGCAAGGACCAGTGCTAGGGTAGGAAAAACTTGACCTGTAATTAACGAATTGCTGGAGGCTCAGTGGGGACAACTCTGAGAGTTATATACTCCAGGTGGACCCAGTCATAAGGAGGCCCACAGCATTGTGAGATTTACATCCAGGAGCTCAACCAGATCCCCACAGCACATATGGAGGGGGGATGCCCTTCTGTCTCCAGCAGTGAGAGGAGGACAGGGCCTATTTTGAAATACACCAGAGTACTCTGTTCTTAACAAGGCATACCCTCAGGGGAAACTAGTTAACAAAGCCTAACCTGCTGAGGGTGTTATCAGAGCCTAACTGACATGAGGAAAGGGAAATAGCCAATTCCAACAGGTTCTAGCTTTCCATGTGGGAGAAGGGAAATACTCAACTTCAGGCCACTCTGGCCATCCTGTTCCACCTAAGTAGGGAGAAACACTTGCGCAGTTCACAGACCGGAAGCATAGGCTCACTGAAAGACTGAGACCTTATCACAGGACTGTAGAATGCTCCCTCCCCCCACGCCTCACCACCACATTCCTTGTACTCAGTACCTTGTGTATAGCTAGCAAGAAAAAACTACAAGGCATACTAAAAGGCAAAAACCAGAAACAAAACAAAACAGAAATCATGATTTGGAGAGATAGAACAAGCAGAACCAGACCAGGCAGGGATTTTAGAATTATCCGACTGGGAATTTAAAACAATGATGGTTAATATGGATAAGGTAGACGGCACAGAAGAACAGGTGGGAAATATAAGCAGAGAGCTGGAAATCCTAAGAACCAAATACTTATTCACCGTTATAGGGATGTACCCTTCATCTGTTTTAATTTCTGATAACAACCTGCATTATAAATTTCTTGAACCTTTTCTTCCAAGAAGCCAACAGCAGTGAGCTTCTACATCAACACATCCGCTTTCATCCTTTGGTCTCAAGAAGAAAATCTCACATTAGTGTTTCAGGAGCCACATTCTTAACCGCAGTTAAACCAGAAGACCTGCATTACTATCAGGTGCCCTGTGGAGTCAAGTCTAAAATGCCAATATAGAAATCATGGGTCTCAAAGAACCAGGGGTGATGTCCAGATGAGTCATTGCATCTTGGAAAATCACAGAAGTCACTGGTCAAGAAGTAAATGTCTATTCTTACCAACTAATTTCTTTATAAACCACAATTATATTTGTGGTATAGATCTGGTTTTACTTCTTAGTGTTTTCATGAAGAAGCTACAAAAAGAAAAGGATTCACAATCAGCACCAGAATATAACCAGATTTAGATTTGGTGGCTGACTATCATGCTATCTATATTAAATAAACCACTGCTCCAATGTTCTGAATAATAGTACCACAGCCATCAGAAACAGTGTATTTTCTTCTCCAAATTTCTGACATGTAAGAAATGCAGCAACCATTGGAAGCTTCTGGTACCTCGTTGTATTGGCATTGACTTTAACTTCTCTCTGTGGCTTTCTCTTTTCCTAACGTAGGTAGAGCTGCTGAGAGAGAATTCTGTGTTTTAGGCAAATGCTCAGGTACTGGGTTATTCTTGGGTTTTTTGCTTTTTGTTGATTTGGGTTTTTAGAATCTGTTTCTAACATGACCCCTAGCCATGACAAATGGTGGAAAACTAAATGAGGAAATGGTGGGGAAAAGAAATAGAATTCTTAGTCTTCATTATATGGAAAATAGTTATGACACTTCTTTTCTTTTCCCTTTCTCAGCTCCTCTCTCTTTTCCCAGTTTCCCATTTCTAGCCCTGCTTTGCAAAGAGCAACAGACCCACTAGAAGTGAGATGAAAATGGGAGTGGATTTAAGATACCAAAAGCAAAGGCCACAGGCTGCTTCTGGGCAGGGTCCTGCCTCGTCACCACTGTATCATCAGCCCTGCAGAGTACCTGGCACATAGTCATTCAACTAAATTTTAAGGCAGGGGGACAGGGAAGGAAGGCAAAACACAAGAAAGAATTTGCAACTTAGGGGGAAAATATTGGACATTTCACTGGGAAGGTGTCAGGAAGGACAGTTCTCCTTTTTCAACCACACTGAGTGTGAGTGGAAATCCTCCCTTTGTATTAAGTTTTGTGGGCTTTCTAATTGAGGCATGAGAATTCTTTCATTGAAAGCAAATTCTTTTTCAGTAATTTATATTTTTGTCATTAAGAGAACGTTTTCTACAAACAGCGGTACGTAAAGCAATAGAATAATTGTGATTGAGACGCCGTGGCACGTTTTTCCAAGTTTCAGTTCTGAACGGTTTATTTATCCCAAATAATTCTTTCCAAAACTCAAATTTCTCATTTTCATTACCTGCCCGGACCTTGATTTTATTTTAATACATTTAGCAATTTTTATCAGACATGAGTGACCGGAGTTTTTTCCAGACAAGCCATGAATTTTTCAAGTGTGGGATTTTCTTTCTGTCTTCTGTGGAATTGTGGAATGCTCAGTTTAAGAGTTGGTAAGGAAAAAGGAGCAGTTGAACAGAGTAAAATAAAGAGCCACCCATGTCCTTGATTCTGAGGGTGGTTCATTGTGTCCATTTATAAAACCTCATGGAACTGGACACTTGAAATGGTCACATTTCTTGTATGTAAATCATATCTCAGTAAATTTGAGGGGGAAAAGAAGTGAAAAGAGAGGCCCATTTTTATCTGGGCTTTACTCCCAGGTCAGGGCAGAGCTCAAGCTCTCGGGAGGTCTTCCACTGCTGTGGCCCTTGCTGGTCCCTGGCAAACTCCCAAGTCGAAGAGAGCCCTGGGAGCCCTGGCTGCTACCAACCATACTTTCTAAGGCACAGGACAGGACCCAAGCTGGTCTGGCGGCCTCATGCTGCTCCTGAGAAACAAGTCTCCACATTATCAGGCAGTGCAATAGTCTCTTTGCCATTCAAATGAACACCGTGAGCCTTATTACCCTTTTCATAAAATCAATATGCCATAGGACGAGATGAAAATCTCACCAAAGTCAGACTCTCCGGACCTCCTTTCCCAAAACAACTCCAGATGCAGTCCTTTCTCCCATGGTGTCTGTGAATGGAGAACATGGACAGAGATGGAGAACTAACAAAGGCTGCATGTTTCTGTGGCCGGAAGGAAGAGGAGAAGTGGCTGAAAGCGATGGAGATGATGGGGAAGTCACTGTGGTATCTCCCTTTTTATTTACCCCCGTGGGTCTGAGCAGGCAGGAATTTTCCTGGCATGTGTTAGATTTATACAACTAATTGCTAATTATTTGCACGCTCATTGTCGTTACCTATTGGCTAATTGGTAGAGGATGAGAGTTTGGGATCATTCACTTTCTCAGAACAAGACTAACTTAATTGCACATGGAGTTATGACAGTTAGTCACAGACACAGGCATTGAAACCTAGGGGAAGTTTTTCCCAGACCAAAAACCCATCAGCCCATCAGGCACCCTCCCATATGGCATGGTTCCTCTCTTTCCCCACCTAACACCCTCTTTATTGCGGTTTAAAGAGGGAATTATTCTAGACCTTTTGCTTTGCACCTTCTCCACTCTGGAGATGTTGGGAACTGTGCCAAGCTGAGGCAACATGAGCTACAAGGAAGCTTTTCCCTCCCCAGGTGGTTTCTAAAGTGAATGCCATTCGAAGTATGTTATCCTGTAGAACTTGTGTTTAAACCATTAGGTACCCTCCTCCACACACAAACAACAGGTTAAGCATTGTTGATCATTGGTCTCCTTTTAGATTAAGTATTCAGATATGCCTCTCTATGCAAGATGGGAAAAAAATCTACTAGCAAATATAACAAAAAAGTCCAAGGGTAAACTTAACTCAGACTGCCCTCAGGAGCTGGTGTCCTTCTCCCCATCTCTTGACTCTGCTTTCTTCTCTGCTAGCTCCATTCCCAGGCAAACTCACCCACCCTGGGGTTCCAGACAGCTGCCCAAAGCACCAAGCTTATCTTCCTGTCTTCTCAGCCACTCCCATAAGAAAGGGAATCTCACATTTCAACGTATCCAGTGGAAGTCCTAGAATTGTCCCAGGTTGCTGAGATCAGATTACGTACTTAACCATAGATGATCACTGTAGCCAGCGGGGTGGAATGTTCTGATGGCCAGGCCTAAGTTACATGCCACCTCCGGAGTCATGGGTACAGTCGCTCCACCTGAACCACATGGACTGGGAGTAGGCATGGTACAACTCGCAAACGAACAGAATACTATCACCAGGATAAGGGGGGACTGATACGAAGCAGGAAAACCAGCAACTTCCCACTGTCCCAAGTGTGATAACAAGGGAAGAAGGAAAGGTAGAATCAAGGATGAAAGAGGAAAGTAGAAGCTCCTGTTACACACTCATAAAAGGAAGAATGAGTGCTAAACCCCTAAAAAATTGTCCATCAGACCAATGCACCAAACCATTTTCTACTTCTGGATCTGCTTGTCGTCTAACCCACAGGCTTCAGGAATGCTTCCTCAAGTAAATATAATCCAGTGTTTCATCCCTCCAGATAGTCTGATATTAAAGAAAAGGACAAGAGAGATGGAGGATATTATGTCTTTTTCAAGACCATCCTTGATGGTCTTTTGGCTGCAGCCCAGCTTCCTTTGGCTTTGGGTGCATGTGTCTATAACTTGTGTTGATCCTTCTCAGAGACGTGGACAGCCCACAATCCAAGTCCTCCAGCAGCTCTCCAAGAGGTGGCATCAGTGTGGACACACGAATAAGTAGCAATAAGACATAAAGGATATAACCAAGACTACACAAAAAAGAACAACTGTTTAGAGCGTATATATTTCAGTGTATTTTGTTATCTTTTTTTAACGAACATAGTCCACAAGTTTTGGGAAAGTGGTGATAACTTGCCTCATTTCCATCTGGAGAAAGCAGATTTTTAGAGAGAAAAAGGCCTCTAGACATATTTGAGTATTTGGAAGACTGAGAAAAGCATGCAAAACATTATGGAATAAGGAATAAGCAATAAAAAGTTGGAGCAGAGAGAAAAATAATAATGATAATAATAGCCAATCTTTACCAATTGCTTACCATGCCCAGGTAGTGTGCTAAGTGCTTTCCAGTGCTTTTTCTAACTTAACCCCTCTGACTAGCCAGTGAGACAGGTAACCCTTACAGTTCCAATTTCACACATGAAGAAACAGACTATCATAGAGGATAAGCAACTGTCCTAACCTCACATGTCCATTAAGTGAAAGGCCAGAACTATAAGCACCTAACTCCCCTGCTGTTGCATCTCTTGATGCTCATAGCGGGATCTGTGTTGATGGTCAGGGCTGCTCAGCTCAAAGTTAGCTGAGACCTGAACACAGACATCCCTGGAGATAGAAGAGATCAGGAGAGGCCCCGGCAGAAGGAGAGAAGGCAGAATTGTAGGTGATTGTAGCCAGAAGACACCTAGAAGTCTATCCAGTTTGGACAAAAATTCAAGATCCCAACAAGCAGAAAGGAGCACAGCCTGAAAGATGGCAAAAGACCAAAGATAAAGACTCTATTGGCATTAGGAAGGGGGCAACAAATGAAGTCACCCAGCCTTGAACGTTAAGATTCAGGGCTAGGACCTTATTCCTTGAAGGATTTTAATGGGCAGGGCACAACCTCAGGCCTGGAGAAAGTGAAGGGGTACTACTAATACTTATGATATCTTACAACTGAACAGGGCTTTGTCAGTTATACCATGCTTTTCCACACGCCTCTAATGATTGATCACCCTGTGGGCTTGGCATTATAACCTCCACTTTCGAGCGAAGAAAGTGAACATGGCCATTTTCCACTCAAAGCCAGTGGCCGAGCCGGAACTTGAAACCAGGAGTTTTGACTCCGAGAGCAGTGCTCTTGTTGACCATAGAGAGGCTGAGCCCACCATCACGCTGGAAACCTATTTACAAAAGCCGGCGTCGAGACAAGTGCTTGGTCACTAGGCAACCAGCAAGATGTCAGCTGCCAGGAGAGACAGATACAAGGCTGAAACTCAAATGGGCATGGTGTTTTTCCTCAGTCGGCAAGTCTAACGCCCACTCAGTTTAAAGAAAAGAGGACCCTTTTTCCACCCCAGGAAGCACCAGAGAACATTCATTTACTAAATATTGCAGTGAGGGCTTATCATGTGCCAGACACTGGGAAGTCAACAATGAACTCAATAATAGTACCTACCATCATGAAGCTCAGTTTATTGGGGGTCAAATAAGAAAACAGGTACTTAGTTATAGTGGCTAGCAATTCCGTAGAGGCAGAACTTTCCCTAAGCAAACATAAAGTCTGCACTATATTCAAGATTTTCCGTGACCTTATGTAATCTTACCATATACATTTAAATCAATCATGACAATCGAGAAGTTTACAAGAGGGGCATCTGATTCAGATATAAGGGATCAGGAAGAAATGATAGCTAGGACAGGTCAGATTTGACACTTAAAAACAAGAGCACTTTCTTGGCCTCTGAGAGTTTCTGCCCAGCATCCTGCAGGTTTTCAGCGGCCTCCTGTTATCAGAGAGGGTCATCCTCTCTCCCCGTCCCTGTCTCTGTCACTCATACCCAGCTCTTCTTCCAGATTCCTCCAGTGCCACAGCTCATCAGAACCCTTGGCTACAGCAGGTGTCCCAAGGCACTGAGCATATGTGCCCTGTCTCGTCTTTCATCTGGTTCTTTGTCCCCTCAGTTGGTTGGTAAGATCCCAGATGATAGACATTGGGGCTCATAGCTTTCTGTAGGTGCTTGATGTTCGGGGGATCATAGAGCACTGTCACCAACTAACGTGTAAGATGGCCCTCGGGGCTAGGTTAACGTTACGAGTTTCGTCTGTCCAGATTTAGAACTACAGAGGAACGATAAGAGGATTATTTCTTAAGTAAGCACTTGGCTTCTAAAGGCAATTCTGAGTGCCTGTCCCTGACAAATGAAATTTTCCCCTGAAGCTATTTCTTTCTATGAGAAATAGTACCCAGAGAAGAACAAATGGATTTAAGTTTAGTTATTTTCCACCATCTTGATTTTCCAGGTTATTATTTTTTTAATGGTGGTGATGGAGGTAATTAACAATTTAATCCATTAGTTGTTGTTGTTGTTATTGATGATACCTTTTTTTGAACGCCCACCGAGTGTGTTCCACACTTACTTACAAGTTACTGTAAAATCGCTAAAATCCAGCAGGTATTTTTCTGTTTCTGGTTTTACCAAATTGTAGTTCACTAACCCTCACTCAACTTAATCAACTAAGTAGAGAATTCCCCAGTGAGATGTTAGGGCAGGATAAGTATGTTGTAAATAAAACAATTAAAGGGCTAGTTTACACCTCATCAACTTGCTTAACCACCTGATAACAGTTAACTGCAGATTTTCCTCATAAAATGCATGGAGCGAGGAGGTAAGTTAGAGTCTAGGTTTTCAGAAAGGGGACACGCCTCCCCTTTCTTTACCTGAGGTCTGGTATTCTCTGCCAAGGGTTTGCACAGTCTCGCCTTGTGGGCCAGGACGATATCTGCATAATGCCTCTCATGGGGAGCGTAAATTCTGATCCAGAAATCCCATTAGGCAAGGCAAGTTTCCCTTCATACCTATAACCTTTGAGACACCAGCGTCACATAAGATCTGAGATTCTTTTTACCCCAACTTTCCTCCAGTGTGCTTTCACTCGTATCATTGCCCTCTCTTCTGTGAGAAGAAAAGCACATATTGCTTTACAGATGGAGAAACCAAGGCACAGATAAGTGAAGAAGTCCAGCCAGGGTCACAGGCAGAGGTCAGGCTGAAATGCAGCACTGTGACCTCGGGTCAGTTTGGACTGGAGCCTGTGTGGTTTCCTGGAAGGGTCCTGAAATTGTAACCCTGGGTGACTCACTGGGGGGCACCTATTCATTTTACAGCGTTGAAGATAAGGTCTAGGTAAGTAAAATGACTTGTCTGAAACCCCCTGGGATATGACCCAGTCTTTGCAGTTCCGACCCGGGGCCCCGTCTCCACGCTGCAGCTGTCTCTTGCACAGAGGTCTTTTTTTTTTAAGATTTTATTTATTCATTTGAGACAGAGAGATACAGAGAGAGAGCATGAGCAGGGGAGAGGCAGAGGGAGAGAGAGAGAGAGCATGAGCAGGGGAGAGGCAGAGGGACAGGGAGAAGCAGGCTCCCCGCCGAGCCAGGAGCCAGACGTGGAGCTCCATCCCAGGACCCTGGGATCATGACCTGAGCCGTAGGCAGATGCTTAACCATCTGAGCCACCCAGGTGGCCCTCTTGCACAGAGGTCTTGATGGAGAACTTATTGTTAAAGATTTACAGGTGGACCAGGTATGGTAATAGACAAGTCAGTGTACTTCCCAGGACACTTTTGCTCTTCAAAGTGGGGAATTTGGATAACATACACATGTCAGCTGGAGGCTGTGACCCAAATCCGGTGATGCAGAAATGGGGGTGGGGTTACAGCCCTAAGAGCTACAGGGGCAGGTGGGAGCCTCCAAGGAGAGAAGCAGGCAGGAGGAGAAACTGAGGGGCACTAAGCCCTACCCCCAGGGGTGGCTCCAGCTGAGTATCATCTTAAAGGAAGTCAAGGCCTGAGTTTAAAGAAAAACAGGAAAGCTGAATATTTATGTGAAAGCCCTCAATGTTCCAATGTCAGCAACTAGCTGAATTTTTTAAAAATATGTGAGCCTCTCTCTCTCTCCACATATATATATGCTATACAAGAATATTGAACATATATAGTGACTATATATGAATTTATGTGGTGCATGTATATATATTCATATTTATATATTCATATATATATATTCATTGTAATGACTTTTAAGTTGCAATGTCTGATGGAGGGTTTCCTGCACCGTTGCATATTAATACGGAGTGGGACACAGAGGGTCCCTTCGCAGTCCGTCATAAATTTTAGATTTGCTTACGAATTTACTTGCTCATTCTAGGTCTGGACAGTTACCTTAAACTCCCTATAGAAGATGCAGTTTTCTTTCTTGTAAAAGCGATTGAGTGTAACTTCAAACTCAACAAGTATTGAGGATCTCAGTGTAATTGGTCTGTTTGTTCTTACTCGGTTTCTGCAAGGGGAGCAAAGGAGGTCCTGCTATCCCCAATTCACGTATGAGGTCATTGAGGTTCAGGAGAAGGCAAGGCACCTGGATGGTATTTCTGTGGGGTGCCTTGCCCGGTCCAAGCCCAATCTCTGTCTCGGTCTCAGCGTCTCCTCTCTCCCCGCGACCCTGAAGTGCATCCTGAGAGCGCCTCCCACCCTCACAGGCGAGTGAGATCTAGTTCCAAAAGGGCTGGCAGCCTGAAGCCTTAAAAAGTCCAAACAGCAAAGATTGAGCCTGGAATCCCATCTCTCCCCAAGTTCAAAAACAAGCTGGCGTGGGGCAAATGGTAAATAACATTTTATTTGGTAATGGCTCTTTAGTTTTAAATCACTTCGGCATTTACTTTTAATTAATTTCTTTAAATTAGACGACTCAAACATGTAAATATTTGCTTTTCTATGATAAGCTTTTATTTAAATTATTAAAGCTTCAGCTTCGTGACTGGTTGTAAGAAATGAGGTTGCCGCCGTGCTGATAATAGAATGCATGTGCTAAAACAGGGGGAAATCACTTCATTTGGCACATATGCTGGCACCAAATACCGCTGAGAGCGAGGCAGCGCTCAGAGAAATAGGAGCCAGGGTAAATTTACAGTTTTCTTCGAATTGCTCAAGGAATAAATCAATAAATCAGGGAGTTAGAGAACAAATGTAAGATGAAATAACATCTGAAGGAGCTCACTCACAATAAAAGCTTATCTTGCTCTGTCTTTTTTAAAAGCACTCATCAATGGCTCTGGACCCACATACTAGTTCACTAAAAGGAGTAGAGGCGGGGACGGGGGAGGGGGCTTGCGGAAGGGCTCGGGACAATAACAGTACAAGAACACTGGAGACAGAAGAAGAAGATGATGATGATGATGATGATGATGAAGACAGAGTCATGATGAGAGCAGAGTAATTTCATAGCCCCAATCAGTGTGAGCTATGATAAGCCTTGATTGGCTAGCTGCCCAATTTTACCAGCATCAAAGGCAAGCATGGAACCCGCAGAAGCCGGGCTGACAGCCGGGCTATGCTACCGCAAAAAGAGAAATAACAAGAATGCTCGGATTTCAATAAAAGGAGATTTGAAAGTAAAAGGCTTGTAATGACATTAGTAACCAGTCTTTACCAGCCATGTAATGATCAGTCGGAGGATGAAGAGACCAAGGCCAGCTGGGCGAGCTTAGCACTAGTCATTGGCACCCGAGACTCTCTTAATAACTTTTATTATTTGTTGAAAATCATTTCGACAATACGGTTCAGCAACCTTTGTGCTATAAATCCATTTCATCTGCAAAAATGAAAGCTGAATAGAATGTGATATTATAGAGAACCTATCATGCTGGTGCCATCTCCAAAGCTCTCTGCCAAATAATGAGCTGGATTCCAGACGGGCAGACTGAATGGGGGCCAAGGGCTGAGCCGCCTGCGTGCCCAACAGGCCCAGCCTTGGGCTCTGGCACCTGCTTAGCACAGAACAGGAGATGAAGGCCCAGAATTACCCTCCGCACTTTGGTGAAAATTGTCATGAGGTGCTTCAACTCCACATCAGAATTGCCACGGAGAGGCCAAAAGCGCTTCCATTGATTACCTGGTGGAAGTTGGAGAACGGGCCGATAGCCTTGGTGCTGGGCATCAGGGAGATGGTGAGACTATAAATTTCCAAAATATACCCAAATACAACTGTGGCTGAATCCATTACCAAAATCCAGCCTCCCCCTGAGTGGAGCTCTGGGACCAGGCCGTACCTCCTTCGGTGTGCCCTCTCCAATGGAGGGTGGGACCAAGAAGCTCAGGTCACTACTGAGAGCAGGATGAGGGAAGCCCTTTTCACAGGAAGCCTGTACGGAGATGAAATCAAGGCAGTATGTGGAGGGGCTGAGCTCCAATTCTTCCTACCCAAAAGCAAACCCAGCTCTCCTCATCTTTATATTGGTCCCTGGTCCATTTGTTGCTTCAACTACCTTATAAATTAAACACTAATACTAACATGCTCATTTTTTTTTAATTTTGTTTTATTATGTTATGTTAATCACCATACATTACATCATTAGTTTTAGATGTAGTGTTCCATGATTCATTGTTTACATATAACACCCAGTGCTCCATGCAGTACGTGCCCTCTTTAATACCCATCACCAGGCTAACCCATCCCCCCACCCCCCTCCCCTCTAGAACCCTCAGTTTGTTTCTCAGAGTCCATAGTCTCTCATGGTTCGTCTCCCCCACCGATTTCCCCCCCTTCATTTTTCCCTTCCTGCTATCTTTTTTTTTTTTAACATATAATGTATTATTTGTTTCAGAGGTACAGGTCTGTGATTCAACAGTCTTACACAATTGACAGAGCTCACCATAGCACATACCCTCCCCAATGTCTATCACCCAGCCACCCCATCCCTCCCACCCCCCACCACTCCAGCAACCCTCAGTTTGTTTCCTGAGATTAAGAATTCCTCATATCGGTGAGATCATATGATACATGTCTTTCTCTGATTGACTTATTTCGCTCAGCATAATACCCTCTAGTTCCATCCACGTCATTGCAAATGGCAAGATTTCTTTTTTTTTTTTTGATGGCTGCATAATAGTCCATTGTATATATATACCACATCTTCTTTATCCATTCATCTGTTGATGGACATCTTGGCTCTTTCCATAGTTTGGCTATTGTGGACACTGCTGCTATAAACATTGGGGTGCACGTACCCCTTCGGATCCCTACATTTGTATCTTTGGGGTAAATACCCAGTAGTGCAATTGCTGGGTCATATGGTGACTCCATTTTCAACTTTCTGAGGAACCTCCATACTGTTATCCAGAGTGGCTGCACCAGCTTGCATTCCCACCAACAGTGTAGGAGGGTTCCCCTTTCTCCGCATCCTCGCCAACATCTGTCATTTCCTGACTTGTTAATTAGGGAAATCTAAATCAAAACCTCAATGAGATACCACCTCACACCAGTCAGAAAGACTAACATGCTCATTTCTTAAGGCAGAAAGCGAACCCAGAGTTTTATGAAATATGTTATATAAGCCTCACTTAGTCTTACAAATTTGGGAGAAAAGACTACCTGATGTTAAGGAGAAGAAAAAAAAGCTTATGGCAGACCTTATATTTAGGTACAGGCGAAAAATTCTTCCCCAGTGTCAGGATTTACATTTGAGAGTATCCCGTCCAAAAAATGCAAATGATCACACAGTCCCCAAAAGAAAACTAATCTCGCCCGCCTTTACAAACTGTGCCATGTTTTCGTTTGAGAGTCAGTATGACGTGCTCCAAGTTGCCTCAGAGTTGGTGGCAACTGGCTTGATGTGCACAAAATCCAACTGTCCTTTGGATTCACGTGCACCTGGCTCAACAACGGTGAACTGCTCTTTGGTGAGGCTGGCCCACAGCTCCGCCTGCCGGTCTGCTCACCCTAAAGTACTAGTGCTTGCCCTAATGTACTATTGCTCACCCTAACGTACTATTGCTTGCCCTAATGTACTATTGCTCACCCTAAAGTACTAGTGCTTGCCCTAATGTACTATTGCTCACCCTAACGTACTAGTGCTTGCCCTAATGTACTATTGCTCACCCTAACGTACTATTGCTCGCCCTAACGTACTATTGCTCGCCCTAAAGTACTATTGCTCGCCCTAACGTACTATTGCTCGCCCTAATGTACTATTGCTTGCCCTAATGTACTATTGCTCACCCTAACGTACTATTGCTTGCCCTAACGTACTATTGCTCACCCTAACGTGCTATTGCTCGTCCAGCTGAAAGGAGCTCTGAGCTGAGAGTAAGGCTGAGCAGTGAGAATGGACAGCCAAGAACATTTAAGAGAGCATTTCTAGAATCCAGTGTCTGGCGGGAGAGGGGATGACAGGGAGGGAGTCTCCATTTCTTGGTATAGCTGACTGTGTAGATTGTCATTCTCCAAAGGGGTCACTGGAGGGGCAGCGGATGTGGAGAGAGGTAATTATTTACTTTTGCACCTGGAAGGTTGGAGGTGCCTAAGGAGCCTCCAAGTGGAGTCATGCCACCCCGTCCCACAGGTAATTCACATCACTCCCCTGCTCCAAATCCTACTGAATGAAAATCACACTCCTCATCCTCCCCACACCACCTCTGGTATTATGATCCTCCATGACCAGGCTCCAAACAGCCTCTCCACACTCAGCTACTTCCTACTCACCCACGGTTCCCCAGGCAGTGTCAGCAGAATGTCTGTGATTCCTCTCATCTGCCTCCACTGGGCACACTGTGAGCAGTGAGGAGCAAGAGAGGTTAGAGGCTGCACGGGCTAGCTTAGTGGTTAAGCATGCAGCCTCCGGGTCGCTACTTCCTATGTGACTTGGGTCAAGTTACTTAACCTCTCTGTTCTTTAGTTGCCTCATCGGCAAACCAGGGATGATAATAGTACCTACCTTATAGAGCTGTTGAAAGGAACGAACACATTAATGTGGAGAAAATGCTGGGACAGAATCTGGCCTGCTGGAGGCCTTCAGGAAAGTGCTCCAGGGGCTTCAGATCTCTGTGATTCTAAATCAAGCTTCTGAAGCTTATTCCTGAGCTCATCAAGGACAGTAGGAGCACCCTTCTCAGCACTTACATTTCTGCTTCTGAATTGCAGGGGAGGAGAATTGCGGTGGCAGGATTCTCTGTGGTCTTAATAAAATGATATAGAGAGAAGCCCTTCCACACACACGCACACACACACACACACACACACACACACACACACACACACACCACGAACATGGAAGTATTTAAAACTCCTTCACTGTGGTCCTTGCCCTTAGTGAAGAGGGATTCTGATGATCTAAGAGGGATTCTGATGATCTGAGGGGATTCTGATGATCTAAGATCTAAGAAATAGGTGGTTTACATCCAAAGTCTTCCTATTGCCCAGGCTTTAGAAATCAACGGCAGAGGGACAGGGGGCAGGCGAAGATGTGGCAGTGATATGAATATATGACTCGCTTTGGATAAGATACATGAATATCTTATCCAAAAATTGCATGTATGACTCTGAAAATAGATATGATCTAAATTGATCAAGAGAAAGCAGCCCTCATGAACAGTGTGTTTTTCCCCTAGAATGTCCTTTGTCCGGGCAGAAACCGTAGACAAGAAGCTGCATAGTGCTTCTCCTAAGGGGCAGGCGAAACTGTCTTTAGAATTCTGGACCCTACACTCTGGCCCTCCAAGTCTGACCTTGAAATTGTCTCTTGCATGACAATTGGATGAAATCCTCAGTGTTTGATAATGAAATTCGGAGACTACCATTAAAATAGAGAGAGATGATTTGAGTGGCCTAACAAGTTATGATGATTTGTTCCTTTGGTTGCCATTCTCTTTAGATAAAACCTCTTCGGTGGTTAAAAAGACCACAGGGTGATTATTTGCAGCTATTGCTCAGATAGATTTACTTTTTTGTGGCCACTCACAACAGTCTGGCTTTCCACAGGATTCCTTCTCCTCCTATGCTTTCATGCAGCCCTTCCTGACCGTCCTCAGCACCCACTAGAAACCTCACACCCTCTCATAAAGGAAATTATTTGTGCAGGACCATTTTTAGGGAATACCTCCCACCATCTGGTAGGATGAAACACTCTCAGGGACCCTTTTCCAGATAACATCTGCTACAGGGTTCCATCAGATCCCATCTTCGTGGCGCATGCAGTTGGGAAATAGCTAAAATCATGTGTTTGCGGTCATTGTTGAAAAATGCACCAAAAAGGCATTAAATGTGGGCGATCGAAATCACTGTCTTAAACTGTTTTAGACATGTCTTCTGAGCCCTGAGTCATTATCATTCCACCTTCATTTTCTTCGCAAACATTTCCTTGGTGTTAACCAGGGCCAAAAGCGTCTACTGATCCTTCGATTCCCACTCCAGTTCTTAACAAAGAGTAAGAGCCCTCTCCTCATAACGCAATGGGAAATGTGAGTGATGAAAAGGAGATTTTTTTCCCCCAAAATCATTTCTACAACACCGGCCATCAAATGATCATTATATTTTATGATTCTGTGAAATCTGTAGAAATCAAAGCTATGTAACACACATCGCAGAGGGTTCTGCTAATCCTGGCTGACCACATTCATGCCAGAATGAAGGGTGAGGGGCTGGTAACTAGAAACCTGACACTGAAGGAATTCCAAACACAGACTAAAAGCATCTCTGGCTACATCACATGGGCAACTCAAGTGCCTACGAGTGTATTAGTTTGTGCTGATTTCCTTTTAGCTTTACCATATTTGTAGAAGAACTACAGAACAAAGCCTCAATCTCAGCTCAGCTGCTAAATAATGCATGTGTGGCATGCTTAACAGGAGGATGGCTTTGCCAGATGTCGACTTTCTGCCAAGGGGTACAGGTACCCCTCGGAGCACCCAGAGTTCCACGTCATGTTACTTCCTCCCATGTGAACCCCAAATTTGGGCACAGCCAGTTATTACCAAAAAAGGAAATCCACAAAGGCTATCTTGGAAAAGTTAAGAAATTGTCTTTGTGTTAGCTGCTAAAAGCACGCGTGGTATTTTACAGAAATTAAGAGGAACAAGATTCTGCCTTTTGGAAGCTTCTCCTTGAGTGAGAAATCCCATGCTTATGCCAAAGGTGGACGTACTCACCTCTTCTCATAAATTCTTTATGACTTTCACACTTTTTACTGCTTACCTTATTTTTATGCCTGTTAAACGTATCCCTTCTCGAAGCAGACTCTCTTCTAGTCACTAAATGTGTCTCAAGCTCCGTTGTTTCTCCCTGTTGTTCTTCAACCTCACCTGCCCTTCCTTCTCCTAAAAGGAGCTCATTGGATGAGAGACAGTGATGGTTCTTAAGCTCAGCATTGAGACACATAAGTGAATTATGATCAGCTCTGTATTGCAGGGATTCGTTACTGATACTTGAACTGAAGGTTGCAAATAATTTATTTTGATAAATTACAACAGACTTGAGTTTCCTCCCTCAATAATGTTGCTCCCACTCACTTGAATCCCCTTGTTCTTTCTTGAGTGGGAGGGAAGGGCGTTGTGTTCCCACAGGTGGTTGGGAAGTTTGCATAATCCTAGCTTCTGCCTCTCTGGAGCTTGAGTGGCTTATATGAAAGTCATCCATCATGTGTATTCTGGTAAAGAAAAGGTTGGGAAGTGCTGTGACCGATGGGAACTGGACATCACCTCTACCTCCGGTTCGTGTTCATCAATCCTCAAGTCCAGGTACTTGAAGCTGGTGATTGCACCTGGCTGTCACCTTTGACATTATCTCCCTAAGGCCTTTATTTGAGATCCTGTGTACTGGATTTTTAATTGCATACATTATAGTGTTCCTAGATTATTGTGTCTATGACAGAAACAAAGAAAATTTCTTTGCCGGATGATAATAAACACAGTCCGTACCTGATTCTTGAATAAATACACTTAACCTGTACTACTTAGACATGTTGACCTCACATGACTGGCAAGTCAAGGCAATTAAATGTGAGCCCAAGATTTATTAAGCACATACGATGTTTCCAGTACTATATAAGACAATGGAGTATACTTTGGTTCTTGGCAAACAAGACAAATATAAGAACCCATGCCCTGATCAAGTTTATAGTCATTCCATGTTGGACCCAATCCAACCCTTTTTTTCAGCCCACCATCTTTTTCTCCATCCCTCTTTCCTTCTTTAAAAATTAGAGACCATGTAATGTACAACATGATGACTACCGCTAACCCTGCCATATGATATAAGGTAGCTTGTTAAGAATGTAAATCTTAAGAGTTCTTATCACAAGGAGAGTTTTTTTCCCTTTATTCTCCTTTCTTTTCTTTTCGTCATGTCTATATGAGAAGGTGGATGTTAGCTGAAACTACTGTGGTAATCATTTCACAATAGCTGTAAATCAAACCATCATGCTGTACACCTTAAACTTACAAAGTGAGGTATGTCAATTATTTCTCAATTAAACAGGGAGGAAGGAATAGAAACCAGTCTTACCTCGACCTTTGCCAATCTCTGGCTCTCAATGAGAGTCTGCTACCTCCTTTTATTTTTTTACTCACTGACCTATTTCTACCCCTTCCACACTTCTGACCGTCTGTGGTTATTGTGCATGTTTGTGGGTTTTCTCTTGACTTTAAACCCTCTTCAACAAATTCAACACACGTTTATGGAGCACCTAGGATGTGCAAAGCCGTGTGCTAAGCTCAGAGGGAGATCACTAGATATATAAGACTCAGTTCGTTCAAGATGTTTGTGCTCTAGGTCAGTATATAACTAGTCTTTCACCCACATGAGGTGAGAATGACCTACTGTGGTGAATGCAGAAAAAAGAGATTTTTTTTTTTTTTTTGTAATCGAGGAGGGAGGTCGGGGGCAGAGCAGGGGCAGATCGGAGGATTCACAATTGCTCATGGCCTGTCTTCTATTCCAGTAAGTATAGCCACCTCATTCCCAGCTAAAAGGTTTTGCCAGTGACTCAGTCTTTCCAATACTGAGCCCTTTCCCCATACAGGATTGCCTTAGCAAATGTAGAAGCTTGCCTTCCATCCTTCCATAGAGTGAAGACTGTTGGTACCCGGGGGCTGGCTATCTGACCTGCTTAGCCTCTGATTTTCAGCCCCTTTTTTGCTCAATGAAAAATAGTGACATACTGAGCTGGCAAAAAGAAGAGAATCTCATGTAAAGAAAGTGATTGTTATTGTTTCTTCACATATCAACACCATACAACCTTGTCATGTTTAGGCTTAAAGGTTAGCAATCATTATTGCATGCATCTGCACCTATGTGATTGGAAACCGCGTAACTGAGAGAGTTCCTATGAGTTTTCCAATCAAAAGCTGAAGCCTTTTGGCCTCCAGAAATGAGCCTAATCAAGAATAAAATAGGAAAAAGAGTAAACCGTGAAAAATGTGGGAAAAAAAACAACAAAATTTTAAAAGTAAAGATATTTTCATGATCGCCTCCTCAAAGAGGTATATAAAGAAAGCAAATACAGACTCGTTCTTCTTCTGTAGGTAAATATGGTTCCTGAGTGAGATGTTTCAATTGAAAGTATTTTTAAGAAAATTAGTAATACATACAAATAAAACTCATGAGGTCACCTGCAAAACGAGGGGTCTGGAAGTACCGATACATTTGCTGTTTGGGTCCTTGTTTTCATCATAGTCTCTGGAGGAAGCTGCCCCTGGATTTCTCAGAGTTGGCCGGGAACGTGCAACACCGGTCGCCATGATAAGCATTTCTTAGGACTCAGAATGGACTGGTTTTTGTGCTTTCCTACAAACGCTAAATTTCACCCAAATATACAAAAGGGAAATTCAAGATCAACAAAGCTAAAATTTCAGCTCCTTGTCCTTCTTTCTATATCTTAACAAGTTAATGAGGAGGGCTTTATTTTTTTCCTGTTTAAAAATCATTCTTTTGTGTGTGTGTGTGTCTCTGTCAGGGGGTCTGTGTGTGCGCACATACACACACACAATATTCACCAGCCCTTAGAAGTTGCTCTGGCAGAAGTCTATAGGAAATGCTCAGTTTTGAGGAAAAAGTTATTATAAACAACTGCAGCGCCCCCCCCATCAAAGAAGGAAAATTCTTCTAGCACTCTTTGAACCTTAAACAGTGTTTTTATAGGCCAGTTCATTGTTTTTCTTCACTATGAAAAATTAAAAACAATAACTGTTTTGATGAGTTCTCCGGGAAAAGACAGTTTCCATGATTTCATTTCTTGACAAAGAACAGCTACCTCACTTGGTTTCTGCCACATGTAAGCAAACTCCCAGCCATAAAACCTCCCGTCAGAGGAAGGGATATGGGTCCACAGAACTCTCAAGAGTTCTTCCCCAACTGCCCAGGGGAAGAAGCCTGCCTGCCCCTTGCTGGGAGAGGTGGTTGAGTCTCAGGGGTGAGGTGTGGGAGAAGAGATAACAACTGCCCCCCCACCCCACCCCTGGGCTGTCACAGCAACATTCAGGGTGGATTCTGCCTCGTCACCACTTGATCTGGGTTGTCTCTTCAAAAATAAAAAAAAATAAAAACACAAGGTGTGCCTGTCTTTTATAATGTTCTGTTTTAAAGGAGAGAAATCTCCGTGGAGAGCACAGGACCCTGAAAGTCCAAGGCCTGGAATTCCTCCTTTCTCTCTTTCCATTTTAAACAGGAAACAATCCCGCTAAGAGGGTCCGGAGGGAGCATTGGTTGTATGTTCATTTTAAGGCAGATAATGTTTGTGTGTTGCAAATGTCAGTGATTTATCCCAAGGGCTTAAAATGAGTGCAGAAAAACCACATGTTTCACTTCATGCAGAGAAATAGCTTCAGTAGGTTTCGAGAGAAAGCACAGGTTTAGGATATTTTTTTAAGTGTTTCGGAAATCTCTAACATGAACCAAAAGGAAATAGAAATGGGGGGAGGCCTTAAAATATTTTACGACAAAAGATATAATGAATGCTGGAAGTTTTCTAAATCAAAAATAAAATTCTAAAGGAAAGGGAAGATGTAACCCTGATCCTTTATTTCCCAGGGCTGGAGTGACAGATTATACGTTTGTGCTGTATTTGTCATGGGCAATTTAAAATAGAGCAAAGCAAACTGCACTGAATAATAGCGGTTGGTGCTCTAATAACCTGTACACAAACAATTTAATTTTTTTATCTGAAAACTCTAACTAAATTACCCCAAGCTCAAGGATCTTTCATTATTATACATAGCCAAATGAAGACATCAAAAAGGAGAGAGTGCTATTGTTCATCGTTATGAATGTGTTCACAAGCTCCTTTCCACATGGAGCCTGTCAAACCTTCATTGATTTGGGGAACTTACAGAGCTGTTTGAACATCAAACTCTGCAGATTGCAGGGTGATTCTGACCCTCATTGACAGTGCTTGATTAACCGCAGACACTGTATTCTTACAGCTCTGTCATTTCTTTCAAGTGTTCTCCCAATTTGTACTCTGACATTGAAGAGCTTTTCATTAATTATTATTGTTGCTTTTTCTTTTCCTTTAAAAAAATTATAAAAGGGAGAGTAGTAGAAAATGGGAAGGATCCGGCAAATATGCACACAGAAGGTTTATGGGATTTTAAGAGCTGCAAACAGAACTCATCTGTTTAACCCCAGGCTAGATAAGATGCAGTCATCTGCACGTTGTTTAAAGACGTATTGCTTCTGTTATAGCAAACAGATCAGAGGATGCTTGTTGTCTTAGTAGAGAGATCCAGACAGGGTCACTTTCTGTGAGTGTTTCTTCTTGCCCTGGACCGTTCTGTGTGCCTACTCATTACACAACGCAGCTTCCAGCTGGCTCGGCTCTTCCCTCTCTGCTCCTGGCCTGGTGGTGCTTCTTGGCTTGCTGATAGAATTGCTTTAGATCAAGTTCTAGGTGGATAATTCCCAGCTCTGGGTTAGGACTTTCTCTAGGAACTGTAGAGAGGGGAGGGCACATGGGGAATGTGACAGAAGCTAACCAGAGTTAGACCAAGACCGTGGCCCATGTCAACAGCACCCCACAGACCGAGCAGAGAAGTGAGGACAGTCCACGGGAACTTTATAACTCTGAATAACCTGTACACTTCTACCACTGTGTCTATGACAGGCTTCCGTCATCATAGGGAAGAGTAGAGGAGGGGTCAAATCATCGCAGCTTTAGGAGAGCCCAAGTCTGCCTTCTTTAGAAAACCAGTTGAGCCACTACACTGAAGGCCACCACACGGTGGTATAAACCAGGTAGAAGTAGCTTTCTCTCTCCGGCACCAATCTGAGTATAAGCAGTCCTGGCTGACAGGGGGCTCCGTGATATCAAGGACTTGGGCCCTTGCCCTCTTGTTGTTTGACCTTCCTCAGCATGTGGCTTCCTCCATGCGGTTTAAAATGGCTACTCCGATGGCCAGCAGGAGGGAGAGGGGAAGAAGAAAATTCACCCTCTTCTTTTCAAGGGTGCACATCGTTTCTATTCACACCCCATGGGCCAGACCTAGTCTTTGACCACACCAAACTACACGGCAGGCTGAGGAGTGGGGTCTTCAGCTGGGCAGCCAGCTTAGTAGCTACTGATATGTGTCTGTTCTTCTCTTTCCAGGGGAGGACCAGCTGATCCTATAGACTATCTGACGGCAACACCTCGAGCGCTCTACAAGGAAAGGGAGCTTCCATATTACCCAGGGGCTCATCCCGTGCATCCTCCCAAGGGGAGCTACCCCCGCCCCCCGGATCTGAGGGTTGCAGACCTCCGCTACCCTCAGTATTACCCTCCTCCGCCAGCCCCCCAGCATAAAGGACCCTTCCGACAAGATGTCCCACCTTCCCCTCCTCAGCACCACAGAGTGCCAGCCTATCAGGAAATGGGTAGACCAGGGCCCCGCGGGGGCAGCCCAGACCAGTACCCCTACCGAGCCCAGGATCCCAGGCAGAAGAACCCCATGACTGCAGCCGTGTAGCTGAATACCACCAAGCTCAGCCCAGCCCAGAAAGGGAGACAGGTGACACCACCTTTGCCCTTCCTAGACTTTCAGGCCTTCCTCCTGTTCAGAATTCTCCATGGTATAGATAGGTTTTTCTCACTGAGGTTGCAACACTGGACTGCTGACCAGAGGGGAAAAGGAGGGGACAGGAGGGCAGGGGGATCACAAGGAAGAGAGAGGACAGGGCTCATAAAGACAGTACTGCCGGAGATTTGAAGTACATTTAGAATTGTTCAGATCAGTGAGAGTGGACGGGCAAATAACAATGGAGACATCGCACCTGGGGCCTCCCTGGTGCACACGAGCCTCATCGAATTGGCAGTGCGGAGGCCATCTCAGAGGCTCAGCCTCGGCCCCCTTACGAAAGCTGTTAAGTCTGAAGAGTGGCTGCAAATATGGGCATCTTAAATGAGTAGTTTTTCATTGAGAAAACAAAACAACAGCAAACATGACTCGTGATCTCCTTGAAATGTTTATACCCAGAGGAAGGCTGCATTTCCCTATTTGCAGAATTTCTCAGGCTCTCAGTACCACTCATTTGGTATAACTATTTTATATTTCCTTGCTTTTTATATTAAAAAAAAAAATAAGATATGGAAGCAGTATTAGTGTCCTGGGAGAATGTGCAAAGCCAGTCAGGGCTTCCAGAAGGAATATATTCTGAGGACCGGGTTAAGAGGGCCAAAAATCCCGTGGTCCTCACCTTCCTTCCCCACAAATCCCAGGCACAACAGCACAGAGCTATCCAGTTTCAGAATCATCCCCAAATCTCCTGCCTGTAATTATCATAACCGGGGCCTCTACTTTCAGGATCCCACTTGAGGGCTAAAATGTAGTTGGGAAAGAGAGGGCCCGCTGCTTGGGTCCCGCAGGAAGCAAAGCTCGGGAGACGCCAACTCACTGCACAGTCAGTGCCGAACAGTGCCATCTGCCCTGGGGACCGGGAGGGGCTGACCGTGGCCTTGGGGTTGATAACCAGGGGGCCGGAGCTGGCAGTGGCTGACGGGTGTGTGTTTGTGCTTGCGCGTGCAAGTGTGTGTGAAGGCATGTGATTCCTGGTATGGAGAATGCAAGATAAAAATGCTTTCTGAAAAGTCTGACGGCGAAAGCAATAAAAGGGGGAAAGAAAATCAGAAGGAAAAGGAAAAGAGGCATAAAACCAGATCAATAATCTATCTGCTGTATTTCAGTAACAAAAATCAGGGCAACACCGAGGTCAGCATCTCCAATTGGAATAGAAGGTCTTAGGGCTTTGAAAAGCTGACACCCCACCCTCCAAAACCCATCACGTTTCCTTTGAGTTTTGCAGTAATTTCCTACGTATTCCAGCAGGACTTCTAAAACGTCCAAACTGCCCCAAATGAGAACACAACAAAAGACTGAGGACCAGCAAAACAGCAAGCTGGAATTGTTCAGTGATGCTTAAGAGACTTAAAGCCTTTACTGCTCCTTCTCCATTCCCTCCAGGGGGAAAATAAATAAATAAAAGTCTTGAGTTCAATATAGATATATTTTGGCTGAGATTAGAATACCTCTGACTGACAGGGTTTAATAAATTATAGTATTACGGAATATACAGAGTATCCAGCCCAGTTTAGTCTTTTATTTTTTTTATTTAAAATAGAGTTGCGTTACCAGGAATGAAGCAACTGCTGGTTTTAGACATAAATACTTGTTATTTACTGGACTTTAAGAGGTATCATTTTCTAAACTACAATTTACTTATGGCCCTCTTAAAAAATAGACTTGTCAAGTTGGTTTTGGCCATCTGCCATCTCTCTTGAGCCAGCACCTTACACTGTTCGGCAGTTTGTGCAAGGAGGTTGACGGTTTTGTGCCCTGCTCACCCAGAGGTGAGTGCAGGTGAGCTACGGGGCTTCTCTGCCAACATCCTGAATGACACTTTCCCCTCAGACTGAATAAACTTTCCGGAAGAAAATGATAAAGTGAGGGAAATGCAACGTGTTGGGGAGCATTAAAAATCAGCTCTTCGGTCTGTTGCATAGTTGAACCAAATTTCTCTAGGCTATTGGACGTAGCCAATCCAGAAGTCTCCTTCTGGATTAAGGCCAAGACCACATGAGGGTCAGCCAGAGGCAGTGCGAGAAGCTGAGATATTCTGTGCATGTTGGAGCAGGGGCTCTTGTAGGAAGAATGCCCATGTTTTCACCACGTTGCCACCTTGGGAGCACAATACCTCCAGCTTCCAGGCTCAGGGCAAGCTGCTCAAAACATGGGTTCGTGTTGTACACAAAGTCAATAAAACACTTGTTAATCCTGAGGGGGCAGCCAGGGATGCGAAGGTTCTGTTAAAGTGGACAAAAAATAGATGATAGCAGTTTTCTTTTCTTGCTTGAAGTATAACACATGCCCAATGTGTGTGACAGAGGCTCTGTGAAGCCAAGCCACAATGAAGAGCAGTTTGAATGTAAGCTTTATAAATTCCTGTGTCCCAGTCCTCCACTGTCACCACCCAGAAGTTGCAGAACTCTTTCCCAGTCTCTAGGAGAACAGGTTGTTTAGAGTATTTAGAAGACCAGGCTGTAATCAGCAGGTGCCCAGTAGCAGGAAGTAGTTCCTGGTTAATTTATGGTCTTAGAAAGACTCAATCAGGTGTCTGCTTGTCGCTCAGAATATAATAACCCCCGGAACAGAGTGACACAGTGAGCGAGCGGCAAACCCACCAACATACACCCACCTGGCTCCTGATCTGACCGCTGGGTCATTGGGGCCTTGAAATGTTTTTGGTGATGATGTTTTGGCCTTGAGTCACTAGATATTTGATGGAGCTCTGTTTTATCCCTTTCTGCAGGAGGAGAAATAGGAAAGGGAGCAGACCACTGAAAACTTTGAGGTGCAGGAGAATTCAGTCCTCTGCCGGGGAGGGAAACACTGCATCCCGTTAACCCCATGCGCCATTGGACTATGGCAATATCACTCTTGGTAGAAAATTGTTTCCCCACAATATTAATCAATGGATGAAAGGCAATCCCAAAGACAGGAGCATCTTCTTAAATCATAATTGAGTAACAAACAAAAATTGGAAAATAAAATTACTGTGAAGCTCGTTATTCTTAGATTTGTAGGTCAACGTGCATTGACCCCACAGGACAGCATGGGGCAAAGATCTTATAATCAAGAGTGTGATGAGACCCACAGACCCACTGTCACCCCATGGAGCAAACTGCCTGCTGCCCGATAAAGGAGGTGTGTGACTTCATTGTACCTTTATTTGTGCCACCAACTAAATAAAATTAAAACATGGTTCATTATTCCCTTTAAAGATTCGTGAACTTGTTGAACTATCTTCAGAAGGAAAGGTACCCGACAACATGCATAGAGTCTATATGCATAAGGATCCAGCCTTTAAAGAGCATTTGTTCCCCTAACCTATAACCCCAGCATTTGCTTTCTTTGGAGAAACATCTTAGCCTTTCGGGGGATAGAGAGGTTTGCAGAGTTTGGATAGGAATGTGTGTCTATAAAACTCCCATAGACATTAAACTCTGAAATCTGCAATGAACCGCCTTCAAATTGGTGCTAAATTGGGTAGACACCCTACTGCTTTCTGAGTCCAGGAGCAACAAAAAGTCCAGATTTCATGCAATTAGGTGGGGGGGAGTTGGATCCAGAAACAGCCACAGGAGTATTTCTCTGCACTACCAGTTCACACCGACTTAGTGGGAAATGATGCCACAATGAGACCAGAAAGAGGAGTCTCCATAAGGTATCCCTACAAAGTCACCTCTCTGAAAAAAAAAGGAGAATAAAAGGTAGATATCTAAAATAAGCCTAGAATCTCATATGCAGCTACTACTTCTAAGGGAAACTCTTTTCTCCCTCATGTCCTTAAATAGTAATAGAATCACACAGTGCCTGACTTTTAAAGATGGGCTTAACTCCCCAGCCTGGAGTGCCGAGTGAACTAACCCCAAAGACTGCTGACTCAGCTCTGGAAGAGTGTTCTCTTCCCTTGATGTGGACTGCCGTGCTGTTTACTACTGGAACATAAAAACAAACCCCACTGTGTATACAGTCACTTCTTCTAGTGTTTTCCTGTGCTTTTATGACACCAAGTCTGTTCATAAGTTCTGAAGATAAATTATGTGAAATCATATTTTGGCATACGGGGGCGGCGAATGAATTCTTTACAGACTTTTTAGGATGATCCCATTTGTACCACAGAAAACATTTTGGATGTTGTTATATATGAATATATAAATTTTTCTCATTTTATTTTGCATTAAAATAAAGCTTTATTCGGTCAGTAAGACACCAGAGTGTTGGTTTTCACTCCCCACATGTTTGTTTTAGGATGTGATGAATGAATAGGTTGGCCTGGTCCTGATCACCCTTGAACAGCAACGTCACAGGGCAGAGGACATGAGGAGAAAACCTCTGTCATATGCCAGGCTCCCAAAAAACACGTGTAAGATGGAGCTGAGAAAGCAGGCTGTTTGTTTGAGAGTGTACTTGGGCTCAGTACCCACAGAAGGCAGAGCAAGAAAGCAGGGCTGGGCAGAGGGAGAAGCTGAGCAGTGATGTGCTCCCAGCTTAGGCCTCAGCCAACTCCACAGGGAACCCTGGAGCTACAGTGGCCCTTCAGACTTGTCCCAACTTGGGACCAGGAAGCCGGGCCTTTATACCACTGTGTTGGTCAGTGGGTATCGGCTACTTCCGGGAAGGAGGTGGGACCCAGAACCGGGCAGTTCTCTTCAGGTGAGGCAATCCCCAAAGGGGGCTGACAGCTGGAGACGATCTTTGAGAGGTATTCACAGAGGTTGGGAATATTGTTCTTTCTTTCTTTCTTATTTTTTTTAAGATTTATTTATTTGTGGGGCACCTGGGTGGCTTAGTCGTTAAGCGGCTGCCTTCGGCTCAGGTCGTGATCCCAGGATCCTGGGGTCGAGCCCTGCATCGGGCTCCCTGCTCTGCGGGAAGCATGCTTCTCCCTCTCTCACTCCCTCTGCTTGTGTTCCCTCTCTCGCTGTGTCTCTCTCTGTCAAATAAATAAATAAAATCTTAAAAAAAAAAAAAGATTTATTTATTTGAGGTAGGGGAGGGGTAGAGAATTCCAAGCAGACTCTCCACTAAGCATGGAGTCCAACATGGGGTTCGATCCTGCGACCCTGAGATCATGACCTGAGCTGAAATCAAGAGTTGGACGCTTAATTGACTGAGCCACCCAGGCACCCGAAATTGTCCTTCATTCTTGAGGTGGGATCTGGGCATCTCATCACAGCATCCGCCACCGCTGACCCCTCCTCTCTCATGCTGGCAACACTCTTACCTTGCCTATGGAAACATGATTCTGAGTGGGTTCTCCTTGTGACCATCCCTGTTTCCCAAGCTTCTTTATTGGCTTGTTCTCAGACCTCCCCAGACTCTCTGGCAAGTTCATTCACAGCCAAGATTTCAGCTACCATCTCTGGAGAGATTTGCTCACAATCTCCAGCTCAGAGCTATCTCCCAGGCACATGCATTTCCATTTTCCCACTGCTCGTGCCCACTTGAGCTTTCCACAGGCCATTTGGACTCAACACGCTCCAACTGAAAGCAGAAGCTCTCTCCAAAGAAACCTGCTTCTCACGATTCTGTCCTGGCCAAAATTCCCCCCATGTTCACAGCTATAAACCAGAAATCTGGAAATGATCCTTGACTTCCTGTTTACGACTCCGCCCCTTCCTCCCACCCATCCCCATCTGATACGTTGGAAGGCCAGCCACTGAACCCAATCTGTCCATGCTTCCTGACATCCTGCCTTGGCTCAGCCTCTTGCTTCTCACCCAGCCTCTTCCCTAGCCTTCTCGCTGATCTCCTACCTCTGACCATGCTTCCTTCCCAAACGCCTCTATACTCTACAGACTCAGCACCTGCATTGGTGAATACAATTTGACTGGAACACGTACATACCCATTTGCTTGTATACTGTCTAGAACTCTTTCATGCTACCGTCCCAGCTTCTGCTCTAGTCTGCCAAAGGACTTTAGTGGAAGTGGAGATCAGACCACATCTGCTACTCTTCCAGAGGCAGCATAGGTTTGTTGAAAGATGTTGGTTTTCAAAACAGGCAGACCTGGATCTAAGACCACATTCAAGCGCTAATCAGTGGTGTAAATACTGATCTCTTTAGGCCTCGACTTCACCATTTGTGAAATGGAACCACTCCACATCTTAGGGGCTTGTTTTGAGAATTAACTCACATGACATATACAGGGGTTCCAGAATCCATTTAAGCCAGCTCCCGAGAGCCCGCTGTCCACATCTCTCCCCAACGCCATGTCCAGTGATGCCACCTTGGTAGTTTGCCACAGGCCGTGTGGGAGGCATTTACAACACAGATATCAGCACAGCCTCAAATCGAGACTTTTTCTTTCCCCTCTGAAGAGGCCGTTGTTCAACGTTTACCAGCGCTCCACTGTAGATACATACCCGGCAGTCAAGGAAAATTAATCCTTGCCCCACATTTGCACATATACTCATGCACACAAATATGCTCACGCACACAGGTACACACTCACTCCTTAAAACCTTTCTGTGGCTCCATCATACTTACAGCCTAAAGTCGAAAGACCCAAGCCCTCCAGAATCAGTCCCCTATGCCACCCCTTCACGTCTTGCTGCTCCCAGCTTTATATTCTGTGCTACTGTTATTTCCAAATTACTTTTATTTATTTGAGCCACGTGTGCATTTCCCAGCTCCGTACCATGGCAACACACAATAAACATAGCTGCTCAAAGTGCCCTTCGTCTATGGATCCTCATTCATTCCCTCGAGGCCGGGATCCAGCAGCTCTTTATGAAGACTTCAAGGCAGGAACAGGAGATTGGCTGCCTCACATCCCTCCCACCCTCTTGTAGCAGGACCTACTGCGGGGCCGGGCTACTCGCCCTGGAGACCACAATTCCCTGCCTTCCCTCACGGCTGTGGTTCCATGTGAGGCCCAGCTCCTATGATCAGGCCAAACACTCCAGAGGATGGAACCGAGGACCAGGCATGCTACTGCTGGCAATCAGGGTGACAGAGGCATTTGATTTCCTGTAAGAATGTCCGGCCCCTCGCTTCCTGGGGGTCGAGAGCCTGTGTGAGGGCCACCCATCATGTGAGCACGGATCCCCGCTGGGGCAATGTGATTCTATGCCAACGGTCGGGGCATCTTCCGACCTTCGAAAAGGTCGCCACTTCCTCGGTGAACCAGTTCTGTAATGCTGTTCAGAGCTGTCCTCCTAGAAGGCCCGCCTAGAGCTGGCTTCTCTAGCCCTTCGAAGAATTCTGCAAGCACCTAACTTTCCACATTAAGTCCCTTTTCCGTCTGCTCGAAGGGATTCAGTTATCTGCAACCAACCTCACTGCAGCCCTCCTCCTGAGCCACACTAGGCAATTCCATCCTGAATGACACTGAGATACTTTCCTCAGATCCTCAATAAAATTTTTATTACCTCTATTACGATGATTACTTTCCATGTCTATGTGGCCTTCTGAAGAGTATCGTACTTGTAACACATTGCCTGGGTCTCGAGACCTGGGTCTCGATGCTCAAGAAATATTTGCTGAATTCATTTGAATGAAGAAATGAGGTATGAGGGTTCTTTTGCTGAATTGCTGTGCGCCGCTGACGGTCCACCTGGCAGCCCAAGCCATAAATCTCCAAGTGTTGTTGTGAAAGATCGCCCAGTATGATTCCTGAGGTAGAAGGTGTTAGTTCACGTGGGCGGGCCAGATTCTAATTTAAAACACGAAGCAGGCTAGGAAATTGTAAATGCAGTGGGTAATGCATTATTTAGAGAGTAAAGAGAGACTTAAGTAAAGAGAAAATGTATTACTTGCAACCTACTAAGATGGAAATACTTTTAGTGACAGATGATTACTATTATTATTGTATAATTCCTTGGATTTTAGGCAAGAGCTTTGCATTACTTGTTCCTTTCAACAACTGTAGGTGGGGAACTGGAGGGCTCCCTGACTCTGTAAGGAAACTGAGTCCTACCGACAATGGTACTGAAATAAAAATTTAATGAACGCTCTTTAGGCGTATCCAAAGGAACCAGAGATTACTTTGTGTCTTGACAGTTGAGATTTCTTTGTTCGTGGCCATGTTTATTCTCACTAATTACTGTTTACAGTGCATGCTGAATATTTCATGATCACAGTCATTTTTGCTTCTCATGGAGTCAAAGAACATCAGGTTCATACTTATTTTACACCTGGAGAAACTGAGCATGAAAAGCCAACCAGGCAATTGAGGGCCACCCAAAGGAGAAAGCTGACTTTCTCTTTATTCATGAAGTATGTTTTGAGGAACTCCTATGTTCCTGGCACTCGGTGGCCACCTCCTGAGTGGGCTCTCTGCTTTGCAGTGTGGGCAGGTGCCTCGCCTCCTTCCTGGGCCTGTGGCCCAATGTACATCATACCTGTGCCTTCCTAATCATGGGCCTCTCAGAGGTCATCAGGCATGGCCCCTGTCCTCTGGAAGAGGAGGAGAGGTGCTTCCGCAGTCAATGTTTAACGGTCAATTATCATCCTTTCCACCGAAGCTTTATCTGGCTGCTTGTAACTGCCTCTCCCCAAACAAGCCCACATACCTAAGTTTGCTGCACAATAATCAGTGTGTGACACCATAGAAAAATAGTTTTAACTGAAACCTAACAACCCTGGACTTTGTAGCTCTTCTGTCTCATCCATGAAATAAGAAGTACAAAAATAAAGTGGGATTCGATTGTAGCCCAACAGCTACTTCAGGTCAAACATTGCAAAACGCTGCAGAGGATCCCAGACATGGACAGGGCTTGGATTCTGCCCTCGAGGACCTGCGTGTACACAAAGGACCAAAACTCAAGGCTGACGGTGGTGAGTGCTCATGGGAGGTGTCTACTACAAGAAAAGCCTGACTTCTGACTTTGGGTGTGCACAGGATCGGGTCAGTTTTATGGAAGACATGACATCCGAAGCAGCCTAAAGGATGCGAAGAATGTCAACAGGCCCGGCAAGGAAGGGTATTGGCATTCCAGCTACAGAAGAGAACACAAGCATCCGCACAGAGACAGGAACCCTCCAACTATGTGTGATTTGGGAGCAAGGAGGAATACAGGTTGTGTGATGGGGGTGGGAGGATGGGAGGTTAATACTGATAGTGGCTAATATTATTCAGTGCCTAGCAAGTGCCAGATCCTGGCCTAAATGATTCTCATAATTTATCTCATTTCATCCTCAAACTCCATGAGAAAACAGAGCCTTAAAGAAATCAAGAACTTGCCTTTGGGATTTCAGACCCCACAAGAAAAAGTGACTTAGGGACTCCAGGGACTTCAGCACTTGGTGGGGGGGGATCACTTCACAAAAGAGTGTTTACCTAAAACCAGCCCAAATGAAAGCACTATGCAAACTGAACTGGAAAATTCATCAAATCAGCAGCTCTTACTAAAGAGGAGAGAGCTAATATTTATTGAGTGTCCAGGAGCTGTGATAGTTGCTTTCCCTACATTCAGCTCATTTTTTCTTCACATCAGCAAAGTGCGCACACTAAACCCATTTTACAGATGAGAAAACTGAGGCCCCAAGAGACTAAGAACAGCTGTGGCTAGTGAAGTGGCTAGTAAATCCAGCTCTGGGCCCATGATTCTCCTTGCTACCCCCATGGAGATTAAAAGCAAATCTCAGTGCAACTTCTTTTAATTCTTCAAGGCCTCCATGGTGATTACTATCTAAAGTGTGTGCACCGTTGAAGAAAATTCAGAACATGTAAATGCAGATTTTGACATTTGAGACCCAAGAAACAGGCAGCCTTGTGTTAGTTCCACTATATATTAAATTATAATCTATGTAGACAGCAGTTTTGAAAGGTATCCAGGCAAATAAGTTGTACTTCTGGCTGAAGTCAGACAGGTAGATGAAACTTTGATGACTTAATTCCCCCAACTACTAAAGGTATAAACAGACCAGCACTCTGAGGTGGAAGGAGGCTGCCAGGAAATTTATTAAGAGCAGTAAAGTGCAGGGCCATAATTTCAACAGGTTATCTTGCTTCTCTGGCTAATTGTTTTCCAAGGCTTCTCGGCTCCGAACCATTCAGCATTCTTATCACCTGGGAAATGTGCGTGCTCCTTAGGATATTTTCCAGCATGCAGCCACCTCCATCCTCCAGTCCCGGCCGTATTTTTGCTCAAAAAGCTGTCGATTAGATTTAAGAGCCGCCCCAGCCCCACAATGCACTGTCTTGCTGATCTTCAGAGAGAGCCGTGGTGTCGCCCCTTTGATTTATGGAGAGTGAAGCTCAGACCCAGCCCTGCGCTTTATTAAAGCAGCTTTTAGCCATATTATACCTTCCCCGTTCCGTGCTCCCTATGGCTCTACCACCTCGGAGTCAAAATCCCTTTGATAAGCAGCATTTGGGGTGATTGGAAAGTGGAGCCTTGGCTTTGTCTCCTCCCACCATCCTGCCTCCCGACCCCCCAGGTGCGAGATGGCAGGGTGGGGCGGGGTGACAGGCAGAGCCCTGCTCTCCAGGTGGCCTTTCAATATCCGTTTTTCTCCTGACCCTCTCTTGACCTTCGCAGTGTGACAGCGTTTGGCCTGGGGCTGTGCCTCTTCGTGGTGATTTTTTTTTTTTCCATCCAGGCTTTAAAAGGGAAGCCTCAGAGAAGTGCGGTCCCACTTTCAAAGGCTCTGTTCTCTGGGCTGTAAAATCAAGGCTGTGTTCTGCAAAATCACAGGATTCAGGCCCCCAGAAGAGACCACAGTAGAGCAATGGGCATAGGAGTATCTGCAGGTGAACCGACTGTCTTACAGGTGTTGGATGTGTGAAACTTGGTTTTGTTTGAAACATGGAACTTTTCCTCCACGGATATTTCGCCCCCCACCCCAACACACAAACCGGGCCTGTGCCATGTAAGGCTGGAGGGTGGGGAAATCTGAGTATTCCCCGCTGCCAGGGCCTGCCATGCTGTGTTGAGAAGCAGTGAGGTCCTTCCCAAGGACCTGGCATTAGGACATCTCGGTCCCTCCTTGGCGGTGCATCCCCAGCTCCCTCGGGGGCTTTAGCTAAGACCTTACTGCTGCCTGTCACTCTGATCCTACACCATCACCCTGTCCCAGCGAACTCCCTGGAGTGGGGTTGATGACGGAGCCATGTTGGGCCAAGGTTGGGGTGTGATAACTGGCAGGCACACCCCCTCCACCCCAGTTTTCCATGGGAGGATACCCCCTCCTAGGGCCGGCACTGTGGTAGGTGTGTTACAAGGGGCTCTTGGCATTGACGAGCTGGGTGAGCTGAGCCAGCTGGTTCCTGAGTCCTCAGCTGCCGCCTCTGCAGTATGATGATCATGCTGACCTCCTAGGTGATGGGAAGATGACATGAAATAATGTACATAAAGCATTTATTATATCAGCTGAAGGAGGATCGATGTTATTTACCATTATTAGTCCTGATTTGCAAAGAATCTGTCTTTAAGTGGCAAATAGCACACGATCACCATGAGAAAGCATTTTGTTCCTAAGTCTCTGCTTCTTACAAGAAGAAAGACTTGGTCAATTGCTAGTATGTCTTCAACACCCCCCTACAACTTGCTAATCTCTTTTATCGACAGAGAGCAGACCTCAGACTTCTGCAGGCTCTACCTTGAATTTAATAACTTTGTTTTGCTTTCATTGTATTAATGAAATTGTATTAATTTTATAATTGTCTTCTATTTAGGACAAAACGTTCCTGGCTTTTTTTTTCACTTACAGTAGTGAAATAAGTTTTCATTAAAAATAGAATTATTTAGGGGGTGACTGCGTGGCTCAGTCGGTCGGGCGTCTGACTCTTGATTTTGGCTCAGGTCATGATCTTGGGGTCATGAGATTGAGCCCCACATGGGGCTCTGCGCTCAGCAGGGAGTGCGCTTCTTTTCCTCTCCCTCTGCCCCTCCCCCCGCTCGCACTCTCTCTCTCAAAATAAATAAATCTTTAAAAATAAAATAAAAAAAATAAAATGATTTAGGTAGACATTAAGTAAATAATGATACAAATGGATATAGTAACAACCATGGCATGGCCAAAAAATGAAGTTCAGAAACACTGTGCTAAGCCAGTGGAGAGGTATCCCAGGGATCTCTGAGGCTTCCAGAAGGCAGAGTAACTTCTGGAGGATGCAAGCTGTTTGTCTGAGCCCTGGGATTCCAGGGTAACCTGTAGATGAATGAAACAAGGCCAGAATTTTCTAAGAGTAGAGATTGTGCTGACCAGGTAGGTTTCCCCAAAGGAGGATCTTGCCTAGCCTTTTGCTTTGCTCCTGGCTGGAGCTCTGCCTTGGGTCCGTGGGTCCTTTTCTTGCTCTCATCCCCAGCAATGGGTGACTGCAGGGGTATTTGGCTGATTCTCCTGCTAGAGCCAGAGACAAGCCAGACTGTACCCAAGTATGACAAGCATCAGATGGAAGCTTTACTGTCCCCAAAGCCTTGGAATGACACTAGCTTTAGTGCAGACCTCAATCTGCCTCTATCATCACATGGCATCTTACCCGTGTGTCTGTGTCCAAATTTCCCTCTTATGAGGATGCCAAGAATTGGACTAGGACCTAACCTAATCCAGCATGACCTCATTTTCATTTGACTATATCTGCAAAGAACCTATTTCCAAAGAAGTCTCCACTCACAGGTCTTAGGGTTTAGGATTTGAACATATCTTTTGAGTAGGACACAATTCAACCCATAACATTCTCCGTTGTCCAGAGGCTCTCCCCGATCTCCGCATCTCCCACTAGCCTCCCATCAAAATCTCTGCCCCATGTGTAGCTAAGACTCCTAAACACTGACCAATGTACCCATGACCAACCGTGCAGATCCTGCTGGTGTCTTCTAGCACTTGTTTTCCTTCTTTACTGAAAAGGTCACCCTTTTCTTGGGAGACTGGGGAACAGTGACCAAAGGACGGGGGTAATGGATGTCTGCCCATCCAGATGCCTCATTATATGAAAAAAAAAAAAAAAAAAAAAAAAGCTTGCTTTCTCACATTTTCCTTCGATAAAGAGAACGTCATGAGTCTCACTTGCCTGGCCAATGAGAAGTGAGAAGTGGCCGGGGATTTCTGAGAAGCTTTTGCCTTCCTGATACAAATAGCACCCCCTTCTCTCTCTTTCTCACTTGTTCCTTTCTTTTCCTTCCTGTCAGAGCTAGAAGTACAACACGCATCTTGCTGCCACAAGGTGTTAGGCATAAAGATATGAAGCCAAAAGCCAACATGCTAAATAACATTTAGCATGCAGAAATAATTTAAAATAGTCAACACTTACTGAGCATTTAATACACACCAGGCATGGTTCTGAGCACATTAAATGCATTAACTCACTTACTCCACCAACTGCATGGTCTGATTATATTATTATTCCCATTTGTAGAGAAGGAAACTTGCACAAACCCATGCAATGGGCTGCAAGGTCCATGCTAGTAACTACTACGGTATTCTACCTCTCAGCAAAGAGAGAGTCTGGAGATCCTGAAGGCATAATTGAGCCGCTATATAACTCCTTTTTTTATTTTAAAACAATAAAGTAGCAGTGGTCGGGGCTTCCATTCTTTACAGCTAATTGCACTCTTGGTTGACATCAGTGTTACCTCACAGGGTCACCGACACGATTAAATGAGGAAATCTAGGTCTATGGATGGAGAAAAGCAGTAACAGTTAATATTGTCTAAAACACAGTAGGTTCTCAATAAATAATTGGTTTTATTGTTTAACCAGTTGAAAAGGCCAAATAATTAAATCAATAACATGCTAGGCAGGGCACCTGGGTGGCTCAGTTGGTTAAGCGACTGCCTTTGGCTCAGGTCATGATCCTGGAGTCCCAGGATCAAGTCCCACATTGGGCTCCCTGCTCAGCGGGGAGTCTGCTTCTCCCTCTCCTGCTCCCCCCTCTTGTGCTCTCTCTCTCTCTCTCTCTCATTCTCCCTCTCAAATAAATAAAATCTTAAAAAAAATAAATAACACGGTAGGCAGAAGAATGGGCTCCCAAAGATGTCCTCATCCTTATCCCAGGACACCATGAATATGTTATGTTCCTTGGCAAAAGGGAGTTTACAGATGTGATTAAGGTTAAGGACCTAGAGATGGGAAGATTATGTTGCATTACCCAGGTGGGTCCAATCCAATCACACGAGTCCTTAAAGCAGAGGACTGGGATGAGAGAGCAAGTCAATGGCAGAAGGCCAGAGAGATGGTGGCGTGAGAAGGGTTGGATGCTCTGTTACTCCCCTGAGGTACAGGAATCTATGTGTTAGGACCAGAAGAGGTGTCTAGGAGAAGACAGAATGAGAAAATGAAACTCTCAGTCCTGTAACAGCATGGAACTGAGTTCTGCCAATGTCTGAACGAGCAAGAAAATGGATTCTCCTCTGGAGCCGATGGAAAGGAACACAGCCAGCCTACATCTTCGCCTGGTAAGACTCATCCCGGACTTGTGACCTGCAGGACTAGCAGGTAATACATTTACATTAAGCTATCATGTTTGTGATCAGCCGTTACAGCAGCAATAGAAAACTAATGCAATTCATAATGGCGTTTGGGGCGGCATCCAGAGGTGTAGCTTCAAGGGCTTTAGAGAAGAGTTGAGGACCTGCTTACCCAGGATGGTGAGAATCCCCCCAGGGCATAGAACCATGAAGATTTCTGGAAGAAAGTTATCTTGCCCGTTGGCGTGACTGACTTTGTGTTAATGTGGCGAGTAGCACTACTCTGATACACAACTCGGGAGGCAGCACTCGCGTAGGAGTGCCGTTCCCCCAATATGATGTGAACAGTGCCTCCTACAGTTGTGCAGTGCAATAGCCCTGCTAGTTAGAGGGGTCATGTGGCATCTATGATGGTAGGGGCTAGAGCTTGGCAGGGCAATGTCTGTACAAGGTATTCTACAGCTCACCTCTATCGAAAGCATCTAGCTTGCAGTCCCAGGATTTTTGATATTTGATGAGTGCAAAATGCGATCTCCTAACGTCAAAAATTCTACTTAAAAAGACAACAAAAAGGGAAGCTTTGGGGTTACCTCATCTCAGTCTACAGTCAGGTGAGCTGGGGTCAATGTGAGCTTGTGTGGTCCGGCCACTCTCTATCATGGCTAATGGGGAGCACAGCCTTATCAGGAAAACAGTCAGGTTTAAGCCTGAAAGCTACGTCAAGGACAAAGATGACTTTCAGGTGACAAGGGTCTCTATTTTGAGTCAAAATCTGGTGAAAGAAATATTCAAGATCTTGAGAAATGCCTGTCCATTTTACCTTTTTCCTGAGAAAGGTATATCTTCCTAATGAGAAATTTGGAAACCCACTGCAGCCCACTATTTGGCAAGGATAGATTACAGGACTGGTTTGTCAAACATAGTTACATTTGCTGACAAAAAACCAGGTATGTAAAGAAGGGAGAAATGGAAATGCTGCACCATCTTCCAGAACAAAATCTGCCTCTAAAAAGGTGTAACTCCCTGCAAAATATGCTTCATCACTTGAATAACAAAATAAGATATGCAAAAAAAATAAGACTTCTCAAAGAGTCTGCGTTTAGGTTGCAGTGAGTACAAGCAATATGATGAATATTCTTTGTGCTATAAATGTTTTGTGAGGAAATAATGTGTTTTAGAAACAGAGCAGAGATAATACTAGAGACTTTGCCTTAGCGACTATCAAGTAAGTTTCCAGGCAGGTTTTCCTGTTTCTTATGGATTCCTGGCGTTCATGGTGAAAGCTGCCATTAAAATTCATTAGATGAAAAGTAAACTTATATTACAATTGATGACATTCTCTTCTAAATTGTTAGCCCTATTAGTGGGAAACCTCATCTGCCAAACTCTATCTATAGTGTGTGCTCTTCTCTTGCATTTTAATCTAAGAAATGTGCCTTAAATGTTGATTTTTTTTTTTTTTCTTCACGCACCACATATCACACAGGGCATTCCACAAACTATCCTGAGATGCTTCTCGACTTTTAGAAACAGGATGCTGAGGTTGCAAGGAAATTCTTCTATTCCAGGCATCAAGGTTGGAAAAATTACTTAAGGATGACAGGAAAAGATTTTTTTTCTTATATGCCCTGTTACTAAAGCCTGAAACAGCAGTTCATTCAGCTGAAAAAAAAATCCCTGCGAGCTTTTCTTAGAGTCCCCTGAAAAGCCTCTGTGAGGCCTCTCCTTAGGTTGAAAGCAATTCAAGAGCAGCAAAAATGGAGGGGAAGCTCTGTCTGCTTGCTCCTCAGATGCTGTTCCTTTGCAGTCAGATCCCTCCCTGCCATGCCTCCCGTGGATTAGATCGGGAGAACAGAAAATGGCCAACCTCCTCTCATTAATGCCAAGACTGAATCCCTGGTATAGATTGAATGTCTGTGTTCCCCCCTCCCTGGAATCCATATGGTGAAGCCCTAACACTCAATATGATGGTATGTGAGGGTGAGCCCTTTGGGAGTTAATTAGGTTTAGATGAGGTCATGAGGTAGGACCCTCAGGATGGGTGTAGTCCTTACTTATCCTTAAAATTGATAGTGCTTCTAAGAAGAGGAAGACAGACCAGAGCTTGCTCTCTTTCTCTCTGCCATGTGAGGACACTATGAGGAGGCAGCCATCTATAAGCTAGGAAGAAGGGTCTCACCAGGAACCAAATCTGCTGGCATCTTGATCTCAGACTCTTAGATTTCAGAACTGTGAGAGATAAGTATTTGTTGTTTAAGCCACTCAATCTGTAGTATTTTTATTACAGCAGCCGGAGCTAAGATATCCGTTCATCCCACAAAATATGGCATGACCATTTCTTCTTTGTGAATTAGCCCCTCTATGGTAATTTTTCTTGAACGCTTGTGCTATGGCAATCTGCAGGGTGATTGGCAAACCTGAAGAGTGCAGTTTGGCGGAAAAAAAATTCTACGGGTCAGAATTTTTCTCTGAAACACAGAGCTGGCTCACAGAAGAACATCATTCAGCTTGGCAAGCTCTACACTAACCTGCTTCCCTCATGGAAAAGCCAATTTCAAGCTCTCCTGAGAAAGGCAGGTGATATGAGCTCCTCTTCTATTCCCCAAACCTGGCTGCCCCAAGAGCTGTGGGAACAGAAATGGAACAGAAAGACTCTTTGCGACCTCTGCCCCCTGCCTCCTGGCTTCTCCCCTCGCCACAGTGGCTGGAGGTGATCACCTTGGCAGGTACCAGTAGATAGGAGAAGGCTGGGCTTCCCAGTCTGACAGGCCTGGGTTGACGAATTGTATGACCTTGAGTGGATCATTGAAACTCTCTGAGACACAGTCTTCATTTATGAGCAGGTAGCAATAATTCCTGCCTCACAGGATGTTTAAGGAGATGAATAAGATACCTGTGTAAACATACCTAGCACAGCGCTCCACCAACGTGTTTCTCCTGCCCATCCCTCCCTGTCTCTCTCAACAGTAGATTAGCAACTCTCAAAAGTAATGGGTCATCCCTGCCTGTATTACCAACCTCACTCTTCTGGGCTGTATCTGAGTGGGTCAGAGTTTGAGGATATGTTGCAGAAGTTCACAGTGGCAGAGCTAAAAAGCCTTGATAGCCAGCCTTCCCTGAGGAGGAACCTAATGTTTATGGTGGGACTATCATGGGAGATCTACTAGCCTCCATTGTCCTTGGGCTTAGCTCCGGAGAAAGCAGCATGAACCTATAGTAATAGGAACAACAGTTGGTCAAACCAACTGACGAGGAAAAAACCTCCTGAAGCAGCTGGCTGGCTCAGTCAGTAGAGCATGCGGTTCTTGATCTTGGGGTTGTAGGTTCAAACCCCACGCTGGGTATAGAGATTACTTAAAAATAAAATCTTAAAAAAAAGAAAAGAAAAGAAAACCTCCTAAGCTCAGATTTTTTTTTTTTCTATCTTTAAAAAACAGAAAGTTGAATATGGGTGAATCATGCCTGCAAATTAGAGCTTCGAGATAGTACTTTGTTTTCTTCCCACTGAGGCTGTTAGAAGTTTGGGCCCTTGGTATCTGCTTCATCCTGGAAATGAACCTGACTCACAATTTATTCATAACCCAGCTCTGAATCTCTTCCCCTCAGAACTTCTGGCAATAAAAAAATAATAACAATAAAACCAGGGAGGGAAGGAAGAAGCAATTCAACTTATTTCATTATCTTGGATTTTACACTTCTTGTTTGCTAGCTTGATAAGGGATGCTATAATCTTTTATGATATCAACATCCTTTTTTATTGCACTAGATGGTAGGGGAATTGCCCCCAAATTAATAAAAACCATATGTTGGATTTGATTAAAAATCACTTTGGAATAATGATTGATCTAGCTTGGGAATGAGACTAAGCTTCACCACCCCCCCTTTTCTTTTTTTTAATCATTGCCTTTCAGAGTTCCTCGGGCTCCTTTCCTCCCCAACACTTGCCTTTATCTGCAAAACCAGGGTAATGAAAAGGTCTTATAAATCTCTGGTGTATATATTTGTTACCAAGGATTGCATTGTAATATGAACTCTTGGTCCATCCAATGCTATCTTTATTGCAATGGGGGTAGTAATAACAGCATTTCATGGTAGTGTCTGGATGTGTCAGGCAACTGGTATATATGATGAGATTGGTCCTCTGACCATGTGATATGTGGCTTTGGTAGGGTCCCATTTTGCAAAACCCTATGGGAAGAGGGAAAATTCTGCATGAAGAGCAAACTTCTCTAGTTAGCATAACCTATCCTCCGAGCAATGGAAAGCCTTCCACCTTGTTAGCCCCAGCCCATCTAGAATGCTGTTCTCCACATTTCACAGTGCTTCTTTTCAACAACATGAATAATTGAAACCTACCAACAGCCAAGATGATCCATCTTTGAAAATCCTTTCTTTTATTCCTACCTCAGAGTTGCTCCAAACATGGAATACGTAAAAATACCTGGGAAGCTTGTTAAAACTGATGGATCCTAGGTCTGTCTCTAAAGATGCAGTTTTATTAGGTGTGGGGCTGGGCCAGAAATCTGCATTTTTAACATGAACAGAAGTTCATTCTGCTATAAATGGCCTACAGATCACCCTTGAAGAAGCATTACTGTTATAGGAACCTTCAAAATATCTTAGTTGTGTTTAAGAGCATTGTCTTTGGAAGAAAGTTACGCTTGGCACAGAACCCAGCTTTGTCCGTTCCTCCTAGCTCCGTGATCTTGGGCAGTTAAGTCAACCACTCTAAGGTTCTCTTTCCTCACCCAGAGAATAGAGACAATAATACCTATATCCTAGGGTTGTCATGGGAATTAAATAAAATACTACGTAAATGACATTAGGCACCGGCCCTGGTAATTATAAGCATTCCACGTGGACAGCTATTCCTAAGGAAAAATACTTCAAGGAAAGCCATCAAACAGGTTGGTTGCTGTCTTATTTTTAAGTTGGCTTTCTGTCACAAAAACAATAGAAATGAACCAAGAGGAATACTGGCCTTGGAAAGATCAGTGGTAGGGATTTAATGGAAGTGGAGGTGAACAAATTATGAAGGAGTGATAGTAAGATCATGTGAAAAAGTGGTAGGGTGGAAAGTGGCAGAAACAGTGGGGGGTGTGCAAATTTCACAACTGTTTTCAGTTGTGTGCTGGATAGTTGTACCATGTTGGGTGAAAGTAGGACTGCTTTATTTGGAGACTAAGTGTAGTTTAAGGAGATGTGTGTGGGTGCCAGGTTGACAAGAAGTGAACTGTGATAGCTCTTTGATGTGTCAACTTGGCCAGATGACAGCCCCCCACTCATTCAATCAAACACTAATCTAGATGCTGCTGTGAAGGGATATGGCAAATGTAATGACCTTCTCTAATCAGTTGACCGTAAACTAGGGAGACTGTCCTGGTGGCCCTTGGTGAATCAGTTGAAAGGCCTTAAAGGCAGGCTTAGACTTTCTTCAGAGAAAGAAGACATTCCCGCCTATGGACAACAGCTTCAGCCAATGCCTATGAAGTTCTAGCTTACCTGTGAGTTTCCCTTCCTGACAGCCTGCCCTATAGACTTGTTTAGTCAGCCCCCACTGTGTAAGCCAATGCCTTGTACTAAATCTATATCTGCACATATGTATATGTGCACTTATGTATAAACACATATACCTATCACATACAGAAACCTACATAGATATAGCCCAGATATCTAAATCAACCCATATATATAAAATCTGTCTATCTACCTACCTACCTGGCTATCAATCATCTCCCATTGCCTCTTCCTTTCTGGTTGCACCTTAGTGATACAGCTCTTTATCTTGCCCATGTTTTAGGAACTGGATTCAAAATAGAATTAAATTACATGGCTTATACATAGGCCCCCTTTGCAGCCAGTGTCATGCCCATGTCCAAAAGGAGAGATGAGAAATGTATCTTTTGCAGAAGTGAAGACCTTTTAAAGTGGCTCATTTTTTTTAAATGTTCTATAGGACATCAGCTGGTAATTCTGTGATAAGTACTAAAGAAATCACAATAGTGTTTTAGATTTTCTTATCGTCCTCTCTCTCAGTAATCCAAAGGGATTTACAAAGGGATTTACAGATTTTATCCTAATAAAACTGGAAATTCATCTGTGAGTGGGTTAAGGGCAAGCATTATTAGTCTTATCTTAGAGATGCAGAAACTAGAGCACAGAGAAGGGATGAGCCTTTCTTGAGGTGACTCAGCAAGTCAGCAGGTGAGACACAACAGTACCTGGGAAATTAATTTCAAAACTCTCAAACCTTGGTTGTCACCTGACCTGTAAGGGAAAGTTAAAAAAAAAAAAAAAAAGTGGTAGGAAGGAAGGAAAGAAAGGTACTTCATTTTGCTTAAGGAAACACTGTTTAAAAGAGATCACTCATAGAGATGCCTGGGTGGCTTAGTCGGTTAAGCGTCTGCCTTCGGCACAGGTTATGATCCCAGGGTCCTGGGATCGAGCCCCACATTGGGCTCCCTACTCGGCGGGGAGTCTGCTTCTCCCTCTCCCACTCCCCCTGCTTGTGTTCCCTCTCTCGCTGTCTTCCTCGCTATCAAATAAATAAATAAAAATCTAAAAAAAAAAAAAAAAAGAATCAGCTGGCAAACTTGATAAATGTCAATTCCTGGGTCCCCCAACTGCCCAGCCCTCCAGAGCTTCTAATTGAAGAAGTCTGGGAAAAGCCTCAGAAACTATAGTTTTAAGAAGCTCTCGAGGTATGTCTATGACAGCCAATCCAGGGACAACACTTTGAGAAACACTGTGATATGCATTACTCCTTATTGGGAAGAAATCTCTTCTGAGGTTATAAAACACCCAGTGTATTGGAGTAAATGTGGGAAAACCAAGTGCCACCTTGGGGTCTGCCTTCAGATAACTAAAAGCATTTCTAATACTTGTGAATAACCCTTGCCCTCACTGCTGTGGCTTCAGGCCCCAACCCTCCCCTGTGGACCCTCTACATTTGTGCCAAGGACATTGGCTATCCAGAGTGTGGTCCACGATCAGCAGCATCATCATGACCCCGCAGCTTGTTAGAAAAACAGCATCTCGGATCCCACCCCAGACCAACCGAATGAGAACCTACATTTTAACAAGACTCAAAAGCACTGGATTAGACACCTACAGATGCCGGAAATGATGCCACAACCCCCATTTACCAATTCCCCTTCTCGAAATTCCCCTGTAGACAGAGTCTCAATGGGCACATCTAATGCTCCTTGACCACCAAATGGCAAGCCTGCAGGAGCCCATCCCATGGTCTGGGATTCAGAGGCCAGGTTAAGGACATCCTTCCTCTGAGGGATGTGCCTGTTGTCTTTGTCTCAGGCCAGCCAACTTCCTCCAGTGACCTCCCTCACTCAACCAGCCAGAGCCCCAGAGCCTAAGGACCCCCTTCAAAGCACAGTTCTGTGACTAAGCAGGAGATAGGCTCAGTCCATTCATTTCCCAAGCCCCCTCCCCTCCCGCCTTCTAGAAACACTCAGACAGTTTAAGTCATCCTTATCATCATATTAATAAATGTGGCAGTGTGAGGGCAGAGAGAGCGGAAAAGACCAAGACAAAAAAACAAACAAAAAAACCACACACACACACACACACACACACACACACACACACACACACAGGATATTTCTTTTTCTTGCCTTGCAGGAATGGCATCGCCGGCATAGTTTTTCCTCCTAGTTGTGCTCTTTTCTCTTCTCCTTTTTAAATAGACGCATTTCAAATGTCAGTGGGTGATAGTGGGGCCAAGTCAGATTGGATTCGGGAGACCAAATAGCTAAAAGGTTTGATCTTTGCAGCTGCTTCTTCAACGGAGGCTCCAGGAGCCGGACCAGTGGGGGAGCGAGCCCCCGATAAGTTCAAGGCGGCCTTTATTGTGCTCACCCCGGCTCCCTCTCAGTTTAACCTTTATTTACAGACTTGAATCCAAGTGGTTACGGGCTTGAAAAGAAAGTACTCTTTCCCCTTCTTCCCCCCTCTCCCCTTCTCCTGTCCCCAGAGGGGAAGGAAAAGAAACCAGGCAGAGGTTAAGTGAGAGAGACAATGAAAAAGGAGAGAGTCCTTATCTCAAATGGCAGTGACTGACATTGAGTGGTGGCTCCATGGCCAGTTTTCCTTTTCTTACACCTGCCTCCAAACATCCCAAGAGACTTAGCCAAATTGGTCCCCACCTTTGCAAGCCAGGCAAATGGGAACGACACTCGAAACATCTCCCTGCCCCCCAGACGAGCCAAGGCTAATCAGGTGTCCTCCTGGAGGGGCTGAGTGTCCGGGGACAGCCCATATTTTAGCCGAGTAATTCAGACTTACTTGCCTAATGCTTTACTGAATCTTGTCATCGCGGCAGCCAAGTAAAAATTATAACTGCATGCCGTGCAGAACCATAAATCCTGCGGCTGTATTCTCAGTCATTCCATATTTCAAGACAGGGAAGCTTATTTCTACAAGGCTGTTAATAACCAAAGTGACTGGACAAGTAAGGGGAAAGTTGGTGTCTACCGTTGGCCCCCTCACAGATGCATCCCGGCCAGGGGAGAGTTTCCGTGGGATTTGTGGCCGGTGCAGGGCTGCGATCCCCCAGAATGCCCATGAAAACAGGTGTGCATGGCCCTTTCTGAATGTAAACAGGAGGTGCCTCTTTGTTCTCTGGGAAAGGCTGCATGGTCTTCCGGCTGCAAAGTCACCCTGGGAATCAAGGCAACCTGACTGCATAGGGAGGGCAGGGTGGACTGCTGGGCCTGAGCGCTCCCAGAGCGACAGGGAAGAGATGAGCTGTTGGGATCTGAGGAAGGCAGGAATTGCTTGGGCAGAGCAGTGAGGAAGCCCAGGTGAGCCCGGACCCTGTACGGAAGGAAACGTCTGGTGTGCCCCGAGCCAGCCTTCCCCAGAACCTGCGTGGAGATGAGGCGGGGCCTTCCCAGCTGAGTCATACAGCCCTGCCCCAGGGATCTACTCTCCCAGTGACCTGATGCTAAAGAGAACAAGAAAGACTAGAAGAACAAAAGAAGGAGGGATGGAAGGGGGAGAGGGAAGGAGAGAGAAGCAGAGGAGGAAAATAAAGAAAAAAAATCTGTTTAACCTTGCTTCCCCTAGTATTTTCCATTTTCTTAGGCCATGAGATCATTTTCCCCTTCATGAGATCTGTCATTGCACTGAGTTCTGTGGGGTTCCAAAGACCATACTTTGGGAAATTCTGCATCGTATCAATATTCTTTTTTTTTCACATCTGTTCTAAAAAGCATAGTGGAGGGCGCCTGGGTGGCTCAGTCGGTTGAGCGTCTGCCTTTGGCTCAGGTCATGATCCCGGGGTCTTGGGACTAAGCCCCACGTTGGGCTCCCTGCTCAGCAGGAGAGTCTGCTTCTCCCTCTCCCTCTGCGTGCTGCTCCCGCTGCTTGTACTTTCTCTCTCTCTCTCTGTCGAATAAATAAAATCTTTTTTTTTTTAAGATTTTATTTATTTATTTGAGAGAGAGAGAATGAGAGAGAGCACATGAGAGGGGGGAGGGTCAGAGGGAGAAGCAGACTCCCCGCCGAGCAGGGAGCCCGATGCGGGACTCGATCCAGGGACTCCAGGATCATGACCTGAGCCGAAGGCAGTCGTTTAACCAACTGAGCCACCCAGGCACCCAATAAACAAAATCTTAAATAAATAAATAAATAGCATAGTGGAGTATGTCACATTTATCTTAAGGAGTGTATGTATGCATACTTCTGTGTATACCTTTCTTTGGGTCACTTAGCTCCAATATCCTCAAAAGTGTGTTAAATTTTCCCATAACAACTACTCAGTTAAATATCAAGTACTGACCAGTTTACATTAAAGTGTGAAACACATAATTCACATTAAGGTGTAAAACACATTAATTAATGTTTCTACATGCCCCATTTATTCTGTGTGTAGGCTATTTTCAAGGTTAAATATTTAAGTAAAGCCTTCTGTATTGACTAGAGGTATTCCTCCTGCAGATGTCTGGATAGCCCGGGATAGCAGACCTTGGCAGCTCAGGCCTAGCTTTTCCCACTTTCAAGCTGTGTGACCTTTGACAAATCCGTTAGCTTCTCTGGGCCTCTGTTCCTTCAGTGATCGGATGAGAGTGTTGAACCAGATAATCTCTGAGGCCTCTTCAGCATCCACATTTATATTTCAGAACTCTTGCCATAGCAAACCTCACTAACCATTACTGTCTCTCTATGATCTAAATATGAGACTTGTAAAATGTGAACAGATTTAATTTACTAAAAGCCTCTAATCAAGACCAAACCTTTTACTTAAACAATTAAAAAACAATTAGCTGGGGAAATAAAAACAATTTTAATTTGCTAAATGGGCTTCCTCCCTCCTAATAGATATGGACAAGACCCTCACTAATGCTTCTGACCACACGGAAACCACACAGGCATTGCTGAGTCTGTGGGCAGAGGCAAGGGGTGGCTCCATTTTCTAATAGGGAAGTGAAAGGCATTCACATTAACCTCAGCCTTTTTGCAGTGACTCATGTTTAAACATATGCTTAGTGTTTGCAATGCTTAGTGGCTCCCAATCATCGATCTATCCTTTTGCCTAAACACGGGTGGATCCTGCATGAGCCCCACACCATGCACACCTTTGTCACCATCCTCCCAAACTACCATGAACTTATGTGCCTCCCCTCAAACACAGTTCTGAACATATGTGAAACACCCAGTAAGAGCCTTTTCAATTAATGAAAAGTGAGGGCATCTGGCCCCAAATTCCAGTAGATTCCAGCTAGAAAATTGCTCCATTTTACATGACACTCAAAGAGATCAATAGGCAAATCTTCCATTCTCACCATTACTCAATAGCAGTACGGACAGCATATTTAATATATTGCTCATATTTCACAGTAATTTTTCTTTCAATTTATAATGCACAAATGGAGTAATCTCCATTCTAGAAGCTCATCCAAGCTGGTTTCTCTCACTCTTTTGGTTCCGTTTCCCATCTATTCTTTGAAACTCGCATATTTTAATCTAATCGTGGGCAAGTCATTTCTCCCTGTGGGCCTTGATTTTCCATTCATAAAGCCACACAAAGGTTTGCACCATCTCCATTTTAGAAGCTCTTTTAGTTTGCCTTCCTTATCCTCTCAGAATATGCATATTTTCATGGTGGGCACATTTCTCGCAGCTCTGGATCTCAGCTTTCTCTCTGGTGAAGTGGAGACGGATTCTCTGAGGTGGCTTCATGCTCTCGACAACACAGTGTGATGGAGTGATTGCTCGTGCAAACATTGGGAGCTGGGCACCTGCTTATTTTTCTCTCTTTTCATTTTTACTTTCCCGCCTATCTCCAACTTTCCTTAAATTGTCCTCTCCTTTTTTTCTTCCTCTCTGGCCTACAGCACAAATGTAATCCAAGGAGAGCTGGGAGGGCTGGGAGGGGTGGCTTTGAATCCTGACCACCCATATCTGAAGAGTGGCTGTGTATCTGTCCAGGCTTGTGATGTGGGGCAAGTCTCTGAGGCCCTGGGAGCCAGTTTCTGTGTCTATAAAATGTAGATAATCATAAGAGCACCTACCTCACGCAGCTGTTGAGAGGATCCAGTGCTTACTTTATGTGGAGTGGTTAGAATCGGGTCTGGCTCTGTCAGTGTTGACTTCTCATTCAGTTTGTCTGGACAGGACTGTTGGATCGGCTGTTGAGATCTCAGCTTGCATGAGTAGAGGTTCATGAGAAGTTTGGGTAGAGAGAGAGGTTTAAGAGAGTGTGGGATGGGAAAGACAGCCAAGGGTCCACGTCAGAAATGAGCTCCTCGGTTGAGCCCCACGGAGACCCATGGAGAGAGAGGATGTAGCCAGCCCTGGAATGTGAGCACACATAGAATTACTCTGGGGCTAGACAAAGCAAGACCCAGAGGGAGAAAGAAAGAAGTCTTCCTGATGCTTCTGCCCAGAACACAAAACTACTTTTGTACAGTGAGGCCTGAAGAGAACCCAGCAGAGCTTAGTCACCACAACGATGAGAACTTGGGGGGCATCTGAACAGAGTACCATCAGCACAGACATCAGCTTTCCCAGGGAGGACACAAGCCAGGGGTGTTGTGGAGGAACTACATAAGCAGTGGACATTATCAGGTGGGCAGAAGCTATACATTCACAGGCCCTGAGTGAGAGCAAAAGAGATGCCCTTAGGTCTCCCTGACTTTCAGGGAGGGACATTTTGCACAGGACTGAAGTCCTTACCATACAAGTAAGGGAACACAAGCCAGTGAAACAGGATCATCAAATTCTGTGAGCCCATGGGTATACACACATCCATGAGGCCTGGGGGATTTCAGGTAACACTTCGGGGTAAGAAGTCTGCTGGTCCAAAGCTAGATACTCTTATCAGCACATATAAACTGCATCCTTCACCTTCTGAACCAGGTATCAACATCCCTGATGGATATGTCAGCTTGATCACTGATAAAGTCAACTAAGAACCTGGCTTGAAACTGCACCCAAGTCAGCTTGCTAACATTTCACCCCTGAATTAGGTCAGTGTGACCTCCTGGGTGCAGGCGGTGATGGACAACCTCGGTGGTCCCCTACGGAGAGAGCCCTCCCCTCTGGGCGGGAGCAGAGCCATCAGGCATCCTCCTGTAGACAGGCAAGTCTGAGGATGGAGTGACTGAGCGGGGCACGCTGGTTCTTCTTCCAAACTTGCCAGGTGAGGGGAAGGAGAGAGGCCAGGAGTGATACTCAAATGAAACTTTCTCTGCATAGAATCATGAAAGGGGGAGACCAGATGCTCCCCCTATGAGCCCCAGCTGCGGTCACCAGCTCAAATGCTCCGGGGGGGATAATGCAGCTATGTGAAGAGTGCAAGAGTGTAAGAAGATCAAGAGCAGCATTGGGAAGATGTAGGATCTGGGAGAAGATGAGGAGGGACAGAGGCTGTGCTTGGGAAACCGAGGGACCCATGTCCCATCCAAAGTGGCAGCCTCTACTCAACTCTGGCCAATTGTAGGGCAGGGTGCTGACCAAGCTTCAGAATTAGAATTCTCTTTGAAAAGTGAAATCCGATGGTTAAGTGATGGCACAGAATTCAACCTTCCACAGTTCATCCAAGGATGGCCAGTTTGTGGCCTATTTTACAGCCACCAAGGAGTGACCTGGGAAGGGGTGTACTTTAGGGAAAATGGAAAGCCAAGTCCGAAGGACTTTGCTCTCTCAGGTAAGGGCAGAGTAAAGAGATAGGGAGATTTCCTCAGCAATAAATAAGGAGGCGTCCAGGATGCTGGGGCAAGGAGAAGGGTCTTCCAGGGACCCCAAAGCCAGGGGATCTGAGAGATTTCTTCATAGCCCCAAAAGGGGGGATGATAGCCTTTGATCCATAAATACAGGAGGATGAAAGGGCTCCCATCTGGGAAAGAGGGAGATCTTGCCAGAATCTGCCTTGTTCTCCAAGCTCACACCCTCTACTGTCCTCAGTCCATTCAAATGCCTAAGGAGAGGCAAACCCAGAAGCCAATGAGTCACCCAGTCTGGGAGGACTGTCCTTCCGTCCTGGCTTCCCTTCTGCTCCCCTCCTCTCACTAATTGTTTCCAGGGCTAGAGCTGGGGGCAGACGCCGTCCAAAGGCCTGCTCTGTTCCTCCCTTCCCCTCTTGAAGAGGCGTCACAGGCTGCCCTGTGTTGCTAGCGCCCATGCATCTGGAACTGGCTGTTCACAGCCCCAGCTAAAAAGGCCTTTCATCCACCCATTATCCCTCCACCGAAACCTCAAATGGGAAGAGACATCAAAGTGCCCCAACCAAGTCTGATTTCCAGTCTTAGGCAGCTCTCCCGCAAGCAGAGGCAGGAAGGAAAAATAGCCCCACTGTCCTCAGGTTCTATCTCTGCCAGCGAAGTTGTCATTTGCCCATAGTAATTCCCAGCCTGCTGTGTTCCTTCCCTTTTTGGATCCTTCCATTACGGTGTCTTATTAGAGAAAGAAAGGCTTCAAAGGAAGACTCTTCCATGATTGTGAATTGCCCCCTTGCTCCGGTAAGAATCCCCTATTAGTAGCATAAGCTGAAATGCGCCATCTCGGAGCAACCAGTGGGTTGGGTCTTGAAACCAAGAAGCCCCTGGCACAGCTCCTGGATTTCTCCAGCTTGTTATCCTCCTCCTATGATTTTATTCCTGATTAGAACCACATTTCTAAAAGTAAATCTAAAGTGAGGCTCTGAACAGCAACTAGAATGGCAAAGTGGCCATTTTCCCATCTTGATCTTAAGGGTCATGCTAATGCCGCCTGGTCCTTTGTGTTCCTCTGGTTTCGAGATTGAGATTGGGATGAACTTCCACAGTTTATGGATCTTTGAAAATCTGTAGTGTGGTCCTCAAGTCCTATCAGAAACAAATATAAACCAGAGTTTCCTCCTTCCCCCTCACCACCATCTCATTTTCTTGAGTGAGAGATGCCCAGGTTGGTTGGACAATATCCCTACACAGAAATACATTCTTAGCCTATCATCTTCTTAGACCAAGCATTAGTGAAAAGTCTTGTGAAGCTCTGTGCATGTGCATACAAGGGCACAACCTCAGGACTGCTAGAAGCCTGAGCAACCAATTTCTGACCTGTTTGGAACCATGTTTCCCAGCACAGGTAAATTAAGACTTGAAGGTAGCTAGTCACTAAGAAGAATTTACCATCTGCCTCAAAAGCCAACCAGAGCCTGGAACACAGACTCTTGCCTTATTTAGTGTATTTGTTGCCCTCCACTGCACCCCCAGCTCCCCGCCTCCCCAAACCCTGCCCTAAATCTGCCCCTAACAATGTCTGCTTGGGAAAACCCACTAAACTTGAACCAAATGATCTGGCTCTCCCTTGCCATACAACAGTTGCTATTTGCTTCTAACACAAGCTAAAAATCCTTCAAGTCCTAAGGGAATTCAGCACCATTGCTCTCTGCCCATGCCGTCAACCATTAGTGCCTCTCTATTAAAAGCAGCAGTTCTGTCCCCAGGAGTCCAGCCAGGCCCAAGATGAAGGGAAGGTCCTGATGTCCCCATCTACTGCCTCTTCTGTCACACCAATTGGATGATCTGATATGCAGTGATTCTAGAAGTAAGAGTAAGAACTCAGCTCTTAGCTCAAAGACTTAGATTGACAACAGCATTTCATGCATTTCATGAGCCGGCAGTTGGTGCCTTTCTGCTTCCCAATGGATTGTGTCCAAGCCCTGTCTAAACCATCATTTGGTAAGTTTGGGGCTTAGACTCATGAGTAGGTGGGGCTAGAGTCTCTGTTGTTTAAATGGGTGTGGAAAGTATGTGTTCAGCTGTGATGTGGGTCTGGGGGACACTCAAAATCACCAGCTATATGTTGCATAATAGTCTGATAATCTTATTCAAAGATTTATTTGAAAAAACAGTTCATTAACAGAGACACTATAGGTTTAGAATGCAAAATGCTTCATGAATTTTTAAGCTAGAATTTGAGACTTGAAAGCCATTTTCTTGCTTGAGGCAGGAAACCCAGGCAAAGCATTTGAACCCTCAGGCCAGCTCAGCTACTTTCCTTTGCCCCCAGGGTTAGAAGTTTAGGAAACCTTGATGAGCAGGATAATCATCAAGGTCTGTTCCAGCTTGTGGATTCTAAAAGTACATCTTCCTTTATTTCCTGGGGCTCATTCTTTCCAGAGGTGAGATAAATACATTCCACTAGGTGAAAATTACTTCTGATTTTCATGTTGCACCATCTAAAAAAAGAAGCCACCCTGATGGACACTGAAAATTTTGGATTCAAGGACACAAGAAGCCCCAAGTGGAGAGTGTCAAAGGGTGGCTGGAACAAAGGGTTCGGCTGTTCAAGATCATCGAACACCATCTCACGAGGAGCTGCCACTTGTAGCTGTATGACCTTGGGCATACCCCTTAACCTTGACTGTAGCTCAGTTTTCTCATCTGTAAAATGGGGATAATAATCATTGAATGCATTTCATGGGATTGTTAGAAGGATTGAATGACCATGAAGTGCTTAGAATAGACATCACATACCTCAAGTGCTATAAAATAAATTTTGGACCTATTCCTTTCCCAAGATATTTTAACATTCTTAGTTCCAGCAAGAGTCTTCCCTTACTGCCCCCTCCCCCACCCCGACCAGAATTCCCATAGCCATTATTGTATGGATAGGGTTCTCATTTCCCCTCACCATTGGCATTTTTCCCCTCCTTACTCATAGTGGAGTGGAGAATTTGCATAATAGCTCATGTTATTGGTCTAAGCAAGGCTGCCCATATTAGCAAGAGAAAGATATGTTTGAATCATAGATACTTATGATAGGCTGAATAATGAATGGCCTTCTAAAACCATCCACATCCTAATCCCTAGAACCTGTGAATACATTACCTCAGATGGCAAATGTGACTAAGTTAAAGAACTTGAGATGTGGAGATTATCCTGGTGGGCCCAGTGTAATCACAAGGATCTTTATAAGAGGGAGGCAGGAGGTCAGAGAGGAGAGAAGATGTCACACCTGCTGCTTTCAAGATGGAGAAAGAGACCACCAGCCAAGGAATATAGGACGACTTCAGAAGCTGGTGAAGGCAAGGAAACAGATTCTCCCTGAAACCTCCAGAAGGGACACAACCCTGCCAACGCCCTGATTTTAGACTTCTGACTGCCCAAACTGTAAGATAATACATTTGTGTTGTTTTAAGCCACTAACTTTGTTCCTAGCAGCAACGGCAAGATAACACAATGCTCTACACCAAAGACTTTCTCAGGATGGAACCTGGAAAGTTCAGAGGACTTGTTGACCTTGCAGCAAGATGCCAAGAGCAAACCAGAGCCCAAGTGGAGAGAGGACACAACACTATGTATTTTTAAAGAAATACTTGGCATCATCCTCTGGACTCTGCCTTATGATCAACTAAGAACAAGATCACTTGCCATCTGGCCATGAATTGTACCTGCGTGTGTTTCCAGACATGGCAGGAAATGTGTTCCTTAGAACATTTTGAAAGTTCTCATTTTTGCTTTGTGCCATTTCTTCCATCATTTTTATTGACCATTATGAAAATCTTTTATCTACACTTTTACGTGTTTTTATAATAGTACTGACAACGAACACTTACCACAAGCCTTCTGTGTATTAGGCATTGTCTAAAGTATTTACACGCACTCATTCATTTAATCTTCATGATAATGCTTTGAAGCACATACTGTCATTATACTCATCTTAGAGATGGGGAAACTGAGGCACCGAGAGGATAAGTGACATCCCTGACGTGATGCAGTTCGGAAGAAGATGAGCTGGACGGTATGACTCCAGGATCCAGGAGTGTAACTGCTGTTACCTTGTCTTTCATTCCCTCATGACCCTGAATCTCCTAAGGGCCAAAGACCTAGTTTTATTCTTGTTTTCAGTTCCCCGACTCCCACCCTACCATGGCTCCCACATTTCTTGAGCACTTGTTTCTGCTAGGGCAGAGGCAGACACTTCCACATGTAGTATTACTTCATATAATCTCTGCTATGACCTTGAGTGCCTTGTCCAAGGTCACATGAGTACGAAACTGGAAGAACCCACACCCCAAGCTCTTTCCAAACCACCATGCTGAATTATAGAAACGACAGCATTGGAGTTGGAGCCAAAAGCCCTGATTGGAGCCTTCACTCCTCCACTTATTACCAGTGGTACATCTCGCACCAATTTCTTCACCATTTGGGCCTGTTACTTCACCTCTAAAGTAGAGGTGATAAAACCTACCCTGTAGAGACTTCAAGCTCCTGCTGGATGGGGCTGGGAGACAGAGCTGGCTTCCCCCAAAGCAGCAGCAGGTGTCTGAGACTGGCTGTTGGAGTGGAGCTGTGGTGGGCTCTCGGCCCTTCTCCCATGGAGGGCTCTCTGGTCTCCCCTCCGTGCCTTCTCCAAGAGGAGCCATCATCCGATTGGAGAGGCTGGAGATTACTTCCTCCCTGGGAGCAGCATTGCATCACCTGCCCCAACTCCCTTCCATTCCATAGGCGTCAACACTATTCTTCCCTCTGTGCACCCCCAACTGGGGTCTCACTGCCACAGGCATTGACAGCAGCTTAGAAAACCTTGCTGTCGAATGGGGATAGGGGCATGGACTGAGGAGATGGGGAAACTGAGGCACTGAGAGGATAAGTGACATCCCTGACGTGATGCAGTTCGGAAGAAGATGAGCTGGACGGTATGACTCCAGGATCCAGGAGTGTAACTGCTGTTACCTTGTCTTTCATTCCTGACCCCTTTCCTTCATCATGGTTCCAGACACCTATCCAGGCACTGAAGGAGATTTGAAGACTAAAGGGCTATGGGACCTTGTTGTTGGAGGTGAGGGAGAGGGTCCCCGTGCCTGGGAAATAATCCTACCACAGGGTTCTACAACTTCCCCAACCGGAGGATAGGGAGGAAGGAGGCAGCCCAGAGCAAGCTCCAACCCCGGCTCCAGGAGCCAGGGAAGCTTGTCAAGTTACCTACCAAATTACTGAACACATAATTCAGGATTTTAAATTGTTTAGTTCTCTGTACATTATAATATGAAAGTCTATGGCTTGCTTTTTGGACTTTTTTGACTTTCAAACGCATTTTCTATTCTCATGATAAGTGAATGAAAATTGAAGATTGCCTCTCCTACATCAGGTAGGGGATTCATAGCTCCTCACTGACTTTTCAAGAGCAACTATGATCCCTCAGTGACAAGTGCTAGGGCAGGAGCAATGTCGTGCGGCTCCGTGTTTCTCAGGACTGCTGCACATTAGGCTCACTGGGGGAGACCAAGGAAATAGCAAAGGCCAGATCCCACCCTGATGAGTCAGATCAGAATCCCAGATGGGGCGGGGAAGCGCAGCTGGCTTCCCCCAAGGCATAGATATTTTTTAAAACTCCTCCACTGGTATTAAAGGGCAGCCAGGATTGGGAACTCCTAGAATACTGGTTGAGAGTTCAGTCTTTGGAATCAGTCAGACCCGCATGTATTACTCACTGTATAGCGATGGGCAAGTCACTTGAACATTCCTTGACTCCATTTACTCATTTATAATGCCAATAAGTAGCATAGCACTTCCCATTTTTTTCATGTCACAAAACCCAGAGAAGATAGAAAAAAATTTTATAAAGCACTCCCAAATGAGGGAAGGCAACCTTCTCGGGCACTCAGCCATCCCAAGGGCCGAGGGGATCAGTACCTGTCCATCCTACTTGCCTTTGAAGGCATGCTGGTGGGGGTGCCTTGCAGAGGGAAGCAAGGGGGGGATTTTACCAAGTCATCCCACCATAGACTATTAGAGCTAAAAGGGACCTCAAAAAATGGTCATCGGTTTCAGGGATTGCCTTTGGTCAAAATCCAACACCTGACCAGGATGTGCTTACCCTCCCTTTGATCAGAGGGCAGCCTGGAAACAACAGTCCCATCCCTTGTTGGGGGATGTCCCCTACATCACGTGGGATGACACGCTGATTCATGGGCCCCATGCTTTCCTTGCAGCCCAAGAGCCCGGCTGAGAAACAGCTACCTTTAAGTGTGGCGCCTGTGCGGAACGACAGCCCACAAGCTTCTTTGCTCTTTTTCTTCTCCTCTGCAATCTGAAAAGCTGCAGTCAGTGAATGTGTGCAGAATTAGAGCCAGGAGTGTGGGAACAGAGGCCTGATCGGAGAGCCACTCAAGACTGACAAGTCGACCACTCGGCATGTTGAAGTCATTTGTCTAGCTGGAGGATTGTTTTTCCTCTTTAGGTTTATTTCATTTGCGGAATGGTTGGGGTTTGGGGGAGCTGTTTGGGTCCTGACACTTGAGCTGCTTCTGCACCACTGATTTAGAACAGACTCGTGATTCTAGAAACGCTGGTTGCCCTGTTTGCCTGCCGCCCAGAACTCCCTCCCCCTCCCACCTCCTCAATTCCATTTCCCCCTGCTGCATGAAGATGAAAAACCAGAATATAAAATGTAAAATGCGCTGGTGACAAAGAAAGGCCAAGAAGCCACTAGTTACATGGGCTTGAAAGTGGAAGCCAGGCTCACTCTCTCCAGCATTGCTACAGACCATCTCTGAAACAGATGTCCCCCACCCCTCCGCCATTCTCTTTTCGCGAGGGAGGCGCCGAGCTCCAGAATGGGAGACAATAGGCATTAATATCCATCGGAATGACAGCTGTTTATGACTCGCTTTGCACAGGACACGCGTCCCCCAAGCAGAATGATTAGCGCTCCAGCAGAATATGATATTTGCGGGTAATCAAAAGCGAATGGCAAACCATTTGGACTAATGGGAAGCAGGGTCCACATCAGCCTTTCCGGAAGTTCCCACCAAGAATAAATAATAAAGTGAGCGCAGAGCAATAGAGCGGTAGCCTCCCTCCTACTCATAACATGGTGGATTTGCTTAGTGTATCCTGGGAAAACTTACCTGCCTCGCCAGGGTGTTATGAGGATTAATTAATGTTTGTAAAGTGCTTGGAATTCCACTGAAGAAATGTACCTTGTCGATGCAAATTATTATCATTCTATAGTGCCTTTCATCCCAGAATCTCAAAGTGCTTCCCCAACAATTAATTAAGCCTCACTACACCCCTGTGAGAGAGGAAAGCATCATTCTGCCCGCACTAATACAGCAGAGTTTTTGCACCTGAGTCACAGAGTCTAATGTTCAAGTCGCCCTCCAGGAGGGAGAGAGACCCCATTAACGAGCATCCCTAAGTGCTTCATAATACATGAGTCGCTAACAATGCAAGGCAAAGCACTATACCCGATACCTATGGCCATAAGGACTTGTTTAATTTTGTTTGGTCCCTAATTGTCTGGGCTGCTTGTTTTATTTTTCTCCCTCCCCTGTAAGGCAATAAGGCGCTTGTCAGATGAGAGCCCAATTAGCAGCTGTAACGAGTTACAGTGTTCTGACTGCACCCTCTAATCCTATTCCTTACCATCTGTAATGCCAGAAACAGGTCGCACCCCTCTCCCACTATGTGCATCCCCAAAGAAGCTAACTTACCTTTCAGAAAAATTTTAATGGCATTATTAACAGGATGGGCAGTTCGATGCTGTGTTAGCAACCTAGAAGCTCCGCACACATCTAACATGTGAGCATCTCAAGCATGTATTGTAATTCTTTTTTCATTACAAGTGCAATAATTCATAAGCACAAATCTCTTGTACTGGCTCCTTTTTAAAAAAGCCTGGAAATCAAGTGAGCATGTGTAGCATTCCAGTGTGTGCTGGAGACAAATCAGCCTACAGAGTCCTTACCAAGTGCATTTTGAAACAGAAATTTTTGGCATCGTTTCTGGACAGGTTTAAGACAGGCTCAGGAGGCCAGTGTTTTAGTCATGAAAACCGGGAAGGAAGATCACGGTTTCCAACTCCAATCCTATCTCAGGGGTTGAGTCACTGTGCGATCTCAGAAACATCCCCTCGGCTCACCTAAAGCTTCCGATGTCTCTTGTGTTCATCTTAGAGCTGGAAGACCCTGCTTTCCAATTGGGTTGGCCACTTACTGGACAAGCCACTAGTGATTCTGAGGCCCCACTTCCTCTTCCATAAAATGGGAATAACAATAGCTACCCTACATACTTTCCGTGTTGCTGTGTGGCTGGAATGAGATCATTTGTATGTGGGAGTGCTTTGTCAACCATGACAGCTAGACAAGTGTAAGTGGCTACTAATAGCAAGAGATGAGTCATCATAAGAACCCTGCAACTGTAGGAAGATACATTTGTTCGTAGTCATAAATCACACCAAGGTAGCCATCTCTAGGTGTGGCATACTTAGTCATGCTAAGGAACACTGATAAGAGAAACTGAAGAGCTCCAAGTTTTGAAATTCTTAGGCATCCTTAGATGGGTTGTAGCAGTTGTAGTTCTGTGGGTCTAGCTTCTTTACCACTCCCTCACCCTTTTCCCATCTCCTAGTCTCCTTGTTCTGGTGATGATTCCTCCCCCAACACCATGTAGTCATGGTGGGGCTTTCATGTATAGAGTCTCATCGGCACCTCACTCTGAGAGTGGGCACATGACCCAGGTTGGTCAATCAGAATACTCCATCCCCTGGACTAAGAGATGGGCACCAACCTGGTCAGTTGGGAGTCTTTTCAATGACTGATGTTCAGATGTTGGGATAGAGAAGTCATATTTCCACTGAAGTTGTTAAGGGAGGGAGGATGGATGTAAGTTGCCTGCCCCTTGAACAAAGCCTGCCTGGGAATGTCAGAGACATTCTGAGGCAAGAGAGAAATGATTATTTGGGGCACATGTGTTACTATGGGGCAATGACTTAATGTCTTGACATGATTTGGGTTCCTAGATCTAGCTGTTCCTAGACTTCTGATTTCCTAAGTATATGAGCCAATAAATTCCCTTTTTACCTGAGTTAATTTGGATTGAATATCTGTTCCTTGTAATAGTAAAAGATTTGGTTAACTCAGGCATGAACTTACCAGTGAAGAATAGACAAGATTTATCAGTTCATCTTTGGGGGAAGTTGAGTCACAAAAGTCCAAACCCCATGATTGGATGAAACAGTTGTTTTGTGACTCTCTTCATAATATCTATAACAGAAAAGGTAATGTGAAATGACTTATGTTTTTTTTTTAAGAGAATATAGTCAACCTCCTTACAAGTCAGTTGGGCGTCATTAGAAGTTTGTTGTCCATTCTTTGCGCCTGCTCCTTGTAATGCAAACCGCATTGTCAACCAGTAACTGTTCTCCTGATACGAGGTCCTGTGTTTGGGCTCCCCCCTCTCTTCTGCACGGGCCTCATCAGAAGCCTTCATTCTCATCTCTTCCTTTCCATTTGCATCCTATTATTCTCAGCAACTCTTCCGTGGGGAGATTGAAAGCTCTTTGGGGACAAGGTTTGGACCTCTGAAAGTATAGCACACAGCCTGATACATAGTGGGATCTTGAACTTACTAATTGAGATTGGCTGTGATATGCTGCTCCTTAGATTTAAGGGAAAGCCAAGGCACAGAAGAATGACTTGATTTATTCTGAGAGCAACCTGGTCAGGCAATCAAAACATTTAAGTGTAATTGGCATGTGCGCATGTGTGTATGTGTGTATGTTTTAACTCACAGGATGTTTGTTGACTGGTTTGGGGTATATGCATACTTGCGTGCATGGATGACGAGCTCCAGCTCTGGTTCCAGATGGTCTGAGTTCGAATCATGAAACACTGTGTGACTTTGTGCTGATCATTGCCTCTCTGTGTCTCATTCTCCTTATCTGTAAAAATGGGCAAAAAATAAAGCCCAGATCATAGCAAATACTCAAAAAACATAAGCTAGTTTTCTTAAGGGTGAAATCTGCCTTATCGTACGCATTCAACTCTGGGTGTACAGATACAGAATCCATCCGTCCTACAAGGCGCACTTCAGAGTTTTTCTGATTGTTCCACCTGTGGAATCAGGTGTTGCTTCACCACCTGCGGGGTTGGGCAGCATGTGGCTCGCTCGTGAAAGCCCATGATGGTGTGTCACCACCACGGCGAGTCACAGATGGTGTTCTGAGACGCTGTTATGAAAACCAGGGAGAGGAGACCAGGGACACCCATCAAGCTTCAGTTAAGAATCACAGAGCTCTTCTCTTCATTCTTGTCAATGTTTTTTCTGGCTTGTTACCTTAGTGAACATTTATTTTTCTTTATCGTGCCCCAATGGTAGGTTTTTGCTCTCTCTGTTCGGACATAAACTTTAACGTTTTCGCTGACTTCCTTCCGTGCTAGCCCTCATCTGATCTATATTTGCATCCCTTTGCTTGAGTGAGAAACGTCGTTGTTCATGAGTGTCAAATGGATGAAACTATTCTCATGGTGAGACAAGTTTATAAGTCTTCTGAGGCTCCCATAGGGTAACTTCTGACCTACATGCACTTCATTCATGGAGCTTTGAAATTTGTTCAACTTGCTAACAAGTCAGAGAGTATTTACAGAGGAGGGATGAGTCAAATGGGGAACATGAACAGATGGAGAAGAGCCCGTTGTTATGCTTCAAGAGTGCATTTCCCACATTGGAACGCATCAAAGCCTGGCGGTATATACTGCATGCAAGTCACCCACATAGTATAAAACTGATTTAATTTACTACCAAACGCTTTGTTTTGCCATTACATAATCACAAATGTGCCCCCAAAGAGGCAGTATTGGAATGTAAGCCAGGGCAAGGAGCCAGCCAGACATGAGTTCTAGTCCTCATTAGAAAACTCCTTCCACTTTCTTACAAATCCTCTGTGGCCATTCTGACGGAGACATGGACACCACTCTGGTCTCTTGACTTGTCTTCCATTTACCTCGCTGCGATGTGCCGTTTCCCAGGCAGATTCTAAAGCATGCTGAAGATACACAAAGGGTAATGGACCTCGTGCCTTGGGGTGTTGAAGTGACGCCCAGCTCCACCGCCCCATATCCTGCCTTCTCCATTGTGAAATCGCTGCTCTGAAAACAGAACTGAGTGCAGCTAGAGAAGGGCCTGGACAGGATGGCTCTCGACATGTTTCCCCACAAGGCCTTGCTGTTAAATCTCCCACAAGCTCTAGGAGCAAATTGTCAGCGATCCACTTAGCCGGCCCTAAACACCTCAGCCGCCTCTACTGGATGAGGGAAATTGCTTTCAGGGATAGATACATCTCAAGAAAGTTGGCTCCAAAATGGATTTCTATAAAGAGAATTCCATTTTCTCCTGGCTTCCATTACAAAATTGGAAAATTTGTCACACTGGGTAGGGGGGACTCCTCTCAGGAGACTAAAATGAACATTTGGGATGAAAAAGAAATGAACGTAAAGCACATCTCTTGTTGGAATGCACGGGTGCCTGCTGGGAACCACCTAATGGTTCACTTTTCTTTTGAACCATTTCCAGCATTTTGGAGAAGTGTTGGAACTCACGAACCTTATACACACTGCCTGTCCTTTGCCCTCCTCACCCAGATCTATTAGAATGTTCCCCATGGTTGAGGGTTCCATTTCTGTGGTCTTGCACCTCTCAAAACTTGCTAGTGCTCACTCCTACTAGCCGAATGTGGCATTAGGCAGCAACCTAACATTTTATTCATTCATTCCCTTGTTTATACCCTGCTTTATTCCTATAAATAATTTGATGTGGCTTACAGGGGTAAAGATGATAAAATGGTACGTTTGCATTTCAGATTTAATTCTCCTTGTTTGCCCTAATTAAGTCAATTTTGACATTTTAATGTCATAAGTTATAGCACTGAATAATAAATATTAATCTGTTTGAGTTGGAAGAGTTTGAGAGGTCATCTAGTCCTACCTCCCACCCCATAGAGCTTCTGTCATATCCTGTCCAGTGAAATGGAGATTTCTACTTCAGCTCTATCACAAGTTATTAAGAAACCGCACAAAATTCTTTCATGAAATGGTGCCTGAGAAGCCCTCATTGGTGACGTGAAGCTTGGTGAGTGTTCCACTGAGTGGAGAAAAGTTTGAATCTCTGTGGGAAGACTCTGTCACAGGTAACCCGTTAAGTTCCCACTCCACTATCCGACAACAGGTTTTTTTTTTTCTCTTGATAGGAAAACCTGAGGCATTTCTATCTTTTTCAGTTTTTCTCCCTTTTAAGCTTCCTGGAAAAGCAAGAGTCTTTGTTCTCCAAACCCCAGCTCCTTCTCTGCCCACGTCCACCTCCAGATTAAAACTGTTCATCTCATGATCATCCACACTGACTCAGCGGAATTTCCTGCACTCTGTCCATGGAATCCCTCTGCCCCAACTTCCCCTTTTCTGGGTCAGTTCCCCCAGTTATTTCCTCTTTAAAGACTTTGTGAATAAGGCACAGAGTCCTTCACTTGGTCCTACAAGATGTGACTCCCTTGGGGAGAGGAAACATGGGCAGGAACATTGATCTGACAGCTTAACTGGTCAGGTGATTGTCAGAGACCTCCCCTCATCTCCCTACTAATGCTGCAGGGCCAAGGACACGTCCTTCTGGCAAGGACACACCTCCCTCAGAGTGGTCTAAGTTCCATTCCATCTATTACGTTGTCCCAGGATCACAGGGAGCACCCATACAACGTAAAGCAGGTTTGCATAATCCTCGTCCAAGAGATTATGCTGTCATGACCCCAAGGTCACAGTGACTTACATGGGAAGGTGTGTGTCTCACTCTCGGCACACATCGGCATGGCTCACCTGCAGCTCAGCTCTGCTTTTTGTTTCTCCTCATGCGGGGATCCAGGCTGATGGCCCAGCCCTTGGCTGGCACCTGCCATCCTCATGGCAAAGGCAAAGGGCAACGGCTGAACCTCACGATGGCTCTCCAAGTGTCAGCTTGCAGGTTACACTACGTCACTTCTGCTCAGATTCCAATGGCCAAATCACATCACATGGCCAAGTCTGATGTCGAAGGGGGGAGATGTCCACTGTGCCTTAGAGAAGGCACTGCACACCGCAGAGCAAAGGAAGGATGTATCATCCTTTTGCAGTTAATGGGGTGAGTAATTGGGACCAATAACACAACCTATCTCAGCGACATTAAAGTTTGGGGAAGAGTCCCACAGAGGAGCTAACCTGCTTATTCCAGCTATACATTAACATGGAGTTCCACGGTCCAGGTTTCTGCGGCAACCCCTCGTTGCTATTTCTTCAGGTGGCACTGAGTGTCCTTCAAGGAATTTCTTATCCCTTCTTTATGCCACATCCTTCACTTCTTACCTCCCTCCTCATCACACACACATACACACACACACACACACACACACACACACACACGGCGACTGGGTCTTCCTTGCTCTCTCAAATTCCCCACATCCCCTCCATCCCCAGGCTGCCATCCTTCCCAAAGCCTCCTCCTGTGTGCCTTGGAAATCTTTAAGGGCACGAGGGACAGATGTTCTTTCCTGTTCCCATTTTCTCTGCTTGGTAAGGCAACGGGAAAGTTTCCAGTCCTTGTGGTGAGAGAAGGAAAGAAAGACGTAGCCTGGGCTTGACTCTAACAGACGGATGGCTGTTATTTGCTCCCCGAATTCCTTCACTTGTGGTCACCTTCTAAGTAGATCAGGATTCACACTGCAAGAGTTTATCTTCTGCCTATAGGTTTCCATAAATTTATAGATGAGATTCATATTCTCCCTGCTAGCAAGGCTTTTGTACCTTCTTCGGCTAAAAGGATATCTGCCTCCTTCACAACCTTTGGTTACATACAAATTACTTTTCTGTTGACTTATCCTTGAGAGATGTGCCCCAGGGTGGCACTTTTAAGATGTCTCAGTGTATGTGTGTGTGTGTGTGTGTGTGTGTGTGCGCGCACATGCGTGCGCTCTGCTTTTTGGCTTTTTGTTTATTGTTTTCAGCGCTAAGTAGAATCACTTCTGCCACCCAGTCACACGGACGTCAGATGCAGGGCACCATCCACATTCGTTGAACAATCGCACCCTCCCACCACCACCACATTTTCTTCTCTCTCCCAACAGTACCATTATTTCTTTATACTCCTCAGGACCTTCCTCCTGCCCAGAAGGTGCTATGTACAGATGAGCATTTTCAAAGTCCTCTGTCCGCGTGTGCTTCTCCCAGCATCGCAGGGTTTCATAGCACTGTTTAATCTCCATACATTTCAGGGAAATAGCCCGAGTTTGCTACCACACACTGACACTTCCAAATTATCTCCAAAACAACACTGATGTGCACCAGAACCTTCACTTTTCAGCTTGCCAAGTTGTCTTTCTATAGTCAAAGAGCTCCAGCTGAACCCTGCTTCCCCACCCAGTCTCCCCTGATGATGAGCACCTCCACCCAGGGTCGGGAACAGAACACTCTAGTGGAAAATACCTTACGACTAGCCAGAGCCAGACTCTAATGCCACTCAGGTATGCAACTGTCTGGGTTTTTACCCAGAAAGGTCATGACCTTTGACCTTCATGATGTTTGTATTCCTGCCCCTGTGCCTCACCCTGCTGCTTTGGGACAAAGGGCGCTAACCTATAAATGGCCAGGCTCTTTCTTCTAAAGTATGGATGACCATTGGAAATCATGTAAAGCTAACCACCTCTGAAAGAACACACATCGAGAGAGGGCTGTTGAAACAAATGTCTGGTGAACTGACACTTCATAGAACCATGGAGTAGAAGAAAGACTCAACTTCCAGGAAGACCTATCTACCCCCTCATTTCCTAGAGGAAGAAACAGAAACCCAGAGCATTGGGTACAACTTGCTTGCAGAGCTGCTGAATGACAAAAAGTAGACTTCCTATCCCTTAAAAGAATGTTCTTTCTGGGGCGCCTGGGTGGCTCAGTCATTAAGCGTCTGCCTTCGGCTCAGGTCATGGTCCCAGGGTCCTGGGATCGAGTCCCACATCAGGCTCTCTGCTCCGTGGGAAGCCTGCTTCTCCCTCTCCCACTCCCCCTGCTTGTGTTGCCTCTCTCGCTGTGTCTCTCTCTGTCAAATAAATAAATAAAAATCTTTTAAAAAATTAAAAAAAAAAAAAAGAATGTTCTTCCTGCTTTACCATGGCCCCTCCTTGGGCTAAGCACAGTAATTTTTTTTCAAGCACCAACAAACCAACAAAAAGATATTTGAGCTATTCCTCTTTTTGAGAACGTTACATGACCAGTAATGACAACTTGTCCCCATTTGGATAAGAGTTGGTTTATTTAACTTAGTTCCCATCAGAACTAGTAGAAAGAACATTCAGTGGTTCTCCCTCCCTAAGCACAGCCTATCTGCTTGTTCCTGGAGAGGTCCTGCCACACCAACAATAAACAAGTTATCACTCAGGAGCAAATATCTTACTATCCAGACACATCATGCCTGGATTTTTCCGTCTCGAGGACGGTCTACCTATGGGATCTGCACTCCCAGATAGGTTGAAGGAGGAACTGTCTCTCTGCACTGTCCCAACTACCCCCAAAAGCAATGAGGAGTTTAGTAAATGCTATTGTAAGATGACATGTTTCTACTACAGGGGTGATAACTGTTTTTTTTTTTAATCAACATCCTCATGACAGACCCCATTTGGACCAGCTGATGCTGATTTGTGGTATATTGTAAGATTTCTCTTTGGGATCTATTACCGAGTTCTTTTGTCGGTGCATGAGTAAACAGACCCGGTGGAGTGGTGGGGAGAGCTGGAGTTTGAAGTCCGAACGTTGCCCTATAGTAAAAGACAGTACTTGGTTTACAGTTTAATTTCCTCCTCAGCCAACAACTCTTTGTGTGATAAATAACCTAACATCCCTGTACCTATAGGCAGAAAGACAATCTGCACAACTCTGGAGCAGGGGAAATCTGTTTAGGTTGCAATTAGCAAAAAGTAAAGGGTCTCGTCTGAAACATTTTGTGAGGCTCCCAGACTTTGGCACTCCTTCCACTGACAGTGGGCATCTGCCTCCTCTTTAAACAATCCTCCTGCCACCACATTTTAAGAGTCTGAGAATTTTTTTTTTTATTAACTCTGTAACAAACAGCACAGCAGCATTTGTTCAAATGGACTTTTTCAAATTCTTTTCAAGGGATGTGGGGTTTCTCCCACATTTTAATCTTGAAAAGAAAGGATCAAAATACAAAAGCTGTCATAATAGTATTTCTGATGGAATTGCCCTGGTGAGTATTTTAAAAATAGCAGCAGAAGATGCTTTGATTTCTTCTCATCATGATGTTGCAAAAGAGCCTAAATACAGCTTTGCATTTGTTTAACTGAAAGCTGCCATTTCTCAGTGTCAGTTGGATGTCGAGTCCCAAAATGATGAGCACAGTTAACTTCAGCTAAAAAAAAAAAAAAAAAATTATGAGTCTTAGCATATCTTTACCAGAGTGTCATTGTTAAAATGATTCTATGAGAGATTCTGCAAGAAGAAAATCTACACAAAAACTAGAATTGGAGAAATACATGGGATGGGTTTGGATTTGATGTAGCTTCTATTTGTCAATGCAAAAATATATATATAAATGTGAATACATTGAATTTCTCTGGCCTGGGCAAATTCATCATTAGTAACAGGAGCAATAATAACAAAAATAATAACACAAATAAAGACCATAAAATTGTGCAAAAGCCTTTCATGGTTTTTACACATTTTGGTCTAAACAGTGGTTTCGGAACTGATTCCAAGCAAATATGCTTTAGTTAGTTCCAGATCAATCTAGACCTATAGGGCAGATCAACCCCGGGATCCTTATTCACTTCAAAAATACATGCTTTCTTCAAACAGTGCCTTCTTTTAGATTATTTATGATATACTTCGACTCACAAAAATGTGATTTTTTTATGTCATAGCTCAAGAGCACATTTTTGCCTGAACCAAGGTGCCCTTAATGGAAGCACAGCCATGACCATTGAGTTGTCCTGCACTGGGCAAGCAGTTGCAATGTGACTGGGCTACCAGGATGCTGATATTTCCTCTTTGTCTATGTGTGTCTGCTTTGCTTTGGGGAAGGTAGGAGGGGACGGATACAGAAGGTTGGGTGTAGCAATCCTAAACTCTGAGTCAATTTGCCTGGCCATGGATTTTCAGGCAATTAAGGAAATGGACTTGAAAATTAACTCATGGGTATGTGCGTTGGGCCTTGAGTGGGGTCCATTGACTCTTGCCTTTCTTAAGGATGATGTATCATTGATTCCTCAATGGGATCGCCTCGGTCTGGTTCTCCCATCCCAATGGATGTCAACAAAGGATCCAGGCAGGGAAGGATGGAAGACTTGGATCATCTATTTCAAATCAAATGTATAATTTTTAAAAATGATTCTGAGACTGAGAAACTTACTATTTAAGCCATAACTAAGGGGAAAATCTGTGTTACAGTAAGAATACTACTGCTTTGAAAAAGTTGTCTTAAGAAATGAAACCTCACAAGACCAGTTTTAGGAAGGCAGAATTATCTGGATCCCCAAGGACAAGAAATAGAAAAATTTCCCCACTAATTCTTTTCTTTCTTTACACATTCTAAAGCTTTATTGAATTACAGTTATAAATGAGAAGAAAGCAGTTTACCCTACTTGGGAGAAGAACATGTTAAGCTCTTTTTTTTTTTTTTTTTGAAATTTTAACAAAGTTTCTGAGAATTCTAAGAAAAGAGAGTTCTTAGCATCACAAGGACAATATAATTTTGAATTTGGTTTGTAAGGCTGGCATTTGGGGAAATATAATAAATTATTTTGATACTTTGGTAAGTTACTTGGTAATTCATATTAAGTTGCTATATTTAAGACCTAGTGCATAAATCTCATGTTTTCATTAATTCAAAAACATTTGTCAAGCACCAATCACGTACCTGAAACTGGGTCAAACACTAGGATTCTCTGATGAGAACAGACAATAAATAGTAGCAATGCTACTGTTTATTCAATAATGAGTAAAATCAGGCAAGAACTATGCCCCATTGAGCCCCTGCTATAAAAATTTAATAGAATCATAGAATTTGAGAGCTTACAAATATTTTAGAGATCACCTAATTCACTACAACCCACAGAAAGAAATATATTTTCTTGTGCCCCAGAACACTTGTGTTTATGTGTATATGAAATATATATGAATGGAAACCAGTTTCATGAACAATATATACTCTGATTTTATTCTGATCTATTGCATTTTTTAAAAAATGTTGATCACAAGCTTCTAAGTTGATTTTGTAACTCACTAAGGGAACTCATCCTCAACTTTGAAAGACACTGATGTAGTACAACCCCCTACCTTAAAGATGAGAGACGGAGCCTGGGTTAGGTCACTTGCTTATGGCAGAGGCTTGGCTCATGGAAGGGCTAGCCCAGATTTCCTGTCTGTTGGTTTATGGGTCCCTATCATGTTATCTTATTCTGTTTTCTTCTTAGAAACTCACTATCACCTTCTGAAATGATCATGCTCATTGCTGACTTGAGTGTTACCTGCCTCTCCCACCAGGAGAACATCCATCTTCACTGATTACTCACTATTATTCCCCCCATGCAAAGTTTGGCTTATAGCGTGTGCTCAATACATATTTTTTGAATCAGTGAGAGCTCTAAACTGACCCTGCTTTCTATCAAGTGTGGACTCAGCTGAATGGTGTGGTAGGGCCATTGCTTTGGAATAATAACATGCCTTGTATGAGTGAGGAAACAGCATCACAAAGAGAGAACGGATCTTGTGACACAAGGCACACACAGCGCCAGGGAAAGAACTAGAACCGGGAACTAGGTCTCCTGACCCCAGTTCGGGGGCCTGAGTTAGTTCCCTCTGACACGCCTGTCTTACATCGTTAACCCAATTATTAATGTTATTGGGCTAACTTGCCCTAGAATACTCCTCACCCCCAAAGTGCAACTTTCCCGTTTTGCAAGAGCTGGGGATGCTCGGGGCTGAAGAAGCCTCGGTGTTTGCGAGAACACCGTCAGTGGGGTATAACTACGGGCACACGGCCAGATGTATTGAAAGGTCAGAAATTACATTTACTTCTTCTAAATGATGATCAAATCAAATGGGAAATCAAATGGGAAGTGTTTTCACATCCTAGCTCCTAGCCAAATTCTAATAAAGAGACAAACTTGCTTTGTAATTTAACTTTGGGGGACTTGTTTAAAGGAAGCAAACTGCTTCTGGTCAGAGAGGTTTTTGTTTGGCCAGATTTCCTGTTTTGATTTTTTAAACTTCTTAGAAACTAAACTCCAGGACTCCATGTTAAAGAAAGGAAGAACGAGAGTGGACTAGAGAGTGCTTGTGACGTTAGGCTACAGAGGAAAGCCAAATTCTGCAAAAATGACCAGGGTTTGGGATAGCTCATATTGCGACTCAAGCGCAATTCATCAAAACTCCAGTACCCACTTGAGAAAGCCCCAGCTTTATCTGGCACGAGGTTTAGCGGGTCCTTATGGCAAGTGTGCCTTGGGCTTTTTCTTTCATAGCCCAGCTTGCCCAAAATGTCCCCTGCCCCTCCTGGGCCTTAGTAAATGTAGGAATCTAACAACTGTGATGGAAGATTGAGAGGAAGTGCCTTTGATTCTAAAACAAAAGTTTTCACTGGATTTTGCTCAGTGACGTTGGGTATTGTGCTTGGGGGTATTATTCTGTCCTCTGAATCAGATTTAGCAGATAATAAATACAGGATGGCCAGGCATTCCGTACCTTATCTGGTGACCCTAGACCAGGGCTTCCTCAAGTTTCTCCTGTCTAGCTTATAGGAAGTTTGGATTAGAAAGGGAAAAGGAGACTAAGCTAAAAGTGATCATATTTATTGTGCTCTAGGAGCAATTTTCCATTTCATATTATCCCAGCATAAATGTTGCCCCTGCATTCCATTCACAATGCAAAACATCAGGGTACAGAACTCCCACGAGGGCTTGTTTCTGCCTAATGTACCCAGGGGGAAAGCCTAGAAAACATTAAAGCAGTAGCTAGGAGCTTTAATGAAGTTAACCTGCTGAAACCAGGGGAGGTTTGCCTGCACTACACCTGAAAGCACTTTGATTATGGCATCGGCTTCAAAAGAAACCCATTCCCTCATTTCTGAGCTCTGCTGCATTGAGAAATAGAATTGCACCTTTATATTCAGGCTAATTTTGCTGCCTTGCTGAGGGCTGAAAGCATTCTGAAGCATTCTAAAGATGTAAGGGAGGCAGACTGCTCCTTCCCGTCCCCACACCCCACATCACAAGCCCAAATGGACAGAGGGTGCTCTCAACCCTCTAGGTCCTAAGAATGTAAAGTCTAGTATGATAAATGCCTTCCGGTTCAGAAAAAGATAACCTCCCACTTTCTGCTAACATTGAGCCAATCCAGGCTCTACAGGTTTCCTAAAAAAAAACCCACCAACAACAACAACCTCAATCCCTGGCCTTTGTAAATTTCCCCTCCCTTTACACTTATTTGTCCTTTAGCTTTTTAATATAACTTCCTTCTCCATTTCCTTTCACTTTGTAATGCTCTGCTGTTGTATATTTCTGCTTTCCTTTTCATTTTTTTTTACTTTTGCTGATGTCTCGCCTTAGCGTTCCTTTTTCATTTCCTTGTGCATCTCTTCCTCTTGGATTTTAGTTCTGCATGTGCTCCTCCCGTTTTCTTTTCTGGTCCCAGCTGCCCCCTAATGGTTTTCAAGATCATTACTGCTTAGGGGTAGAGAGGGAAGAAAAGAGAGCTGGAGAAAAACATAAAATGTGTTTTTGCTTGTAACTTGGAACATAGTATCAATAACTCTGGGAGGATATTGACCCCCAAAGGGTATCAATGGGGAGGTGAAATGGAGAGGTAAATTACAAAACTGGGGGATAGGGTGGGAGGGCAGCTTGGGTTTTCATTGAGTACTTTTTGTGTTGTTTAAATTCTTTTTAACGATCTGCACGTTATCACTTATTCTCTTTTTAATTTAGAAAACAAATAGAATCCCTGTCTGGAGATGCCTCTACAAATTATCTTTCCTTGCAGAAAGCAAGCATCATTCCAAGCCCCCCACCCCACCCCCATCAGGGATCCTATCCTGATACTAAGGTTGATTGGCAGCTCAGTAAACTGCATAGGAGTAAATATGAAGGAGGAGAGTGGGAACTAATGACTAGGGTGGGTGTGAATTAACCCACCCTGAAGTATCCTCAATTGCGAAAGGTCAGCTCCCTGACTCTTGCCTTTCCATCACGACTTTCATGCTCAAATTAGCAGCTATTGCCATCATAATGTAACAATCACCTGACATGTAGATGTCTAATTAAGGCACCATAAGTCACAGGTTACAAATTCAAAAACAGCAATAACCAAAAAAAAAGAAAAGAAAAGAAAGAAAGAAAGAAAAAGAAAAAAAAAAAGAAAGAAGAAAGAGCAAGATCCCTTGTAAATCAATAGGGGTTTGATAGGATCGGTCTGCATGGGAACGAAGGAAAAGCATGTGCACACATGGATGGAAGATTCAAGCTTCCAAGAATATTAGTCTATAAATTTAGTGAGAGACCGGAAATTTTCAGTTCAGAATAAGATTTTCCTGAATGGGAGAAAATTTCAGATCATAACCCTAAAATTTCCAGTCACATCACCTATAAATGCCTTGAAGTTATAAATAAGTTCTTGGCTTTTGTTTGTGATTGTCAAGTGGAATCTCTTTCTTGTTTTGTTTTGGGGTTTTTTTTGTTTTGTTTTGTTTTGGTTTGGTTTTCTTGAGGATCTAGAAAAGGGGTTTGTCCCAAAAAATCTCTCTTCTGAAAGCCCTGTCAAGATACCTAACATACTATTACTCACTCTTTGAGAAGATGTACTCAATGTAAATACTGTGATAATGGAATATCCAGTTAAGCCCCATCCATGCATTAATGTCTTCTTGGGGGATAAATAGCTATTAATTTTAATTACTTAGGGTGGCTATGAAATTAGAACTAGAACAGTTTTAAATTTATGAATGAGGATGGAGTCAGGAAACATTCCTAGCCAAAATTCAAAACTGTAAAGGGATAGAAGTCATTCAAACTAATCCCTTCATTTCTACAGGTGAGGAAACTGGTCCGAAATTAGTTAACGGATTTTTCAAGGACACTCAAGGGCAGTAGAGACCTAAGGTCCATCTGTCCTGACCTCAGGTTTCTGCTGCCCCAACCTGCTTCTCTATACCGAGGCCTGGAGCTGAGACCAGGAGCCTGGGGAGCACTGTGGAGTATCTGATTCCTAGTGAGTGCTCTGGAAAAGTCATCCAAGAGAGCACAGACGGAGCACAGGATGATAGATAATAATGTGATCCAGCCCTTCTCTCCTTGCCAAATAGACACCAAACATTTTCAAATGATGCTTCTGCCCATACTAGGATTCCCTTTTTGGTGAACAAGTAAAGTAGCCCATAGACATGGGTGTGCATGTCTATGGGCTCCTATGGGAAATCTCCAGCTCTGGTATTTGATTATCTAGAGCTGAGCTGTCCAATGTGGGATCTGTTAAACACAAATGGAATCTGTATTTTTTGAAGGGATCAGAAACATGTTTAATAAAGTTAAATACAATTTAAAATTCAGTTCCTCAGTCACACGAGGCACATTTCAAATGCTCATTCGCCATGTGAAAGGCACAGATATCTCCTTCATCGCAGAAAGTTGTATGGGAGGATGCTGCTCTAAAGAGAAGGGTTGACGGGGACCTCTTTGAGGCACCGATGTGTCAAATGTACAAAAGTCAGTGTGGCTGAGGGAGATCCACCTCATGCTTGAGCCGAGCAGAGTAGAGAGAGCAATGTACCTCCTTTAGTTTCCTTTGCCAAGGATTCCAGGGATATTTGAATGAATTTTGCACATTTTGCTCATTTTTTTTTTTTGTCCATAAGGTTCCTTCCTACCTGATCTAGTGTCCGTGTCTGAGAAAGAGATGAGAGATAGACACAATTTAGAGTAAAGGAGATTTTGATATTTTATGGAAATCTGTAAAGATTCTGGGAACCCCTCACAGGTCAGATCAAGTAGAAACTATTAAGTAGTATTCAAATGTATTGAATAAAAGAAAAATGTTGTTTAAGGAGTGGCGGCGGAGGGGGGGGGGGGCGGAACCCTACTGACCAGAAACCTGGACTTCACTTCAAACAAAAGAGAGGATAAAAAATGAGGACCTATTAACTTTTAACTGAAGCTTTGCCTCTGAGACAGATGTAGCTAAATATTAACTAGGGCAAGGTAGTAAATTACAGATTAAGACGCAATTATGGCTCGTATCTCCCCCTTTCAGGGTGAGAGCTTGTCGATGGTAGTGCTCAGATAAGGGGAAGCACCATGTGACAGGTGGCATCTATTGCGGAAGCATGAAACTTCTGGAGCTTTTAGATTCCGTATTCCCAGGAGGCAAGACCCAAATGTCTTATTTGCTTGCACACCTCCCGCACAGTCATGCTTCCATGAGCATTTAATAAGTACAATGTGATGAACACAGATGGAAAACCATACCTGAAACAAACCTCTAGTAACAACCCATGGTTAAGTGGGTTGGTGCTGAAAGGGCTGGATCCAGCTCCATAAACCCCATCAGCTGGCCCTTGGAACACGTTCCTGCAAACCTCCCGCCCCCGAGAGGTAGAGGCTCTCGGTGTTTTCAAAAGGCTCTTTGCTGTTGCTGCTAAATAAATGTCACAAGGTAAAGCTGGGAATGCCACTGCTCTGGCACTGTACGAGAAGTGCTCTGGGAGGCTTTTCCCAATGTTTTCCTTGAAACATCTGCCCCCTGTCTGACGACTGCCTGGAGAAAAAATGTGGAGGAATACTTATCCAGGTATCCTTCGCTGGAAGTGCATACATCGAAGGCTATGTGTAAATAGAACACCTCAGAACAGAGGTTTCCAATGGCTGGCCTGTTGAGCATTTGCAGGAGAATCACCTAAAATGTGTCTTAATAATAGAGCTTCCCAGACACCACCCTAGATCCAAGGAACCTGATTGGCAGGAAGATGGTGCCCAGAGATCTGAATTTTTAACACTTGCTCTGGGTGATTCTGATGCGCCCTCGCCCTCGGGTGTGGGGCTGTCTAGCCGGGAACACCCATCTTTCCACTGGGGTGTGGCCAGGTTACAGCTTTCTCTAAGCATCCTTTACAAATTTGTTTTATGTTCCCCACATCCCTTCCTGTCAAAGGAATGGAATGTAGGATGGGATTATCTATTATTATTTCACAATTAAGGATAATGATGTGAAATGTCCCAGGTGAGTCAGTGACGCTGACAGGAATCTCAACCTCACTAGTTAGCTGTTTTCTGGTTGATTCTGTGTTTCTGTTAACAAGCCCATCGTCTCTATCCATGCTACTTGTCCTTTAGTAGACAGTGTTTGTGGACTCACAAAATAATGAATAGTATGGAGCCTGGCTCCTCACCCCTGAACCTCTGGTAGAAACTAAACCAACTGCTGCCAAACCCCTGAGATTCTAAGTCTAGACAAAAATGGGCTGGCAGGTCTGAGGCCGTCCCAGTCTGGAGAATTTCCCCAGAGGTTTATTTTCCATGAGGCACATGTGGGATTTGTGTTTAGTTCCTGGTTAGTCCTGGATTAAAGAAATTCTAAGTGCTCCCTGGGCCCGTGGGCTCTTGTTCAGAGTGGGCTGGGGAGATCTGGTCTCACTCTGACTCTTCCCTGGTCTGATAAAGGGTTTTGAGCTCCGGGGAGTAAAAGCACCACAGCCAGAAGTGCTCCTGCAGGTAGGATTTGCATTATTTATTGAGTGCTGCCCCCTAGAGGGTTACAAATGGTCCGGCGGCTTGGAGTCCCCAGGGCTCTGAACCAGACTCACCTGCTACCCAACTGCAGGAAATCAGGACTTCACTCAAGGGGATTGATGAGAAGTCTTGCAGAAGTTGTACTGAGGACTGCCAGGAAGTAAGTTAGCTCCCTCTTTAGGACACCTCTGAAAAAATTAAAATCCATAATGCTGGGAATCAGGTCCAGGAACAGAACACTGAAACCGACCCTTCTCCCTACCAAACTGAGGACCCTTGAAGCTGCCTGAGGGGGCCCCCCAATCCTAAGATGCCAAGAGCAGGAGCCCAGAGTTGACATTCTTATGGTTTCCCAATGGGTTTCGGTGTAACTTTTCTCTCTCTCTCTCTCCTCTTCCCTATGCCATTCACCTAACCTCTGGCTGTAATGCTTTCAGAAACAGGATTCTTCCATGTGGGGCACTTGCTAGCATGAATGGCTTGGCACATCTGGTGAGTCGTGGGAGGAGGTGATACTAAATGATTTTCTTCATCTGGGCTGTGTCACTAGAGATAGTAATGTTAGTTGTCCTTAGGTTAGCATCTTGGCAATGATAGAAGCCGGGATCTCTGCTGAAGTCCCATTAAATACTGGGGAGGGGCGGTCTTTCTTTATAGTTGATGTTTAAACAGGGGGAGAAAAAAAAAAAGTAAATCTGGAGTTTTTAATAATGTGGATGTGCTCTCAAGCCAAGGAAAGAAGGAGGGCGAGAAGAAAGAGAGAGGGGTGGGGGTGGGGGACGAAAGGAATGAAAGGTAGCCTTTAGGCCAGCCAGGGGATATGCTCCCTGGAAGAACTCACTAGGCCTCTGTTAAATGCCCTTTCAAACCAGGCATCTAAGATTAACAGTGTGATATGCGGCCCGTGGATTTACACAGCACTGTAAAATCCCTCCATGGCTTGGCTCAACTATTTGCAAATCACTTCTGATTCAATTTTGTTTTGGTTATCTCAGTGTAAATAACAGTTAAGTGGGAGTTACAGATTTTTCAAACACTAAAAGTGATAAACAAAGCTAATGGCAAGTCCAGATAAGGAGGAAAACCACCCAGAAGAATCCACAAGTACAAGCAAAGAAATAAATGGGATAGTCAGATGTGTGTGTGCTTCTTGTCACCAAAACTTTATTTTTCTTAATCTGCAGAGTGGCAGAGAAGGTATATGCAGTGTTATTTAGACTGTTCTTGTTAGAGTCTTTATGATAATGTAGTTAATAGGTGCTTAGTGAAGCAAGACAGTTTGGAATCCACAAAGCCATCCTCAGAAACAAAGATACAAGTGTTTCCCCAGCTGTTAGCTTACAACTCCCTCTAAACAGTTTTCACACCTCCATTTAAAAATAGTTGGCATAATGCTGTTTTCTTTCTCTGCGCGCTGTGACCACATTTCCATGGGGAAAAGGTGAATAGAAGTAGTTACAGTAGCATTTTGAGGAGAAGCCTTCACGTACCCGCACTTTTGGGGACGGTTGGGGGGTATCCAATTTAATTACCTGAAGAAATTCTTTGCAGAGAGACTCTCTCTTCTTCTGGTGGTTACAAGTTAGGTGCGCCGGGAGAACTAAATCCTTACCCAGCGAGGAGAGGAGTATGTTTGGGACACAACAAAGGCCCCGAGGAGTAAACGCACGAGTGTTTGGGGTTTTATTCAGCCGGGGCTGACCGCGTGTGTCGCCGCCACGCACTGCTGCCTGTGCGAACGCATGGCTGAGCTGCCGCCTGGTTCCCTACACCGAACACCGTACGCCACCCAACTCCTCTTGTAACGCCCTTGCGCGTGGCATTGTGCTGGCTTCTACGTGTGTGGCCTCGGAGCCCGGGAATTTGGGGGGGGAAACAGGGATTTCCCCCCCCATTTCCTGCGGAGTCTCCCGCGGGCGGGGACGACGCGGCCAAGGGCAGTGCGCCCCGGAGGTGCCCCGGGGCGCTGCCTCTCCCGGGCATTGCGCACGGGCGGCCGGGCGCAGCGAGGCGCGGAGGAGCCCGGGGTGGGCGGGAGGTGCGGGTGGGAGAGGAGCGACTGGGTGGGAGAGGAGCGGCTGGACGGGAGCCGCCTCAACTTTGATCGGGCCGCGGCTGGTGGGGGGGGGGGGCCGGGGGGGGGGAAGCCGCCGCCGCCGCCCCGCCCGAGCCGGGTGCCGTGGCGCTGAGCTGTGCGCCGCGCGGCTCCGCGGCTGCCTCTTTAATCAGGAACACAGAAGGGGCGGGCCCTGAGCCGGCGCGTAATCGGATAGCTCTGCCGCGGCTCTGACATCCACATGCTGCTCGGCCTGAAAAGGCTGGGGGGAGCCGGAGGGGAAGCAGAGAAGGCGAGCGAGGCACCAGCCCGCAGCCCGCCCCCGGCACCTCCTCAGACGCGCAGACCTCGGCGAGGCGCTGGGCGAGGTGGAGGTGAGGGCGGGCGCGAGCGAACTCGGAGAGGGGCTCGCTCGCTCCCAGGCAATCCCAGCCGCCGCCGCCCCGCCAGCAGCAGCCGCAGCAGCAACAGCCGCCGCCGCCGCCGCCGCCGCTTCTTTCCTCTGACTCCCCTCGTCAGGCTGGCCGAGCGGGGGTAGTCGTTGGGAAGGCTCCCGCTAGGGGAACCCGGCGAGGGCAGGAGCTGGGCGGCCGCCTCGCACCCGGCCGTCCGGCGGCGGTGGGTGCCTCCGCCCGCGTGTCGGTCCCGGGTGCCGGGGGATGTGTGTCCGTTTACGACTCTGAGATCACACAGCTGCCTGGGGACGTGTGATGCCCAAGGCAAGTCTGGGCTTTTCTTTTTATTATTCTTACTATTTTTTACGCTTGGCTTTCGGGAAATCTTCGTGATGTTGTAGGATAAAGGAAATGATACTTTGAGGAACTGGAGAGGACATAGAAGCGTTTTGTTTTTTAAGAGAGGAAACCCGTCCCCTCTTCCCAGCTTGCTCCCGCTTTGCTGATTTCAGGAGCCACCCTCCTCTTAGTGAGGTGAGAATCCAGCAGGAATAAAGGTGAAGACGGGCCGCCAGGACCCAGGAGGGAAACACTGACCATTAGAAACCTTTGCAGAAGACACTGTAAGGAAGAACGCAAGGGAGAGAAAAACACAAAGACTTAAAATTATACAAGAAATCTACAAACCCAGTTCTGGAGAAAGCCTCCTTCTCCAAAATGGATATGTTTCTTCTCACCTGGGTTTTCTTAGCTGTCTACTTTTCAGGACACGAAGTGAGAGGCCAACCAGGTAAGCCCCTGAAAGTTTTTTCTGTTCATCTCAACATGCTTTTCCCTTTAAAAGCAACGGCTTATACGGGCCCCACGGAATGGCATAGAAGGAGGCTCTCTCTATACTAAATAATTTAAAAGAGAGATCCCAGCCGGCCGGCCCTACACCACCACCGCTCCTAAAACCCAACTTTTCTCTCCTGCTAGGAGTGTGTGTGTGTGTGTATGTGTGTGTGTGTTTTGAAACATAGAATTTGGCGGTGTTCAGATGTCACATATGGACTGAATCAAAGGTTTAAAAATACTACAAAGCTTTTGCATTACAGTTTTTGGGATTTTTTTCCCCCTGTCTTGAAGCAGAACACATCTCCCTTGAGTTTCTTCAACCTAGCCAGTGAAATATAAATCATTTGCATTCTCTCCACTTAGCTACATTGAGCAATGTTAACTGAAGAGCTTGGGAAACACAAGAGTCTAGTTTTGGTTTTCCAATGCTGTGGATTCTTTGCAGAATGCGTGGATACGCCTCAGAATCCTAGGGTGCAGGCTGATGGAACAAGTTGGCCTGCCGCTGAGCTAGGGGCTTGGGGCTGGGCGCTACTGGCCACCGAGGCGGCTGGTCGTCCCCGCTCTCTTTCCTGCATCCATGTGTTTTCTGGGAAAGTAAATCATGTTCTTTTAAAAATTATTATTAGATAAAACAGACTGCATGGCCTTCGAAGGTCTCTTACTCTTGTGAAGTGGTTAGAAACTTTTGAGTGGAATTTGTTCTCAACCACTGCCAAAAAGGGTGTGTGGACAGACTGCAGAGATAAGGACTGCAAGGCCCAGAACAGTCTAGGGCCAGTATTTGGCAGCGGGGAGGAGGGCTGGCAAGGGGCACACGGCCTGAGAAGGGATTTCTGGGTGCAGGGAATCCAGTGGGGCTTGTCCTTCCTTCCCCACACCACTCTCCCCAGAGTGAGCCTCTCTCTCTCTGAGAACAGTGTCGGGAATCCGACAAAACTCTTGGAAGCTGCTACAGGTGATTGGGAATGGGGAAACCATCTCTGGAGGAAACAGGGAAAAGAGAAAGAGGAGATAAAGCCTTCGTGAAGTGCCCTTACCGGAAGGCACTTACAAGGCTAAGGCCGGCCTGCGGCACTGGTAGGGCTAACCCCTTTGCGGCTTACCGGGCACCTCCCCTCCATCACAGCGGCCTCGGGGGTCCTGTGGGAGCCCCAAGGGGAAGCTGTGCGTCTGGTGCTCTGGCCCTCACCGCCAACACTCCCCATTTAAGCTTGAGTGTTTATTTGAGGGAAAGGAAGACTGAGGAATTCCTTTCCTATCCAAATCCACACGCTTGCTGCCCCTCCTCCTCTGCCAGAACTGGTCTTCAGGGCCGCTGCAAATCGTGTCGGAGAGATGGGCGCAGGTCTCACTTGTCTCCCCATCCCCTCTTGCCTTCTAAGTTCCCAGCTTGAAGCGAAATTAAATTACCTCCCACAGACCTAGATGCTGCATAAATTATGTATGTTTGTGTGATTCGCTGTGTGCGTGTGTGTGTGTGTGTGTGTGTGCGCGCGCGCGCAATGAAGATGCCCACGGTATATTATGTATTCAGGCACGGACTCTAGTAGGCCCCGGCGAGCGCGCGCACACTGGGGCACACACCGGCGCGCGCGCGCTCACATACACACACGCGCGCACACACATACACACACGCGCGCACACACACACACACACCCAACTTCAGGTTCCGTGTGCTTTGCGAGCGGGAGGGGACGTGAAGACTCAGGGGCCATCTCCTACCCCAGATGTTCGCACATCTGTCCCCGAGCGCTGCGCGGAGTGTACGCGTGTGTGCGACACCCGCTCGAACCCACTCCCGCTCTGCCACCTGCCTTTTGCGCTCTCCGCAGAGCCCCCTCCCACCCTAGCCCCGGGCCGCGCTGCGTCACTTCTAGAGAAGCCCCGAGGCGCGGAGCGCGGGGCCGGTCACCCACTACGACGCCGCAGGCAGCCTGGCACCCGGGGTGGGACCTCCTTGTGGGACGCGGAGCTGGGACCCGCCCTGGGTGGATATCCTCCAGCCCCTCTAAGAGGCGATCGCAAACCGCGGGGAACTGCGGCTTCCCGTCGGAGCCCCCGACTGGCACCCGGGGAGCTGGCAGCGGGTGGCAAAGGGCGAGGCCCTACTAGACCTCTGACTCACCCGGTGCGCGCCTGCCGGGAGGGGGCCGAGCCCAGCCGGCCGCAGCGGTGGCGGGAACCCGTTCCGAGAAGGAGTCAGGGGAAAGGGAGGGCGGAAGGTGCAGGAGGGGGAGCGACTGAGCAAATAACTCCGCGGCCTCGGCGGCAGCCTTTCGCACTAACGGGCGGCAGGGAGGCCGCCTGGGCTGCGCGCACCAGGCTCCCCCACTCTCTGCCCCGCCGCCTGCCTGCCTCCCTGCCTCCCTCCTGCCTGGGCTCGGGGACTCGGGGCCGCCCAGCCGGCCCTGCCCTGAGCGCCCCCTCCTGTCTCCCGCGCTGTGCGCTGAATTCCCCCCGCCGCCCCTGGAGGGCCGGCGCCGAGGGGCTGAGGCCCGGGGCCGGCGGAGCTGGGGATCCGAGCGCTGGCCGAACCGGGGGGCAGGAAGTCGGGGTGGGACTTCAGAACCGAGGGCGGAGGGGGCGGAAAGGAGCCAGCTCTAGCCTCGGGAATGGGCGCAACTTGCACCGCCTCTAGCAGCGCCCAGCGCCCGCCCGTGCGCCTGAGCAGGTGAAGAGCACGCGGCGCGCGGGCATCCACGTGGTGGGGACGTGGTGGCCCCCAAGCCTGCCCCACCCCTCAGCGCGGTCTCTAACACCGCATCGATTTGTTTGGGCTACGCAGCAGAAACAGAGCCGAACGATCCATAAACATTCTATTAGGCACAAATATGCCCAGCGAAAGCAAAACCGAGGCTCAAGCCTGGGAGAAGTTGGCCGCTTCCAACAACTCCAGCCTTGTCCCCTCCTCCTCCTGACTAAGGACACCCCCAGGGAGAGGCTTGCGGCATTTCCTCCACGCCATCCAGTGCCAGAAAGTTAAGTCGCCGCTGCGGTTCTCCGCTTGGGAGGAACCTCTGCAGTCGCCGGCGCGGTCCGCCTCCCCTCCCCCGCCGCCTCGCTCCTTGCTTTTCCACGTGAGAAAGAGAAATATTCACGGCCAATGCTTCATTTTCACTGATTGATTTCTTTTTAATATCAACACAAGTTAATGGAGGCGAGGCGAGCTGTGATTAAACGGCTGCCCCCACCCTTTGCCTCGGGCTCACTGCACCGCAGTTTTTCCTACCGGGTCCCAGGCGCCCGGCGGCTGGGTGGGGGGCACCCGCAGAGCAGAGCCAACGTCCAGGGGCTGGCGGGGACGGGGGCCGGGGGTGGTGAAATGAACCGGTCTCTCCTCTGGGAACCGTGGGGGTGGGGTGGGAATCAGCTTTCCTGGCAGGCTTAGGGGATCCGGCTCATCCGTGTCGCAGCTTCTGCGGCTCCGGTTGAATTTCTCTTGAAGGGGAGGGGATCCACGCTCCGGTTTACTGGCTTGTGCTCACCGCTCGCCGCCCTCCCTCCGCCCCCCTTCCTTTCGGCTTCAGACAGAGAGGAGAGCCCCCTGGCGCTATCCACTCCTCATCAGCGCCTGGCCACGAATCTCCCCTTTGCTCGAGTTAATCGTGGTGGGGGGAGGGGGGGCGGGGCGGGGGGGGGGTCTAGGGTTTGCTCAGGAAATTATTCTGGCCCTGACAATGGGTTTCTTCAGATGGTGGCAACTCCCAGCCCCACCGTCTCCACCTCTGGGACACGCCGCTTGGGGCCAAAAGAACCCGGACCCTATAACCAACAACCTTCCCTCCCACACACACCCCCCCCTCCCTCTTCCTCCAGAGCTTTGATCTATGCTTGGGTTTAAACACCATTGCCATGGACACGGGCAGACGCGGTCAATCAACCTTGCGTCTGGAGTGGATGATCAGATAAGAGGTGTAAATTGTCTGTGGGAGACAGGTCTGCGTTCAAACAAATCCTAAAAGAGAAGCAATGACGTTCTAGGCGCCTGATAAGGGTTTCCTTTTTAGCCCCTCTCCCCAAAATGCGGGATGACTATGCGCAGGTGTAATGATTTGCAAGCAAAACTATGAACTCCTAGATTGTACACAGACGGCCTGCTCTAGGCTCTGGGGACTGGTCTCATGCCCGCATTCAATGTGTGCCCAGTAAACTTTACCCCATAAGCAGCCACCCAAAGTAGCGAAGCTGTTACCAGTTGCCAACAGAGCACACAGTGCAAAACAGTGGAAAGAGGAGAGCTCCCCATGAGTGCTCCAGGCAAGCACCTTCTTGTTCAAGATGTGCCTGGTAGAATTGCGAGTGCCCGGGCAGCACTGCGGGGTTGGACTTTTATGTCAATCTGCCCTCAGATTAAGTCACAGAGCACCCAACTGGCAAAATGTAAGGTTGGAAGGCTGCAGTGACTGGAACCCCAGGCTATCTAGACAGGACTCCTGCTGTCTACCAAATGGCTCTCATCCCCTGCTGTTGAATGTAAAGTCCACATTCTGCAACAAGAGAGGTCAGCTCCTATCTTCCTTAGTATAGAAAAAGTTAGAGGAGTCCAAATGCCAATTCACATGCAATAAGGCATGAATGTAAACAAGGGCTGGGAGGGGTCTGGGGGCATCTGTGGGGAGAAACACCGGGGGCTCAATGATCGTGAGGCCCCTGCCTGGTGTTGTTCATTTCATTCAACTGCTCATTAAAGTAATCAAGAGAATGAGCTGACTTTGGGTGATCAGAGTGTGGGACAATTCTTGGTTGATAGAATTCAGAGCCAGGTTTATTGGTAAGGGTTTTCAGATGTGTTCCCCAAAAGCCCAGCTGGGAAAGACGAGGAAATAGAGATGAGATTTTCCTTTTTTAGAAGTTGGAGCAGAAGCATGATACCTTTCAATTTCTAGTGCTGTTGAGAAAGGACTTGAAATGTGACATCTGGGCAGTAGTTTATGTTGTCATTAACATATTTGAAGTATTTTATCATCTGACCGTTATCTGCCACTCTGTGATCTTTGAGGCACCCTCCTTGAGTGGCAAACATGAATTTGATCCCAGAAGTTAGTCTTTGTACCTTTCCTTCCAGGTAAGGAATTCACTTTTTTTTTTTAATTAACCCATTCCTGGAAGATACTGTGTAAGTTTGTCCTAGAGAGCCTACAGCGTTTTTCAAAGCTTTATCTGCCTTGATGAGAAATGGCCTCGGGGCTTAATGGTTTCATTACATAACAGGATTCAGTGAGGCTGGATTCCTGGACACAGTGGCCTTGTAGCGTGGCTGGCCCTCCAGGAGAAAGCATCTTCTGAAGGTTTAGGAAGCTGTCAAGTTTAGATAAGGCTGAGCTCCGATCCTATGGGACCTTGGTTGTATTAATAAGAAGAAATTAATTTTTAACCACTGGGAACGTTGCCAAATTATGTGACCTTTGGCAGACCAGCTGTGCTATAAAAATAAATCCCCCATTTCTGAAAATGCTGCTCCTATCCAGTAGAACAATAACAATGTGGCATTTAGGATGGGGATGAGTGAGGTTGAGGTGACAGAAGAGAAATGGGAGTTGGCCAGCAAAAAACCCTCCATGTTGTGACACATGGTTTCAGACCTGGACATCCTATCCACACCACCCTCCCTCCCCCAAAGACACACCTTGGTTTCCAGTACACAGGAAAGAGGGCCAGGATGACAAGGAGCGCGGTGCCAGTGTGTGCAGGGAGGGGAGAAGATGTTAAGTGCTTCCAGCCCTCCCCACACCCCAGCCTTGAACACATCTCTCATTGTTCACACGGACAGATTACTGGCACGCGGGAAGAGCAAAGGGAGTTTTCTACACAGGCAAAATGTTTGTCTTTCCCTAAATGCCACTAAATAAGTTTGTCACGTAGGAGTTTTGGGGGGCCCTGCCTTGGGCTTCCCAGCTTCTGAAGCACTGAAGCCAGTCTGCCTAGGTTGAAAATCCAGCTCAGCCATTGGCCAGCTTGGCAGTCCAGAACATTCCATCTCTCTGTACCTCAATTTCTTTATCTGTAAAGTGTGTTTGATAGTAATACCTACCCCATCGGGGCTTTCTGTGCTATGGCAGATTACATAGAGTACTGTTTGGTCCAATTCTGAAAGCATTTATCTTCAGAAGAGCTTCAGTGAAGTTAACTGTATCTCGTGATCATAGAAAGTACATTATAACCATTGTGATAAGTTTATGCTATTTTTATGAGTTTTTGTAATAAGTAAATAATTATCATTCTCAGCTCTTACTCCACTGAACATTTGTCTGTGTTTTATAAGCTTCAGATGATCTCTCAGCACACTGTTCTTCAGAGAGCAATATTCTTTGCTGGATTTTCATCTTAGATTTACGTCTCCTCGTTGCATTTTTTTCTCTCTCTCCCGCCTTGTTCTTTTGCTCTCGGTGTTCTCGTCTCTACTTAGTTTTTTTTTAATCTCTCCCCCTTTCCTTTCCTTATCTCCTCTTCCATCCTTCATCACTGCAAGTGTGCTCAGCAGGAAGCACTGTGCAGAAGGTGCTCCCCCAAAAGTTATTCTCCTCTGGCATCAAGGCCCCTCAGCAGCTGAACTCAAGAAAGTCATCATAAAGACAAAATAGCTTTTACCCAGCAAGACTCTTAATAATCCCATTTCCCTCTGGGTCTTCATAAAAGAGTCATGATCTAATCCAGGAAAAAGGGAGGGGGCTGGGAATAACAAAAGGAAAGCTCTCCCCAGTAGCACGCAGTGGATGGGGCTCCCGGCCAGCCTAATGCACATATCCAGTGAATCCCTGCTCACCGCCTCCAAAGGTCCCGATAACCAATGATCTGGGCTCTGGCCAGTCTTTCAGCAAAGAAGATAAAGGGAATTGCAACCTACTGGGCCGAGCAGTAGTAGCAATAATTGTTTTGATAAAGGGGGAAAATAAAACAGATGTGCCCCAAAGGCATATTGGGGGCCAGGGGAAGGGAGATGGGGAGGGATAGGTAGAAGGAAGAGATCATCCATTATCAGCAAACAGTTCAGTGATGAAGTAGTAGTGTGCACCTTCCTGGTGCTACTGATAACAAATATCTAGAACTCACCTTTGGGAGGGTGAGAGAGGGAGGGGGTGAAGAAACCCTCAGATAAATTATTTTTACCATCACTAGGATTAAAATGTAAATATCCATTGAACTGCATCATTATTATCCGAGGTTTAGAATGTCTTTGGAGACCTGGTTCACATAACTGAACCTTGACTTATGACCAGGTATCATGATCCCAAACACGTTAACTGAAACTCTCAGTTCACCACTAAAAAATCTTCACATTTAATAGCAGCTATGGGTTGGGACGGAAGGGTAGTACTAGAGAAGCAGAACAGTTTGAATAAGGCTTCCTCAGAGTTTGTGCTAGCTAGTAATACTTTTGGTGTTATGTTAGTCGACTAGTAATTGATGAATTCATCAAACCTCACTGAGTCTGACTTGGGCAAGGCTCTGGGTTTGATCCTATAAAGTTCACCAAAGATGAATGAGGAAGGAGTCATGCTTTCAAGTTGCAGTGGTCCAGCGGAATGGTTAAGGCTGTCCCGAGCCCTCGCACACCTTAGAAGACGTTAAAGAGCTTCTGTCTTGGAGGTTTGAGATACGGAGGCTGGGAGAGTACCCTTGGTGTGGGAGACCAGGGAAGGTGGAGGTGGTATGTGAGCCTTGACTGAGAGGATGGATGGGCTTTAAAGCTGGAAAGGGGTATCAGGGGAAGATGAGAGCAGAGAAATGGACACTGGGTTTATTTGGGGAACACTCAGAAGCTGCAGTTTAGAATGTGTGGAGGGAAATAATTGCAAATAAGGTCAGAAATGATTCATTAGGCTAAATGCAAGGCCCCATTGCTAGGCCAAGGGGTTTGGATTTCATTCACTAACCAATGGGGAGCCCCTGACATTTCACCATAAGCCTTCGGTTCAGTTAATCAAAATAAATGAAAAAAAAAATTATATTACCTTTTTTTCTCCTTTGGTTTTTGGAGAGACCTCAAAATTATTCTTCCTCTATTTCCTTCCCCAAATGTCTGTTGAAATGGGCAGGAATTGTAATCCCAGATCTCTCATCAATGGCATCAAAATTGCATTTGCAATGAGGGCTGGAAAAGAGTGGACATAAATATAAGCTAATGATATTATATTGGCTGCCCTATTGGAATTGCATTTGTTTATGATATAAGATGACAAATAACAAGGTTACCACAGGTGGCATGATTCGAGGTCAGAGGAGGTAATCACATCAAACTTACGTCTTAACGATTAAATGAAGGTTCATTTTTAGAATCCAGATTAAAGGGAAGTGATTTTCCAAAGGTCCCCTTTCCAGACCCAATTCCCGGTTCTGTCCTCGGTGAATGCACTGGAGGTGTTTTGGAAGAGGGAGCTTGCCTGGTTCCTACTCCTTTCTCCATGCTGATGTGCTGCCCTCCTCTCTCGCCCTCTCTTCCCCTCCTTCCTGCCCTCCCAGAGGTTCTTTTATTCAGATTTTGAACTTTATCACTGCAAAAGTTCACAGGGATTTCCATTTGCTGTGCCTTCAGGAGTGCATCCTTCACTGCCACCCGGCCCCATAAATTGAATAGATTGCATCCCTTCCCAGTTGCCTTAGGAAGTGGTCAAACAGCCGCATTCCTGGGCTGATGGATTGGCTCATTTCTTCCCAGCTTAAGCCAAGATACAGATTTTATGAGACTGTCTTGTGACAGACTGAAGTCGCTTTGAATAAAACAAAATCCAGCCTCAGCTCACAGAAATAACTCTTAAAAAGCAGCTTATCCGGGGTTAGTGAGCAAACTTTGGTTCAAACCCCGAGCAGGGGACTTAGATGATTCAGGCAAGGGATTTGAAGAAACTTTTTGGTCTTCCTTTCTATGTATCAGTGTTGCTCACATGCTCACACACAGAACTACATAGCCACAATATTTATAAATACGCAGCTACAGACTCGGTTAAGGAAAGAAACTCACGTCAGTAGGGCTAATGTGATTAAAAGACATTTGAACTCTCCGTCATGCAAGACAGGCATGCTCATCGGAAAAATCCTAGAGGTTGTTTCAAGGCTTACCAAACAGATGAAACAGGAGTAACACCTTGAATAAACATCTTGTTCTCTAGGAGGGGAGAGAATCTATGGGTTATAGGTATAGGATCTTTTCCCCACCTCATTATATAGGCCTTGAACTTAAGAACTGGAACTGACCTTTAGGATCACTCCTCTCCTTTTATGGATGAGAAAACACAGTCTCAGAGATGTTTCCTGACTTACCCAAGGCCACACAGCTTGCCAGTGGTGAGACCATGTTGAAGACAAGGCTTCTTCTTGCTAATGAAGTGGCAAGGTGACAACCGTCTCTCTTTTTAAGCAGGAGAAAGAGCTGCTTCTTTACCTTGCTGCTAATAATGAAATGAAAGCAATGCCCTGGAAATAGGAGCAGGATGGGATTATGCTGTGGATAAAGGATATATAGAGGAAATAAAGTCTCTTATTTTCAGGGAAAATGAGACCGACTGCTCTCCACAGGACCCTCAGGGATATACAAGAAATAGATGTCTACTAATCCTTCTACCCCTTCTCTTTCACGAAGCATTTTAAAGTAACAAGGGAACAGAGGTCTAGTTCAGTGGGTTTCCAACTGTGCTCCCCAAAGCCCAGCAGAGTTGACAAGGGAACTAAGGGGCCCAGAATCTACACCCCTTCTCGCCGCCCTACCTCCTGCACCCAAGAGAGCTCCACTTCTTTCTACCTGCTTTGGACATCGGAGTTCTGGGTAGAGTTTTGTTCGAAGAGAAAACAAACACTTCTAAGAAGAAGTTTGAAAACTCCGTACTTGATTTAATCCACCCATTGAATTACAGTGTAGGAAGCTGAGACCGAGGAAGGTCATCGAGCGAAGCATCCACTGCCCTCTTCTTGTTACTCTGGGACCCCCCCACTTCCCTTTCTAGCAACTCGGTCCCGTCATCCCAGACCCACCTCTGGCAGCAGCCTAACTCTCCAGTCCCACGTTCAGCCAGTCCTAAACTTCCCTGTTTGGGCCAAGGCCATTTTCCTTCCGTTCAGCTAAGCGCAGTGATGGGACTGTTGTTTTGCTGAGGGACTGCCAGCAGGCTGTTGCCCAGCGTCACCTGGTGCCCTCGCCTGGCCGGGAGTGAGCCATTGTCATTCTAATTATTTAAAAGTATTCACAGCAGTCAGGGCTTCCTTTTAGTGAATGTTAGTGTCAAGTGCAGGCCATGCAGTGTTCCTGTAAAACAACTCCGGTTGAATTTCCTTAGAAGGCGGACCAGATTTTTAGGTTTTCTTTTACTTCTTCTCATTACTTCCTGAAAATCAGCTATTACCAAGGAACTGGTGGTGTGTCTTCAGTTGGGTTCTGTAGAAGGGTGAGTTCCTTCTGAAGCTGGCAAAGAGCCTCAGAATTGTGAGTGGGTGGATACAAAATTGCTTTACCTGATCCAGAGCCCGGTTACCTCTAGGCCGCATCAGATGGTGCTTAGGCCTCCAGCAAAAGGAGGGCTCCTGAGGAGGAGGGGAAAAAAAGAGAGAGAGAGAGACAGAACGATATAAATGTCAGAAATAATCTGACATTGACCATGTCCAATAAAAACACTGAAATACTCATCATGGGGGGGAAAAAAGTCAGACCTTCTTGACTTTAGGACTTATTATTCCCTTTCTTTCCAATTAGGTCTAAAGGTGTCACTTTAATCCTTTTATTCTTGGGCCTCTGAGGTCTATATCTGGCCTGAGCTGGCTCATCCCTCGGGCTGCTCTCCCAGATGTAGGAGAAAACCGGCTCTGAACAGCCTGGGGCAGGGTGTGCCTGCTTCTCTTTGGGAAATGAATTTGCCCCAGGTGAAAGGTATTCACAAAATAGCTGGAGAAAGAAGTCCCTTGTCAACTCACCGAACAGGGTCAGTAGCTCCAACTTCGACAGGGTCAACTTCCCTTCTGTATGTGGAGATTGGCCTAAAGGGGTTTGCCCTTGAGTTCAACTCTCTTTTGGCTGGGCTGGACTCCTCTGACACAGGACAGAGGGCATTTATGCTGTTCCTTCTGGGACACAAGCCAGGCCTCCGGAGTAATGGATGGTAGAGCTCTTCAGAAGAAAGTCTAGTTCATTTCTCCTGGGGGCGTGTTTGTGTTCAAGAAACGAAGGGTCCCCAAACCTGGAACTGAAACCTCAATGATCAAGAAGAGGTGTAGAAGGATTAAGTGTGTTTTCTTTACAAGTTTTACTGATATCTTTCCAGGATTCAGTCCTCTCCAAGAAAAATAGAGGCAGAAATTGTAGTATTTATCTTGGTGGCCATGTGTCTGTGCAAACGATGTGTGATATTTTACGAGTGGGTGTGAAAGTGTGTGCGGGGCTGAAGTGTGACTTTCTAATATGTGTATGTATCCGACGTCTGCTCAGTATCTATATAAGTGTGTGCTTCTGAGTGTGAGTGCCATGCAAACAAGAAGGTGAATTTATACATGCTTTGGTATTGAAGGGGTTAACTACACCAAAGCAAAGGCAGAGGTTCTAATGAGTTTTCAAAAATTTTAATAAAGTGCCTTAATTTTCTTCAGATAAAGAAAGGACAGAAAAAAAGAAATGAGTTACTCTTTTTTCTTTCCGTTAAATTTTTACCATGGAAAATACAGACTATCAGCTATGGATTATATATAGTTTCAAATTTTTTTGAGTGGGGAAGTGATTTCTCTTGGTGTGGATGGGAAATGAAACCTTCCTATGAGGAAGTTTCCTGTCTTTATTGCTGATTGTGTGTGCCTGGTCTGATTCCTAAAAGCTTGAACATGGTGGGGTGGGGGGAGTTGAGGAGGAGAAGTTCTCCTTTTGGGAGTGGCTGGAGAGAAGCAGAGCAGGGGTGGGAGGAGGGAGAGAGCGTGGATGATGTAGAAACCATCACAATTACTGAACAGGAGCTCTGCTCAGGGTCCCTCTGGTGAGTTACAAGGCGAACAGTGTGGTTTGGGGGTGAGTGTGAGTCAGGGCTGCAATTTTCAGCAAAAGAGCGGGCAGAAAATCCCCTCCCCTGCTAGCCTGGTAAGAGCCGCTGGTGAGCTAAGTCCCCACACCTCTGCTTTCTCAGAGGGTCCTTCTCAGCCCGATCGCATGTGCCTGAGCCAGCACCAGCGGGCCACAGTTCGACTTGCTGGAAGGTGCTGGGTACCTGGCATGGCAGTGGTGTGGGCAAGGCTGCGGGGATTGGCTGCGGAGGGATGGGCGGTCCCGGGCCTCCTCTCTGTCTGCGGGAGGGCTGGGCCCATTGTCCTGCTGGACTGGGGAGGGTGCAGGGTCATTAGTTAGAGGATGATGTGGGCTCTGCTAGCCAGAGGAAATGGCCTGCTTTTGTTTTCTACCCGGTAGGAAATGGAACCTGAATCCATTAGATTCTGGGCAGTTCAACACGGCACAGTTTGAGCACTTGGAGGCACGATGCCTAAAAGGCTACTTGTGTGGATTTGTGTGTCCCAACCACCATTGTGCGGCATGCCCATCTTTTATGCATTTAAAGCCTGTCAGGCTGGTAATCTAAAGCAGAGGTCTGGAAGACAGTAATGCCAACAGACATGGGGAATAGTAAAGTGCACCTGTAGAGTTAAAAAATGCATGACCCTTTCCCTCAAAGAGCGAACACAGGAGAAAGACCCCGTCCTGTAGGGTGGCTGCTGAGCCGTAATGCATAATTCACGGGCCCGTGCTGCTCCATGCAGATGGCGATATTAAATCGTGATTGATGCTAAGAAAGGCGCACATCTCAGGAAGGTCTCTGGGAGGCTTCTGAATATTTCCAGGTCTCTCGTGCCTTCCCGTCCTCTGTTCTACTGCGGTATTAAGCAAACCCCCCCCATTTCCCAGGAACCCCTCCTGGGGATTGCAGAACTTCGCTCCCAAATATATGAGATTCTTCAAATGTCATCACCCACCTTTTCTGCCTTTGAAGTCGCCCCCTTGCCTCCTGGCCCACAGGAAGCTGTTTACCTCCAGCCAGGCCCTGCTGGGAAGGAGGGGACAGCTACCCCCCCTGCAGTGGCCTTTCAAATGGCCAGGTCCCGGTTGCTGCTGGACAAAGCAGCAGCACACTCTGGTGGTGGTGATGAGGCAGGAGGGATGGCGGGTAGAAAGCAAGGGAAAAACACAAAGCACTTTTGTCGAAGCTCTGAGGTCAGAGCCAGTGAATTCTCCAATGCAGATTTTTTCCACTCGGTGTATAATGAAATAATAAATCAAATTTGTGGTGTATGTAGAATTAAATGTTTGGGGTTTTTGCTTTTTCTTTCTCAAAAAAAAAAAAAGAAAGAAAGAAAGAAAGAAGAAGAAGAAACAGCAGCTAAAATCACCCTCCAGGGCCTATTCTGGCCCAAAGCTGAAAATGTTTCCTCCACATCACATGTAATTGTTACCAGGCTCGCTTGTGGGTCGGCACCACAAAACCACTATTGTCAGTTCCCGGAGCCCTTACTTCTGGCGGCCTGGGCTGGGCTGGGAGACACCCAATGAAATGAAGGATTTATGAGATAAAGATAGAGATGAGAGGTTCGAACAAGAAGATGGGCCAAGAAGAGGAGACGAGAAAAGGCAGGGGGCATGTTACGTTTGCCGCTCTCTTGTTTGTTTCATCTCAGGCCATGTAATTGGGAATGTTTATGATCATTTTCTGGAATATTTTGATTTGGGGAGTGTGTGTGATGGTGCACGTGTGTGTGTGTGTGTGTGTGTTCAGTTGGGTGAGTGCGGGGGGATGAGCTGAAATAATCTCTTCCACTGAATGAGTAAGTAGGTTAGTCTTCTGGACTGCCATAAAAGGTCTGTAAAACAGTTTTAATCAGCCACTGGTAGGGAAGAGAAACAGGGAGAGGGGGGGAAAAAAAGAGGCTGTAGCATATTTGAAGTTCTTTGGGTTCTTTGCCTTCTCTTTCAGACTCACCCTGTGGAGGTCGTTTGAATTCCAAAGATGCTGGCTATATCACCTCCCCAGGTTACCCCCAGGATTACCCACCCAACCAGAACTGCGAGTGGATTGTTTATGCCCCTGAACCCAACCAGAAGATTGTCCTCAACTTCAACCCTCACTTCGAAATCGAGAAGCACGACTGCAAGTAAGCGCCTGATTGTACATCCGTGAGCCACACACTCCTACCCACTGCCCTGGCTCCTGCCTCTTCTGCCACCTAATGGCAGCACCCCTAACCCACCTGCTGAACAGTGGCCCCCAGAGGGAAACCTCAAGATGACGTTCTCTTTCGGGGGAAATAAAGGCCTAGGGGATCCCATAGTATGGAGGAAAGAGCCTTCTTGAGTGAAGAGTGTAGAGAATAGCGCCCTATCTTCAAAGCGGGCAGTGGAGGAGAATTCCATCTAGGGGCTGGGGGTGGACTGCAATATACCAGCTCTTGACTTTGGAATTTCCTTTCCCCCTGGAGATCTCCCCATTTCCACCGCCGCCATCACATGTAGAAACCCCACCAGCTTCCTTAATGAACTAGTAGCCAGATCCCCACGTGGAGACTTCCTCTGCATCCAGCCCTAGAGGATCAGCCTGTTATTTTATGAAGCAGCAGCTGGTTTCCTTACAGAAAGAGAGTTAAAAATCTGAGTCTACACTGGTAGGTCTAAGATTCGCAATGGTTCTTGTTACCTGTGCTGTCTCAAAGCTGATGTTACAGATTTATTTCACCGACACCCTTCTAACTGCTTTACAAATATCACTCTATCCAGTCCTCACAGTGGCCCTGGGAGGTCGGTGGTGTCAGGACTAGCATTTTGCAGATGAGAAAACCGAAGCCCAGAGAGCTTGTCAGTCACCCGAGGAGGCTCAGTTGGTCTCATAACATCAGTCCTGCCACCTTGGAAATGTGCAGCTTAGGAGATACCCAGTGGGCATTTAGACAGCCATGAGTGCTTTAGGAATGCCTTCTTGACACCAAAGTCCCTTAAATTAAGGTGAAGGAGCAGGTAGCTTTGTAATGTCAAGAATTCGTGAATGTGCTTTATACCATCTAGTGGACTCTATCTGAAAGTCTTTGGTCATTGAAACAATAGTGCAAGTTTTCTGTACAGAAAAGAATGTACCAATGATCATGTCCTGCTTCAAATGTGCCCCTATGATGTGCCTGCCACTGGGTGTTCAGTGTCCCCTTATGATTCCTAAACAGTCTGGACATTCCTTGCGACCAAGGCGTTGCAAGTACGGAAAAATTAATAAAGGGGCCAGCTGGTGAGAAAGGGGCAAGGGAGCAGGCCTACCTCCGGGCCAGTGCATCCTCGTGGAGGAGACAAGGCCCCCCTTGAACCAGGGCTAGACTGTGAGGCGGTGCATTGATGTCATTGTTATCCTCCTAGGACTACTTCACACCTACATAATGGTTTTCTCCTAGCAAGAGGTAGTCTGCACTGAAAACCAGAGGGTTTCTGGGCTGGCTGCCTCATGTGATGAAGAGTCATAAGACGGATTTTCTAATCCCAGATCTACTCTTGACTCAGTGGATGACATAGGGTAACTCATCAGTTCCTCTTTGTCTGAGTTAAATGCACAGCCTGATACACTCGTACAGCATCTCAGGTCTGCTGAGTCCCTGCAGTGGACTTTAGCAAGAGTTTCTGTTCGAAGAGCTCCTATATTGGATGTTTTTGCTCCCAGTGCCTTTGGCTGGGCTGTAGAAGGTTGGCACAGACAGCAGCGTAATGCACAGAGAGCTTGCGTCTGAGCTCAGAGAAATTTGACTAAGCACCTCTGTCGACTGAGGGCCAAATTCTGTTATGCTTATGCCAGCAAATCTCCCAGGGAAATTGCTAAGGGGTCATCTTATGTATATTCATATTGGAAGTAGAGGAAGGCATGGCTTTTGGAAGGAAAAACTCAGGGAGCCATGTTGGGAAGTATGCAAGGCCAGGAAAACATGCTCCTGCCCTGTTTGGGGCCACGGGGGCCGCCTTCCCCCCACAGGACTCAGCCCCAGGGGTGGGGAGAACTCAGGTTGCTGGAGTCTCTGGCAGCAAAAGGGGACAAGGATGTTGCCTCTTGCTGGACTTGAAGTAGGGGAAGCAGACAAGTTACAGGTTATCTTCTGGCTTATCATCCTTACTAAGTAGCTTCCTGTTTTTCTCCCCACTCCCCCATGGATGCTTCTAGCTTGAACTGAAAAGATCAGGAAGGTCAGAAAAAAAATCTTTCTGGGGTCTCTTTTCCCCAGTGCCAAGTTGTCAGAAAGGCTTGGCTGGGGTCAAGCCTCCACTACTTAACCTCGTCCTTAATTCTCTCTCCCCCCCCCCCCCCCCCATTTCCCCTCCATTCCCCATTTCTCTGTCATTCTTGTTGATTTTTTTTATTTAGAAAGACACATCCGGTTCTCTCAATCTCTCACCCTGCAAGGTATTTTTAACATTCTTCCCCAGCCATTTGCATTCAGAATAAATGAGCTTCTCCTCCCCCACTGCCTTGTTCCACTAGCTGGTGAGAGGAACAATTAACCTAATTGAAGGGTTCGAAGTTCTGTCTGGTTCCCCGTCTCTCCCACTCTGTCCAAGGGAGATCCTGGGTTTGGAAAGCACTTACTACCAAAGGAAATTAGACTCCTTTCTCTTTTCATTTCCGGTGCATGTTTTGAATTGGCCTTGACTCTCCAGGCCCAAAGCGTGGATGGACGCTTACCAAGAGAATGCCTCCTGCACTGTCCTCTCCCCTTGACAGGGCATAGCGGCAACACCCCTGCAAAAAGGAAAAAAAAAAAAGGGGGGGGGGAAGAAGATAGCAGGAGGGGAAGAATGAAGGGGGGGAATCAGAGGGGGAGACGAACCATGAGAGACGATGGACTCTGAGAAACAAACTGAGGGTTCTAGAGGGGAGGGGGTGGGAGGATGGGTTAGCCTGGTGATGGGTATTAAAGAGGGCATGTTCTGCGTGGAGCACTGGGTGTTATACGCAAACAATGAATCATGGAACACTACATGAAAAACTAATGATGTAATGTATGGTGATTAACATAACAATAAAAAAGTAAAAAAAAAAAAAAGGAAAGTGAGTAAGAGCAGCCGGAAAAAGCCAGCCCCACCATGGAGGAAGGGCCGCGGTCAACACCTCCCCGTCCTCCCATGTGCAGGAGTAACTGCAGAGGTTGCCCCGAGATCCAGGAGCAGGCCCGGCCTGGTGGCCCCTGGGCCCTTGGCTCTCTGTGCCTTGAAATCCACAACCCAAGGGTTGAGCCCGTTGAAGAATAAACCCCAGACAGACCTTTTCCCTTTAACAGCCGCTTGTTAATTTTGCTTGGAAACTTTCGCTCACAGCCCCAGCTTTGCCTGAGTCAGCCATCTCAGGCCACCACCATCTGTGGGGAGCTCTCCGACTCCTCCCTCGGGCTGTGAGCAGGAATCCAAACCCCCAGCACCCGCAGGCTGCTCTGTGGGCAGAAACCAGAGGCCCCCGTGGCCTGGCCACACAGATGTGGCCGAGGGACCAAAGGGCCCTCTGAGCAAACAGGGAGAAGCCACTCACTCCCTGTGGTGAGGAAGAGGGTACTGCTGCTTTTCACCTGAGTCATCCGGCAGTAGGCGGGACACTAGGGCTTTAGAAACATATGTACACAGACTTGAATCTTTTTCCATTTCTAAAATCTAAGATATATGCGTTTTTTAAGAATACCCACCTGCATATGATACACAGCTTATTCATGAGTCCTCAGATCGGCATGGCATCCCTCCCCATCCCAGAGGCCCAAGTAAAACCAAAACCAAGAGTCTGGGCCCTGTTAAGAATTGGTCATTTCCAGATGGGTGTCTTGAAAAACGTGCTTCACAAAGTGCACAAACCACTAGGAAGACCTGAAAGAACATTTCTTGGGCTAAAGAACCCACACGAAGTTTATAGGAATGATTTTATGCATGCATTCAGTGCAGCTTCATCTCATTTACCATGGGGGAACCGCGCTCCATCCAAGGGAAATGTTTAGATACTCAAACCTACTCCTATTCAGAGTTCCAAAGGTCTTTTTTGAAAGGATTTCTGATAAAGAACATTCTAAATCCCGTGCCACACTTCCCTGTCTTCTTAAACAAAACCAATAGTAAGGGGAGTCAACTTTTCCTTGATGATTCAGGCCTCTAATTTTAAACTTCAATTTTTGAGATCGAGGCCGAGTAATGTCCAATTTGGATCAGGGAGGTTGAGAGTTGAGTTTTTGTTGACCTTTTAAACTTCCCAGGCCTCAGTTTCCTCACCTGCAACACTGATAAGTACTTTGCAAGATTGCTTTGTCTTGTCTATACGGATACACAATGAATTAGCAACCGCATTAGCATCTTTGTCCTTTGTCACGGGAAATTCTGCGACTTTTTTCTATCAATACTCTTGCTGTCACTTCCTGTTAGGTGTATGCCTGCTTCCTGGAGCCTTCCGCTTCTGACTTGTTTTACTCTTTTATTGTGTTGTACGGATTTTGCTTCTGGAGGTCTTACTGTCCATTGGGAAGTGCTGGTCCTGGGCTCTTGGCTCTGCCCCAAGCCAGCGTAACCCCAGGGCCAGCATGTCTGCTCGGCTTCAGTCGGCCAAGCTCATGGCCGAGCAGACTCTGGAACACACCCTCAGGGACAGAGTGTGAAGAGCATCAGTGCACGGAGTCCCCTGCATCAGTTGAGGTGCTCAAGGTCTTTTCTTCTGAAACCCTCCCCCCAAAGCCCACCCATGTTCTAGATATTGGAGGTTTAGGGATATTTGGCCTCTAGCTAAGTGTCCTGGATAAACAAGGTACTCTTGTATTTATGGCCAGAGGAGCTCTCTAAATCGTAGTTGTGTCTATTTCTCCCAAAGTAGGGGATAATATCTTAGAGAGGTAGCAGCTTCCCAGGTTGATAAACTGACTCCAGTCAACATAGGGAACAGACAAGACCTCAATAATCTAGCCCCTCCCCACCCAGTCAGTAGTGACTTCCTATGCTCAGTGAGCACCCTCCATTCCAGTCAAACAGCCAAAGACAACCTTATATCTGCATGAGACCCTGTGAGTGCCCAGTGCTTGGACCGGCCTCCCTCTCCCCTCCACAGGGACCAGCTGAACACTCCCCTCGTCCTCCCCTCTGTTTCCTTGATTCTTCCAGTTATGGGTCCCAATGCTGAACTCCCAGAGCATTGTGTATTGCCTTGATTTGCTGGCTTGCCTTTAGTTCATGGGTGGTCAATGTTGTATTCTGAGCATGTAAATTCTCTAAGGGCATGGACTACATATTTCATTTCTATACCCCCAGGACACCTGGTCTTGGAGTATTACGCAGGTGCATGCACATGATTGTTTCGGTGTTATTTTTACATTTGAGTTGCCAGGACATAGGTCAGCATGGCATGAACCTGCACTGGAAGCAGACAGAGCTGTCTTCCCTATGCGTCCATCTTGTGATGTGATATAATGAGAGCAGGAGGATGAGATATGGGCTTATGGAGCTCACTAAGCTCTCTCTGACTTGGCCTTTCACCAACAAAATGGCAATGGTCCATGCATTCATTCGTAGTTACTAAACACCTACTATGTACCACACATAATGATAGCATTGGGAATGCAGTGGTGAGTAAATCATGTTCTTTGTCTTCATGGAACTGAGAGTTTAGGAGCAAGTTTGGGGCGCCTGGGTGGTTCAGTCAGTTAAGCATCTGACTCTTGATTTTGGCTCAAGATCAAGTCCCATGTCGGGCTGAGTATAGAGCCTGCTTAAGATTCTTTCTCTCTCCCTCTGCCCCTCCCCCCCCCCCACATTTGGGCACACACACTCTCTCTAAACAAATAAAATAAAATAAAAAATTTAAAAAATATATGGTTATTGATGATAAAGCTACCACATCTAGAGCATCACCTCTGAGACCAGCACTTTGCTAAGTGCTTCACATATATCATCTCATTGATCCTTGAATCAAAACAATGCGAAGTCATTGTTACTCTTCCCGTTTTACAGATGAAGAAACTTGGACTTAAAGAATAACTTCTGGCCCCAGGTCCCACCCGTGGAAATGGCAGAGAAGGGATTTGAAGCCAGAATGCCCTGCTCTGCAACCTGTGCTCTTTACTCTTATGATCTTCGCCTCCCCCAGCACTGTGTATGTCCACTGCGGATGTGCTCCGGGCATGATATGTGAGCTCACAGCACTGAGATCCAGCCTAGGCTGGGGAGATCAGGGAGGGCTCCCTGGAAGAAGTGATCCCAAAGAAGTTAGCCAGGCAGAGTGGAGGTGTATATCTCTGGTGGTCCATGTAGAGAGCATCACGTCAAAGACAAGACGGGGAAACAATCTGATGCCTTAGGGAACCACAGTAAATGAAGGGTCATCCTTGTGACTTGCTGATCAACAAAACTCCTTTTCAGGGAAGAGGTGCCTGAGCAATGCTATTGAATTTTGTTTCCTGGCCCGGTGACTTCCACCATCTTAGAGAGGGGCTGTGGTCAGGAAGCAGGAAAGACTAAGATTTTAAGGACTCTTTGCTGCTCCCACCCTCCCTGACCAGGCTCTCTACAGTTTCATACCCTATGTCCAGGGACAAACCCCCTCTGGCCCCCAGTTTAATGCCTGAACCTGGGGTTTGGCCTGGAAAATCCAGGTAACACTGGATTAAGCTCCACCTGTCAGTTTACTCCTACACAGGGCTCTCTCTGAACACATGTCTCTTATCCTAAGAATAGAGAGCAGGAGGCCACATTGCCCAAAAGGAGGTGTGGCTTCAGCTGGTGTCCACCTGAGTCTCTGGAAATTGAAACAGAGTATAAGTTCTCTGGTTCAAGAGAGTGTCTTGCACTCAGGAGAGAGCCTCATGTTGATTACTCATGACATGGTTATAGATTTACTGCCTGCCCAACCACAGAAATATTCTGATTCCCCCAAGGAGCCAATGAGCGGCAATATTTTTCTGTATTGCAACAACCCTGCTAATGACAGAAACAGATCCCCCTGCAGGTACATGGTGCAATAAAATGGGACAGCCCTGCTGACTCTAGCTTAGCTGGCAGCCGACCCCGGCTCACCAACCTTGACCAAGGCTTCCACCCAGCAACTTCGCTTGCTGAAGAAATGGGGAAAAAACATCACAGATTGTTCTCCTCCTCCCACCAAGGTTAAAGAGCAGTTGGGAAAACGGTTATTTTTGGCAGTTTGTTTTTAAATACACGATGTTGCAATCGCAGTGCTCCAAATGCAAGCTTCGCTGTGGATGTCCTTCTTAACATTGCATTTTATCTCCTGATTGAGAAAATCACTTGAGGTTTTCTAATACACAATCCCACTTGTTCTGCCTCTCAACCCTGGCACCTTCTCTGAACCCAGAGGTCCCAGAGGGCCAGCATCTTACCCCATGTAACTGCATGTAATTCTCCCAGCTAATTACACCGGGTGAGAGTCTGTCTTCAGAAATTCAGTGGGAGCTCAGGGTGGGGAGGGGATAAAGAGGAGAAGGAAAGAGACCAAGTAAAGAAATTAGATTTTTCTTAAAAAGCGATTTGTGTATTTTCCTATAGTCATGTGTCCTATGGAAAATAAGATGTTCTCTTTGTTTTGTCCTGTTTAATGGCAGGCGGATTGAAACCTTAGGATTAAGAGCAACTCAATAGATAATTTAATTCCATTCTTCTACATCTGCCTGGATAAATCATCCCGGAAAAAAATATATACATATTAGCTGCCCTTGTCTTTCCTTCTAGAAAAGAGCTTCCATAATCGACCTTCATTATAAAACCTAGGGCCTCACAACTCATCTCAGTGATTGCAGAGTAGATGGTTGTATTTAATTTACATAATCAGAATTTTTTTCCCTGGAAGGAAAATCCCTGAAAAATGTTAGCTGGGTCAGAATAAAATTTTTAAAAAGAAGAAGAAAGAAAAACATGTGAACTGGGCTTACGTTTGGAAAGCTATCAAAGGACTTCACGTGATGAAAGAAATCCACATGATTTTTTTATGCTTTTTTTCCTACCTTTGTAGCCAAGCATCTTGGCAGTCTCTCTCTCTCTTTCTCTCTCTCTCTCTATATATATGTATATATATACATACATACATATACACACATGGGACTCACGGGACTGGGTACTACTGTTATTGCCATTTAACAGATGGGTACACTGTGAGAGTGATCTCACAGATAGTAATGGTAGGGCTGGAATTTGAAGCCCACCACCCAAAGCTGCCTTTATATGCCTGTATCCTTGTACCTAGAGCTCTCACCCACTATCCCCAGGCTTAGGTATTTGAGGCCTCTCTGATTTCTTTAGATATCCTTGACAAGTCTTTTCTTTTCCCCTTCCGTCTCTTATTCCTTTTCTTTGCCTCTTCCTGCCATGGGGTCATCTCCGGATGCCAGCAGGGCAGTCAAGGAGAGAGAGGTCTTTCTGTGACGCTCTGTCAATGGTCTCCGTCTGCCTCCCTGTCATCTACCTCCTACTCCCCGGGTCCCCTCCAGCCCCCCTCGCCATCCTCTTCAAATTCCCTGCCATCCCCCCATCGCCTCCCTCTGCAGCTGGAATCCGAAGATGTGAGGGCTAGTAATAGAGTGTCAGCGGAAGTAATTGATTCCTCACACACAGAGAATTCTCCTGCTTCAGTGTCAATGGAGCTGAACCAGAGTCTTGGAGGTGAGCGAGACATGTAAACAGTCCATGGCTGAGCTGTCAGGGTGAAGCTAGACACACCGGAGAGCGAGCGAGAGGGAGAGCGATGGAACAAATAATTGTTTTATTGGGAAGAAAAGGAGTAAATAATATTTCAGCCCAGGAATTGGCAGTTTGAAAGAGATGGTTGGAGAGAGCGAGAAGCAGAAGGAATCACGACGCAGGTTTTAATGGAAGAGTTTTTCTTTGTCTCAAGGTAGGAGGTTTCGTCCTCACCCCACCCCCCCTCCCATTATCATCATTATTATCATTAAAATAATTACCGTAACAATTACAGTTGATGAGACCTCGAGTTTATAGAGCACCTTTCATCTAAAAGTTCAAAGTGATTTATCTATGTGTCATCCCTTTGAGAGTGGTAGGAGGGTAAGAAAGTACTTTCTTTTTTTTTTTTTTTGGTCTTATCCGTTGGGAAACTGAGGTCCAAGCAGATATAGGATTCAGTCTAAGCCTCGGGGCAGGCAGCTGGGTTAAGCGCTGGGGTACTGACGGCTCTTCTGGGGGTCTCTGCTGCCCTCCTGCCCACCAGGGCCCTTATACTTGTGCGGCCCTCACAGCTCATCCCTGCCACTAGTGCTCCCCCCCCCCCCGCGGGCCCCCCCCCCCCCCCGGCTGCCCCCCCCCCAGTCGGTAGCTGTGCAGCCAGGCAGCGAGCAGTTCCGTGCACAAAGCAAACCGTCTGCGATGCTGTGGGATAGATAAAGGTCCTTCAAGGTCTGACTCACACTGCTCCCATCCTGCTAGGAGACTTCCTGCAATCTGGTTCCCTTTCTTGTAGAAGCTGCTGTCCTTTCTAGACATATTTCTTCCTAGTCTTAGGGAACCTCCAGCCAAGAGAACCCAATATTCCTGAACTTTTGCTGCTTCCAACCCCCCCCCCCCCCCCCCCCCCCCCCCCCCCCCCCCCCCCCCCCCCCGCCCACAGATGCTGGCCAGTTCTTGCAAAATACAGGGCCATTTCTGTGATGAGGAGGGGCAAGTGCTTTAAAATGCTCCCAGCGCAGCCACGGCGCCTTCACGACCCAGCCATCGAGGAGTGCACCGTTCACCCAGTGCTGGTTGGAGGGGCGGAAGCTGTTCTAGCTGACTGGCCACTGAGTGCTATATTCAGAATCTCCACCCTGGTGTGGCAGCAACCTTCCTGCTTGGACAGTAGTGCAGGCCCATCATTTCCACACCAAGGTGCTTTTTGCACGATCGTGAGAAGTCTGCCCCTGGCGCCAGGAGAAGCCCTGAGCCCTTGTAACCTGAGGCTTGCAGTGAATGCAATCCAAGGACAAGGCCCAGCACACCAGCCACGTACTCCCCAGTGGTCCCCTGCTTAGATTTCTGCATGGTACATTTTTCAGGCAAGCTTTGTATTTTCTAAGTTTTGTTATGGGGGCCAGATGCCAGCAAAGAGGGACAGAAACACAACTGGGAGCCTACACCCCTAGAAAAACGTTTTTCCGATGCAGTGATTGATTCCCTGGTGCCCGGTACGCCTCATTCCCAGCAGGCTCCCATTTTTCGGACAGATGGGAAGGTTATGATTTGCTCTCACAATTAGACCCTCTGGGAGCCAGGGTTAGTGAGTGCCCATTCCAGAGGGAACCGTTTGCCTGGCCAAGTGCAGGGCTGCGGCTGCCAGCGCACCCAGGCCCTGGGATGGTGTACTCTGATTTCCCCTTAGTGGGTGCCAGTCACTCCCTGCCCTTTCCAACCAGTCCTAGGAGGCACAGAGGCGTGATCCCTGTTCCCATTCATGAGATGAGGCACACCGAGGCATGCAAGCTTGATTCACCCAGGCCAGTATAGGCCCATCTGGCCTTGCTGGGTGGGGTTCCCCTTCACATCCAAGTGCCAGCCTGCTGGTGAACAGACATGAATTATGGGCTACTCTTACCTACTTCCTACTCTGCTAACCAGGGGCCCTTTGAGCTAACTGCAGAGGGTGAGGATTTTTTATAGATGCGTACGGCTGACGGAAAAAAGACCCAACCGTCGTGCTGAAAACTGCCTGCCCAACAGCCTTAAACTTCACATTGGCTCTGGTTGCCGAGAAAATCCTTCCTTACATAAGCAAACACGTTCCATCCAAGCCGGCCTGCAGAGCGCTCGCTGGTCCAGGAGTGGAACAGATCTGTGGCCATACAGCCTCAGGAATGCGCCTTGCTGGGGAGCCGGGTCAGTGGGGGAAGCGGTGTTCAGCGAGGGGGCCAGGGGAGAGGTGCTGGAGGCTTTGTTGTGTGCCCTTCATTCTCTGAAAGTTCATCCACAGTGAGACTTATCAGACACCCTGTCTGCAGCGACCTCCTTCCTCACGTTGCGAGACGTTCTTGGCAGCCTGCTCCGTCAGGAACAATGAGATCGGCAGGGCCCTCTCCATCATCCCGGGGCTTCTGCGGAAAACAACCAGCAATTATAAATAGACGTTATTTGTATTTCCATTTTCTTGCCTTCAAGGTTTTCTGGAATAATTCCTTCGGTTTGTTTAGGGTTATTTTCTTCGCATACTTCCTTTGCCGGGTGGTCAGATTTCCTCCTTTCTGAGGCACTGTGAAGACCCTGGCTGTGCGGGGATTGCGGATAAGCTCCAAATATCAGAGATGGGTGGTGGGAAGAAATGAGGGAGGAAAAGGCAACTGCCAGAAGTCGCCATTAAAAGGGCAGAGGCACCAGCCCAGAGAGGCAAACAGATGGCGAGTCTTGGTTCCCTTCGAGTCCTTGCAGCTATTTAGCAAAGAAAAACAATAACAACAATAATAATAGTAATAATGCCTAACATTTATTTATTGAGGACTTACTATGTGCCAGGCACTGTGCTAAGCTGTTGACACGCGTTAACTCACCACAGTGAAGGAGGTCGAGTCCCCAGTTGTTCAAGACCCACCAACCGGTGGGAGTGCGGGGTGGCAGGGGAGGGGGGGTGGGGTGGGGTGGGGAAGGCATGGGCTGTTCTGAATCCGGCATGACAGGCTTGTTCCAGAGCTCAGAAACACGAGATTGAAAGGAAATCTCAAAAACTCAGGTGACTGAAGCGCTATTGATGGATTTGTATAGGAAGATTTTTAGAAACCGCCATCCCTAGCATTGAGGTTGGGGGGGGCATCGAGACCATCTCTAACTTTGTGACTTTTCATTCCTTCCTCATGTGTTCGGTTCACGTGTATGTAACCCTTCTCTCCTCCACGTCTGCCACCCTGCTTGGTAAAAACACAAGTAATGGTAAAAATAGCCAGTGTCTCCCAGGGACTTTTGCAGGCATCTAGCACTCTTCTGGGCTCGTATATACCTTTGCAGTCCTTCCAGCAGTGCCCAACAAGGTGAGGACCATGATTATTTCCACTTTATAGATGAAGAAACTGAGACTCAGAGAGGTTCAATGCCTTGCCTGCACTCATGAGTGCTGGAAACAGCTGGGTCTGCCTACAAAGCCCATGAACCACACTTCTCAGAGTACACACACACTCATCGACAGATATGTTTCTGTATCACAGTAATTTAAGATTCTTTTTGTCACAGACCTAGGAAAATGTGCATACACACAAACGCACAAAATTTCTGCATTTGACTATAGGGGTTCCCTCACCTACTGAAACTCATCTGTGGACCCTACTGGAAATCCATGGGTTTAAGAATATGTGCTCTAGATGATACTTTAAGAGCTTATAAATACACAGGATACTGTTTTCTCACTCGATGGACCATATGTTCACATATGGGTATATATGTGCTTATAAAAATACTTCACTTGCAAAAATTAATATGTTACCCCATCTGAACACTTAAGAGCTAGATTTCAACTGGGTGAATCTTGAAACCCTGAATTCCGAATCCGCTCACTGCTTCTATCGGTGATTTGTCTAATAATTTTGGCACGTCCTATAGGCTTTGTTTAAACAAAACAGCTAAATAAAAAGAGCAAGATTCTGCTAAGTCTCTAACGGAAACCAAGCGGTTTCTTTATACCCCATATCTTCTACTGCTATTGTACCGTGGCAATCTGTTATTTTCACGGGATAGAGGTGAGGTCTGTATGCCCAGGAGTGAGACCACCTGGGTCTCAAGTCTGCCTCTGACCTATCCTTCTCACGGGACTTTGAGCTGGTCATTTAGACTCTCTGAACCCCAGTTTCTGCATCTGTAAATGGGTGGGAACCATAACAGAGCGTGGTGTGTATTCAATGAGGATTAGATGAAGTAATATCTAAACGAGGGTCTGGCCCATAATAAACGCTCAGTAGATGATTGATATTTCTTCCCACTGATATTCCCATCGATGTTCCAGCTTCTTCTTAAATGGGTGGCCCCGAAGAAAGGAAGAAATTCAAGGAAATGAAATTTGCTTTAATAAATCTGAACTGACCGTGAACTGATTTCTCCATAAAGGCTGGATTTCACTATTGAGGCAGAGACCAGGTGACCTGGCCGTGGGCCTGACTGGACCAGAGACTTGGGCCTCGTGCAGACCTGCCCAGAGCCTCTTTGTGTCTCAGGCAGCTTCTTCACTGGGAACTTATAAGTGACAGTGTTGTGTTTTCCTCCTCTTTTCCCTGCAGGTTTTAATGTAAGGATTAATAAGACAGTGTTTGTAGATGTCTTTGAGCTTCCCAGAAGAAAGGCACTCCAGGAGGTGGTAAATTCTCTGGCCTCCATAATCAACTCATGAAATATGGAACTTTGAAAGTGTGAGAAAAATCTCAAATCACTTTGACAGCATTTTAATTATAGTTGATTTGTTTGCCGCTAATAGTGAAAATGCTGTCAGCATGATTTGAGATGTTTCTTCCACTCAAAATGTTATATTTCGTGTTTTCGAGTCATGAGGCAACATTTTGGTTTCCAGATAAAACCAGAATAGCTCAGTGAATGTGTTGGAGCACAAAGGCAAAGAGTATAAAACGGACCAAATGTATCCAACCCCTCGGGAAACGTCGTCACAGAGTGAATTCTTCCTGAACTCACCAACTGTAGGCCCCTCATTCATTTACTCACACCACACAAAATAGTGAGCCCTGCTCTATGCCAGGAACCATGCAAGCAGTAGAAATATACAGCAGTAAAAAGGCAAGGTCCTTGCCCTCCTGGTGCTGTGTAGTGAGGACACAGATTAACAATAAACAAGTGTATTGACAAGACCTTTGCAGAGACTATAATAGCTATAAAAGCAATAAGACGATGGCAAGGCGGAGAATAAGGGCATGCCGTCTGAAATCGGGTGGTCAGGACAGGCTTCTCAGAGGAGGTGACCTTTGCACTTAGAAGAAGGAGACGGCGCCAGCCACAGAAGAAGGTAACAGAGTATCACAGGCAGAGGGAAGAGCCAGTGCAAAGGCCCAGAGGCTGGAAAGAGCTTGCCATGTGCAAGGTGTGAGGTCTTAAAAATTTATGATACCAGTAGCATAAAAGGAGACATTGACTAGTTGGCAAAGGTTATGGCTTCTGGACTTGGGCGGGCACGGGTGCTGTGACGTGTAGACCCAAGTATCATAGAATGGGCACAGCACTCTTCCCCAGAGCACCTAAGTACTCCACCTGTGACAGAAATCTCACAAGCAGTTCTCAGTGGCAGTCCTCCGGGGGTGCTCTGGCAGGCTGGACATGATCTGGCCATTTGAGAAGAGCCTGGGCGTCGTGAATCCTTTAGTAAAGGCTGGGTGTACATAACCCAGCCTTTGGGGGCCTGCTGGGAAGTGTCAAGCATGGATAGAGTTATGGAAACTAGAAAGCCTCTTTTCATGTTTGCCTAGTGATGAGAAGAAGAGATGAGACTGTTGCTTTTTCATACCTCTCCCGTGGACTCTGAAAATTAATTCCGCCGTCAAGATTCCCACGCCCCAAATGTGGGTTTGGGGAGAGAAATTAAGACTTTGAAGTCGAGGAAGAACGTACAGAAAATGTTCTCTAGACAAATGCTCGACATGCAGATGTCAGAATCTGTGAGGGGAAAAGTAAAAAGGCACCCGGGAGCCATTTTGGAGAGAAAGGAAAAAGGTAGGAGTGGAAATGGCTACTTCAGCTTAGGAAAGTAAGTAGATGAATAAAATAATAAAAGGTAGTGTTAAAGCTTTGGAAGGAATTTTTTTCATTTGAGGGAGATTATGAATAATGAAATGCAAACAGTAGTTAATATGTCCGTTGGCTGGTTTATGTTTTCTTCTGGAAAATGAATAATGTGTTCTAAGAGGAACGGCCTTTCAGATTATTCTCCTTGACTGTCCTTGGGGTGAGTCCTGAGTTTGGACCCCAGATTCCTTTACCAAACAAATGCTGGCCATCAGATGCTAGATGCGGAGCCGTATTTATTTCAAGGCCACAAACTTCCTAATCCCCCACGAGCTCTTCCAAATGAACCTGACAACACTGAAATTTCTAAGGAGATTTACTCCAGCTGTAGCAAATCCCTAATAATAAAAAATTTCCCCAAATGAGTCAGTCACACAGGACGTAAATGAGCCGTTCTCTGTGAAGTTAGCATGTCATTCGGTGTGTGCCCTTTATACAAAAAACCCAGCCAGAAGACCTGCTTGTCCCCAGGGCAGAGCCCAGGCAGTCCGGGGAGGGTGGGGGGGCGGGGGAGGGAGGGGTTAGCCACCAAATTGTAACTTGGGGTCCCTTTCCCCTCAAGCAAACCTGATAGGAAAATCCAGTCCTTCTAAGAAGTTTAAGTAAGGGCCGGTTATTTGCTTCACAAAAGGATTGACCAGAGGGGTCCTTTAAATAACAAGCCCAGAAAGAAAATTTATAATACGATTGATGTATATGGACCTTTTTCAAAAATGTATCCCTTCGCTGTATGTGTACATAAATACGTAAGGATGTATTTGTAGCTGCCAGCATTACAAAAAAAGGATTTGGGGTGGTATATCCACTGAGTAAATTGAGGCAAGTTTACAGCTATGGCATTTGCTAGGGAGCCCAGCTTCATCGATGATTGTGTTAATCCCCTAAATTACTGCATGTGTGATTAGGCAACCAGACAGAACCCTCCCCTTCTGATGATCCAGCCAGTGGGATGTCTGGGCCTCTCTCTGTCCTTTTCGGAGAAATTGGCAACACAAAGATTGGAGATATCTGGTTATCTTTTTTAAAAATACCTTTAAGTATTTCCTGGGTGTGGGCCACGTCCCTGGCACTGTTCTAGGTGACCCAACGCTGTGACTTATTTAGTCCTCACTACACTTCTGTGAGACGGATGGTGATGATGATGGTGGTGGTATTTACATTTTCATCTGCTACATTATGAGAGCTGGGTTCTTCTTCTCTGCTCTCCTGCTTTGAAAAAAATTCTTTTTTCTCATTTTTTCTTTTATTCGACTGTGTATTGTTTTATTTGTTATTGAAGTACGGTTGACATACAATGTTATATTAGTTTCAGGTATAGGACATAGTGATTTGACAACTGGATACATTCTGCAGTGCTCACCACGATGGTGCAGTTACCATCTGTCACCGTGAAAAAAAAATTCTTAATGGAAGCAGCTTTATTTTATATATTTGTGGCTTATTAAGAAATGCAAGTTCATTGTAAGCGATTCAGATAATAGAAAAGAACAAAGAAGGAAGTAGAAATTACCAATTTCTACCACCCATATATCTCACTACTGTTAATATTTTAGTTTAGGTAGTCTTTCAGACTTTTTTCTGTTTGTATATGGCAAGAATATAGGTATTTTAACACATTCCTTTTTAAAAATCTGTTTTTTAAACTAACAAAGTAGCATGGCTATTTTCCCATAAAAACAAAATATCTAGACCTACAGCACTATCCATCTACTATAGCAGTGGAGTATTCCATTTTATAAATATACCAAAATTGATTCACCCACCCTCTGTTGTTGGACATTTAGATATGATGCTGTTTTTTATAAACAAAGCATCTTTTCACTTTTCTTATGCTTTTTTTTTTTATTATATCTACACTCACAAAGATGCATATACATCTTTGTGCAATTGTCTGATTATTTTCTTAGGAAAAATTCCTAGCAGTGGAATTGCTGGATTAAAGGGTTTGTCACATTTCTGCCAAAATGCACTCCAAAATGTTTTAACAGATGTTCGTTCCACTTATACTGCACCTCTACTCACTTGCTGTGTATCCTCACCTCAGAAATGGGTGTGAGGATACGACAAATCATGGCTAACGTTTATTAAGCAAACACTAACGACCAGGCTGAGTACTGACACTTTATATAGATTACGTTGGTCGTTTAAATCTCACAACAACCCTAGGAAAAAAAAAAAATTTTGCTGTCATTTTCCCCATTGCTAAGGATCAGAAAGGTTAAGTAACTTGCCTGAGGTCACCCAACTAATAAGGCTAAACTGGGATCCAAACCTAGTTCTGTCTGCTTCTGGGATTGGCCACGGCCTGGCAGGGGGCGGGGGTTGGGGGGGTTGGATGGGACTCTTCCATCCAGGTTCATACATTCACGACTCCAGGTGAACTGGGTAATATCAGCTCACTGAACACAGCTGGCTTCTCAACAGTTGTGCACCCTGATGGGACATCACCATTACTCAGCTGAGAGTGACTGACTGCCCAACACTGCTTACCTCAGTGTGGAAATACTAAGGAGGGATTTTCCAGAAGGTTTGGGGAATTTCCTTTGAGAGCAAACTAACTGTCTTTCCACTTTTGTTTTGGAAGTGAGGAAGCACATTTTCAAAGTCAACGTCATCTCCCAAACCGAAATCACAGATTCCCCCCACCCCCACTGCCTTTCTCAATCTGTGGCTATCTCTCCAGAGCTCCTGGGCAGGGAGATCTTGCCATTTGGGTTCTCCAGACTAACCAGCTTCTGTGACTCTTTTGACCGTAGGATTCCAGCCCTCTGGGGTCTAAGATTGAACTAATCCCGGTCCATTCCTTACACTTCTTCGCAGTCCTATTTAAGTGGCTGTGCAATCTGAAATATGGCTTCTGGGGGCTGCAGTGAGGCCTCAGGCCGCTGCGGCTCAAATAAGCCGCTTCTGCTGGCACCCAGCTCCCACAGACCCTGTGTGTGTGCCAGGAGCCTGCAGGCACATCCCAGGGAGGGTAGCTTTTCCCTCTCTTTACCCCAAAAAAGAAATTTCTTACATGTTGTTTTAACAGGTTGCTGCAAAATAAACAACAGGGAGGGAGAAGGAAATGGGTGGTTGTTGGTAAATAGTGGTACAGTGACCAGCAGTTTGCAGGGAGCTGGTGGGGAAGGACTTTCCCACCTCAGCAGCTGAGACCGCGGTATTCACTGGGAGCCCAGGGAAGGAGCACGGAGTCGGCACAGTGAAGACCGCCAGAGCACACAGCAAGGCCCAGAATGTTGCCTGTACAGATAAAATGGCGTCCCGCAGTGTGTACGCCATCCCGAGAACCAAGCCAAGGATGTCTGTCTTTGATGAGTCTTCCCCGACCTGGGGCCAGGTTGATTCCATTTGAAATGAGCTCAGGCCTCAGTGCAGGGACGGACGGCAGCCTGCTCTGCCTCTTGCCGAAGCTAATAGTTATGTGCTCATAGATACTGGGTCCCCGGGGATTCACCCCCTGCTTTTGGAGAAAGGTTTTTATTGCCTTATCTAATATGATGCTGATTCCTTTTAAAAACGTGCTGTTGACTAGATGCTGCAGAGGTGAACTAGGCAGAGTCCTGTCAAGGGGGAGGGGGCCCATGCATGGGAGTCTTTGTCACCAGCAATTAAAGAGAAGGGAAGAGGGGGTGACCCAGGAGGAAACTGAAACGTGGGGGAGAGGGTGGGAAAGTAAGCAGATCTCTCAGGAACGTCCCCAGTGTGCCTGGCTCGGTGCCTGGCACCTTCCTTATATCTTTCATTTCATCTCCAACCCAGCCCTCTGAACTGGATATTTTTATCCTCATCTTACAGATGAAGAAATTGATCTCAGAGGGGTTAAGTAACTTGCAGTGACGCAGAGCTAAGAAGAAAAGACGAAGATCCAGAGAGATCATGGTGGAAATAAAAATGGTGCTATGGAAGGAAGGAAAAATGCTTGTTTGGAGATATTTGATAGAAGGATGCTACTGCTCTTATGTGGGCAAGAAATAAGGGCTTAAGGGGCGCCTGGGTGGCTCAGATGGTTAAGCGTCTGCCTTCAGCTCAGGTCATGATCCCGGGCTCCTGGGATCAGCCCCACATCGGGCTCCTTGCTTGGCGGGAAGCCTGCTTCTCCCTCTCCCTCTGCTGTTCCCCCTGCTTGTGCTCTCTCGCTCTCTCTGTCAAATAAATAAATAAATAAAATTTAAAAAAAAAAAAACGGATTATTAAAAAAGAAAAGAAAGAAAGAAGGCCTTAAAATCTAGCCATCCACTGAGGTGCCCATTCTCTCTGTGGCTTCAATAGGGCAATGCAGCTTCCTACATCTAGGTGGGCCAGTCTATACTGGCCCTGCAAACCTAAGAGCCCTTTGTTTATCAGTCTAAAACACCTGAACGTCCAGGAAGGGCGAGCGCAGGAGCTGAGGTGAGACACTGGTCCCTTTCCTCTCCTGAGAGTGATCTTTGCCGATACGTGCCCCTTTGTACCATCCTCACGTAGGTATGACTTCATCGAGATTCGGGATGGGGACAGTGAATCCGCAGACCTCCTGGGAAAGCACTGTGGGAACATCGCCCCACCCACCATCATCTCCTCGGGCTCCGTGCTCTACATCAAGTTCACCTCCGACTACGCCCGGCAGGGGGCAGGCTTCTCCCTGCGCTATGAGATCTTCAAGACAGGTCAGTGGGGTGATGGGTGGAGAGCGGGGTGCTGGGTGCCCCCAAGGAGACCCGCCGCTGCCATCGGTGTGTCACCGTGGGGCGCTGTCCAAGGGAACTGTGTGATGGTTATATGCGCGTAGATGGAGCCCAGTGAGACAGATGGGAAGGGTTACAAAAGTTGTTGGAGTTGGAAGAGAGACTCACGGTGACCCTGGACACAGCCTGAGATGAAAAAGCCGGGTTAACTTACGATCCAACTTGAGAGGGCGCCTTGCATGGTTAGTGCTGGGTGCTGCCCGCCAGGCAGACAAGCATTGTTTGTGGCACCGAAAGAGGAAGGAGCACCAATTAAATAGAGCAACAATTCTTTTTTTTTTTTAAGATTTTATTTATTTATTTGACAGAGAGAGAGACAGCGAGAGAGGGAACACAAGCAGGGGGAGCGGGAGAGGGAGAAGCAGGCTTCCCGCAAAGCAGGGAGCCCGAGGCAGGGTTCGAGCCCCCTAGAGCAACACTTTTGAAAAGAATTCAATTTTTGTGTGTTTTTAAAAATCACAATAATCTTCATGGGAAAAAAGGCAAAACTTGGTCGAACTTCCTCCTAATTACTTCATGGTTTAATGTTGCCTTTATCCGGAATTTCATGGGCAGAAGGACATAATCTTTTCAGTGTTTAGAGTCTCTAAAAGATCTTACCAGTGGGGTCATATAGTAGCTTTTAAATTCACATGTGGCTTGTCGGAATTCCCCTCACTGACCCATTTTACCTCTTCCACCTGTTGACCCCCTACTTCCTAAATGCCAGGATAACCGCCTCCTGAGAAGCAATCAAAAAGATAGTAGAAAAAGAGACAGAGAACACTGCACTTCTTTTAAGGTGACTGCCCGCTTTCCGTTAGGCCCCCCTTTGATTACTTAAGGCTCTGAGAACATGGCCCCATCCTTATTTCCATAACTGGATTGATCTAACTTTTATTCACAAATTGCTGGTTCAGTACCTGCACTGACATGCTCCAAGCAGCACGCGCTTCCCTCCAGGGTGAGAGCTCATTATCTCGAGGCTAAGCGAGGTACACCCTCCAGGTCTCCCCTCACCCCCAGCCTGCTCCCCCACCTCACAGGCTCCCACCCCATCTACCAGTGCGGCCCCTCCGAGCCTGTGTTTTACAGCTCGTGGACAGAGTCTGGCTCAAGGGGAGGCTGTCCGCCTTGTCATCGAGAGGCCCAAGTCCGGCGCCTGTTGAGTTCAGTGTAAGGGGACCTATTCATATATATTTTCTTTTCACTAAACAGTTCTTGAAAGGAAATGGTAGCTGCTGAAAGCACTTTTTATATCCACTTTGTCTAAATATTTGTCAGATTTGTCTGCCTGAGAGCAAGAACGTAGAATCCAATGAAGGGGCAGACCGGGGGAACTGTGTCAAGCCATCGTCGAGCCAGAGTGGGAGCACAGACTGTCCCGGGGCACAAGTCCCAAGAAGGTCTGTCTGTCATGGGTCATCACGCTCCCAGCCACATGAGATCATAGGGACCGACAGTCTGTGTGTCCAGTGTCCCAGGGGCTGTTGTGAGGCTCCTGAATGCCTCGATCCATATTCCCTAGAGTCCTGCGCAAGATTCCAATCAGTCAGTCCACCAGCTCAGCTGGAACATTCATCATACCCTCTTCTGCTGGGGAGCAATGAGGAGAGAGAAGATAGAAAGGAATAAAACAGGATGTTTGCTCTCTTCTAGTGAGCAAACAGGTATGTAAACCCTCACACGTAACAGACGCGCAGTGGATATCGTTGGATGAACATAGGTAAATAGCTACGTAAATTGAGAGGAAAACTATAATATGAGGCAGTAGGAGTCAGCACTGAGTAAGAGTGCGATTAACGTGCTCCGGTTATGAAAACGAGGGCTCCATTGAGTGGCTTGGCAAGCGGGGCATCTGGGAGGTCAATTCGATAGTCAGGTCCCCAGTGCTAACGCCATCACTCAGCAACCCTGTGCTGACAGGAAAAGGAAAGCAGCTCTAAGCAAGGTCTTCCGGGGAGCTGGCCCAGGGAAGTCTCAGCAAGTGTGAGCAGGACCATTGAAGCTCATCTCTGTTTCAGGCTTCCGGACTTAGTATTTCCCAAAGGATGGTGCCATATTCTCCGGAAAGCCACAGTAGGAGTGAATGTGAACCCTATCCATGATGCACATTTGAAGGGATGAGGTTAAAAGTTAAGACGCCCAGGAGGATAGCATAACAGAGCACTACTGTTTTGAGACCGCTAGTCTGTGGATGCCTAGACGCAAGAGCGCCAGCCCATGGCAGGTGGCTTGGGCGTGGAGCAATGGGGCAGCCCACTTCAAGGACCAGGATGGCCTAAAGAAGGAGGAGCGAGATTCCTGCAGTGGGAGATAGCCCCACCGACAACAGTCAAATCTCTGGGGGACCATAAGAGAGAAAATGAGAACCCAGTGGTCTTCTTGGGGGCCACTGTCTCCTCCCATCATGCCTGCCTGAGAGAACAGCTCTCGGCACGAAAATCAATCCTGTATACAGCACATACGTGTGCGGGCTACAAAATTCAAAGCTGAGAAGTCTAGGAGGATGAGCATTCCTCCAGGTGCCATGCCCTCCCTGCCCCCACATTTTCACTGTCGGAGTCCTGAAAGAAAATACACAAAGTTTACATCAGCCACAGAACATGAAAGAAATGCGTGAACATGCTGAAGAAATCCAAACAAACACAGCTATGTTTGCTAGTCAGATTCATGAAGAGAAAGAAGGGGGGACTGTAAACACAGACACACAAAATAACCGTACCGGGGACCGTGGAAGCCTGCGACTGCACATCGCCCTGGCCAGGCTCAGCTGCAGAATTCTTTTTTTTTTTTTTTTTTTTTTTTAAAGATTTTGTTTATTTATCTGACAGAGAGAGATACACAGCGAGAGAGAGAACACAAGCAGGGGGAGTGGGAGAGGGAGAAGCAGGCCTCCCGCAGAGCAGGGAGCCCGATGCGGGGCTCGATCCCAGGACCCCGGGATCATGACCTGAGCCGAAGGCAGACGCTTAACGACTGAGCCACCCAGGCGCCACCTCAGCTGCAGAATTCTACTGACAGACGCAAACCCGCAGCTCGGGTACGGACGGGGCATGTGGCTAGAGTGGGAGGTTCCTGTCTGCCCTGAATGAAGTGGTTTATAAAAGAGTCGATGTAATACCAGACTGTCCACATATAAAAGAATAAACCAAAACAGCTCTCGCACTTAAAGGATCTCAGATTGCCCAATCATGAGCATAATAGAGAAAGGAACTTTAAAATAACTTTAAAAGTAACACTGGATGCTGGATCACTGGAAAACGTGGGTTTTTTTGTTTGTTCATTTTCTGATACTCTTTTGACCAAAGTTCAAGATCAAGTTTTCTTTTCCGGTATCCAGTGACATTTCAGAAACTGAAAGCCCTGGGGTCATTCACAGATAGAGAAAGCTTAGAGAGTGCCCCCTACTCCTCCCTGAACTGAATTCACTTTTCAAGGTCAGGCCAAGCTCTGTTGGGATAAATCCACCATGTTTTAAATAGCTTTATGCATGCAGATTCTTCTTTCACTTGCAGAGTTATTGTAACATTGATGGTGGAAAAACACGGAGTGGGCATTTTTCACACCAGAGTCCTTTGGTACAAAATCATTCACTGCAGCCCAAATCCCCCAGCTTGCGTGGACAGTCTTAGCATTGAGTGAACTGGAGTATTTGTTGACTGAGCTTTTTTTTTTTAACCTTTAATTCTTTTAACACATGGCAGAAAAGGATCTTGGATGAGCTAGAAGTCTACAAGACTCCACTTTTGTCCCAAGAGGGTCCCCTCTTCTGAGCTCTCCTCTCCACAGTTACTATTCAGCTTTCTGCTTTCTGACACTTTGCCCACAGTCCAAACTGTGAGTGGCATGATTACAGATGAAGGCACCACTGTAATGGACAAGTTTGATTGTTCGGCACAGAAAGGATAAAACTGGTTTTCTTCCTTGTTTAAAATAAGCCAGAGGATATACCCATGTATAGCCATGTGGCAGAGAGGGATACACACTCTTTTTGGTGGCTTCTGTTTGTTTGATTTGCCTTAAGAATATCATATTGAAGATCTCTGACCACTCAAATGCAGGACCTCAGAACCCTGGAAACTGTGGGTACTTCAGAATCGCACAGGCTCCGGACCTCTCTCGGGCTTACTGGGTGTCCATGGTGGAAAACTTTGTCCCCCGTGGACGGGAGGAACCAAAGAAAGATTCCACCAAAAATTCCCCACTCCCGGGGGGATGGGGATTCCGCTGGCCTTGAAAGGGAATGACAAGAGAGCAAACCCGAGGAGGGAATGTCAGGATGCCTTTTCTAGCTCTGAAAGCAAGTCGTGGAGAGAGAGTTAATTTCCTCTGGCTAAGTGACCCACATGGAGGAGGCCGCACAATGGCAGTACACACTAACCTTTTCAAGATTCCTCTCAGCCCCCCAGAGACCTGCCAGCTGGCTTGGCTTTACCCAACCGCCTCATCCCGGACCCTCGAGGAGGCCCTCCAGAGTGTGGGGTTAGACAGTAAACAAAGCTGGGGGCTCGGTGGCAAACAAACTGGGGAAAGGCCGTCCCCGCTCAGCCCTCTGCCCTGGCTGCCCATGGGGCCGCCCTGCCCCTGACGGAGTGCAGAGCCTCCAAGATGCAGATGTGGTGCTTAGGGAGTGTTCAGAATCCTGAAAAGGTTAGTTCTCACCCCAGCTGTCGCGGGTCCCCACACTGCCAGGGCAGAGCGCTGGTTGCTGGTGGGAAGGGCAGAGGGGACGGATGGGCAGGTAGGGATGTTGGAATTTCCTGTCTGATGCTAAAGGAAGTTGCAGTCCCCCTTGTCCCACTTATTTACGTGGCACCTTTTCCAAGTCAGACCTGTGCACTTCCCAGAGAGCCATCATCAATAAAGAGCCCCGTGGAGGGGCCTGCTCCAGGAGCCGCCGATGAAGACATCGCTGCGGGCAAAGATCAGTGTATTGACATCACACAGTTCTATTTCAGCGGGATCCCCAGAGGACACTTCCTGCCAGTAAACACCTGGTTTATCGAGTATTTCTGTATTTTTTCTTCATGCTTAGAGTGCCTATTATCCTCCTCATAAATCCTGCTACCTTTTTTTAATTTTAAAATCAGAACGTAGTGAAATCAGTTGTGGTTGTCCGGCCTTCACATCCGCAGCATTGACTGGTATCACCTCTGGCCCGGGGCTGCTCCGTGGGCCCGTGGCCTGGGCTACAGTGTCCCTGGACCGGCCTGAGGCCCGCCGTGGGTGAAAACCCATGAGGGCCCTTTTAATGTGACTCCACCTAGAGGCATTCGCAGATCTGGTGGCTATAATCCTCTTAGAGCTCCCACTGCCGTCCAAGCCGCACGGGGATGCGACTGTGTGCCGCATTTAATAGGAACGCCTCCCCCGAGTCCCAAGAAAGCAGCCACAAGAGCTTCGGAGAGAAGCAAGGCCATCCCCACCACAAAGGGACCAGAAGCCTTCCAAATGTTAAGACACTGCCGCCTTTTTCCAAAGTTGCTGCTGCAGCGGCCCTTAACATCCCCAACGCCCTGCTGTGATCCACCAGCTACAAAAGTCGATTGTTAATTGTCTGGCCACTACAGAGCAGCTCGTTTTAATATAGTCATGACATGAATGAGACCCAAGCTCCCCTTTGCCCCTCCCCTGAGGCACCTTGGATCTTGGAGGGAGAAGGGGGCACTTAGTTGGCTCTGGTACAATAGGGGCTAGTGTTGAGGTCAGCAATAAATAAGGGGTAACATTGTTTTCCCTGCTGGCAATCAGCAAGCCTTCCTTAAGGATTGAAATAACTTACATTTCTGGAGCAAGCAGCTGAGTAATTGAGAAAGAAGACTCTGTTCCTCTTTTCAAGAGAATCTCTCTCTTTCTCCCTTTCTCTCTCTCTCTGAATCTCACACACACACTTCTTTCTGACCCCCCTCTACTCCCCAACTCCTCAATTGCTGCTCATCCTCTATTATGTAGAGCACGCCATCTCTCCTCCCCTAATTTCTCTCCTAAAGGGAGTCTGGCTTAAAGGCTTGAGACGTGGATGTGAAGAGTATGTTGCTTCAAGGGCCACTCCAGTGGAAACAAAAACCTTATGAGGAGGGGGATCGGGGCTCAAACATTTAACTAACCTGTGTGACAAAGGCAGCAAAGAAAGGCATCTTCTTCTCTTTCCGTAATGCTACAGTTCTCTTTTACACACAGGCTCCGAAGATTGTTCCAAAAACTTCACAAGCCCCAACGGGACCATTGAATCCCCTGGATTTCCCGAGAAGTACCCACACAACTTGGACTGCACCTTTACCATCCTGGCCAAACCCAAGATGGAGATCATCCTGCAGTTCCTGACCTTTGACCTGGAGCACGACCCTTTGCAGGTGGGAGAAGGAGACTGCAAATACGATTGGCTGGACATCTGGGACGGCATTCCGCATGGTGAGTGATGTCGCCGTGACGAGGCCCTTCTCAGTAGCTTCATCTTTGCCTATGAATTGCTTTGGTAACAATAAAAAGAGAGAACAAAGACTTCAAAGCTCCTTAGGGTTTGTGTATGACCCATGATGACTTTCTTTCTTATTCTTCACCAAGGATGATTTCAGAGAAATTGCAGAAAGGCAGTTTCCTTTCTTGGAAATATTTCTTTGGAGAAGGATAGGAGGAGACTGAGTAGATACTTGGTTGAAGATGAGAAAGCCTATGGGTAATGTTCTTTTCTGCCCCAGGTTGTCAGGATTTCCGTGGAAAGTGACTCCGTGACCACCCTCTCTGCCCAAATAGGATGCTAGAGCCAGACTGACTAAGTCTGGATCCTGGGTCTGCTATAAGGCAGCTCTGCAATCCTGGTCAGCTCACTTAAACCCTGTGTCCTATCCGTATAAATAAGCTGCTTTCATCATCATTATTATTACTATGACTTTACTATTATTAGAACAGTCATAGATGTCAAAAAGGTGTATCACCCAAGGCCCAGTGGAACTGGTACTTCTCAGGTGGAGACCAGCGTAGGTCTTTATAGTCAGTATTGGTGAGAAAACCAATCGTTCACTTTCGTAGTCAGCCTCAGCGTTTTGCCCCGTGAGGGAGGCTTGATGACTAAGCAGTTTCATTTCCTGAGAAGAGCATAAGACTAAGTCCGAAAACTTGGGTGTGAGTCTCAGCTCTGTTATTTCCTAGCCGTGTGAACGTGGAACAGTCATGTGACCTTCCCGAACCTCAGTTCATTTTTCTGTAAGACGGGCATTATCATGATAGCTTTCCCGCCCGTCCCCAGAACAGAGCGAGAGAAGAAAATGAGGCCAGGTCAGGGAAAACACAGTTGCCCCTTGAACAGGGAAAAAAGTACAGTTGCCCCTTGAACAACGCGGGGACTAAGAGGGCCAGTTGCCCATGCAGTCGAAAACCCACACATGATTTCTGACTCCCCAGAACTTAACTACTAATAGCCTACTGTTGACCGGAAGCCCGACCAATAGTATAAATAGTCCATGAACATATATTACGTATGTTATATGTATTATATACTGTATTCTTACAATAAAATAACCTCGAGAAAAGAAAGTGGTATTAAGAAAATCATAAGGAAGAGACAATACATTTACAGTACTGTATTTGTCAAAAAAAAAATCCATGTGTAAGTAGGTCCATGCACTTCAAACCTGTGTTGTTCAAGGGTCAATTGTACTTTTTAATGTACAGGAAAAATATTAGACATTGTTCTTAAAACCTATCTTTGGTCATTCTTTTATGCCAAGGCATACCCGAAGGGTGCTCTGTGGAGCGACTTGGTGATTGTGGCAAGGGTGAATGTATTGAAAATGGTGTTTGACATTTCCATTTCTACTGACCTGTCTTTGTCCTGCCTGTCCAGTTGGCCCTCTGATTGGCAAGTACTGTGGGACCAAAACACCCTCTGAACTCCGCTCGTCGACAGGGATCCTCTCCCTGACCTTTCACACGGACATGGCGGTGGCCAAGGATGGCTTCTCTGCACGCTACTACCTGGTTCACCAAGAGCCGCCAGAGAGTGAGTTGGCGAGTTGGGAACCTCTGTCCTGTCCTTCCATCAGGGCTATGAGATATACGGTGGAAAGAGGCTGGCCTTTGGGAGGAGAGGGAAATTCTCCAGAATTCTTAGTAACCTCTGAATTCCGGGAATGGGGGCTATATCCTCTTGCTAGGCAGAGATTAATAAGAGTCGAACCCATGTGGGCCAAGTACTCATTTCTCTAGAAAGTAAGTATGTGCACCAAGAATTAGTTATTCCCCGGGTAAGTCACAGGACCATCTCCCACTTCAGTTTTCTCATCTGTGAATGAAAGAGAGGTGAGTTAGGATATCTACATAGAGTCCCCACCCTGGGCTAACATTTTTTGAGTCTTCTCTCCCTCTCTAAGTCTCAGCGGCCATTGTCAGAAAACTGAACAATTTGTAAACCTCCTTCATATATGTATTTTACATTGAACATCTCTGGCCCTGGATAGAGTTTCTCTCACTAGACTGGTATATGCTTGGACTTCCACGTCATGCTTCAGTATACACAGTTTCCAAGCTTCTACCGTGTGCCAGGTACTGTGCAAAGCCTAAAGTGTAGCTCCGACCCCAGCTGTCCTGGAAATGCCCATCCTGAGTCTCCTGCTTCCATCCACATCTACTCTGAACTACATCTTCAGATCAGCTCCTCTAGGACACATGCTTCAGATGTGCTGCCATTTATACTTAGAGACCCTAGTGAGAACTTTAAGTCCCAAAGAAATACTTTAGGGAGGATTGGAGCCGGGGAAATCTTGCCATGCTTATAGACAGCTTACCATGTGCATACCCACAGACATGGCAGCCTGGCCTACTGGAAAGGCGATGGGTCTTCTTCTGGGTTTTGCTTTTGTTCTTCTTCAAAGAGCTCATGAAGATTGGGTGACAGGAAAACAGTATTACACATTTGCACCAAGTGCTGCAAATGGCCAGCGCAGTCACGGAGCTCAAGAATGGGTTTGATACCCGAGAAAATTGCTAGTCTCTGTCAGACGCCTGCACACGCAGGTACTGACCAGTGTCTGCAGTATCCGTGGGAAGGACAGCAGTCGAACTAATGGTGCGTAGCCAGAGTCAGTGACTTCCGGGTCCATTTGCCGAGGCACGTGGCACAGGGGAAGAGAGTGATGTGCCCGTGCTCAGGGAGAGATGTCCCAAAGACGGGTATTCACTGCTCTGTAATGTCGGTCTTCTGTGCCAGAACTCGAGACAGTTGAGTGAAAGAGAGAAGCAGAAGTGCCTCCTGGGTGTTTATGAAGAAGAAAGCGGGCTTCCCACGATGTATCAGCCCACCCAGATTGCCACGAGTCTATCACACGTTTACCTGTATTTCAATAACGGTGCATCTGGCGTCTGTGAGCATCCGTCGCCTGCAGCACCAACAGTTCTTATGCTTTAGATTGTATTTTTAATTTGTATGATGATTCTTATTTACCCACAGCCTGACTTCTTTTAGATCCAATTTAGTTTCTTTCAGACCCAGAGGGGTTGTCAAGCTCTATGACTTGGCAGAGTTGTTTTCAAAATGTGAGTGTATAATTAGGTCTTTAAGATGAGGGAGTTCTGCAAGGACTTGTCCCTAGAAGGCAGCAACATTTTGGGGGTCCCAGGAGTTTGAGGTTAAGAGACATAACTCTGCCTTTGACTCTCTCCCTTCCCCAGACTTCCAGTGCAATGTGCCTCTGGGAATGGAATCTGGCCGGATTGCTAATGAACAGATTAGTGCCTCATCTACCTACTCTGACGAAAGGTGGACACCTCAACAAAGCCGGCTCCATGGCGATGACAATGGCTGGACCCCCAACTTGGATTCCAGCAAGGAGTACCTCCAGGTACTTACTCCGATACCAGAGGGTGTGCCGAGTGGGAGTGTACCGGTGGGCGAGGGAGGTGGCTCGGCTGGAGTGGACAGAGGACACAAAGAAAATAAACACAGCATACTCGAGAGCTCCATTCATTCATCCATCCAAACACCCACATGTACCAGGCACAAATAGACTCAGCCAGGCGCTGTGCTAACTGCTGGGATAAAATGATGATAAGACAGATACTGCCACCCCTTGTGAAGATTACCAGGCCTTGGAGAAGTTGTTTGGCCTGGGTGCTGTTTGCCTCTTAGTATAGATATCCAAGGAACATTCTATAAACAGTTCCAGATCTTCCTCATTCTTGGCACAGGGAGGCATCAGAGACGTGGTCGGGGGAGGGCTTTTTCCTGAGGGCAGACTTGTTGAGTTGCTAGCTGAGCATGGCAGCTTCTCATGATCTTTGCTGTTTGGAGGGAGCCCTGCCAGGAAGGTTTTTCACATAGCTATCAGAAGAACACATGGGAAAATGTCACTACCGGGAATGAAGCTCTAGTTGCCCAGATGCTCTGCAGCGTCTATTCAGACTATTGTTTGCTTTCGTTCTGAATAAGACTTGCAGTGTATGTTGAATAACCCCCCCCCCAAAACTATAGACTGGTCCGGTTCTCATCTCCGGGGAAGAGCGAGCTGCTAGGTCCACGCTAGGGCAATGACTGCTTTTATGACACACATCGGACAGCCTTGTGACCCATTGACAAGCCGGTCCTAGTTCTGATGTGACCCGATGACCTCTGCTCTGAGAAGGACATGGCAGAGCAGACAACAGGACAGGGACAAGTACCACTTAGAAACTTCCAGGGAGTCCACAGAGGTCCTAACAGCACAACCCTAAGGCCATTTGTCACTATCTCTTCTCTGCTGCTCCAAAAACCCTTCTCATCCTTCCTGCAAAGCTTCCAGAACGTTCTCTTTTATAATCAGTGTTCCACAGATTCTACTTCTTATTTTTGGTCCTCAACCCTAAGCTTTCTCGTATGGCCTCCAGCTGTTATCGTGTGCACATACAGTACGGCATGCTTCTTTTGAATTGCGTAATACGCCGAGCACATATCAAGTACCAATAAATGCTTCCTGAATCAAATTTGGCCAGTGAGCGCTGGCTAAATTTTGATCACACAGAGGTTGCCGTTAAGAAACACTGCGGCCAGCAAAGGAATGACATCCAGCAATTTCCAAATGGGTTTGGTGTTGTGGGAAGAGAGGTGCCTTAAAATGTGGGTCATCTTCCTCATCGAGCCAAAGGTCGGGACTTGGTGCATAAGCCTAATTGCTTGGGCAGACTCTGGATGCCCTTTGACCCTTTAGTGACCTGAGGGACTAAATACACAATGGAGTGAGGGACCGAGGGGAGGGGAGGCGAGGCAGCCCTGAGCTGAGACGTTGCAACTAGGGCATCATAAGTGAATTGGCTTGGACTGGACTGGAGTGGGGTGGAGTGGATTTAGCCATTGTTTCTTTAAACAGCATCTGCTTTTACTATGCAGGGCAGGCTGTAGTTCAAAAAGAAGAGGTCACAGTTCTAGATGTTCGAGGATCCCTTTAAGATAAACTGAATACTGTCCGTTCAAATTTGCAAAAAAAGAGAAAAAAAGAACAATCATCCAGGTACAATTTCAAAGGTGTCCAATTTAGGGCCAGATAAGTTGAGTTTGACCATCCAGTCTGGAATTGCAGACTGGTACTGATCCCTCTGATTCTGGTGGATCACAGACACGAGTCGTAAGCTAAGTACGACAGTTCTGTCCTTGGAAGGAAAAGCAAGAGGTTGCTGCCCTCCTGTCAGGAGCCGTGGGTCCCTTATTCCTCCTCCCCTCTTCCTCAGGTGGACCTGCGCTTTCTAACCATGCTCACAGCCATTGCAACGCAGGGAGCGATTTCCAGGGAAACGCAGAATGGCTACTATGTCAAATCCTACAAGCTGGAGGTCAGCACTAACGGGGAAGACTGGATGGTGTACCGGCATGGCAAAAACCACAAGGTAAACCCATTTCCCTCCCCGCCTCGCAGGCACGTTGGGGCGTTGGGGTGTGCGGGAGTCTGGGGACGGGAGGAGCTGCCAGGCGACCCCACAGAGGGGAGGAGGCCTTGTTCGGTGAGGCTCGAATAATTGATGGAGGCATGGGAGGCGGTGGCCCTGAAAATATTCTTTCTTATGCTAAAGCGATTGGAAAACACAGTTTCTCCGACAGCCTGGCTTCTGTGGCGTGTGGCATTGCAGAGCGAGCGAGCGAGCGAGCGAGCGCGAGCTTGCAGAGTGCTCTCTGACTGCAAATGAAGGAGAAAATGTGTCCCCAGTCCGCGCCTGCCCGTACAGGATTCATTGAGCATTTATGGCCTGAGTCCCTTCCACATGCTGGGTTAACAATCACAAAACCACATGAAACTGTGGTTCAGGAGTTACCGAGGTCTAGAAATGAAAGGGCACAAATCCTGGGAGGAAATCACAATGTCCTGAAGAAGAAAGAGGACAATAAATAATGAGGAGAAATTCAGTTTGTCGGGGATGGGATCTGAACTGGCAATCATGCTTGGCAGCAAGGCATTGAACTCTGCCGGCTGGTGCCCTCAGTGTCTGTGGTCCTCGGAGGTGTGTCCGTGCGGGTGACGCAGGGCTTCTGTTGTACACATGGATGAATGTGGGGCGCTTGGCTTTCGTAGGACACGCGGCATCCTGGCGGTGAGCAGGCCTGGGGCCGGCTCCGCCAATCCTGGTTATGGGGTGCGCTCGGCACATGCGGGGCTCATTGGGAACGGCTGGTGGTCTCGCCCGGGCAGGGGACGATCTCTGTCATGCGTTGGCTCTCCGCTCTGGGAGGACAGTGCCCATCCTTCCCTGAATGGAAGCGGGGACAGGCAAAGGGACTCTCCCCTTTCGTGCTCCCTTTCTGCCAGGGCCCCTGGCCTGTCGAGCTGCGAATTATCAAAACGGGACGCATGTGACCAACCCAAGAGAGGCCAGAGATCTTTTCCAAACATGGCCTCCTCGGCTCCTGCCACTGCCCCGAGGTTGCTTGCCCTCGCTGCCGAGACTGGAAATGTTGGACGGAGAAGGTGCAGAACTGTGATGTCGGCACTGATTCACTCAGGAAGTGTGAGTTTTTAAAGCAGTGGATTTTTTTTTTTATTATTATTACTAAAATCGCCATAGTAACATGGCACCATTCATCTGGAAATCACAGCTTCTGGATATTACCAGGTATCTCTCTCTCTCTCTGTCTCTGTCTCTCTCACACACACACACATACACACAATTTCTTCATTTCACAGACCAAGAAAGTGAGGTATTTAGCAGTTAAAAGACCTCCCCACCTTGACATGGTCAACCAGGTCTGGCTTCTCCTTGACTTCTTTTGTTTCAGTTGCAAATATCGCTTGGAAAGGGCAAGGCTGAGTTGGCCCTGGATGCTCTGGGCAAGGGACTGAGTCCTCATCCCCCTGACGAGCTTGGCGCAGTGGCAGTATCGTAGCCGATGAGGTTTATCCGAGGCGCGATTATTGCTAATTGAAAACTCATCCCCCTGACACTTTCCCATGCCTTCTCTCCTCACCCACCCTTTTCAGTACGAAACTGGTAGAAGCTGACAGCTCAGCCAGGCAGGCGAGGGCCAGCGCTGAGTAGGAGTGGGTCCTGGGGGAGAAGAAGGAGGCTCACCTGACTGCCTCCCTGTGCAGGCTCAATGACTAAGCAGCACTGGCCAGAGGGATCCTGTAGCATAAGCTGATTTTAAAAGCACGCAGATGGACTGGGATGCTATTTAAAACACTATTTGTAGGAAATCTGCTTTTGGAAATACCTTAGCACTGCACATTTTGACAGAATGCTGTCCTCCCTGGCTTTATCCCTGGTATTCGTTCTGCAGGGAAGATATTCCTGGGAACTGAATTTAGCTTGCTGGGCTCCTTTGGAATCATTCTCAACTTTTTCATATTGGATATATCATTCTCTCTCTCTCCCTCTCTTTCACCTCCCCTTCTCACCCTTGGCTAGATTTCTTTCCGCAGGAGCCAAAGGGTAATTTCATTTTTGTTTTGTTGTCGTTGTTTGGCTTTTTAGTGAATCAGTCCTGCCCGCATAAAAAGCACTGGGCAGAGGAAAAAACCCTTTCTCTCCCCCATTAGATATTCATTCTCTGACTACCTAGAAGGAGGCAGGAGAACCGTAAGGCCTGCCAATTAGGCGTTGGCCCCTCCCCTCGCTGCCTTGCCCCACTGCGGGTGCGGTGGGCGACGAGGGAGACCTGCCCTTCCGCCCCTCCGGGGGTGATCTCCGCTCCGGTGGAAATAGTTGAGTGAACCGTGCCGAATAGATTTGTCAGGTCTGCTGCAGTTTGATTTGCTGCCACGAAGGGGAGGTGGCTAAGGAGGGGAGTTGGGGGCAGGGGAGGGGCGGGGAGAGGCTTCGTCCGTGCCGCGTCTATAACGGCCGCTACCACTGAGCTTCTCTCTGTAGCCACCGGCGGGTGGGCGCCGTGCCAAGCTAACTGGGGCTAGGTGGTGGGCTTGCAAGCACCATTCAGACAGCAGGACCTGTGAGCAAAGCAGAGCAGAGGTAGAGGCGGCCGCGTGCTCCGCTCTGCGGTGCAGGGGGAGGGTTTGCAGATGCAAATCCGTGCACAGGGTGTGAAGAGGGGATGGTGATGTTTGGGGCAGAAATGCGGGAACTTGATTTCAATTCCCTGGTCACTGTCAACACCAGTGCTATGTACCAAAGACCAGGGAATTGGGGAAATCGGAGAAAAACAAGATTAATGAGTGCTGAAGGTGGTGGGCGATGGCTATGCTGTTTCCTTGCAATACAGGGTTTACGCCGTGGACCCAGGCTGGGCTGAGGCAAAGCCTGGGCCTACGGGGGAATGACTTCTTGTGGCCAGGAAGTGAGGAAGACTAAGGAGCTCTTTTCCAGCTTCCCCCAGCCTGTGAGCAGCCTCTTCTTCATCTCTTTCTACCTAACAGGTCATGGTGAGGTTGCCGCTGACGGAGGCATTTGACTATCGTGGGGGGTATTGCAAGCATCCTCCTGGCAAAACACGGCCCATTTACACAGGCCACACATCCCCAAACCCTTATCCAATTACACATGCCATAAATATGGAACCTATGATTTTCCTATAGGGTGGGCCCTCCTTATGCATATTTATGGCGTAACCACAAGGCAGAGCGCTTGTCCGCCTGATGGAGCCCATATCCAGCCCATGTGCTCCCTTAGATTATACAAATTGCTTCACATATATATCTTCAGAAACCACAAGCAGAAAACTACTGCTTTCGGTTTCACCAGCCATATTAATAACACCCCTAGCATAGACATGGTGTTGTAAATACAGTATTAGAAGGTTCACGTATGTGTCTATAATTATGGGCACAGTTATGTACACACAAGCCACAGGAAGGGCAGGGAGAAAAATGGCAGTAGCTGGAGGCTCGAGGCCTTGGCCAGGACCCCGCTCACCTCTGAATGGCTAGCTCTGTGGGTGTACACTGGATGGAACATGGCCAAGACTAGTGTCAGGATGGGGGACAGAGGCCATTGCCCTTATATGTCTAGGCAAAAGGCCTTGTCTTCATTTCTCCCTTATTTGGTAAACGTGGGCATCTCCTTGTTGACATAGCCCTGGTTACCTTGCTGTTAGTCACAGTGCTGTTGGCTGTTCTGATGTATTTGGAAGAAATTTGGGCTCAAAGAGAGAGTCTGTGGAGGTGCTAAATATATCTTGATGGCCAGATTGAGGATGGGAGGGTGAGGACAGGGATGAGGTCCAAGAGTTTTCAGAATTACCCTGTAATGAGTGGCAGAAATGTGCTAAATAAGCTCATCCCATTAAGGCAGTGGTGGCCTCCAAGGGGCTCAGAGAACCTCCAGGTACCACCTCATTGGCTTCAGAATGGAACAGAGTTTCAAAGACTGGAATTGAAGCTCTTAGAGACAGTAATTTGCCCCGGGGACAGGGGAACTGTGGAGTCCCCTTGAAAGGCACCTGGTCACAGGGCTTTGATCTCCAGGAAGATGTTCCCGAAATCTGATCCAGGCCTTGCTGTCATCTCACATCCAGAGGGAAGCCGGCTTTCTAGATCTTCAGTCTAGGGGTCTAGAGGCGTGCATTTTCCTGGAGAGCCTCCATCGTTGTGGAGACCCAAGGGCAAAGCTGTGCTCAGACAGCATGGATTAGCGTGCCCGGCTCATCAGTTTGGAGTTCGGATTCCTAGAATCCCGAGGATGTAGAGCTGAGAGAAGTTGCTTCGCGTTTGATTTGGCCACGTCCCTTCAAAACACATACACACCCCACTTCAAAACATTCTCTGTCCTATATTTATTTTCTAAATTAAAACAAAACACTTTGAAAGCCATTGGAGAATTTAGAACCCTCCTCGAAATTATCAGAGACTTAGGAGGAGAGAGAACAGTGTCAGAAAACCAAACCCCCCAAGTCAGTCAGCTAACAGAACCATGTGGCGTCTATTTTCAGATCTTCTTAGAGGATGCATCGTGTGACCCTGGAAATTTCTCCTAATAGCTCCGTGCTTCAGTGTTTCCGCCTCTGCCCAAACAGAATGGTGCTCTAGCTTGTGTTGGCAGGGCACCTTGGGATCTGTAGATGGAAGGCTCTCTGCAGATATAATTAATGTATTAGACCCACAAAGCTCTTCTTGAGCAGAAGCAAGTTATCAATTTAAAAAGTAACAAGGCCCCATGGGATATTTATCTGCCTCTTTTAAAATCATAGGTCTGGAAGGGACCTGATAAGTCATCCAGACCTCTCTCTGCATCTGATGGGTCCTGCACTCAAGCTGCCTCAGATAAACATTACCCTTCTCAGTTTCATTCTTCTGTTAGGGATGCAATTATTCCTCCAATTAATAACTTAGAGTTTCCAAAAAGTACTGTGTTTTTGTTTGTTGTTTTTTTTTTTTTTTTTTACCTTCTGGTGGATGACTGGTTTTCCCCTATCCTTTTCATTGCAGTTTTGTTGACTATATATAAGATTACAACAGTGACTCAAGCTGTCAGCTGGGAATGGGCATCAGACTTCAGAAGTCATGCATCTGATTGCATCATCAAACTGGGGTTCTATATATTCCAAAGAGAGCCAATGCCCTTTTGAAATTCATATCCCCCAGTTTTTCTGCCCCCCTCAGTTATAACTAAGAAGAATCCAGGGCCCTAGGTAATTAAGTTTGTCCCTTATCCATTTGCCATGGGATGAGCTCAGACCTTTAGCCTCTCCACTTAGGAAGCCCAAGGGAAAATGTCATTATACATAAGCTTGGAACCTTTTCTCTCTCAGGCTCCCATGGCTGGCTTCACCCAACTCCCATGGGTGCCAAATCGTCTCTGGGAGCTGAGGCCAGCCTCCCTGGCGCTACGGCCTCGATGCCAAATTCCCAGTGCTTTCCATCTCACGGCTGTGCACTGAGGCCAGTAGGACAGGGCAAGTGAGCAGGGGATGTCAAAGGACACAGTGATCTTGCTTCGGCTGCAAACACTCTCTTTGCCCTCACTCCAGCATTCCTAGATGAGCCCTGGGGTGAACACATCACCATTTCCCTGCTCTGTGATTGGCTGAGATTGCACCAAAGAGGAATGCAGATGGCAGATAGGCTCAGGAACCTTACTCCCTGTACCCTTTTGCTCCCCCTTCTGCCCACCTGCAAGTTAGAGGTGCCTTCTCAAAAAATGTGACGATGTCACAAGAGGTTTTCAGTATGGAGAACCCTGCCAACCCGGTGAGAACATCTGTGTTTCTCCCCCGACCTTTACAGAAGGACATTGGCCATTCCCTTCCAGTGTTCTGATGTCCCATCCCTCCTCCAGCCCCGAATCCCTGAGCTTCCCTCCCCTCTCCTCCTCTGCTCTCCTCCCTGGTGCTTTTCTGTCTCCAGTCCCGAAACCCTAATCCTGTTAGTATGCTATGTTCCAGGGCTCTACGTCTCAATGGGGTAACATAATCCCGCAGTAAATCTAACGGGTCCCACAAGGCACACACAGATGGGATGTGCACATCCCACCCACCTCCACCGGCCTCCCCCGCCCTACACCCCATGACACGTTCCTGCTCCTGTCTCCTCCGCATCAGCAGAACTGCTTGATGACAAAAACAGCCCTCAGTAAAGGGGCAGGAGACAGGAGGGCATCATGGTCAGAAATGAGCATTTGGTGGTTAGGGAACTTTCTCTGCCCTACCCCCATTCTCACCCTACCTTAAGTTCCCCCCCACTGCTCTCTCTCATATATGTATATGTATACACATATATATGAGACACAGCCCTTCTGACTCTGTGTCTGGCTAAGTTCCCACATCCACTAGAATGAAAGCAGCTTTAAAAGAATTTTTTTATAGTCTTTAAGGAGGAGTTTTAAGAGAGAAATGTCAGGGCCATGATTTACAAAAAAGAAAAAAAAAAATGTCCATTACCTTAACATCATTTTCCCCACGTGCAACGCACCCCTACCCTGCCCCCCACCCCTTGCCTGTTTGGTGCAACAAATTAATTAAACAGGATGGCGTCCATTGATTAATAATTTAGTTTTATGTATGGACGCAATAGCTGGTTTTAGAGAAAATGCCGGGGAAGGGGGTGGGGGAGAGAGGACAGGCATTTGGTTCTGCAATAAGGATGAATCAGTTCAATTGTTTCTGAGAGAAATTTTTAAAATGTGCTATTGGTTTCCCCAGTTTCTGCCCTCTGTTCTGCTACCTCTCTTTTCTACCTGCTTTGTTCTCCTCCTCCTTGAATGTTTGTGCCAAGTAGATCGAAAAGGAGAACTTTGGATGCAATGAAACATTTATTAGTGGAGAGAAATATTTATTTAAAAAAAAAAAAGAAAAGGAAGAAGACCGTCTCCTGCACAATTTCTACCTCAGGGCTCCAGCACTATATTGTCTTTGAAAAATTTCCTGCTTTCTTTGCAGTCCCTGGAGCTGGCCACGTTCAGATATTTACAGCAAAATAGGAATAAACCGTAGGTCACACCATAGGTAATGAAGAGACAGGCGTGTGCAGACTGCATTCCGAAGCCCTACTCAAATGGGAGGCGGTGCACATAATGAGAGCCTGCATCTGTCGGGTGAAGGGCCCGCCTGGTGGAGGAAGCTTACATATAGCCAGCTCCCACCACGAGCCTGCGCCGCAGCTCTGTGCCGAGGAGCTCAAAGACCGTGACGGACATGGAGCGTCCGCACCATCCTGGGCACCTAGATGCTGATGGCAGGGATTACTGGTGTACAGGAGAGGAACTTGGGCTTGGCGGCAAACCCCCCCTGCCCAGAGGCCTCCGAGGTAGGCAGGCCAACACTCAGTGCTAGAGTCACTGCATGTTCTTTTTTTTTTAAAGATTTTATTTATTTATTTGACAGAGAGAGACACAGCGAGAGAGGGAACACAAACAGGGGGAGTGGGAGAGGGAGAAGCAGGCTTCCCGCGGAGCAGGGAGCCCGATGTGGGACTCGATCCCAGGACCCTGGGATCATGACCTGAGCCGAAGGCAGACGCTTAATGACTGAGCCACCCAGGCGCCCGAGTCACTGCATATTCTTCCAAGAAGACTTAAGGACAGGGCGACAGGGACGGGTGGCTGTGACAAGAAATGGGGTGGAAAAATAGAGAGAAGATGACCTCAAAGCCATCAGGGATGCTTTCGGCCTAGATGTTTCCTATTAGATCACATGTATTATTTTCTTTTATTTTACATAGTATTAGAGGAGCTCATAGGCATGGTCAAAACATGTTGATTTTTTTTTCTTTTCCTGGGTGGGGTACATAGATAGTCACCACACTGGGATGTTGGATAGCAGCCAAGTTAATTGGCAGATGTCCCCTCCCCCCCAGAGGTGCAAATCAGAAAATCTTTGAAGTGCTGCCGGTTTCAGATTCTGTCTTTCTGAAAATAAACCAAAGGTCTCAAGAATCAATTGGAAAGTGTTGGATTATGTTCAGAATTCAGCGAGGCACCAAATGGATTATCCAAACCACTTTGTGCCCTGAACTGCTTTTTAAACTTGGTTTGCAGAGATGCATTTGAAGAAGTCTGTGTTCAACATAAACACACACACACACACCCACACACACACATAATTTAATAATTACATCAATCAACACTATCCTTACCTCTTAAGAAAGCTAGAGACACCTTGAACACACTTCTGGTTTTCTTTTGGGTGATAAAGCAACCATATTAGCATTTTGCTTTTAAAAATTAACAAAAATGCGTACCATCTGTGACATCCAGCTTTTAAAGCAGATGTTATAATGTGAATCATCACATTTGGTGTATGCTTATCGGCGTGTACCATACGCTGACGACCCGCTGAGTTTTCTTAGCATCAGGGACACCTCACTGTCAAGTTATGGCCTGAAAATTTGGGGCTTGGGAGTCAATGGCTTTCACAGTTTGAAGCCTCCCCATTGAACAGAGACCCATGTGTTAGTGGCTTCCGCTCTAACATCGGTCCTGGGTGCTCTGCCGGCGCTGGAGCCAACAGGGAGGACTGGTAGACCTTAGTGTCTGTCTGCAAGCCTCTATCGACTTCATTTTCCTGAAGGAGAAACCAAGGTATCTAAGGATTATTGATTTGCCTATAGTGATTCAGTGAGTCGGCAGGGAATAGGGAATAAAACCAATTTCCTGGCATCATTTCCCATGCACACAACCCCTTACCTTGCAATGCCTAGACTGGAAGCCAAGAATCCATCTCCGAGAATTTGATCAGAAAACATATGAAGGGTGATTCTGAAACCACAGAAGCATTGAGAAAGTCATAAAGATGTATAATATATGATAGCATTTCCCAGCTATAAATAGGAAGATGCAGGGAGAAAAATAGAGACCTTGTAAATCCATTGGGTCAGGAGAAATAGAAACTGCTTAATATTTCATTAAAAATGGATTTTCATAAATTGCACTTTGATATCATTGGGTGAAAGACAGTATGTAAGGACTAGGGTGTTGTTATTCATTACTTTTCATTATTAATAATTGGGACTGTTATTGAGCGAAAACATCAACAAGGTATACTCTCCCTCTGAGTGGGGCACTCACTGTGTGTCCTGGGCACTCTTTGAAGTGTATTAAAACCCACAGCCCTCGTCCACCAAAGTACTTAGTCTTTAAGGGACCCTGGACAATTAAAATGCCCTTTACAAAATGAGCACTGCTGGGGCAGTTCTAGTTGGAAACTCTTACACGGAAAGCCTTAGAATCTGGGGGCCAGAAAGGACCTGACAAATCAACTCATTTAATAGAGGGAGAAATTGGGGCCTGGGGGAGGTGGAGACATTTGCCCACACTGATGAGCTCAGCAGCAGCCTGTCTCCCCAGGTGCCTGGTTCAGTGGTGTTTGGGGGGTTTTTTCCCCACTCTGGTGAGAAGTGTATAAAGAGTTTAATAAAATAAGCTGGTACTCTGTCAGCAAAGGGTCCAGAGAGCAGGGGCAGATATGAGTGCAAAGTCAAGAGCACACAAGAAACCAAGAAGGAAGCAGGCTCAGAAACCCAAAGGACAATTCGAGGCCATGTTAAATGAGCATTCATTTGGTTCCGAGCAAGGGTAGGAGCAGAGTGAGCAAAACAGGAAGGCAGAATGAAGCTTGGGGGGGTGGTGCGGGCAGCCAGGTAGGTGGTCTAAGCAGAGAGACCGTGTCCTCGCCTCCCTTTCTGACAGGTGTCACTGTACACAGAGAGCAGGGGGCTCACCCAAAGCCTGTGACCGCGTGCCTCTGTGGGAAGACCAGCCCCCTCACCGGACAGGTACACACGCGTGTGCATGCACATGCACATGCCCACGCACAGCCACACTCACGCCCGTGCCAGCCTCCCAAAGGGAGTCCAAAGACATAGTCATTTCCTTACTGGGGGGGGGGGGGGGGGGGGAAGAAAGGTTTCTTAGTGTTGTCTGCCAAGGCTGAGAAATGAAGGGGTCAGATAAGATAAAATTGGATATTAAAAACACATAAGACGTGCTGTGTTTCTAAACGGTACCAGCGTGGTGTATATGCTGTGGATTAGCAGCTGTGTTAAAGTTCAAATCCACTCAACGCTCCAATTATGTATTCACGTGACAAATCCAGCTCCCCTCCCCGGATGAACTCCTTCGCATCTCCTGATGGCAGCCACACACAGTCAGCCTCACAATCCTCAGGGCGCGGGCCGGTGGCGGCCCCCCATGGCTCACAGCACCTCCCCAAATAAGCAAAGTGCTGCATTTGCTTCTTCCTTGCCAGAAGAAAACAAAAAACAAACAAAAGCCTCTGCCTCATGCTGAATTCTAAGAGAATTGATTAATCTCTTTCCCTTGGATTCAGTGCCTTCATTCCTTGCCTCAGAGCTGAGGAGCTCTTTATAAGCTCCAGAGAAGCCATGGAACGGGCATGGCCAGGCCGGGGCCTTCCTGGGCCCTGTCCCCTCCCTCGGTCGTCCTTCTCCAAGATTAAGATCACAGAGGCTTGGGCCCCTCTCTCCATCAGCCTCCCCCCAGGTGCCTGACTCTAACCCTCTTTCCTCCTGTTTGCCTGGTCTTTCTTCCCTTGTTTTGTCTTCTAGCCCCTCTTTGTCCCCAGTCACTAGAAAGGAAGGAGCCAGATCAGACCTGGGAGTGATAGGTGGTCAAGCAGTTCTGCCCCTTGCCCCCTGCAGTTAGCAAGGCAGCAAAGGAAGGAACTTGGCCTTAGGATGGGCGGGAGGCTCCCTAGTGAGGACAGGGAGCAGCAAGTGGGGCAGGCTGGGTGGGAGCTCCCCTGGCTTCGGTGCGCTTAGCACCAGGCATAAGGGGTTTAAACTGAATATGGTGGGCCAGTGAAAACCTGTTTCCTCCTCTCCTTTGCTCCATCTGTCTTAAGCAAGCCACTTCCCCTGATCTGATTGCAAAGGTGTAATGTCTCTTACCCTTCACCCCCACCATCAGTGGTGTGCTATTTAAGGACTCTAACTTCACCCCCACCATCAGTGGTGTGCCATTTAAGGACTCTAACTTTTGACCTCAGCAAGTGGGAAATATGGAGGGTTCAAGGTTGCCAAATGGCAGAGTTCCTAGTTACAGTTCATGGGAAAGAAAGGACCACGTTGTTAATTAGCTCTAAGCGGCTTGCAGCTCATTGCTGTTATCCAGAGCTTTCAAGTCAGGATTATAAACACACATCCCTGAAGAGTAACCCCACCTCCATTCAGCCCAGGCTCAGAGACCTTAAGGACTCCAAGACTCCTCGCCACCAATATAAACACTGCGAATTTGTTAAAAGAGGTGAGAGCCAACGTAGGAAACCATAAACCTACGATCCATCTCCACAGGGGCTTTGGATCCAGACGGACATCCCTGAGCCTCCGTTTTCTCATCAAAAAAGCAGAAATAATAATACTTAACTTGCCAAGGCATTATAGATGTAATTGTGTTTACATGGTGTCTATCTCAGGGGTATTGGAACAGACCAGTTTTTCCCCATCCTCTGGTCGCAGCCCTGTCAGTGTCCACATACCTGGCCTGTTCTAGGAATCATGAGCTGAAGTGTCTAGTCCCTCGAGTCGATTTGCAGAGTCTCTTGGTTGTTATAGCTATGACAGGTATGATTTAGAAGTGATGCTTGGTTAGTGGGTCTTTCCCCCAGCCCTTAGCAAGGAAACCAAGAGAAACTCACATATACTTGCGCCAGCTACTTTTTTTTTAATTATTATTTAATGGAGAGCACAGGAAAGCATAAGGTCCATATGGCAGTTATTGATTTGGGCCATCTGGTAAACTAGGACTTGCTCCTACCATGTTGGCTTAGAAGCTATTCCGAAAAGCCTTTCCTCCCCTAAGAGATGCACTGGTCAGATGGGGACAGGGATGGATTTCATTACAGGGTGGGATCACAGTGAGAGGAAACCAGGGCAGGACTCTGAGAGACTGTCTGCGACCCTGAACATCCAACAAAGACCAGAGGGAACCAAGAAAGTGTTGATTGACACAGGGCCCCGAGGAGTAGATGGTGCTGCCCACCCCGCCGCCCCCATGCTCTCACCCATTCACGGAGCAGGGAGGTCTCTAAGTAACTAACAAAACAACTGTGAAGCACTTTATAAAAATACCTGGCAAATATTCCTATATGCCTGCACCGTGAGGGAGGGGGAGAATCAAGTTCAAGCTAATGAGGTCCACTAGCCCTAAAAGATGACCATTCTGCTCCAGATTTAAGGCGCCGCCTTCTGCTTGCTCTCAGCCCAGAGGCAACATTTTTCTTTCCTCTAAAAGTTTTTGTGAAGACCAGTTATTGTTTTCAAGTTAGAGCAGTGTGAGAAATTAAATTTTTTTTTCATGGTACTTCTAAAAAAGCCCCAAACAACAAACACACTGATTATTACAAGCTTGAGGGGAAATAAGGTTCAACGGAACTTTTGCACCCCCTTCAAAGGCTGGGTGAGCGGCCACACTGCAAGCAGGGATTTTGACAGTGGTTTCTCATCTCACCCTACAGGTGTTCCAAGCCAACAACGACGCAACAGAGGTGGTTCTCAACAAGCTGCACACGCCCCTGCTGACCAGGTTCGTCAGGATCCGGCCCCAGACCTGGCACTCAGGCATTGCCCTGCGGCTGGAGCTCTTCGGCTGCCGGGTCACAGGTGAGGGGGGGTGTGACCTTTCCAGAAGGCTCACTTGCACCTGGAGCTCTGTTTAGCAGTAGCTAATGCACCCTGACTGCAGACCCCGTCTTGCCGGATACCGTTTATCTGTGCATCTGCTCATTGGCTACACAAGTATTCTTGGAGGCCTGCTGTGCAACATGCCCCACACTGGGAATGGAAGTGGACAGGGGAAGTGACAAGCAGATGGGGTCTCTAACCACATGAAACTTTCAGGCTGGTGGGCAGCATAGATCATAACCAGATCAAGTACTGGATAGTTTAAACTAAGATGCGTGTATGAAGGAAAAGGACAGAGGGCTCGGAGAAAGAGTGGGGGACCTAACTGACTGTTGTTTGGAAGTTTGGGGATGGCCTTTCTGAGGATGTGATACTTAAGTAAAGGTTAGTCTGATGATGATAGAGGGGAACAGCATTTGGAGCAGCAGGAACAGCATGTGCAAAGGGCACAAGGTCATAAAAAGCTATGATAACACATGTGAAAGCAAAGACCCCAGCAAAGTTTCCATGCTTGGGAAAACAATCATCCAGGAAACAACTCAGGGCTCAGCTGAGCTTTGCTGCGCTCACAGCCCTGGGAGGCTCCGGGGGCCCTGGTGTCACCCACAAGGATTTGAGAGTCCTTGGCTAACAGTGTGGGATGCTCAGATGTGCCAGGCCCTGTGCCATGACCGTTTGTGTAGTAACCGAAGGAGTCCTTGCAATAACCCCTAAGAGGTAAGTTCTGCCGCTAGCCCTCTTTCAGACCTGGAGACACAGCAGTGGAATCATTTGCCTAAGGTCAGACAGCTAGTAAGGGACAAAGCAGACATGGACCCAGGCAGTCTGGCTCTCAGTCTGGGCTCTTAACCACGGTGCTTGAAACGCAAAGAAACCAGTGCTGACTTCCAGCGTGTGGTAGTCGGGTTCTTTCACAGCTCACTGTAAGGGGAGGTGCTGTCCGGTAAGCTGGGTGCGGCCACGAGCTCTTGCGTCTCCCTCCCCTCCACAGATGCCCCCTGCTCCAACATGCTGGGGATGCTCTCGGGCCTCATCCCTGATTCTCAGATCTCGGCCTCCTCCACTCGGGAGTACCTGTGGAGCCCCAGCGCCGCCCGCCTGGTCAGCAGCCGCTCGGGTTGGTTTCCCCGGATCCCTCAGGCCCAGCCGGGCGAGGAGTGGCTTCAGGTGGACCTGGGAGTGCCCAAGACGGTGAAGGGCATCATCATCCAGGGGGCCCGCGGGGGAGATAGCATCACTGCCGTGGAAGCCAGGGCGTTTGTGCGCAAGTTCAAAGTCTCCTATAGCCTAAATGGCAGAGACTGGGAACACATCCAGGACCCCAGGACCCAGCAGCCGAAGGTAGGCCATTCCTGGAAGACCTCTCTAACCCAACCGCCAACGGGGAAGTTTAGTTTGGGGGTGCTCACTTCCTAACTAGACAGTCGTCACCAGACCCCCTGTATTCTAATAAACATTAGCTGAGAGATTACTTTGTGCCAGACACCCTGCTAAATGCCATATTTTAATCCTTCCAACATCTCTAGAAGGAGGATCCTTTTGTCGCTCCCACGTTAGAGATGACAAAACTGAGGCTTGGTGTCACCCCCGGGGTCACGGTGTATATCGTGGAGAGCCACGATTCAGACACAGACACAGTCTGACTCCAGAGCCCAGACACCTACCCCCCACCCCGCACTGCCTTTCTGTCAAGTTTGACACCCTTTACACCCTCTTTCAGATGATGTTTCCTTGGAATTGACCAGACGTCCAAAAGGGGATGTAGGTTTTGGAGGCCTAAGTATAGAAACTTGGGGATTACTTCCAAAAACAACTGTTTTTTTGAATGTCGCTGCACTCCTTTGTATTTTCCCAGTCTGGACTCTACTTAGATCTTTCCCACCTCTCATACTGAATCTGGGAGAGGCAGGAGAAACTTCCCAGGCCAGCACAGCCCACCCCACCCCTCCCGCCATCAGGGAGTAAGGGTCAGCCCTCAATGCTGGGTATGGAGGAGCCCCCAGCAAGGGGAAAAGACATCATGCCTGTCCCTCTCCAGGTCAATCTCAGGGGGAGTCAGGCATTCTGATCCTAACTGCTGAGTTACCCTCATTTAAAAGCAGGCCTCTTTTACCAAGGAAGGGGGAATTTCATGTCTCTGTTTGGTCCCCTTTGCTCAGCGAATGTTTCCATTCTTAATGTAGAGGCACAGGCTGGGTGGAGGCTTGGCGATGCTGATGTGAACACCCAGTTCACACTTGAGGGGCCTGGAAAGACTCAGGACTTGGGAACTGGAAACCTCCGTGGACAGAGCAGAAGTTGGACCATGGGTTTTCCCGGGGAGAGCTGACCCTGGCTCTTCTTGACCCGTTCTGGGAGCCTGGGAAAGGAGATGATCTTCGCCAGTGTCAAGGCCTACCCTCCCCATGACGGTGCCCCCTTTTGGAATTGTGGGCGTCCTGCAGAGGAGGTAGCCCGGCAGCATCCCTAGGTGCTGACCAGCCCCAGCCCCTGGCACGTCTCCACACCAACATGGCCCTAATCAGTGGCTCCCACATGTGCTCTGGGTTGCGTCCCCCACGTGGCTTGGACCAGGAGAGCCGCACTACCCTCAGTTTATGTCGTGAGGCTCTAGGTGAGCCTTGTTTTGGCAGAACTGGCCCTGCTAAACAAAGCTTTGGGGGGCACGGTCTCAGACTATCAATGTCTGATGAGAGGATGTTGTTATTAGCCTGGAGAAGAGGATGGTCACTCTACCTTCAGCCTTTCGGTGACCTGTCAGTCAGCTGGGGCTTTCTACATAGACTTTTAAGCATTACAAGAACTTCTTTTTTTTTTTTTTTAAGGTTTTATTTATTTGAGAGAGACAGAGAGAGAGCATGAGTGGGGTGAGGGGCAGAGGGAAAGGGACAAGCAGACTCCCTGCTGAGCGGGGTGGGGGGGGCCTGACATGGGGCTCCATCATGACGTGAGCCGAAGGCAGACCCTTAACCACCTGAGCCACCCAGGTGCCCCTACAACAAGAACTTCGAAGACAATGGGCAAAGCAGCCTGAAATTCACTTGTCTTCTCTCCAGCCAAGTCCATTCAGAGCCTAATTCTTTCCCGAGTCCACAGTCTCCAGTCCAACGGTAGAAGACAGAACCTAGCAATTGCCACTTTCATTTGCTCCCTCTTTTCTGTGTTTCTGGGACCCTAACCATCTTCCAAATGAACCAAACTTTGGTCTGAGGATGGAGTTCCTATGGGTTGTAATGTCCAGTGAGTCAACTATGAAGCTACCTTTTGGATGGATGTGCAAAGCAGGGAGGAGAAGGGGAAGGATAGGGAAGAAGGGGAGGGGTGGGGATGGGATCCCACAGAAGAGGGGCTGAGTGGCCTGTCTCCCCTGCAGCTGTTTGAAGGGAACATGCACTATGACACCCCTGACATCCGAAGATTCGACCCCGTTCCGGCACAGTACGTGCGGGTGTACCCCGAGAGGTGGTCTCCAGCAGGGATTGGGATGCGGCTGGAGGTGCTGGGCTGTGACTGGACAGGTAAGGCCTGCTTTCCCACTCCAGGTCTCGCTCACATGGTCGTGTGACCCTGGCTTCCCGGGATGCCCTGGGAGGAGGTCAGACCATGACGTTGTGGATGGGCAGGGGGGGCAGCCTTCCCCGGTGAAGCTCTGTCAGCTCGAAACCCCACCCACCCCAGGCCCTGTCATGTTCTCCTGCCCTCAAACCCTGGGCACTCCAGCCTCTGGACAGGGGATAATTTCTCGAGGGATGTGTTTTGTCCTTTTTAAAGGATCATTCCAGTTCCCCAACCCCAGTCTCTCAAAAACAAATCATAACCACACACCACCCACCCAAATTCAATTAGACCCTGACTCTTCGGGCCAGGAGGCTGTGGCTGTTGATTTAGGGAAGAAAAAAACCCCTCATGATAATAAAGTAATCGGTTTATGTCTGAATCTGGCCTCCAGATGTCAGTGGCTAAGAGACTTCATTTTCGTTTCGAAGCCACATCTGTAAAAGGCATTTATTTGCTCAGGAGGGACCCTGTTGTAGGGGAGCTGCCGGGAGTAGGACTTCTTCCCCGTGCGCAAGCAGGAGTCTTGCTCATTCCTTCCCCCCCCACCTACCCCCCCCACCACACCTCACCCCGCCATCCTCGGCGGCCCAGGCCCAGGGAAGACCTCTAACTCTCCTTATTGCAGGTAAGGCCCACTGCGCATGCCCATCCTCCCTGTTTCCGGGAAGCACCCTTTTCTTCTGAATCAGGCCCCCCCCTTCCTCTGGGCACCTCCTTGGGCAGAGCTGGCGCGAGATCTCACCTGAAGCTGGCTCACTGCCCTCCAAAAGGAGCTCAGGGGAGCCACCTGAGCCCAGTGCCAGCAGGAGCGGCAGACAGGCCGAGCTGCCCCGCCTCTGTCCGCCAGGCCCCCAGGTATCTCCATTTTCCTGTCGGTGCCCTACCGTCTCCAGCTCCCCCAGCAGGGCATCGGGAAGGATAATAAGGGCATGTCGGAGAAGTGCCTCTGGCGCCCAGGGGGGAGCAGGCCGCGTCCGATGGCTCAGAGGAGGAGCCCCGTTGAGGCACGCAGGCTGGAAATCAGGCCCAAATTAGCCTCTCTCACCTTTGGATTGAAGGCAGCCCCAGCGAACACATTTTAGAGGGAAGATACTTTACTCCCCCTCACGTAGGGGAAAGGCCAGGTTTCCCTGCAGCCTGCTGAATGTGAGTCACCTGTCTGCTTGCAGGTGCGGAAAACTGCCCCTCCAGAGTGATACAAGCTGGCTTCGTTTATGGCCTCTTCGAAATCAAAGGGTTAGAGCTGCAGGGGACCCAGGAGCTTCTAAAAGCCAGTGGCTTTCAAACATTTTTGACCATGATCCACAATTTAAAATAAATTTATATCACAATCCAGTTGGCTCGCAAGCACACACTCACACGGTGTGTGCATACGGGTTACAGTGTATTGTTAAGTGCTGGACCCTGGGGACAGATTGCCAAGTACAAGCCCTGCTTCTGCTGATCGCTGGCTGCATGACCTCAGACAAGTTCCTTAGACTCTCGGCATCTTGGTTATCTCAGCTGAAAAATCGGGATGATAATAGCATATCTACACCCCCTAGGTTGTTATGAGGATTCAGTGAAATAATGGATATAAAGTACTTAGGCTGCTGCCTGGCACCTAATAAACCTGCAATAATAAGTAAACGCAACTGGAACGAACGGTCCCCAGATCAGTGCTCATTTTCCCCATGTGAGCACACTCTGACATATTACAGTCCACATTCAAAAATTCTGATCATGACCCATCACATTGATCCCACAACCTACAAACGAGTGTGGCATACACTATGAAAAAAAAATCACAGATCTAGGCCAACGTCGCTATCACAGATGGGGAAACTGAGTCCCAGAGAGAGGAAGCTACTTGTCAGAGGTCTGCCCCTCTGTGCCACGCCTCTCCCGGGCTGGCCCCGCTTTATGACCGGCTGGACAGTTGCTAATGTCCTTTTCCTCTTATTGCTCCCCCGCCCCAACCTGGTCCAAATTACCCTGGCGATGGTCAGCAACAGGTTTCTCATTTCAAAGTCCTGCCTGGCCATTCCTTGGAAGATCAGAGTTGGGGCTTCTTAGCCTCCGCCCAGCCTCCTTCCCTTTGAAGTTGCTGACATCTGGTTTCAATTGTAAGGGGAGCGTTGCAGTTTGATGGGCAGTTACCCCCGAGCTCCCAGGAAAGCGCAGCGGACATGGCCTGCCTTCTCACTATCCTTCACACACCCCGTCCTCTCCTTGCCTCCTCAGACCCCTGTGCCCCCGGATTTAACGTGATCTTTACCAACCAGCTACCTAACCTCCCCAGAAACTGCTCTCGTGGGCCACGTAGCTTTTTTGCTTTTCAAATTCCCATTAGTTTCTGCGACGCGTCCCTGGTTCACTTCGTTCCTACCCCAAAAGGAGAGCAGGAAAAAGTAACAGGGCTGGCCTGAGTCACTGCAGCTAAATAATTTGACAGGGCTGCTTCACCTGTTAGTTTGTTTGTGTTCCAAATGATTACTTCTTGCTTTGCTGCCCATAGTTTGCTTTACAATTGAGTTTGAGATTCTATGACACAGTGACAAATTTGAACTTACAAATTAAGACGCTTCGAGGTTATTTGCTATTTACTGTGAGCAAGAGGCAGACACGGCAAAGGGAAGTATGAAAGGTTATGTGCGTCGTATTTAATAGCAGAAAGATGGGAAGTCGACCGTGAAAAAGCTATTCAGCGTATTTAGCAATTTCCTTCAGCTCCTGGCTTTATTAAATGGTATCCTAAAGTGTGCCTGACAAAGGCACCTAATCATAGGAACATGTATAGAAATGGGAGGAACAATGCACGAGCTTATTCGGCGAGTCTCTCGTTGGAGGGCAACTGGGGGCTGAAGACCCCACCCCACGAGGCACGGACTTGAATGCCAGTTACCAGAACCCCTCCTCGCCCCACCCAGGGCGTGACTCACTGTTTCATTCATTTCATAAATAGTTGCTGAATGAATGACTGGCGTGAGCAAATAGACAAGTGAATGGATGGGGGAATGAATCACCTAGAGCCTAGGTCAGAACTGACTGCCTGCAGCCAGGTTTGGCCTGGCCAAGCTCTGTTGCATGCTCCTTGTTACAATACTTTGAATAAGTTGCCAACATGGACAAGTCTAGAGATCTTCCATGGGAATGGAATTGGCTTCGTGTTGGAAAAGAAATTTTTTTTGCAAGATCTGGCCACGTTGGGCCCCCTCCCTTCAGGCCTTCAGTGTGCTGGAGCCCGTTTGGTGGCCTCCCTTGAATCAGGGTATGCGAGATGCCCTCTGCCACCTTCCGTCCGGCACCGAACTCTCCCCAGCCCCCAGTCAGCTGTCTGGCTTACGGGAGCTGCGTGCATCCAGGAAGCATTTGAATTTGCCACACCCTGACCTAAAGGCACAGCCGAAATTACTTCCGGCAAGTGGAGTCTGAGTCCCTTTGGGTCCCTTTCCGTCCAGTTTTGTGCAAACGCGAACAACAACGGCTGTGGTTGTCTGCCTTCACTCAGAGCTTTGGCTGTTGTGCTTCTGATGATCTTGTTAGAGGCGGGCCTCCTAGGTCAGTTAGCTTTGGTTCAAAAAAGTTCTGTCTGAGTCAGAGAAGGCTGAAAAGAGAACGTCTCTTCCACCTAAGAGCAGGGGTGAGCCGGCTGGGAAGGCCCGTCAGCAGCCGCCTAAGGGACAGTACACAGGAAGCTCCCGTCATTAGGCACTGAGACTCTACTGTTTCAGATGGGCACCACTCACTGTGTGTGTGTGTGTTAGCCTGCCTTAGGGTCCGCTTCGCCCACATCCCTCACGGTCCCACCTGGCCTTTTGTGCTGGCCCCAGGGCTTTTGCTGTGGAGTCTGCGGCAGGGACATGGGTTTGTGTCCCTGCCTGTGTTGTGGCCGTTCCTGCAGTTTAGGGACTATTCTTGTTCAACTCAGGCCGTGCTTCTGACTTCATTGACAGCACACAGAGGTGACTCCAGGGATGTGTGTGTGCATGTATGTGTATGTATCCATCTTCATTCATTATCTTTTCTTCCTCCTTTAAAAGCCCACACTTAGAAAGGAAACTGAGTGTGGGGCATCTTCCTGCTGGGTTTCAATGCAGGCTGCCGCGTGCAGCATTCACTGCCCCCTCTCTTTGCCCTTACGCAGACTCAAAGCCCACAGTAGAGACACTGGGACCCACGGTGAAGAGTGAAGAGACCACCACCCCATATCCCATTGATGAGGAGGCCACAGAGTGTGGGGAGAACTGCAGCTTTGAGGATGGTGAGTCATGGTTCATCTGGGATGGCACAGTGCTGACAATCAGAGGCGGTTGGCTTGTGGCTCGGGCGGGGACCTGGACGTCCCCTGATCAGAGGTCAGGGAGGTGTGGGTAGTCAGGAGCTTGGGGCAGTGGCCATTTACAGCCAATCTAGAAATATTCACATATTGGAACAACCAACCAGGGACAGCCTACAGGCATGAACCTGCTGGTCATCAGCTGAGATAAGGGTCCATCCAGAGAGGACCCCTCATTTGAGAAGTCTCCCTTTTTGCCCTCACTTCAAATCATTAGAATCCTCAGCCTCTTTGTACTGAGCTGTGTCTCCACCGTAAAGTCAGGTGAAGATCTGGTGGTCATCGGGGTGACTTGGCCCATGGAGCGCGGCAGTCAGGTTAACTCAGCAGTTAACCGTTCCATGACCGCATTGCCCTGTGTCTTTGCCCACTGCTGATTGAGAAAGTGTAATAATCATGGCTCCAGAAAATGACGCATCCCATCCTCCATGGGGCGGGAGCACAGGTCAGTGACAAAGGCACCTCAACCCTTCCTTCAGATCCCAGGGGCTCTTCGTTCCAGATCAGCCTCTTCACGTGGGAGCTCTGTATCACCTTCCTTTCACCTTCTGAACGCATCCGGGTGAGATAAAAACAATAATTGGCAGAGCCCAAAAGGACGTCACCTTACCAAGTATGAGGACATTCCTAACAAGCCACAAATTTTGGAACACCTGGCATTTGGGGCTGGAATTTAAGGCTCAACAGTCTCCACTTACAGTAAATTACTGATCCTTATTAGACGTTCATTAGACAAAATGAGGGGAGGTTGGTGGAGAGACTTGGGGAGACTTGGAGAGACTTGGTGGAGACACAGCGTAGCACCGACTCGGGAGGTAGATGGCACAGTCTGTGAGGTCCCGCGCCCCGCGCACACACCAACACCACTCCACTGATGGAGTGGCTGCCTCCAGAAAGTGGCTACAGAGGAGAATGGGAGGGAAGCCAGACATAAACGCTGAAGTTGTGTGACTGAAAAATGATAATTTAATGCATATGCTTTCAGGAATGTGCTTTTGTATATTGTGTGGGCGGGGCAACACTATTGGTCAGGGTGAGCTGAATACAAGATTCTGACATTTTAATGAACTTGTTTTTGTTTTATGAAGAGGAGAAAGAGACTTGGAGAATCTTCCAAGACGCGTTTAAGATGGTCTGCGAGCTCACGGTGGAATGCGTAGGGAGTAAATATATGGCATCGGATTAGCAGAGCTAGCTTGGTGGAGGGCAGGAGGAGGGGGTTCTATCTAAATGGTGATCCAGAGGAAAATTTAAGAGTTCTGCTGTAAACTTTCAGAAGTTTAATGTCATTTCCCCGTTTATAGTGGTTTGTTTCATTTGAGCTTTCTTTGGTGGCTCCTCCCTATTTTTTTTCTTTTTTGCAAAAGGTTTCTTTGTGGAATTTGGTTCCTGAGACAGAGTATGCGTGTAAACATGAGAGAGGAATTATGGTATATTGAATTACTCCGTATTTTTTAACGGAAAAATAGAAATTGAGAAATTGTCGGGAGCAGGGGGGTGAGGGCTAAGGGCTGACTTTTCCAAGCCACAGGTTGTGGCTTCTGTAATCAATTCCATGTGTTTCTCCTGGCCTTGGGCTGACTTTGGCCAAGGGTGGGCAAACATGAAATACTCCCTCTTGGGACGGGGAGGCACAGCCAGGGCCCAGGGCCTGGTGGCAGTCTGCCTCTGCCGCCAGCAGCGCCCTTCCCCTCGCCCCCGTGGCGTGAGCAATTTGTCTCCACCAGGCCGTTGTTCCCCGTAGACTTCCTAACCTGCATTCTAGGCCTTCCCCACGGAAATTCCTCTCTGGGAACCCTGGGAAGGGAAGTGAGAAGGCCAAAGACCCCACTTCCTCCCGGCTACTAGCGTTAGCCAGCACTTTTCCGCTGTCTCTGCAGCCGCTGCCGGCAGGCATCCAGATTTGGCTTCCCGTTTCCTTTCTCCCACCTCCACACGCCCGCCCCCACTTCATCACATCTTTGGCACCAGCTCATAGTGGATTTTTAGAGCTGACTGGAGCCTCCAAAGAAAGTCTTTGGGTTCAGTCTTCCGGCTTAGACATGGGACCACTGAGCAGACAGGGACGAGCCATTGTGCGGTCACTTCTGACATTTCCATGAGGAAGGCATTCCCTGCTGCCCCTGAGATCTTGGCCCGCGGATACTCGGTGCCATGCGAGATTATTTTTGCTCCTGGCCCGTGCTGAGCGAGGCGGCCGGCTGCTCTGGCCCCTCGCTTTGCCCTACCATGCCAAATCGCCCACCTGGCCGTGCCGCCCCACGGGGAGGCCGAGCTGACCCTGTGTCCTGGCACGGAAGACCTATCACAGGAGGTGAGGGGGGACAAACAAGCCTTCCTTGTTTCGGAGCTCACTCTCTCCTCCCTGGCCGGTACATCCCCAGCACGCCAGCCTCTCTGGATGCTAATGGGCTGCCCCATCACTTGTGAGAGCCAGGTTGGCAGGAGCCAGCCTTCCACTGAGGCACTGGGGAGACATTCTTCTCTGGCACTTAGGGAACAGCAATTTTCACATTTGTCTGCTCTCTGAGGTGGACAGAAGAGCCTGATTAGAGCCTGAAGCCATTTGGTGGCCTCATTTATAATTGCTTACTATGGGAACCACTGGCAGACTTGGCTTTCGTGCCTGGGAAGGATGAGACCAAAGGCTGACCTGAAAGCCAACGATCGCCAAGATGAGTTAAATGAATCAGCAAAGGGAGCCACTTCTTTCTCTGCCCTCCACTTAGGCCTTGCCAGCGCTTTGAATAGCACCACTGTGGCTGTTGTCCCAACCCATTTCATTTGCCTTCTTTGGGTTATCCTCCCCCCCCCTTTCAGACAAAGATCTGCAGCTCCCTTCAGGATTCAACTGCAACTTTGATTTCGCCGAGGAGCCCTGTGGTTGGATGTACGACCATGCCAAGTGGCTCAGGAGCACCTGGACCAGCAGCTCCAGCCCAAACGACCGGACGTTTCCAGGTAAGCCAGCGGCAGATTCGGAGAGGAAAGAGTGACGGCTAGCTGGCCACACGTCTCGCAGCCCCAGGTGCCCTGACAAGCGTCGTAACTTCCCACCACGGAGCAATCCTCTGCTCTGCGCCCACAAACCACCACAGTCTTTGCTCACAGCATCTACCCTGCAGAAGAGCTGAGTCGTGGTTCCTAGCCCTGTCTTGTGATTAACAGTGCAGCCCGGAAGCCGGGAGGGAGCAAGAGAGGCCAAGAGGAAAGAAAGAAAAAGAAGAAAGGAAGAGTAGTTGGGAGGTTTCAGGAGGCGGGATGAGGCAGTGCCCCCTGTCACCATGGCTGTAGCGTTCCCGGCCGACGTCACAGAGCCTCTTGTCCACTCCTAAAACTTCCTAAAATGCCTCCTTAGGAAACCACTGGCCTCCAGCCCGACGGATAATTCTCTGAGAGTATCCTTACGGCGGTAGCAAACCAAGCTGAGGGGCCAAAATGCTGCCGTGCCCGTGGGGTCTCGCAGAGCTGCCTGGCACTCGGCTTCTGGAAGAGTGTTGCTGGAAGACAGTCCCCGACACACTGTTCAGCTGCCCTTTCTGAGTGCCGGCTTTGGGCAGCCTCCTGGGGCACTGTGGATGGAGAGGGCTTGCCTTGAGCCCTCCTCAGCCTGCAGGAGCAGGAGGGCTCTCCTCTGCCCACCGCAGTGTGCGTTTACAGCGGGGTTCTGGCCAGCGTTGAACCACCACCTCCGCGGGGATGGGGAAAGAGAGAAACCCTGCCTTGTAATGTTTGCCACTTTCAGTGGTGTCAAGGCCCCCCCCCCCGCCATGGTTACGCTACCGACACGTCACCAGAGGCAGAGGTGGGAAATGCAAACAGCCTTAGATCGTTTTCTGCCATCAGACAGCTCGGATAGATAGGGATGACTTCAGGAGCATAGAGACTGGCAAGATGGATCCAAATACTGAGCAGGTGTTGAGTTCTGAGAATTTACGACCTTTCGTTTTTAATGTAACTTATTTAATGGTAACTTTATGTCATTTAATTTTTAATAATGACCGCGTTTAACAACTGCCTCGCAAAATTCCAGAAAATTTAACAGCCGGCTCTCGCAAGCCAACACACGTTGGCTCTAGCCCACCACGCGTTAGGTTTTCACTGTTCTGCACCCCTGGCCTGGACCTCGAAGCCCCATAAGCATTTGAGAGCAAAGGGGTCCGTTCTGGAAATTGGTAGATCAAATGTTGCCTGACTGGAGAATAAAAGGGGGATGAGGCCCCCCTCCTTCTGCAGGGTTCCCCAGAGCAGCTCTGCTGCCCCTCAACCCCAGGGACTGGCGGTGTCCCCTGCCCCCAGGGGACGGCAGTGGGAGAGATGCCAGGAGAGTTTTGCGGGCTGGCCTCCTGACACAGCCCGCACTTGCTTTCCTGGAGGGTCACAGCGTCTGCTCTGGAGAAAAACATTTTCATATTTCAAGTGTTTATCTCTTCAGCATTTGAGTGCTCGGAGAGATTAATATCTGAAGATCACCGTGGCCTCGGGCAACAGGAGAGAACACTTACCCTCGTCCCAGCCTTAATCACCCTCCCCCCTCTCGTTCACTGCAATAATGTTTAATTAATATAATGAGCCTCCTGCACGTTGGAAAAAAAAGAATACTTATTTTTATAACCCAGCCTGGATTTTGCATTTCATTTCCTCTCCTTTGAGACCTGGCCCAATTAATTGGTTGTTTTTCCCAACCTCCACTTTGTATCCGAACATAAAGAAGGTTTGTGGGGTATGCGTCAGCATGTGTAGGCCTAGTGTGTACTTGTGGGTTATGGGTGTCTTTATGTGTCAGCATATGTGTTTCTTTCGCAAGGTCTTTGTGGGTTGTGTGTGTGTGTGTGTGTGTGTGCACATGTCATGCGTTTTATGTGTAGATGTTGGTGTGTCTGTGAATATGTGTGTGCATGCGTTTGTATGCGTGTCTTACATGTGAACCTCTGTGTGTGTGCGCGTGGTTGATTGTGATTGCGGTGTGTATGCGTGTCGTGCGTGTGCATGCGCATTGCGTGAGGTGGGTATGAGGGGGCAGCTTGGCGGAGGCACTTTGAATGAAGGGACATAGATGACGCAGCATGGGGAGGTTTACTGGCTCTTACTCAGCAGCTGTCTTCAGGTTCTCCCTAAGAATTCGGCCTTCTCCCTTGCACTCTTCTGAGCAGATTTTCTCTCGGAGGCCAGCCCCGTCCAGGCTACAGGGCCACCAATTAGCAAGTGACACTTCCGAGAGAGCTTCCGTTACTCTCCATCTGAGCCTGGCCTTCACCTCTGTCCCTCTGCCCGTTCACCTCCACCGCCCCCTGGTTCAGGCCTCGCCCTCACCTTGAGTGCCCCTTCTGCCACCCTGGCTACCGGTTGGAAATTCTAGCTCTTATCCTCATTCCAGTTGATTCATTACACCCTGCGGTTTGGGAGGGCTTTTCAGAGCAAGCTCGCAAAGCAGGCAGAATTCCAACCGTTGGCTGGATGGATGGGGACAGAAAGAAAATTAGGGCCATAAGGAACTCCTCGATCTGATGTTATTTCTCCCTGAAGATATTGAGAAGGAAAATAATTATTTTCCTCTTCCAGAGGAATCCCTGAAGTTTGAAAAGGTGGCTCTTGTAACCTGTCTCCAGAAAACAAAATCATACTGTTGGTTTCAGAACCCTTCCTTCTATCCTCTGATTTTAAAAGTCACTTGCTGTATTTGCCACTTTCCTTCTCCTTACAAGGCTCGATATGGGGCTTTAAGCAGGGGAGGATAGAAAGCCCTTTCTGTTCAGGGTGGTCCTTTCTTTAAAAAAAGGGGGGGGTGCCTGAGGGGAGCAGTTGGGAGAGGGGAAACAGCTGTGCCTGATCAAGGGCAGGGCAGATGGTGGACCTTCCAGTCAAACCCAAAAGCCCTGTGTCCCCCACACTTCGCCACTCCACAAAGGGGAGACACTCTTTAAGAGAAGTGTGCCATATGTTTTATCCCCTTATGGGAGAGCTAAGCAAAAGTAATTGCGTGTAGGAAAGGAGGTGTCTTCATCGAGCATGGGGGGTGTCGGGAGAGCCGAGGGGGGAGGAAAAGGACAACAGAATAGCCATGTTGAAATATCATACACAGCCTATTTGCTCAGAAGTGTCTGTGGAAACAACTTACATTCCTTAGATATTTTCTGATTTAGTTCTTTTCTCATGTTTTGTTTTGTCTTTTTTTTTTTTTTCTTTTCCTTTCAAGTCAGCAATTAGTTCTGTTCTTTTGGCCAGTGGTAATAGTTGCTTAAGGCTGACAAGACACCCACTGGTTTCATGCCACTGTTTTTGTTTTTCAAGATAGTCTTTCAAGCCGCTCAGAACCCCTTCTTTTAGCTCTTTGCTTGAGGCTTACAAGCCTGGAGTGTGTGCTCACACCAGCCCCTGGGGACCCTGTCCCGAATCCAGTGACCCCTGGTGGTTGCAGAGGAGCCGGCCCCATGTCCTCTGAGAAGCCACTTTGCCTTTTCTCTGCAGCTACAGCCTCACAGAAATGTCTTCCCTTGTGGGAGCCGTAGTATTTTCTAGAGACATTCTCGAGTGCGATGATCGTAAACCCGGTTTTGAGGATGATCAAATTCTTGTGTTTCAGGGACAAGGTAAAAACTCTGAGATGCCGTGGTGAGTCCGCGTGTCTAGAGCTGCACCGTTTAATATGGTAGCCACTAGCTATTTTAATTTTAGTTAATTACAATTAAATACAGCTATAATTTTAGTTCCTCGTCTCAGGGGCTTGGTGGCCAGGATATATCGGATGGCACAGTTGTAGACCGTGGCCGTCATCACAGGACTGTCTTGGTCAGACTGCGTAGGCATCTTTTGGTATTGACGTGTGCGTGATCTCTGGGGTCCTTGCTGATGCTGCTTCTGCACAGAGGGGACCGATGGCAGTGTAAACCAAGAAGCAAGTACTTAGGTGGACGTGCCTTCTCTGCGGTCCCTTGGTGGGAGCGTCCAGTGGCAGCTACTTTCGTCATTGTGTCGTTCAACCTCAGTGAGCAACCACAGTAAGGTAAGCAAGTAGCGTAGCGTTAGATAGGGTAGGAACTATTTCATTTGACCAAAAAGAAGTAAATACTAAGTAATACCAATAATGGTAATAATAGTGGTAATAATAATAATAGTTATGGTTATTATTATTATCATTGTTATCAGGAATGAGACAAGAAGACTAGCGAAAGAGCGGACCTTGGCAGGTCAGCTTCAGAATCCTCAAGTGTGTGGGCTCCCTACACGTGTGTTCTTTTATACGTTTGTTGGCCTCATGAACTATGGTGACAGTAGTACTTCATTTCAGTCACTCCAAATCATGGAAGTGATATAAAGGAAACAGGCAGGGTGCTGGCTGGCTCAGCTGGTAGAGTATGCGACTCTTGGTCTCGGAGTTGTGGGTTCAGGCCCCACGTTGGGCATGGAGCCTACTTAAAATTAAATAAATAAATAACAAAAAATAAAACAAAATAAAGAAAACAGGCAATGCCTACTTGTAACAGTACACCACTATGAAAAGACAGAGCTTTGGCTGCCTAGCATTTATATGTTTACTCTGGATTCAAAAACAAGCTCAAGACAGACTAAGAATACAATGTTCTGAAATATTTGAATACTGTTAATGGTAGCTATTCCATCACATGTCAGTGGTAGAGTTATTAACATATCGTGGGGCTGTTTTGGTGCAGATTGGGCCATTTATAAACTCCATGGAAGTAGAGGACCAGAACTGTGATTCACTGGGGCACAGGTGCGAGAGATTGAGTGTGTGTGGTGGGGGTTGTGGGTGGGGGGAGGTAGGTGGTTGCAAATAAATTACAGAAAAGAATTGATGAGTGGACTTGCTCATGATGGGTTTGATATTTGACCGGGAGCTAGTAGTGACCCTGTGAATGAAAAAGCAACTGTCTCAGAACTCAAAAGGCCTCCCCTGTAGGTGGGACCAGGGCATCAAAGGATCCAGACTCTGCATTGGCATTAGCTTGAGTTGCCGTTGGAAAGAGGATGATGTGGCGGGACACAGCCACTGCTCATAGCCAGACGAGAGCTTCTCGGGCTCAGACTATGGGGGACAATTAAAGACCAGGAACAACTTGGCTAAAAGAAAGCCAATATTCAAAGAATACCTCCAACTGGAAAAGGAAAGCATAGAGGCTCTTCTTTAAGGAAAATAGGAAGGAAAAAAACATCTCTGACTTTATAGAAAAGACAGCAGTGAAGAGAAGCTATTATTCCTTTTTTTAAATTTTTTTATTTAAATTCAATTTAATTAACATATAGTGTATTATTAGTTTCCGAGGTGGAAGTCAGTGATTCATCAGTTGTATATAACACCCAGGGCTCTTTACCTCAAGCGCCCTCCTTAATGCCTGTCACCCAGTTGCCCCATTCTCCCCTACCTCCCCTCTTATTTTCCTCTTATTTTATTTTTCCTTCCTTCCTCTATGTTCATCTGTTTCGTTTCCTTTTTTTCTGAAAGTCATGATTGGCTGAGTTCCCCAGCAGTGTGCAGATTGATAATGAAAGGGCAGAATGATGACAAGACTGCCTCAATTGTAAAACCTTCATGAAAGCTGACATACAAAAATAAAAAAATAAAAAATAAATTAAAAAAAAAAAGAGCCAGCTCTAGGAAGACCAGACCTGAGACCTCAAATGTCCACAAAATGGTCACTTGTAAACCTTGAGAACATCCTGCTGAGTTCATCCAAAGTCAATGTTTCCCTTAACCGGTTGTTAATTTGAGGACCTTAGCAGAGATAGACTGACCTTGGGAGGCCAGCTGAGGGGCTGACTCATGGTTTAAGCATGACCTATACAAAGAGATTACATCTCCTGCAGCACTAAATATTCTTTCAGATGGTTGTTCTAGTAGGAGGGCAAGATGCGAGCCAGGAGATGTGTGTGTCGGACAGATGGTGCGTTTGGCTTTGCGGTAGCCAGGACGATCAGACTGTGATGTACTTCAGGGTTTGGTAAGGTGTGGACACAACCAATTCCATTGCTTTTGGGCCAGCCACAGTCACGTGCTCACACAGCACTCCTGCAGCTGAAGCCAGATGCGGCCATAAATCACCAGGTGAAGTATCAGGAGATCCTTTCTAGAGACAGCGGCAGGTTAAAATGCCTGAATGACCCTGTCCTCTGCATGTCCTCCCTGCCCTTTTGAACTCCTGTGGTTGGTTCCCATGTGATTATTTTCCCTGTGTCATGGGCAACAACAGATGTTTTGAGTCAAGGACCTAGTCGCAAAATGCCTCCCAAATATGTCAGGTCCAGGAGGAGAGGGATTGTATCTCTGGGACATTATTTCTTCCTTCTCTTTCAGCAACTGAACGTATTTCCTTTCTATTGTCTTTTTGTTGGAAGCTCTCCATGGCCGGCATCACTGCCCTCGGCTACAAGAACAAGAAGATAGTCAGGCAGAGCTGGTCTTGAGCTGGTCAGTTGTCATGTCTGGGGACCTCTTAACAATCCAAAGGGCTTTTCCTTGAGGTCCAAGTCAATAGCTAAAGCCCTCCGCCCCCCGCATCATGCCAGCCCACTGCGTGCTTACAACTTTCCTCTGTGTTTGGCAGTGGTAGGCCATAAATTAGAACGTTCTACGCGAACAGACTTCATTCACAGCACATATATGGGTGCCATGACTTCAAAGAACTGAAGCACTTAGCTTAGAGGAGCATTAGTGTAGACCTACCCCCATGACTAAGGCCCCCCAAAGTAGACATTTGAAGAGGCAAGGGCTGAGTTTCCCAAGAAAGCGAAGACTCAGGGTCTGAATTCTTCACGAGTGAAAAGGTTTCCAAGTCAGAGGACAGAAATTGGCGGTGCTCCATCAGGGATAGAAGGAGGACATGTGTCTCAGTGACAGCAGGAAAACTTAAAACTGAATTTAAGAAGTTCCTGACAGTTAGGGTTGTGACCCAGAAAACACATTGCCGATGTGGCCTATGGAAACTCCTGCTCTGGAGAATTTAAAGCAGAGGGTAGACAGCTGTTCTGGGGACGTTTTCAGCGTGGTTCCTCTGGGCAGCCGGGCTGACCTGATCTAAGCTGTCTCTTGAGGTCCCACTCTCATTCCAGAATCATGTAGTAGTTTATTTCATCTCCTATACAGTGACAGGAAAGACATGTGGTAAGCAGTGCATTATGCACAAGCAGGGGCCGGCTGATTGCTGGGGTTGGAGCACCTCCACTGCCCTCCGGCCAAACCATACTTCCTTGTGAGTCTAGGACTGGTCTTCCCAGGTTATTGGTGCTCTTTTGGCCCTTTTCCTTTCAAAAAAAAAAAAAAAAAGGCAAGACATAGGAGTCAGTGTGTGTAGTGATAATAGTAGTAGTGATAAAGATCAGAGCTTTTATTGAGTGCTTACTGTGTCCCTGTTACTATTGAGTGTTACTATGTCCCTGTTAGCGTGCAAAGCATTTCCCATGGCCTGTTCCATTTCCTTCTCCTCACAGCCCTCTCCTGTAATGTTCTTATTAGACCCATTTTACAGACGGGGAGACTGAGGCTTTAAATGATGGGTGAGCGTTAGCCGAGGGCTCCAGCCCAGATGAGCGGCCACGCTCCGGCGATTCTGCTCCCTTGTGCGGTGCTTCCAGCTAGCAGCCGTCTCGGACACGTGGCTTCAGTTCTCCGAGCCTCTGCTTCCTCTCTGGTAAAAATGGAGAAAATGGTACTTGCTTCACAGACCTAGATTTCACAGGGAAGATTATATAAGAAAAGGCAGACGGCGCTTCCTGCACGACTTCGGGCACACAGTAGGTGCTCAGTGAACACCAGTTCCCTTGCCCCTGCCTGTCCTGTCCCCTCCCTGGGCCCTGCCCGGTCTTAGCCATCCCTTCATGACGTCCTGCTTCTAATCAGGCCCCCTCAGCGACAGGCAGGGACGTTTTGCGGCTCAGCGTCCCTCTGACTGATGTCTACTGCTAATTCCTTAAATTTACATATCATCTCTCTTCCCTCGAGCTCGTAGCACTTAACAGACAAGTGGGGCACAAATGATTTAACTAAGTGAAATCCAGAGGCCTGCTTGTCTTGAGATTCTGCAAACTAGTGGATTAGCTTAGATGTCAGCACTGAATTATGATCCTTCAGCTGCTCGTGCTTAGCACGCCACCAGCATTAACTCCCCGGTCTTCCAGTGGTCCTTTAAATCATGCGGTGCGATTATCGTCTTACTGTGAGAGAGAGAGCAGAGGAGGGGGAAGGAGGGGAGGAGGGGGCTAGCTGGGGTCCGGGGCACAGTAGCCTGGGAGACCTTTGGCCTGATGGTGCCTGAAGTTTTAGTACCAGGATGGGTAAACAGAACAGACCCAGATAAAATCCACCTCCACACACATTTCACTTACTAAATTCTAACCATTATGCTATGAATCCCCTGCCGCTTAAGAATGTAAATTCACACAAGTGACAGTATTTCTGCCAAGCAATTTTCAAGCAGCAAGTGGGTCTTATTTGTGAAACTGTGAAGGAAGAAGGCTGAATAATAAGTCTCTGAAATCTGGTTTCCTTTCTATCTGAGGTGGAAGCAGTCAGGGCTTGGAAATTACTGGAGCACGGGAGCATCGGAGTGGGGGGGGCGGGGAGGGTCTCACTGGTGGCTCCACGGTGTGTCCCCAGGTCACCCTGTTATCATCAGCTCTCCTCACCTTTGAAAGGGGCGTTGGCTCAGGAGAGTGGGAGGGAATTGTGAAGAGATTATCTGAATCTGTGGGATTAGCAAAGGCTAGCTGATTCTTCCTCTGTTCTTGTGTCTTGTGAGAATATAGAGCCTCCTATCATTCCTTTATCTGTGTGTTTGTCATTCATTCATCTGTGGGAACAAAGTTTTCTTGAGTAGTAGCATCTATATATCACCGTTGAGGGGCAGGGAGAAGCAGCAGAGTATTAACCCTTATATGTGTAAGCCTGGGACTCTGTCATCTCACTGTAGCGAGGGGAAAGACACACGCAAACCAGTTAAATTACAGCGCGAGGCAGTGGGTGGTTACCTGCTGAAATGCATGAGAAATGGCCTCGAGTCTTTTTAAAAACAAGATCAGTGGTACAGTCAGTAAAATGTTCGAGTTGTGGAGACAAAAGAGGCATTAGCTGGAATGTGCCAGAATGGGTAGGAGAAGAACTAGCGAAAGAGGTGGGAGAGGTAGAGTGGTAGGGGAGGGAGGGGTGGCAGGAAGGAGAAGCGGGAGCAGGGGCGGGGGTGTGGGGGGGGGGAAGCCCAGTTTACCTTGAATAGAGTGTGACGATTGCCCGGATGTGGGGCAGGTACCTGGGGCACAGCTGAAGCGAAGAACCCACTGCAGAGGTGGAAAACCTGACGTCAGGTCCAGCTGTACTCCTTACCACCCTCTCTACTTTGGACAAGTCCTTTGAACCTTTCTGACCTCCATGTCTTCGTCCTGTACAAATAAGATGCAGAAGATAGAGCTCTCACAAGCATTTAGGAAGGATTAGACGAAACAATGCATGTGAATGTGCTTTGGAAACCTGCAAAGCATTCTGCAAATATGACTTATAATTATTATCATTAATAGTGGTAGTAACGGGATCTGATAGGAGAAGCGTAGGTTTGGAAGACCTTGGAGTGTCTGGTTGCGGCCCCCGTGTCTCCTCCCTTGGCAGATCACCACCTTTGAAATGTGTGCTGTGGACAGCTGCCCGGTTATCTGTGCTGCCTCTGGCCTTGAAGGGGTCTCCTGTTGTGGGGGTATTAGACATGTGGTTCTGGATGGTTAAGGAGACAAACTGGAATCCCAACTATGCATCCTGAACTGGTCTGATTTGACTTCAGGGGAGGGTAGCTTCTGGAGCAGTAATCCTAGAGAATCTAACTGGAGGGGCTTGGCGGGGGGGGGGGGGGGGTTGCAGGAAGGAAGGAGAGAGATGGCTGTGGGAAAGAAGGAAGGCGCTGTTTTGGGGCCAGTGACACGCTCATTGCTAGAACAACGATGTCAGCAGGGGTAGCAACGGTAACCTGTTGATTCAGGGCTCTGAGTTCTTGCCTGTTCTCCCCTGACAAGCCCAGGATGTTCACGGTCCCTGGTGAATAAGAAAGCTGGGTGCGTGTGTCTCAGATTAACATGATCCACAAGGGTCTGATGTGCTGGCTGTGTGGTGTGAACATCCCCCGCCACCTTGCGGAAGTGTTCGGCATAGGATGTTTCGGGGCCAAAAGGAGGCGGTGAGACTGTCTTCTCAAATGCCACCCTGTTTTCTGTACAAGTGGCCAGAACGCTCCTGTGTAGTTGGGTTTGCAGGCGCAGGCCCCCATACACGCGTCTGCAGGGCATGGGGTCTGCAAATGGCAACAAGACCTCCGTCTTCTGCATGGGGTCTGATGTATTTGCAAACTAATCAGCCAAAAGGCCCATCCTCCAAACATTTGGATGGGTGAAACCTTAATTTCCCATCCAGTGTATATTCTCTATTAAACACGTAGCCTTCATTAGTGATGATGACTGTGCCTGTTCTCGGTGGAGCTGTTTGCCTGGCTTCCTGAAAAAGGCCAATTCGGGCCTCCCCGGGCTGGACAGGGAAGGGAGTAGGGTGTCCGGCCCCCCTGGCTCACCCCCACCCCTCCACAGCCACCATCCCTTCTTCCGCTTAAGGTCGAGGCTGGCTTCTGACAGTCGCTGGAGTCCAGGTACCACCTAGGAGCACGGGTGGAGACAGACGGTTTTAAATGTCTTCCATTTGGCCAGTGCCCAGCCAAGATGACAAAGGCTTGAAGCGTAAGCCACTGGCTAGAATCATCTTCCAGTCTAGCAGCCACCTCGCCCCCTTAGAATTTAGTTCATTAGGATGCATTGGCCCTTTGGGTAAGCCAATGGGGAATAAGACATGGGTCTGGCATCTTCGGTTCTAGGGGGGGAAGACAGGCACAGACACCACCAGCCAAGACGTAAGGCCAACTGCTCCAAGTACCGTCTGTGCACAAAGACACCGAGAGAGTGATACGGAGAAATAGGCAGGAAAGACCAACCTGACCTCAAGGCTCCCAAAGAGGCTTCAAAAGGGAGCAGCTTTGGAGCCCAGCTCTTAAGCTTGAGAAGAAAACACAGGGCCTGGAGAACAAGGACGTGAATAAACAAGACCCCCAAACTCTGGTTCCAGCTTTCTCGGGGGGGGGGCACAGCCGCAAACTGGTCTCTTTCCCCAGTGTAATGGGAACCTCTGGGCTTCTTTCCCACAGATGACAGGAATTTCTTGCGGCTGCAGAGCGACGGGCGGAGAGAGGGCCAGTACGCCCGGCTCATCAGCCCTCCCGTGCACCTGCCCCAAAGCCCCGTGTGCATGGAGTTCCAGTACCAAGCCACAGGTGGCCGCGGGGTGGCGCTGCATGTGGTGCGCGAGGCCCGCCAGGAGAGCAAGCTCCTCTGGGCCATCCGCGAGGACCAGGGCAATGAGTGGAAACACGGGCGGATCATCTTGCCCAGCTATGACGTGGAGTATCAGGTAGGGTGGTGACGGGAGGTGGGTGCAGAGATCCCGGGAATCTTTGTGATCCGTATTTCAATATTGCAAAGGGCCGTGCCCATTCATCATGAGGGAACGTGGTTAAGCGCCGCTGTTTTCATTGTGTTTCTCACATTGCCATGGCAACTAAATGACACTCTTATTTGTTATTCAAAATGTGCCTATCTCTACACCCAGACTTGGTTCTTTGTTCCTCCTATTGCCTTTTATATTGCTGAAATCTTCCCAACAAATGTTTCTTCTCTCCATTTTAGTTTAGATTGCTATCAGGTAGGCTGACAAAGGGACACAGAAGCCAGGGAAATAAACCCAAACCAGCCTCCACACACGGGGGAGGAAGGCTGCCGAGCCCCCTTGCACTCCAAGAAGAGGGGAGAATCCTGCCAGACCTGTCCCGGGGCACGTGGGCGAGGGAAGGGGAGGGTGGCTGTTTGCACTCAGTGGCCAGCAAACCAGAAAGACTCCTAAATGAGTGGTTCCTCTCCCCACCGCTCCAGGAGTTGAGCTTTATTATCTCTGCCCCACAGAGTGAAAGACTGAGGCACAGATGGGTATGCACAGCTGTGGCTGAGGCTTGGGTAGGAGTAGACACACTGTGGAAGAGGTGACTGAGAACCAGCCAAGGCATTAACCTGCTCCTCCCCAGACGAGAAGCAGCAACAGACGGCTGGTGAGGCAGCCAACTGCTCGCTCAGCTTGCCAGAGGACATGTGCTCGTTTGCAGAGAGAACCTAGGGAGGGTGAGAGCGAGGAATGATTGAAGACCACAGAGCAGAGGGGCTTCTGCATGCAGCTGGCAGTCGCTCCAGAGCTTGTAAGGTGTCCTGAGTTCTGCCCCACCCTGGCCTGCGTTCCCATTTATAAACCTTAATGCACTGTGTTGTAAGGACCTGTTTGCATTTCGTCTCACCCGTCAGATGGTGAGGAGCTCTGGGCAGAGGTTGTACTTACGAGATTTTGTAACCGTCCTTGTGCCTGGCACATAGTAGGTGTTCCGTCAACTACTGTGAAGGAAAAAATCCTCTCCCTCCTAGCTGTAATAATGGAGCCATAAGACAATGCTATGCCAGAGGCAATCCAAACCCAGCGGACTGTATTTCTCACCTTACCCCACCTGTCATGTCCTCTGAGTTACCAAATACCTGATTGGGCATTTGAAAGATTTACAAGAAAGGAACTTCAAAAATGGCTAGGGACAGTTCAACCCTCCTTTAAACATGTCCTGATTCCGGTCCTTTTAATCAGTATGTTCCAGTTACTGGACAACACTGTCCATCACCTTGTTATGTGTATTTTTAATCCCTTCAGATATGCATTTGATTTGAACCAACTCTTTTTAAATTAAGATTTCAAGTACCATAGCCCTGTGGTCAACAGATGTGTACCAGGTACAGTCACACACACACACACACACACACACACACACACACTTTAAGCTGCAGTTAACAGAAAATTGGAAATCTTTGCACTGTTTGAACCAGGGAGCTCGGTTAACATGGCTCTTGTTCTTCTGGCTTCTAGATTGTGTTTGAGGGAGTCATAGGAAAAGGACATTCAGGAGAAATTGCCATCGACGACATTCGGATAAGCACTGATGTCCCACTGGAGAACTGTATGGGTACGTGAACACCTGTCTCTTTGTGGCTCTTCCAAACAAGACACCGGGGGCTGGGATATACAAGAGGAGGCAGCACGCCATTTTCAAACCCAGTTGTACCCAGTGGGTAGAACAGCAACGGTCTATGCAGGAGGTGAGGAATGAATGTAGTTGTAGCTTAGGCTGCATTCAGGATGGGAGGGGTGTGAAATGAGGTGAAGTCTTCTATCTCCTGTTCCCATTCAGAAATAGACATGCACTAAGTATATGGAAACTCAGGGTGGCAAGACCCCATCATCAGACTCCAGCTTTTAGCAAAGAAAATGCTAGAAGATGAGCACAGCTGCCAGTCAGAATTACATGCTGCAAAGCTTTGATGTTTTTAATGGAAGCCTTCACTGGTGAGCAAAAATAGTACATATGTTATATCAGACTGATAACACAACTACCCAGTTTGTTCCTTTACCTGAATGAACTGCAGGGCAAACTATGGCAGGTGAGGTAAGATTTTAGAGTTTGCTCCGAAGCTAACAGCTTCAATGCCCAAGATCCCAGAGCTGTAAGATTCAGCATTGCATGCCAGGTGACCAGCACAGGAAGGACAGCATGGCTGTCCCTTTGGACAGAAGTGCTGAGCAGCCAGCCCACAGAAGATGCACACGTTTTACCCAGGTCACCCCCAAGGGCATCCTGACCGTCTCCCATGGGAGACATGGACATTTCCAAAAGCAAGAGGGAATCCTGAGAAGGAACGGGACCTGCTTTTACTAGGCAGAGTGACTGTAATCACTCACCGAGAGCTTTTCTTGGCACATGGGTCCTGGATGTGTGTGTGCCTGATGATGTCAGAAGCACCTGGGACCACCCCAGTCCCTTTAGGCCCCAGGCATCTAAACGTACTCCAGGCTCTGAGAAAGTAATCAGTGGTAAATGACTGATTACAATGCTTTAGAGACCCATTGCTCTATAAAGGACTTTTTGTTCCAAAGCAACTTGGGGACTCTCTCACCCCCCTCCCCAGCCCCTGTGATGATGATGTGTTAGACAGTCTAGAGCATGAGGTGGACATGGGGACATTTTCCATGGGGTATTACAAAAAGTCATCTTCATCATACCTTACACCTGCCCCATTATTTCTTCCCCTTATCTAACTCAATATTTTTTCTTCTCTTTTCCCCAGAACCCATCTCGGCTTTTGCAGGTGAGAATTTTAAAGGTAAAAAAAAATTTTTTTTTTTGCATGTCTTTTTCTTCCACCCATGTGATGTGAATTTGGTGTGGGGAAGGAACCTCCAAACTTGACAGATCTCTCCAGAGAAAACAGACACCACACCTTCCCGCCACTAGATGGCACCAACAACACCTGTAGATTCCCAGAAAGAGGATTGAGATCTTCACTGTCTCTTGTTTAATTAAAGTTTAGAAACCTATAATAGAGACAAATAGGTTACAGATAAACCTTTCAGCCTTGCATTGTCCAACGGGGAGCAATGAGGCTAAAAATGCATGAGTGGTGAGAAAGGAGAGGCTGTGGGGGAGACTGAACAACAAAAATCAGCAGTAAATTAAAAGTGAAACGAGGTGGCAATGATTTATTTTCGCCTGAAGATGGTTTCTTTCCAGCTGCAGGGCACCAAGACAGGGGTCGCAGTGAGCCCCCAGTGAGGTACAGTGGCAGGCGGTTTTGCGAGCGTAGAAAGTTAGGGAAAAGACACAAGGAGTGACGGTCCTGAGGAGACAGAGTTGCAGAATTCTGGAGCTGGTGTCCGGTGAAGGGGACGAGGAGGCATGTTTGCCTCCTGGACTTAGAGCATTTAAATACAGGACTGAAAACCAGAACAGGACATTTGCTCCCTAACAAAGAGCAGAGCAGAGAGAGACGAATCTGGGATGCTGCCTCGTGGTCGGAGCGAGGGTGGTGGTGACGGTCTGTGCTGCGGGGGGCAGCGGGGTTCGCCTCCTGCCCTCCTTGGGCTCCAGTGACTTGACACCGATGAAGTTTCCACCCAGTTGTCCAATGCTGAGTGTCTAGAAGCCCCTCGAAGGGCTTCCGTTCTGTTGGCCTGGGTGGCAGAGCGCACACCAACACTCCCCCTCACCTGACCCCTGAGGGTTTTCATACGAACAGCGGCGAGGCTTGTTGTGCCCTCTTTGTACCGGCTGGCCTTCACCCCAGGGGTGACAGCATTCCAGAGATAAGGGAAGTCATTTTTATATCCGAAGTCTAGACTCGTTATCTTCGCTCTCATTAATCTGTCCAGCTCCTGGCTAGAAAGAGATGAATTCCCTGTTTGCCACCTAGATGCGCTTTTGACTCCAAATCATCTGGCCCAATTTTCCACTCATCATCCTCTAAGACAAGGGGGGTGGGGGCGGGAGGAAGAAAGTGGCAGGAAAGAGAATGACAGACCGACACAGAATACAATTTCTTTCTTTCTCCCCCGTCCGTGCCTCCCGAACGCCATCCCCGCTCCCCACGGCACATGTGAAAGTATGGAGTGTGTACCTGGGCCTGTGTTGATGCTCTTCGGTGTGTGAGATTTATGTTAATGCGGGTCCAAGTGTGGGGAGGGAAGCTGAGATCCGAACTGACTCACTTGGATCACAGTTGAATTCAAGTTCTTGGAATTCCAGGACCCAAGGTAATGTTTCTGTGGGGCAAGTCAAACCTGCTCGTTAAGACTCCAAGCTCCCAGGAAGGCTGGCTAAAGACTGACAACGGGCACGCAGTGTTGTGTGTGAGCCCGCATGTCTGAGTCCATGACTGACAGGTACAGGGGCTAAGTGCTTTGCTTCTTAAGAGATTCAACAATGCAGGGCGCATGTGCTGTTCTTGAGGCTCTGTTTACCGTGAGGCTTCACAGTCCAGTCATGTTCCCTTGTACACAATATATAAATAAAATATCATCAGAGCCGCAGTGCTCACTTAGCCAAAATAAACACAGGGCTTAGTGACTTGAAGGTAAGCATCTCCGGCACGCTCCCGATGGGCTGATTCGGGGGTTAAGCAAAAGCAGCGCATGGGAGGCATGGATTGGCCCCTGACTGTTGTCTCTGGAGAGTGCAAGCATTTTGGAAGAAGGAAACCAAGTCTTGAGGGGCAGAGACTTGGCCAAGGAACGTAGAGTCAAGGGCAGGATTGGAATTGAAAGCGGACAACTTCTATCACGTTTGCAAGTTGTACGCGGAACTCGGAGGCCGTAGCAAGGTGAACTCAGGGCCGGTCTTCTTTTGGGCCGAGGCCCCTTTGACCTCAGCATGCAACTCTGGGTTTTGACTCAAGCAGAGCCTTCTACTGGGGAGAGGAAAGGGGATGGCCATTTGCTCTGTCTAACCTAGTGAGTGACCGGCATAGCATACCTCTCCTGGTCAGTGGCAGCCCCAGTGGGGGCGTGGGTGTCCTGGGATTAAATCAGCCTTTTCACTCAAAAAGGGAAACAAAGAGAAATCAGGTTTGGGCAGGCAGGATGTGGAAAGTTGGATGGTGTAACGCTAATAACAATAGGCGGTTACATTGTTAGTATGGCTTTTTTTTTGAATCCCGGTTGTTTTTCTTTTCCATTATAAATTAAGAATGAGACAGAAGCAATCTCATTCTTTAGGAGAGACCGATGTGTACTAGGTAAATCTTTAAGGAAATGCAATAAAAGTGGCCTCTGGGCTGGGTCTTATGAGGTATTCTTGATCTTTTATATTTGAAAGTGTCTTTCATTCTCTGCCTCTTACTCATTTCTTGCCATGAAACATTTTCTTCTTATTCCAGTCACCTGTGTGTTCTGCTTAGTGTGTATACTTTGGTTGAAAACCAGGGTGTGAGTCCGTAATGAAGAGAAACAAGCCATAGAGAAAAAGAGAATGTGTAGAGAAGGAACAAGGAGGAGAGAGAATGAATAAGCTGCGTTGTCATGTGATTTGTAAGAAGACTTTTGTTGTTGTTGTTATGAGTCACATTTTAAACAATGTAGCCTGGGTGTGCATTTTTTTCTTCCTTTCTTTTTTTTTTTTTTTAAGCAGCGGCTATAACCGTAGTGCCGTCATGTATCTTTTTCTAGAATTTGAGCTTTAACAAATGAAAAATTGTATAAAGGAAAAGAAAAAAAAGAAAGAACCAAAAAGTGGTATAATTAAGATGATGGATTATTTCCTCTTAACCAATACTTTCTTTTTTCAGTAAAAGAAAAAAGAATAATAAAGAAGCCAGTAAAAATATGGAAAGCCCATGATCAGAGCTCTGTAGTTGTTGACCAGGTGGTTATTTTTAGCAGCTCACAGTAGAAGCAAGAGGTTTTGTTCACGTTAGAGGCTGGGGACTTTGAACAACGCAGGAGCAGAGAGACTGGGTCTGGTACCTTCCCCGTTAGAGACCCATGGAAGTCCCAGGCACGGGTGCACTCAGGAGGGGTGGTTGTTACAGTAGAGGATTCAGAACCGCTGTGTCTACCACTGATGGATGCTAAAAGGAACATCAGTATCTCTTACTAATGGCTGTAAGCCTGGGTTTTATGTGTCAGACCAGTTCTGAGAGCTGTAGGGCCCATCTCTGGGTTTCACTCTCCACAGTCCTGCTCCATTTTCCTCCAGGTAAAACCAGGAGAAAGTGAACATCTCAGTCATGAGAGAGACCCGTCCTGGGGTAGCGACAGAGCTGGCTGGGGTTTGCCTCGGGGTTTAAGTTCTGTTTCTTTGGTGCCAACTGGTCCATCTCTGCCCATCTCTCCTCTTTTCCCCCCATCCTCATTCCCCCACGGGCCACCCCCCAGAGGCGTCGCCTACCAACGTAGTGTCCCTCACCCCAGGGCGCAGGACCTGGGGTTGGCCTCAGATTCCCTCTCTCCTTGGCTTCCCTGCTCTTCTCTCCTAGAAGCACTTCCAAGAGGGGGTGCGGTACGAAAGGCAGAGAAGTATTCCTGAAGCCTGCCAGGGTTCCCGATAGGCAGCTGTGGTGTGCAATTCTCTCTCCTCATCCCCAACCCCCCCGCCCCTGACGTCTCCAGCTGCCAGATTAAGGCTAGGTGTTGCTGAGCAAGGGAGCATGGAGATGAGATGTGTGTAAACCTCGTCACTGCTTGGCTGCCATTGCTTGCCTAAGGGGACACCGAGGCATTCTTTGTGAGGTTTGCTCGCGCAGACTGCCTCTCCTGTCACAAAGGGGGCTGACGCGCCCCTCCCCTCAAGCGTGCCTTCATCTAAACAGCTGCCAGCATCACTTTCTCTAAGGGGAGAACAGGTTTTTTTACCGACTTTTCCTCTCTCCAAGAAGTGAGTGCCACCGAAGAGAAGGGTCCGAAACTGGCAGCCACCAATCTGAATTTAGGGCATTTTGGAGAGATATGGGAGCTCAGTGCAGCATCTGCTAGCCTCGTGGAAGCCTCCCGAGGACCCCCCTCCGCCCCCGCCCAAACACTGCTCGTAAGCAAATCGAAGAGCCATTTCTCAGGGAGATTTTGTATTTTAACATTCTTCTTCCAAACAGATCAGTAGGCGTGACCACATTCTTCTACTATCTTCTGTAAACTCTTCTAGAGGAGGCAACCCATTTTTTTGTTGTTGTGTGTTTAATCTCACAAACTAAACAAGCCTTTTATCTGAAATACTCCTTCCCTAGCACCTCATTTTCAACCTGTGCAGAAAGGACTCTGCAGACAGGCCAGGCCTAAACAGTTCTTATTTGCCCTGAGCCTTTTTTCTTTCTTCTGAGAGAGATGCCTCACCGTTGGTGTCCTTCAAAACATTTCTTTTGGAGACCTGGGGGACTCCTCCAGGTCCTGAGGACATTTGATGAGCTTAGCTGTGGGAGATGCTTTCTCTTTACCATGACTCAGCAGGAACTTGACTGAGACAGTCCTCAGACAGGTTTGGGCAGAAGTCGGGGGCAGAGAGGGAGAGGACTACTTCTGTCCCTTCCCAGCTTGGTTAGGACGGGGCTCTGCATAATTCTTCTGTAGAAGGAGAGACAGTCAATGTGTTGGGTTTTAGGAGACTCTGTGTCACAGGTCCTCAACTCTGCCCTTGTAGCACCGGAGTGGCCATAAGCACGAGGTAATAAGGGCGGCTTTGTTCTAGAATGGACAGAAATAGGCAGTGGGCCAGAGAGGTTATCTGAGCCCTGGGTTCCCGTACTGGCCGGAGATTCGGTGCATGTGCTTCTGGTCCTGACCCTGCTACTTATCAGCGCTGTGAACTTCCTCCGAGGACTCTGCTCCCTCTGAGCATTTTACTTTGTGCTCCTCTGCCCTCTTACTCAATTTTCCTCCAGATCAAACCAGGAGAAAATCGCTTGTCCTCTCAGATCCTCAGGTTTCCCATCTGAGGGTCACGAGGAATAAACAAGGTGATTCATGGGAGGCCCGAAGCCCCACACCCAGCACTCAGGAAATGACCGCTCACTCTAGCTGCTGTTCTGGCCACGTTTCCCAGTGGTTATTAATTAGTAACCCTAGTTGCACAATAGGAATGGAAGGAGCACTACCCACTGTGTCCTTGTTCCCCCTTGGTCTCCTCCTATGCATGGCTTCTTACAATGTATTGTTTGTCACAATTCAAATTCTTTGCCTTTGCATTGCCCCCTTTCCTCCAGGGAGCTTAGAACTGTTACAGATGGAAGCCTGCTCAACCTTGCAAATACACTTGGCGTTATTGACTCTTTAAATATCTGTTTCTCATTATCTCACACAATGAGAAGACTTTGTGGAGAATTAGAGGATGGTAATTAATGAAAAATAGTTCAAGAGTTGAAAGCATGTTCCAATTGGGGGGGGGGGAGAAAAGGGGATGTGAGTAAGTGGTAAGAGTTAGTGCAATCTAAAGGAACGTTCAGGTTGGCACGTGGCCAGCTCTGGACAAGGCTAGAGTCTTCTCCACACTCTTTCTCCCATGTTGGAGGACCAGCCCAGGCTCCTTTGTTGCAAAGCAATGGCCCAGTCACCCCATGTGACTGAGGGGACAAGTGGGGCCAAAATAGAGCCAATCACCAACCTGGGGACCTGGTACAGGTGACATTTGTCTGAAGGGGGCCCCTTTCTTGCAACTTCACCTAGAGGCACAATATGAGCCAGCCACATCACTAGCACTTTCCAAGGATAACTGCTATGTGAAGTACCAGTGGGTCATTAATGTTTTCCGGGGAATCTGGATGTTGTTTCAAATACATTCCCCCATCCATCCATCCATCCATCCGTCTGTCTGACATTCATTGGATTGCTGCTTTGGCAAGACATTTAGCCCCTACTGATCTGTCACCTTTCCTCTATCTGGCAAAGCAGAGCCTTAGTATGCAGCCCTCGAAGGCTGCCGCAAAGCCAGATTCCAAACCAGCGATCCGCCTGCCTGTGGGAGTTGAGTCCCTTTAGCTGGAGAATGTTCTGAGAAACTCTGGCCCCAACTACGGGTCACCCAAAATTGCCTGCAAGGGATGAGGGGAGAATTGTGAAATGGATCCTCTCTTTTCTAACTCCCTTAACATTATAAACACAAACTCATGTAGCATGTTTTCTCATTTCTCAAAACAATTGTCCAAGGAAAACATTTAAGGAGCTAATATACTGTCCATCGCTGTCTACAAAATGGCTTTTGTCATGAAAATTTTCTTCGTGTTGATAATTTGGGGGGAGAGGAGCATTGGTAGGAAAGGGGAAGCGGGTCTTCTACCAAATGTGGGGTGTGTCTTCCAAAGCAGAGCAGAACTCTGAGGCCAGAGGTCTAGCTCTGACTCTGAACATGTAATCCACGTATTACGATTTCCCCTGCCTCTGGTGGGCCCCCAAATCCTCCCCACCATGCCCCAACATTGTCGCTATCACAAGAAACACTTTAGGAGTAGCATTAAGGCCCAGCCCTGGCACTCTGAGCCTTGGGGGGAGGCGGTGTATTTAATGTTGAAAACCAGCATCTCGACTGAAGGAAAGCCTTTGAACCTGAGACAATGTGATTTGGAGGGAAGGTGGGCAGTTATGACTTTTCCACTCGACAAAAATGTGTGCTCCTACCTCTGTGGTCTGGTCAGGTGCTTCGTTCAGGTGGGGAGTTAATCCCTGGGGGCGAATCCCCACTGTGGCACCAAATTGAAATCAGAAATCAGGGGCGCCTGGGTGGCTCAGTTGGTTAAGCGACTGCCTTTGGCTCAGGTCATGATCCTGGAGTCCCTGGATCGAGTCCCGCATCGGGCTCCCTGCTCGGCAGGGAGTCTGCTTCTCCCTCTGACCCTCCCCCCTCTCATGTACTCGCTCTCTCTCATTCTCTCTCTCTCAAATAAATAAATAAATCTTTAAAAAAAAAAAAAAAGAAATCAGAAATCAGAGGCAAACCCAAGGACGCCCTTTGGGGAGAGGGGGTTGGCACCAGGGAACGTCAGCCCGTCCCCACACACTTTGTTGTTTCTCGTGCCTTCTTCTGAGCCCACGTGCAAATCCAACAGCAGGACGGTTGCCAGGCAGCAGATACTCTTGGTGACCTGAATAATGAGTTGACACCAGTTCACTGTGGCTCGCAAGCTGGCCATTTCAAGGAGCCGTTTTCAGCGCCTTGCTTTCTCTGTTTCTGTGCATAATTTTCAATATGGTCACAAAGATTGACAGAAAGAGAGAGAGGGAGGGGGAGGGAGGGAGATAAAGAGCTTCCTCAGCTACAGTAATGAAATTATTAAATGACAGAAATGAGGTGGGAATAAAGAAAAACAGAGTAGGTGGTCATGAAGAAGACAAGGTAGAAAGGGGAGAGTGGGGCTGTTGCTGTGGCCGCCAGTCCGTCTGCGGTCTGACACATCCCTGTCAAAGCTCTTCCAATACCGCGGCACTCCTGAGGGCCCGAGAGGCACCGACAGATCCTGCACCTTAGCGGAAGAGGATCCCTCACACTGGGGGAGCCAGTGAGTAAAGCCTGGGAGGGTGCGGAGGCTCCAAAAGATATTCCAAGAAAAAGGTTCTCATGTTTCTCCCACTTCTGAGAAAACATCAGAAGGTCTGACCCACCCCTCAGCCAATCCCCAAATCAAAGAGAGGCATTCTGGTGTTCAGGCTGAGGACTTGGCCAACACTGACCCCCACATACGAGTCTTCACCTCAGAAGGTCTTTTAGTCATGAGCGCCTTCTTTGTGCATACCCTGAGTTAGAAATCAACGGGAGAGCGAGTTCTTCTGCTTGAGGGGCTCCAGGTCTCATGGGGGAGGCATGGAAATATAAATCCGCCCTGGCTGCCTCTTGAGCAGAGAGATGCACCCACAGCGTAGGACCAAGGATGGATGAAGAAGGCATCGGCCCCTCCCAGCCGTGGCTCTCCCTGGGGGGATCCCAGGGATAGAGAGGATGCATCTTTCTGGCCACCACCAGTTGATGTAAGCAACTAGGGATGTAAGCTTTCATAGGTTAAGCATGCATCATTTTTCAGAAGTAAAGATCATGTCTGGTTTTGGCAAGCTCCAAAGCTCCTAGTCCCGTTCTGGGCCAGATTCTCATCTGATGTAAATCTTTGGGAGAATCAAGTTGTAGCACTGTTTTGCATCAAGTGGGACTCTAGCCAGTCTTTCCCCAGAGTTACCCTGGGCTTACATCTGCTATATCATCTCCATGGCAACCAGAGGCTGGCCAGTGAACGTGGTTGCCTTCGAAATCCTCTGCTAGCTTCTCTTCCCTCCTCTGTCTTTTCCGTGATTAAGAATGATCTCCCTGCCTTGGCTCTCACTCACTCACTCACTCTCTCTCTCTCTCTCATACCCACTATCATTTGTGTCCACATTTTTTTTGTTGCAATGTCTTTCCAATCAGGTTTTAAGATCCTCTATCCAATTTAAAAAAAAAAAAAAAAACGAAGATGTGTTAGGCATGGCTTGACAGTGATAACTGACCTGCTTAGACAAGACCAGGCTGATTTCAATGGGCATGGAAGCTTTGGCAAACCAAAGTGGAATTCACCTTTAAGTCTAGCCAGCCTAATTAATACACTGTCTAAGAATGCTGGCCAACCAGACCAAAAATTTCCACCCATTCAGAGAATCAGCCTTACGGAATCCCGGAACTCATTTCAGCATCATTTACTTGTGTGTATTCATGTGTGTATGTATGTGTGTGAATTAATAACGCTTCTATCTATGATAAAGTAACTGTGGTTTAACAGAAAGAAGAAAAGAGCCTTGTAATCACACAGCTCTTGGTTGACTCCCATACTTACCTACTTACTTGCTGTATAACCACTGTTCATTTAACCTCACTGAGCCTCTGTTTAGACTTCATCTGTGAAATGGGTCCAACAGTACCTATCTCATACGGTTGTGAGTAGGAAATAATATCAATCATTTAAAAGTGCTTGGCACGAGTGAAATACTCAGTACCATCTTATTCCCCTGTCCCCTTCCCTATCCACTCCAAAGCATGTATGTGTTTCTTTTTTTTTTTTTAATTAATTTTTTGATTAGTCTGCATGCTCTCAGCCTAGCAACACTCTTCTGTGTCTCTCCACCAGGGGGCACCCTCCTACCAGGGACCGAGCCCACAGTGGACACGGTGCCCGTGCAGCCCATCCCAGCCTACTGGTATTACGTAATGGCCGCCGGGGGCGCCGTGCTGGTGCTGGTCTCCGTCGCCCTGGCCCTGGTGCTCCACTACCACCGGTTCCGCTATGCGGCCAAGAAGACCGATCACTCCATCACCTACAAAACCTCCCACTACACCAACGGGGCCCCTCTGGCGGTGGAGCCCACCCTAACCATTAAACTAGAGCAAGACCGCGGCTCGCACTGCTGAGGGCCGAAGCAAAGGACAGCACCCAAAACAAACGAGAAAGACTGCAAACATGTTGCCTCGATTTTGCACTTTTTTCTCCTCGCCTAGTCTCTGTGTGAACTCTCAGACATCTCTCTCTCTCTCTCTCTCTCTCTCTCTCTCTCTCTCTCTCGGCCCAAACCCTGTGTGCTTTTATTCATCCTGACCATTGTCCTTGGGTCCTTTTTTTCCCCCCTTTTGTTGATTCCAAACCAACCACCCCCAACTCTGATGCTGCATCTTGGAATATGAGAAGAGATACACCCCTCAGCACTTCACAACTGAAGGCTCAGCTGGTTTTCTTTCGGAGACTGGTTCCCTGTTTCTTCCCCTTGCCTTATCCCCTACCTCCTCTCGGTGGGCAGTCTGCCAGGAGGCTCGAGAGGAAACCTGGCTCTGTGTGTTTGTACATAGTATACATTTGCGTGTGAATAGCTCTGTGTGGGGGGGGGGGTGTGGGTGTGAGAGAGAGACTGACTCATTGTGGGGAGTAGTGTGTGTGGGTGTGTTCAGAGAGGACCCCCTTTAATTCTTGTGTTACTTCTCCGGGGATACATGTTACAAGAAAATAATATACTGTACTAGTTTTGTTTACTTGGAGAAGAGATTGAAGCTTTTTGTTGCCTTATCTAGCTCTGGCTGGGTTTCTGTTGGCTACCATTATCATCTCCAGGTACCTAAAAATCTAGAGGCCACATGAGATGAAATGTGGCCCCTCCCCTCCCTGTCCCATTCCCAACCCATCTGACCCAAGAGGAAAGTCCCCCCAACGCACTCAGACATGACCCGTTGTCATGTCTCCTGGAGTCTTTGAAGTAGCAAGATAGCCGGCCTTCGGGTGTGTGCAGAACCATCTCGACTTCCAGCCCTGAAGCAAATCTGTCTCATGTTGCCTTATAAAAGAGAAGCTCATAATGAATGTTTAGCTTTTATCAGTTAAGTCCAATCTTGGAATAAGTCATAAAGAATAACAAATCTGAGACTGGCGTAGGAAAAGCAGTAGCCTGTTTTAAGTTGGGAGCAGGAGGTGGAGGAGAGAAGGGAGGAGAAGGAAGGACTGAAGTGTGGTCTTTTAAAAGTCTCCTCACTCGGGGGGGGTTGGGGGGCTTATTGTGCCCAATTTGGGATGGCATTGAGGAAGAAGGTTAAAAATCATATTCTTTGGTATTCTATTGGTCACTGTAATAGCATTTGTAAAATATGGGGGAAAGGGATCATTTGCTTTCCTTTCGTGGTGTTAATGTGTGCCTGAATCTACAGCCACTAAAACATAAGACTGTCCACCTGACTTATTTAAATATTATGAGAATATAAAAAAGTAATCATTTTTTTTTCACGTGTCAGTATGCTACCCCTTAAAGCATTCGTAGCATCTGGCAAATACACCCTCATAGGCTGGCCTGGCATTTCCAGATGTTGCTGCATCAGGAGAGGATATAATGAAAATAAATCTGTTGCTGCCCATGTGTCTTCTCTAAGCAACGCAGGGAGAGGGATATTGGAGATAAATTGCCTAATGATATTGCACAAAGGATAGATTCAATAATGAAGTCAATTTCATTGATAGGAAATGTGTATTTTAATGAGATGCTCAGCGAACTGGGGCTCAGCCTTGGGGGTGTTGATTTCTCACCCTCCTGCTCGGAATCCACCAGGGAAGGATAAGATTCTCTCCAAAGATGGTTGCCTGGGCTGAGAGCCTCCAGGTACCTTCTGAGAACAAAATATTAATTTTTTTTGGCTGCGTGGGAGAGAGAGACTTTTAGCATTCTTTCAGAGTATATTGGCAGATCCCTCCAGCACACACTCACTTTCACATCTGGCTTTTTTCATCCTTCTGAAAGAAAGGTGCTCTCCCACTCTTATTCTATTTCAAAGAGCTACTCTGTCTCAACCACAGCAGCGCTGCCAAGAAAAGAAAAGATGAAAGGCCAGAGCATGAGCTACCTTGAGATTTCAAGTGTCCTACCCCAGCCAAAGATGGAAAAAGAAGCCAGGAGAGGGGGAGGGGCAAGGGCCCAGCATACCGTGTGATGAATTCCATGCCAGTCACTAAGGGCTTTTTATCTCAGGTGTCCACATCCAGTTGTGCGTTTGGGGCCAGGCGTTCCCTCGAAAGGATTGACATCCCTGTAGGCACCCTGTGGAGGGGCATGGTGTCAGGAAATTACACCTGGAAAATCCAGCCAGTGTAGCAACTGTCTGAGTTACTATATACCCTTGAGGATTTCCCTTCTTTAAAAGAAGATGACAACAACTTTGTGCATTTGCTGTGTCTTTATCTGATGCCCCATGTGGCATCATCTTTATGTACATGCCATAGTTGAAAATATGAGACTGCTCAAATCTTTGTGAATCCCATGATGCAGTTCAGCTGGGGATGTCACATCTCTCTCTCTCTCTCTCTCTCTCTCTCTCTCTCTCTGTGGCCCAGCAACTTTCATAGTATTATCCAGGTACTATGCTCAAAGGGCAGCTCTTCTATAAAATCATGCTTCGCAGCTTTAGAAAGCGAAATTCTGTATTTCATAGAGGGCGGGGAAGGATCACTCTCTTCTAAGAAAAATAGACTGGACAGGTGAATGCATGCATGCATGTGTTTAGAGTTGCTTCTCAGAAGACAAAGAGGTGATAGCAACTATTAAAATATAAATGAATGAATGAATGAATTGAAGGTCTAACTTGGGCTGGTAATGTTTTTGCCTTAGTAGAGGTTCCATCTCAACAGCTCCAGGAGGGAAACCCTTATCTCTGGGGTAAAAAAAAAAAAAAAAAAAAAAATCCCTTCCTTGATATTATGCTAACAACTGCTATCCCCCTAATTGCTGGTGAAGGCAGAAAAAAGAAAAAAAAAATCATAGCATTGTCATTGACAAAACAGGACACTGAAAATAAAGTGAAATTGTCTTTTCCCTTATCCCACATTTTTGGGATTAAAGCCAGAATAGGATAGGAAATCCAGTAATATTTCCAACATTGATACCCCATCTTTAAAAAGACCCTGTCTTTCAAATGAAACTAGCAGGCAAGCAAACACCTAAATAATCGAAAATTACCAAAGAACAACAACAAAACAAGAAAACTTAAAGATTTTTACTTTCTATTCTTATTCCCTCTTCCTATAACTGTGACATCTCTTGCATTGCTCAGTTACCTGTGTGTCAAAATAACTTGTGGACATTGGAAACTATTTGAAAATGTATTGTGTGGAATGTAATAAAATGATGATATTTTTATACAAACATCTGGGCTTTTTTTTCACTTTTGCCTCTGAGAACAAAGTTGAAATGTAGGCTTTGAACAAATTGATGTTTCCAAAGTTTGCATATCGCCTTCTGAGCTACAGGGCCTTGCTGTGGGAGGTAGGTGGGTTTTTCTCCTTGAGGCTGAATGCCAGCTTTTTCTTCTTTTATTTTTATTACTGCTTGTTAGGAGTTTTATCCAATTTGAGCAGCTGAGCCAACTTTTATGATTGGTGTGGGATTTTGCAAAAGTTGCTAAGTGCTAAATTGCTCAGTGTGATTCCACAAAATTTCTCTTGACGGCAAATCCCTGGAGATTGGACTCTCCTGTCAAGGGGCCCCAGGGGGAATGGGACCAGTGGAGCTGAATCATGTTCTCGGCCCTGTGGAGACAGATAGCTTCCTCTGGAGAGGTAGCAGCGACATCATACCCCTTGCCTACCAAATTATTTCTTCCGTGGGGACATTGATCTCCAGTTTATGAGTACTTTCCCAGACAAAATGGGAACTTACCGCATGTTCAAGGCTCCAAAATATTCCAGACTTCATTTTGGAGCAAGTAATGAAGATAATTATATGATGACTATGAACCTGGAACCATCAGGCTGGAACAGTTTGTAAGAGGAACTTTCTATAAAAACTTCGAGAGGGGCTTGGGGAAACTTATGCAGAAAGCCAGATTGTGTTGACATGTATTTTTCTTCACTTCTCCTTTCTGAGTAGTTAGTGATTAGTTATATAAAATATTTCTATCAGTGGGGGGCTGGGGGAAAATGTAGGAAATACCACCTCCTGGCTGTTTAATGCTTCTAAATGGTGGTCAAGAAGAAGTCGTAGAAGGATTTTCCACCACCCCCGACTCATGGGGTGTATTAAGAGCATTCCATCAACCCAGGAGCCTTCCTCAGGGGTCAAAGAACCATCCTTAAAGGTCCTAAGGAAAGGGACATGTCCAGAAGACCCTCTTTCCAGCAGAGTCCTGCTTTTTCCCCTCAAAACCTAGATTCAGGAAGGAGTATTTTTTTTTTTTTTTACATCTGTAAACCTGTCCAAGTGGTGCTGAAAAGAAGCAGGCTTTTGGTTTTCAGATCTTACAGGAAACTGTTCGCACAGATGGCTCAGTATAAATGTTGCTATCTGTCCTCTGCGGGAGAATAGAGTAGAATGCCCAAGCATTGTTTGTTACTCTAATGACAAAGCATAATTACCCTTTTTGTCTAAATAACCCTTGGCTTTCCTTAAAGCCATTTGTTCCCATTAGTAAAGGAGAAACGGAAAGCATCTCAAAAGTACTTATGTCAGGCAAAGACCCAGGCTCAGTCAACATTTTCCTGAGCTCCAGGACCAAATTTGCCAGACTAAGTTAAACTAACCATCCCTTACGCTTCATTAGCATTACCATTTTTGGAACTACCTTTGAGCATTTCATCGTTGCTCTTCCTGCTTTGGTTCTAGTCCCAAGGCTTATTCTAGAAGTATTCTGTCTTCCCCAAAAGGGCAGAAGACTGTTAGGACTCGAATCTTAGGCATCAAACACAGCACTGTTACCAGTGTGGCATTTCACACCGAGCTCAAGTATAAATGTTACAGAAATTGTGTTTCCATGGATCATAAATGCCAGATGTCGAGGCCCAGTATGTCTTTTTCTGGCTCCTACCTGGCCCTTTATGACGGTTTAAGTGTGTGTTCTCACTGTTGAAGCAAGACACCCCCACCCCCGCCAGCCCAGATCACCCAAGCCCGGCCAATCTGCGGCAGCACTGCATTCATTTTCCTCACCCCTGTTCACTGACTTTGCGATTGCTTTGCACAAACACTGTGGCCTTTCCGTAATCTTTGATGAAAAGAGCTTCATTTTTAAGTTTTGATTTGTCTGCGTCGTGGGCTACCCATCTGAGCCAAACTGCGGATCTATAGGTGCGGCTTATTTTCTCTCTTTAATTGTGCACATCGCTGGGGTCCTCACAGCTGTAATTTGCCTTTCATCCACTTCAATGATGGCCCAAAGAAAACACAAAACAAATCCAGCCAGAGCAGAAGGAGGGGAGAGGGGGACGCCAGCTGATGGTCTTACAATCGTCAGGGAAAAGAATCGCCTTACATAAATAAATTAAAAGCTAAGAATAGTGTAGGATTTAATTAAGCCTGACATAGATCAGGTGCACTGAAGTATGTCTAGAGGTGAGATCTAATCAGAAACCCGCACCCTTAAAAGGCGTCAGGCCACATGCCTCAGCCAGAGTACGCTTGCGCTATGTGGGGGAGTTCCGTTTGGCCCCAGACCTAAGCACTGAAGAGATATGAAATTTCCAAAAAACAAAACCCCTTTTAGCAGAGTATGGCACCATGGAGAATCTAGGCGCTTCCAGGCAACCAGCAGAAACCATTCTTGCCCCTAGCCCAGTGGGCAGAAGACCCAGAATCATTCTACTCTCTTCTGGGTAAAGTGATTGTTCTTGGGCTTTGCTGTCACTGACCTCCAAGAGCCAAAAAAACCTAAAGGCCCATGGGCATTGGACCAAGAAATAGGAGAGGCTGTTTGAAAAATCAGCAATGGACATTCTAGTAGCAGTCTGGGTGTTGAGTAGGGAAACATCTTGTTTTGGAGGCTTACGACCAGAGTGGTTATTGATCCTGAAAGAAGTTGCTGGGGAAATTTTAGGATAATAACTGCCTGGGTTTCTCACTCTCTCTTTAACTTACAAGTTATACACAACTACATCCTGGAAACATGCAAGTAACACAGAAGAAGCAGAAGTCCATTTCGTTGCTAACCAGTCTCACTCTCTTCTCCAAAGAGAGTAATCACGAGAAACAGTTTGAGGTATCTCTTTCCAGGCTTTGATTTATACCATGACAAACATGTATATTTGTGTCCAGTTAGTGTGGTCTGGTTGGATCGTGGTTTGGTTTTATTCTGCATAAATGATTTCACAGCATTTCCTCCTTTGTTGGACAACCTTCTTCCTTTTCCTTTAACAAAATCTTGACAATATTTCAGTCCACACCTCCAGACTTACCGCATCCTTCTTAGCTCTTGCATAGCATCCCATATTGTGTCGACGTACCATAGTTTATTAACTGCTCCCCTACTTGTGGGCATTCGGGTTGTGTCTAGTTCACTTTTTTCCCTATTGTAAACAATACCATGATGAACATCTTTGAGGTTGCCTCTTTGTGCACGTTTCTCTCCGACAGAATTTCTGGGTCAAACGGTGTGCCTAGTTTCACTTTAAGGGATGCTGCAAATGGCTGAGGCTTATCTTTTACAGTGCATCTGTCCCCATGTGCAGGATAGTGGATCTCTAGTGGACATCCTGGGTTCTGTCCCCTGCCACATCTGCACAGGCCATGTAATCTCTGTGACTATCTCTCTTCCCTAAAGTGGGTGGAGTGCTTGCCAGAGAAAACTTTAGATAGTTTTAACTGCAGGGAATTGTAGTTGTGGGGACTTTTTCAAAAACTGTCCATTGGTGGAGGATGTGGGCCTGGCGGTACGTGGCAGCTCACAGGAGCTGTGGCCGCCGGGGCACAGGAGTTAACTCCATGCCTGGCTTCTGTAGGCAGAGCCCTGTTCTCCATGATTAATGAGTTCCACTTGGTTTCTTCAAAGAGGGACTGTGCTGTGCCTTGCTCTTATTTATTTATGTTTTCTACTAAAAAATTCATATAAAAAACATCCTTTAAGGTCAGTGCACAGTATTGTGCTGCAGACTAAAATATTCCAGCAGCCACAAGCAGGCCCACGAGCCGACAGAAAGTCTCCAATCCTTGTGGCCTTAGGACCAAGGCCCCCACACTGGGCCTGAGCGGAGCAGGCTCTCCGGGCCAAAAGGTGGCGTCCAGCTTTCTTCCGAGGAGGTTCGGGGCTGATGTGACCCAAGGAAAGTCATCACGGGTGGTGAGGTTGTTTTCTAGTGGGAGGTTTATATGTGCAGGCCAAGCTGCTGGCCCCAAATGGCTCCAGCAAGGAGTGGCAAGTAGAAGAGAAGCCAAGGGGCCTATTTGTTCAAAACACCGTTTCTTCCAAGAGCACCACCCTGATTTCTACTATGCACTAAGACAAAGGGTTTAAATAATAGGACTTTGACTCTGAGCATAATGGACAGTGTCTACTGCCATATATGGGTTTTATGGGCTTTTTTCTCTGACCTGCCAAAAAATCCAGGACTTCTGCCTCTTGGGCATGGGGTTCAAGTAGATAACTCGGGGTGGCTCAGGAGAGAGAGCAGCATGAGCGTGAGGTACGGATGAGCTAGAGATATGTCACAGCAAACACGCACACACACGCACACACGCCTTGTTTTGTCTTCTAATTGTGCAAAATTGAACTCTTTAAAGATCATTAACTAACATACCCCCTAAGCAAGGGCTCCGAGCCAGAACTGGAATGATAGTATACCATGTCTTGGCTTTCAGCAATCGCGCTTTCTTTGTCAGGTAGCGGGACTCATTAACACGACGCCTGGACTGGAGTTCTCTGACTTGCTAGAGAGCAGCCGGCTCCAGTGATGATGGGAGTGCAGAGAAAGCTTTGAGCCAGAGGGGGCCTTGACCAACGTCCTATTCTCAGCCAGCCCGCCGGTTATTGAGGCTGCATTTCAGCAGACTGTTAAAGAACCATTTTGTCCCTTTGTGTTTCCTAACTGCCACCCAGGGGCTGGGAGAGGGGGTATGAGGACCTCAGGGGCCCGTGTGGACTCCCCATTGCTCCGCGTGGGCAGTTCTGACAGCAGGCACTGAGATGCGGAGAGCAGCATTAGGACCTAGACAGGGGCTGACGTGGGTTGTAAAAGCAGCCCCCTGACCAGGGAACCTCATCAGCCTCGGCCAACTGTAGACCAAGAGGGTAAGCTCAGGAATAGTGTTCATGGGAAGTCCAGGCCCACCACACTGTCATGGCTGTCTGGCTTTGCAACTCCTCATAGGGCCACCATCCCCCCCTCTTTCCCCGAGCAGGACCTGTCCCCGCCCATCTGCCTTTGTGCCAGATGTTGCTCGTCTTCAACCTCCAGACTCCCCTTTCTGCATCATCCCCCTCTCCTGGGGGCCCCCCTCCTCCTCTCCTCTGTCATTGTCACACCATCACCAAACCCTTTCCCAGAAAAGTGTGGGGCAGATTCCCTCAAAGCTCAGTTGGTTACTTTCCTCCAAGGAGTTGCATTCTTACTGGAGACTAAAGTATTCTCTTATGTGATAATTACAGTCCTTGGTCACCAGCAGGCTTCTGGGGGAAGTCACCCCCTGAATGGGTAGAGAGAGGCACCTTTATGGAGCCCTTAACATCTCACAGAGTTGTCAATTCTTATGTTCTGAAGAAGAGCCCAGCTTTTAAGTATAACAAACTCCCTTGGTGAGATGCATAGGGTGTTTTCTTCAGGGACTTATGAAATATGAGGGGAAGCTTTAAGAAGACATCTTTGGCCACATGGGGAGTGAACGCAGTTTTGTTTCTTCGACCCTATCCTTTCGCTCACCCAGGTCGTAGGGAACTATGCCACCTGAGTGCTGTTCCCAGTATGCACCCTTCCTGAGCATCAGGATTGGAGGAGAGGAGAAATGTCAAAGCCCACCAGGGGAGCTCTGTGAAATGTGAAAATGTAAGACTTTTATCTCAGGAAAAAATAAGATTGGGGAGAGACACCTCTACCCTGAAATTTTATAGTTTCCTCACCTTCCTACTCTAAGAAGGTAGCCAACAAAAGAACAGCCTATTTCTTTTTTTTTTTTTTTTTTTTTTTTTTTTTTAAAGATTTTATTTATTTATTTGAGAGAGAGAGAATGAGAGAGAGAGCACATGAGAGGGGGGAGGGTCAGAGGGAGGAGCAGACTCCCCGCAGAGCAGGGAGCCCGATGCGGGACTCGATCCCGGGACTCCAGGATCATGACCTGAGCCGAAGGCAGTCGCTTAACCAACTGAGCCACCCAGGCGCCCAAGAACAGCCTATTTCTTGTTGACATATCTACTTATAGTCATGAAGAATGTCTCTGATTTTTCCAAGACTTAGGGTGGAGGACAGATTCCAGAATTTTCCTCCATCACCGTAGTGGGGTTTTTCCAGCCTGCACAATTGTGAATCCCATCTTTACAGCAAAATATTTCTCTGGCTGCATTTTTCTTATTTTCACACCATTGTTGGGGCTCAGTGGAGCCATTCTGGCCTCAGCTGCTCATCCACCTCCACACTTGAAAATATTATTAGGTCATTTCACAGCCTTCTCATTTGCAGTTGGTATTTCCAGGCCTTTTTAGTGTTTTCTCCTGGTTATTCAACTAAAAATAATAAAAAATAATGGCTAAATTCAAGTTCAGACTCCAGATATCTCAAACCAAGGCCCCCATGTTTTCCAGCTTGAAACCATTTGAAAACTCCAAAAGATATTTTTTCCATGACTTTGCATATATTTGGCTATCAGCCCAAGAGATAAAAACCCATGATAAAGGATCTTCTGATGGTGTTTCTAAACTGAAGCCAAACCCAGCAAGGGATAAATGGCTCTCGAGTACCCTGACTCCCTAATGGAGGAGCTTTGGCAAAGTTTTCATCAACATCTGAACTCTTGGCTCCTTGTAGCAACTGGGGATGAACAAACTGAATTAGGGAAATTAAGTGTGGTGGGGCGGGGGGAGCTTCAGCCAATACTAAATGTTAAACTGAACTAAATACTTTGAAAGGCCAAGAAATATCTCCTAGTCCTTCATTATTTCTCATTTATTTCAGTCTCGGTGTTATATCTCCTGCTGGGATCAAAACAAAATGGCTGAGAGAATTTTCTGAAGACTACTCCCGTCTGAACAGTCCAGTGATTTAGCTGGCTCAGGGGTTTCAAGAACTTGGAATCAAATTCAGCAAGGGTTCTAAGTAGCCAAAGAGCTTATCCCACATAAATCACAGCCCCAAACAAGGTGTCGAAAATGTGGCTTACTCACTTCACCACTGATTTGTTCAATGACTTACTGCATTTTTTGACCCTCCTTCCTCAATTTCTTCCTCTTTAGAGGTGATGACACCTGTACCTGTGAAAATGAATGATTTCGATGATCCCCTGTGTGTAAGAGACTCTTCAATCCTTGCTTTAAAGGCCGGTTGCGGTTTGGTGGGTTAAGTGGCCATGTTATCAGACTGGTTTTATCAGTTGAGGTGGAGGCTTAACACTTGGGGCATAATTTACCCTCTTACTTCCTTGACTGCCAGTTAGCAGGGCTGGTTTCTAAGGCAAATGAGCAAGTATCGAAAACAGGGGACCTCGTGGCTTCCCCTTTACCTGTCCTTTTCGTGGTCTTCTCTTTCCACACACACCTTAAGATGGCTGCCTTCAGGGAGCAACGACCCAGGAGAAGACAGACCTGGGGGGAAGACTGAGGCAATGAGTAGTGTGGGGCCCTTTTCTGTGGGAGTCACCTTGTCTGCCTCAACCAGCAGCTTCTTGAGAGAGTCCTCATCTGAAAGGCCCTCTGACCCTTCTCATTTTCTTCCTGTAAGACACAGAATTCTAGGGGCACCTGGGTGGCTCAGTTGGTTAAGCGACTGCCTTCGGCTCAGGTCATGATCCTGGAGTCCCGGGATCGAGTCCCGCATCGGGCTCCCTGCTCGGCAGGGAGTCTGCTTCTCCCTCTGACCCTCCCCCCTCTCATGTGCTTGCTCTCTCTCATTCTCTCTCTCTCAAATAAATAAATAAAAAATCTTTAAAAAAAAAAAAAAAAAAGACACAATTCTACAGCAGGGAAGAACGCCAGTGGTTACTTGACAGAGGAGCAAACTGAGGCTCAGGGGGTCTCACCCAGGCTCTCACACCTGGGGTGGATCGCCAAACTCAGACGAGAAGTAGGCAGCCTGTTCCCAGTGTAGTGCTCCTCCATAGCCCATGCTGCTTCCCCTCAGATACACAGCAACCAGGCCACTTAATCCACTGCTCCGAGTTGGCACGGAAGGGACTCTTCACAGAAAAGTATGTTAGTTATCCTGAAATGATCTACATTCAAGTGACCCAGGAATGGGCTGTCCTAAATAATTTATCTAAAAATAGCCAGTGGTTTGGGGCAGGCTTCTCACTCCCCGAGCAATCTTGCAAAGCTCCTTTTACAATGCAGAAAGTAAACAGAACAACGTCAATGCCAATACACTCGCAGGAGACCACAGCCTAGGAGAAGTTGGGAAAGTGAAGGTGGAAAGTTTTCTAAGAGTACCTGCAGAAAAGCAGTCTAACCCCAAAGAATCTTCATGTAAGACGGGGGGAAAAAATGGAAGAAAATGAGGGAGAGCGGAAGATAAAGCGTGTGTGCATGTGCGCATGCGTACACAAGGCGGGGAAGGAGAGAATGGGAAGGAAAGACAGAGCATTCCTATTTGCGGCCTAAAGCATGCTCAGTGGGGAATTTCCCGGCTGCAGGTTGGAGTGTTGGGGGTGTTTCCCCTGCATAGCATGTGTGGTCTGACCAGGCAGCGTTCCAGACCCCACAGGGAAAAACACATCTCCTTAGAGTAGGTTTGGTTTGTGAACGGGTATGGCCTTTCAACTTTCGTGCCATAGTGTTGCAGTTTACTGATAAGGACACTTGACAGTCTGTGACTCTTCTAGTGTGGAGGGTGTTCCTAGAACAGTGAGTGAATGTTTTCGTAACTAGCCCCTACAGGCCTCTTGCCCTGAAAAATCAGGACTAGAGGGGATGGGTAAGAACTTGAATCACTCTTCACTGTGTACCTAACCCACCTCTTGATGGTGCTAAGGGGAGGGGCTCCTGGGGAAACGGGACTTTGCAGCCAAGGCTTCTATCACAATATGAAAACGACCAGATTTTGTTGAATTGTGTTGTTTGTTTTTTAAGTGGTGGCCACTCTGCTCACTTGATGACTTGAACTCTATGAAAGTCCTTTCCAGTCCTGCATGAGTTCACTTCTGCCTTTCACTCTGCTGGCTCACAGCAGCTAGTCGGGGGGAGGAGCAGAGACCTGACTCTCGCAAAGGGAAATCCAGGTGGAAGATCTGTAGCCAGGCATGGCAATCTCTTTGAATTCCTTAATGGATCAGGTAGAAGTGAATTCAAGCCAACACCAAGGGATCAGTATATGAGTGAAAAGACTCAGGTGCTATGTGTGGAACCATTCCTTTCCATAGATAAAGGAGCTAGAACTCCCCAACCCTTACCTCACAGCAGCCTCGGTTCCAAAGCATCCTCCTCCCCACTCGCATGTTTCCCTTCCTGGCAGCGGCCCAGCCTCATGTGTCCAATCCCCACCCTGGACGCCAGCAGCACTTGGAGTCCCGTCTACAATGCCCCGCTTTCTTTTCTGCTGTTTTGGCATGGACGGGTCTTTGCTTCCCAACCATGGTGAAGGGCTTTGATTGTAGATACCTGGTCCCATACATCTTCATTTTTCAAAGTCCTCAGTGTGGTTCCCGGGCGCCTTGTAAATCCCCTTTATAAGTGATGGTTGGTTGATTGGTTGGTTAATGAAGACAGCCCTTGGAAGAACAAGGTAAATCAGACTTCCCCCCTCTGAGTAACGCCTGTCACAGAAAACATGAGCCTCAAATTTCAAATCAGATTTTCGCATTCATGAGAAATCCTCCTGAGTTCCCATCAAAGTGGTGAGCTGGCGATGCAGGCAAACAGCCAGAGAGCGTATATCCAGTCAACTAGGATCCATTACTAGCCTGTTAGAAGAGGGTAGTGATGATATGGTGGTAATTGCGGTGTCCTGTCTATATCCAAAGAACTCGCTGCTTGGGGGTGGGAGGCCTCCTCTGGCCCTAACACAGTACTGAGAGTCAGAATTCAGGCTTTGGAGTCAAACTGGCCTGAGATCGAGTCTACACAGGGTCCCAGAGGAAATCGGGTCATGGGAGCACAAAGGTTGAAAGTGGAAGTTGTGTGGGTGGTAAGATCTGTTCCTGATCTGTGTTATCCTATAGGTGTGGCCCATTCCACTCTCCCTCATCCATCTCCCACTCACAGACACACCCACCCACTGAACCGGAGTCCTAAAAGGTCCTCTCCAAGTTTGTCCTTTACAAAAAAGAACAATTCAATTCAATTCCGAGTCCCTGGTCCCTACATGCTTTTGCTGTCTTTTGCTGTCAGGGCAGTGCTGCCTCCCCTCTGTGTCTTGAGCTCACCATTTCTCCCTCCTCTCTACCCTTGCCTTTTCTAGCTAGAACTACAGGGACCTGGCGGGAGAGCCACACTCCTTTCCTGCCAACATCCTGAGGAAACAGGCTCAGGTTTACCTATTGGGTTTAACAGAAAAGGAAAGTGGCCCGTGAAGGGCAAAGGGGCTTTTAAGAAAAAAAGCTCTTAATCAAACACAGATATCAAGAATATTAGCAAGGGGACTAGAGAAAATTGCTATCAAAGTAAATTGCTTTTTGTACAAATGTTCCCTTTATTTGGGTTTTCCCCAGTGTGCCATTCTTTCTTTAAGGCTTGGTGAACAGATGCGCTTTTGAAAATGTTGATTAACTTATCCTTTTGTCGACCCCTTCCCACTCACCTAAACTCCTGGGAGCAGTGATTATACAAAAAGCCAAGTCAAGCCTCTACAGTGTTCTTCTTCACCTTGAGTAGCCTTTCATTCTCCAGGTGCAGAAATCTCAGCCACATCTGGGCAATCAATTTCAGAGAACCTTAGAAATGGACCGGTTCTTGCGAGGTCATCTCATCCAGTCCTCTATCTCCAGAGACAAGAGGCCGTGATCTCCTGGGGCGAAATGTTCTCATACTCATTACCATCCTTTTACCCTTTATCCTTCAAGATCAATGCCACATACACCCCTTTCTAGCCGTGATCAATAGTGTCCTAAGAGTTCTTCCCTGAGGGTATGAGATGGAGCAAAATGGCATTCTAGCCTCCAAGAATCTGTCACATCCTTGGCAGAAACCAAATCCCTAAAAGCAAGAACAGGATTTGGCCCAAAAGTCACTGGCAAGAGCCCCACAGTTTTTGTGCTAGGCAGATTCCCATAGTCTTATCCAGTGTTCTGCATCTTTTAACCGTGAAGGTGTTAAGGCATATGAGCATCCCGTCAAAACAATTAATTGTTGGAAATGTGATGGTTTTCGTCCATGTTTGTTTGTTTCATACGGTTAAAAAAAAGTCTCCAGGTTGACTTTCACAAGCTCGGTTTGATCCCTATGACGGACACCACCTGCCTCTTGTTGATTCATATTCACATCTTCATTTCAAGGAAACAGCCTGCATCGTAGGGGTCTGGAGAATAATGCAGGGGATGGGCATTGAGGTGGGGAAGCTGGCGTGACCTGCAGGTGCCAGTTGCTGTGCTATAAACATGCCAGAAACAGGCTGGATTTATGGCAAATCAGTGCCACATGGCATTGATCCTTTCAAGTGGGGGTCTTGGCAAGTTGTTTTGTTGCATCCCTTGCTGGTGACCAGGGGGATCAGAATGTGCTTTAGCACTTTGGTCAGGAATGAGGAAGACTTCTATCTAACATGATTAAAAACACGGCCTCCAGGAAAAGACTGAATTTGGAGCGTAGCAGTGATAGATCAATCCTCAGTTCAGGTCATGGTCAAGTAGATCTTCTCTGAGATGTGCTGATGAGGGAAAAGTTCAGGCCGGCCTGAAGTTCTTTCTTTTTTTTTTTCCTCTTGTTTGATAGTTTTAGCTGTCTGGAATTTGGGCTTGGCTTAAGCCTGGGTTTTCAGGTATCAATTTATAGTGCTGACCTCAAGGTTGTTCACCTGACTTGGGGTTCAATAAAACTCCTAAAGGGCCCTATGCTCGCTGGTGCCATCCTGAGCTGACGGCCAGGGCAGGCATAATTAACTTGTGAGAAAGAAAGAAATGATAAATCACCACGTTTTGATTCTCTTCTTTGATGTTTTACCATTTTAGACAGGTAATTTTCATTGGCTCTGATTTCTATAAGATGGACAGCATAGTGAATAAAGAGACTGTCTTTCCCACCTCCCCCCAAAAATTATCATAAAAAAAGAAAAGATAGACAGCGATAACACTGGAGAAAATTCACAGTAAATTAACTTAGCTCTATTCAAGCCTGGGCTAGTCAGACTGGATGCCCGTGTTTGACCTATTCTAAGCCATAAAGAAAGCCAGTAGGAAAAGTAGACTGAGGAGGAAAGACGAGAGAGATTAGCACAGATATGTGGAGGTGGTCAGGCATTATGACATTCTTTGCAGTTCTACTTCTACATTAAAACATACGATGATGAAATGTGACTTTGTTAAATTACCATACATTTATTTGAAATCCAGGAGAAAGACCCTCGTAGTATATGTCTACTTAGATGCATGCATATGAGGAGGGTCAGTTATACTATATAAACATCACAGTAATGGCAACTGATGATGGGCATGCCATCCAGGTTGCCTTGGATAAATGCAAACCTATATTGGCAATGAACTACAGTCATTACAACAACACAAGTGAGGATTTTCTTGGCGCGAAAAACCTTTTTTGTTTCTTTTCTTCTGGTTGCTGTTAGAAATAAAGACAAATCGTTTGAAGGGGAAAGAATCCAGTAATGTACGTACTAAATGATCTAGAAGCAGATGTGATTCTTTAGCTTCCTACTGTACCAGGGAGTCACTCCGAGGAAGGTTGCATCTCTGCCTGTTAGCGATGGCGATAGAACTCGTTATAACTTGATTTGTTTGTTTTCTTTTTCATTATAGTGGACATTCCAGAAATACATGGGAGAGAAGGCTATGAAGATGAAATTGATGGTGAGTATTGGTATGATTTAGCAGATAATCATGAAATTCAAGTTTGGTTATAAAGACGTCAACAAAAGTAATGCCCGGGGTATTGGAAGGCCAGGATTTAGAACTACCAGTCAGAAATATAAGTGAAAAGAATCCAGAGAGGAATGACGAAACCATCAATTGCTTTGTCAAGGTCAAATTTAGAAATTTAGAAAGTTTATTGAGTTCCCTCTGCCTAATCGGAAACAGGTCCCCTACGTAAGGCAACTTTTGACATTGATGGACTTCAAATCTGGATAAACCCTTTAGAAGTAAAAGCCAGGTTCCCCTATGTGTGTCGCTGCTTGAACCCATTGACCTCTTCCCAAAAAAGGACTTGAGAAAATGAGTATAAATGTGAATATTCTCCTAGGCTTTCTGTGGTTTCCTGTTCCCTGGCTTGAGGGGAGCCTTTCTCACACTATCCAAGACTCCAAGTTGGGGCCCACTGCAAGATTTAGGTTTCCTTTCTACAATGCCCATCTTGTATTTTCATACTTATTAGAAGCTCTATTCTCCCACTTCAAATACACATACTTGAGGGGGCTGAAGCAAGAGCCCTGACTGGAGGGCCACCGAGCAAACATGTAGATATAATTTCTCCCCTTGACTCAGGGCAGCATGGGTCTCTCTGGGCTTCTCTGAGTGCCAGAACTGATCTCCAAGACAGATCACCAAGGTTTCCCTCAAAGAACAACTTTAGACCAAGATTGATGCATTTAAGAAGAGCAGTTTATAGAACAGCTGCTTTTAACCTGACCTTAATCAAACACTTCAAGTGCAGTTATAGAAACAGAGTGACTAACCCAAACAGCACCTTGTTAACTCAGTGCAGACTCTCCCGCAAAACCACATCTAGCATTCCTTTTATGGACAAAGCTGGGGAACTGGCCTACAAGGAGAGGCTGCTGTAGGTCAAGCAGCTGAAGCTCTATGATGCATACAGAGAGCAGGGCGTGAGGATGCAGAAAGCCTGAGTCCTATTCCTAGTTTCACTGCTTGCTAATTCCGGGACCTTGAGGGAGTTACCTAGCCACCTAATTTCTTTTAAGAAAAACCTGAGTTTCTTCATCTATTAAAAAAAAAAAAAATTATAATAGCACCCTGCCTTCTTCATGGGATTATTAGGAAATCCCACAAAATGAGCTGTGGATGTGGTCATGCGTTGGCCACACTATAGAAACCTGAGTATATTAGTCTGCTAGGGCTGCCATAACAAAGTACCACAAACTGGGCGTCGTAAACAACAGAAATGTATTTTCTCACCTTTCTGGAGGCTAGGAGTCCCAGATAAGGTGTCAGCAGGGTTGGTTCCTTCTGAGGACCATGAGGCTTATAGATGGTTATCTCCATGTTTTCAAGGCAATCTCCCATCTGTGTCTGTCTCCAAATTTTCCCTTTTAATACGGACACCGTCCATATTGGATTAGGGTCCACCCTAATGAGCTCATGTTAAGTTGATTATTTCTATAAAGACCTATCTCCAAATAAGGTCACATTCTGAGGTACTAGGGGTTAGAACGGCAACATATGAGCCTTGGGGGATGTAATTCAACCCATAACAGTTAGGTAAGATGTATGTCAAGTGAGGTGTGGTGGCTCGGAAAAAAGTCTACAGCTCGGACGGCCAGGGATGCTACATTGGGAAACTTGTCATGTAAAAAATAGTCTCATCCTGTCCTTTGGTTTAACTTGAAGCAAATGGAAGTGGGGGATGAGGGGGCAAAGAAAGAAGCGTGCCCAGAACACAGGACCACCCCAGTGCTCCAAAGGCACCCCGAAGCTTCTGTCAAAATCCGAACTTCCCTAGTAGGAATTAAATTATTTAAATATCAAATACTTAGACCATACTAGGTGTGTGCTGGACACCAAGAACTTTACAAATATTAATTCATTTAATTCTCCTAGCAACCCAGTGAGGGATACATAAGAGTACCCCCGGTTTATAGAGGAGGGGACTGAGGCAAAGAGGGGTTAAATAACATGCCCAAAGTTACACAGCCAGGATGTGATGAGGGTGGGCTTTGACGCCAGCCAGCATAGTTCCAGAGTCCCCCCGATCGTCCCGGTGCTCTGGAGACCCTGTCAACCGGGCTTGGGGAGGCTCAGTTACTTCACCTTGAAAGGGGCAGCACCCGCAATCTCTCGTGTACTTTATGTCACAGATGAGTACGAGGTGGACTGGAGCAACTCTTCTTCCCCAACCTCAGGGTCTGGGGCCCCTTCGGCCGACAAAGAAAAGAGCTGGCTCTACACACTGGATCCCATCCTCATCACCATTATCGCCATGAGCTCCCTGGGCGTCCTCCTGGGGGCCACGTGTGCGGGGCTTCTGCTCTACTGTACCTGCTCCTACTCGGGGCTGAGTTCCCGCAGCTGCACCACCCTGGAGAACTACAACTTTGAGCTCTACGACGGCCTCAAGCACAAGGTCAAGATGAACCACCAGAAGTGCTGCTCCGAAGCATGACAAATTGCATCCAAATCACATCTGACGTTTCATTCCAGCAAGAGGGGCTAGTGGAGATTACATTTTTTTTTTTCCCTTTGGAAATTGAATGCCATAATCTCAATCAAACCGATCCAGAATACCGAAGGTGTGGACAGAATGGACAGACGAGTCGAGGGAGGCGGGGAGATTGCGGCCGCACAGGGGGCTAGGACCCACCTGGGAGCGGCGCAGCTGAGTCATTGCTGGGACTAAGACGGGAGCTCATCTCTTTGGGGTCACAGTTCTATTTTGTTTGTGAGTTTGTTATTATTATATATTTTATTTCTTTGGTCTGTGAGCAACTCCAAGAGGCAGAAGAGAAGAATGACTTTTCCAGGATGGAAGCAGAGTAGTGGTCAGTGGTACTCTGCTCTCTCATTCTAATCAACACTTGAAAAGCAAAAGGTCTTTTCAGACTTTTCATCTTTTAGAAAAAAACAAAAACAAAAGAAAACAAAAAAAACCGTCCAACTTATCCTGTCCTCTGATCGTCTTATGACTCCCGGGATTTGCTGTGGTGTAGGTCCTTCCAGCCAATCCTACAAGCTGCCGTTTCCAGTCCTAGCATTTAAGTAGGATGTTGTTGCCTTTAACTTTTTTTATCCAGGGGAAAATTGCCATTTTTGGGTCAGGATGAATAGCTCTTTCTTATATGTGATTTAAAACCAGAAAGGAAACTTCACACGTCAAAATCCATAGAAGCACCTCCATGTTAGAAGCGGACAAGCCTTAACGTGCTTCATGACTAGGAGCTATTCATTAAATCTAGACCCAGAATTTGTGGCTGTGAGGCCACTGCGTGGGGCCTCTGGTGGTGGATTTGCTTTTTCTTTTGCCTCCTCCTGGTTCTTCTAAAACATATACATACACACACACATACACATGCACACACACACATTCATCAGGTGTCTACTCCCCAAGACGTAGCATTGTTGGATATCTTCAGAGATGGAGGGAGGGTACAAAGACTGGCTGTTAGTATGTTTTCTCCACTGGTGAGATGTAACTGGTGACCACTGGACGAAAAGGAGAACAGTGGAGAGGGAAAAAGAAGTCCAACTTCTGTGATTGTGTCATGGCAAAGGCTAAGCAGACTCTACAGAGACATTTTGATGAATTAGTCTCTTTGATAGGCTAGTAAACATTGAGTTTTCCTTGGGGTAAGAGCCCCCACCTCAGCATTTCAGGAGAGTCAGGTAGGATGTTTGCGAGCTGATTTTAACCAGAAGTGTGCAAGTACTATGGACCAAAACACTAACAACACTGCTTCAACCCCAGAGAGATCTATGTTCTTACACACACACACACACATACACACACACAATTTATGTGTTTTTTATTAAGTGCCTTGAAACAATGAAGAAAAACTGTATTTTCCCTCTATGTAGAAATCAGTGAATATCATAAAAGTAAGGCATTCCTTCTTCCCAAACCCCCGTGACTCCACTGCCAGTTCCCCTAGCTCACCGCTGATCCTATTAACGGATTGAGCCCTGCTGCCGGAGAGGTAGGCATGGCCCTAGATGACTCTCAACTACTCCAGGACGGGAGGCATCAAACTGTGTGAAGGATAAGATTGTCCACGTCAAGATCCAAATCTTGATATTGTAGTAATGCCTAAAGATTGCCTGTGTGCTGGAAATACATTTGAAACCCAACCAGTATGCCCAGCCCATTGCTTATCAGTGGTAAACTGTCAGACCATTTTTGCTGCTATGGTCACCCACAATTTCATTTGTCTCCTACCCAGGTGAAAGGAAAAGGGTGAATGGGACTGGCTGGTTCCTTTCAATGTTAACTTATGGAAATGCTAGTTCAAATGGTAATGTCACAGTGTTTTGTATGCCGAGAGGGCGAGTCCAAACCAACAGCTATTTATTCATATGTGTGTGTGTCTTTGCAAGCCTTTGAGTTCTCTGTATCTACTGTGTATGTGAATGGTCATGTGGGACTCCGTGATGTTGTTGTGACTTTGACCTAGGGCCCCGAGTGTAACTGCTGATCTCGGCACTCGTTGGCACAGGGGTAGTTAGAGGTGAAAAGTAAAGCTGTCAAGCCCAAGGGCTTAGCTTTAGGAACCCCCCCCCCCAAGCTGGGCATGCAGCAGAAGCAAGTTCTTAACGCTTTATCGAAAACAAGTTTTTAATTAGCCCACCCTCCTCTTCGCCTTCCCACGTAGCTCAGTGTTCAGGAAGCTAGCAAGTCCTAGGGATTTCCAGAAGTTGCCTGCAGAAGAAGAGAAGTTCAAAAGCTTACCCTGGGGGTCTGGGCCCTCTCACGCTCTGTGGGTCCTTATACAGTGCCCCCCACCCAAGACCAGCCCTGTCTTCAGCCTGCAGTTCACCTCTAAGTTACGCACAAGCCAACCTGCATCCCCATGAGGGTCCTCCATCCATACTCACCATTGGCTGGTTTGAAGCCCTGGGTGGGCCCTGCTACACAAAAGCAGGCCACCCAGGGCTACGTGTAGATACCTCACCAACACTGGAGACTGGTCTATTGTAAGACAGAAAGACAGTGGGGCCTGGTTCTAACTCGGCCAGGGGGCACCCTGGTGCATTTGTTGTCTCTATCTGCAGGTAGGCTAGCTGACCCGTCTCCTTGAGTCATTCCCTTTGGGAAACCCAACTCACAGTATTGATCTATTTTGCCTTGTATTGAATGACACATTACCTCCACGCTCTCCCGGACTAGGCAGTCAACAGGGCCACAGGCTTGCTTTCTCTCTTCGGTGGGGATGGGGAGTCAACAGGGATGAGGGTCCGAGGAATGAGCATGAATGCAAGAAAACAAGGAGAAAAGTTAAACGGTCACACAGAAGGTTAACTTTTCCAGGGTTTGCAGTTAAAGGTATTCGACCATTTGCTGGCTGAGCCAGATCACGGGAACTTGAGAGCTTTTACTGTGATTCTTCAATGTAAAAAATAAACAACAAGGTCAAACTGTGTTTATATGATTTGTATAAAGCCTTTTTAAGATTGCTATTTAAATAAACATTATACCAGAGATATTTTCTGCATGTTTTTTGTTGGAGACAAAGAGACTTGGGTTTAGGGTGACCAAGTCATCCCAGTTTGCCCAAGACTTTCTTGAGTGTTAGCTCTGAAAATCCCTGGAAACCCCTCAATCCCAGCCAAACTAGGATGGTTAGTCATTCTCCTGGGACAGTGTTTCTTAACACTTCTTATGGAGTTAGTAGGTTGATTGGCTGGCTGGCTTTTTATAAAATGAAAATATGATGGGGATGGGGGTTGGGCTACCTGGCCAGGTGGGCTGCTTTAACTCAAAGACTTGGCTGGTAGATTTCTGAGCCTGTCATCCCTGTAAAACCTCTTCCTCCCAAGACATGGCCAATGCCCTGCAACTTTTGACTCTTCGCTGCTTCCTTCCTGTGCAAACATTTGCTTGTCAATATCTGTGGTGATTCTAAGGTCTGTGGCCATGCTTCTCAACGTGTGGTCCCTGGACCAGTGGATTAGCATCACTTGGGAACTTGTCAGAGGTGTACATTCTTGGGCTCTGCTCCAGATCTACTGAATCAAAAACTCTGGGAGGAGGGCCTAGGGCTCTGTGTTTTAACCAGCTTTCTAGGGGCTTCTGGTATACTTTCAAGTTTAAGAACCTCTGGTCTAGGAGAAAGGAAAAGTAGCCTGGCCTCCCAAAACCAATAGGGATCTTTCACCTGTGGGTTTTTGGATTCGAAAAAAACTAGACTTTGGCCCAGGAAAGCTAAAGGAGGCCGTTCATTCCAGGTAGTACAAGTTCCCAAGGGAGGAGGAAGGAGAAGCTTTATTATGAACTTCCCACACATACACACATGAATAGGAGTCAACAAACCAAATTTGCCCCCATCTGGGGTTCTGTTCCCCCCGGAAAGAAAATCTGGTTCAATCATTTACTCAGGAAATGTTTTTGAGCGCTTCCTGATTCTGTAAACTCTTGGAGCTTACACTCCAGTGAGGGGGACCGAAAGCAAATAGCCAAACACATAAAATAAGGATTGGTTACATAAATGTGGTGAAGGCAGTAAACAGGTAGCTCTGATGGAAAATTACTAGACAGTAAAAGTAATATTTGTGTTACGTGAGTTTGTATTTGCAAAACACGTCTCTTTGTTACTGATGTTACAGGATTTGCTGTAATTAAATACAATGGTCTTTTATAGTCAACAACACTTACCATAATGAAACCTAATGAATCTGAAATCTACTACAATATAGTTCTTTAAAACTCCTTTTAAAAAGAATTACTAGGGTTACTCCCACTAAATGGTTGACCGGGAAGGCCTCTCTGAGGAGGTAATATTTAAGCTAAAACCTGAAGAGATAAGGAGGAGCTGGCCCAGCCAAGTGCCTGGGAGATGCTTTCCAAATTGAAGGAACAGCATTGAGAGATCCCCACTGTGGGAAAGAGTCTGCTGCACCCCTAGGAACTCAAAGCAGTGGGAAAAGTGTGGAGAAGCTGGGGAGCAGAGTAAGACCCTTTCAGGCACGGGGCCGTGGGGGGGCAGAGCACTGTCTGATCCATATCACTTTTCAGCTTTCCTTAGTTTATAGAAAAGACAGCTCCCCCCGCCCCCAGGCCCCTCACCCTCACCCCCACTTTCTTCCCACTCCTCACTGACCAGTCAGGTCACCACAGTCAAATTGCTGCAATTTCCCTCTCTGCCCCTCTGTGATCTTTATGATATCATGTGTCTCCTGAGATGCCTGCTTCTATCATATTACTGACCTTAGCAGCAATAACAAAGGTTAAAATGAAAGCAAATTTTTATTTTCCTTTAGTTGAGCTTTTGGGGATTTTTAAAGCCCTAATAAACTAATAGTATCTCCTGATCCCTAGCCATCTAGTGTTTACATAAGGTCTTTTTTTTTTTTTCTTTTTCCATATCTGCATCCTTCTGGAAATGTTTATACAATCCTCAGGGGAGGGAGAGAAATGAAGTTGGAACAGGCCCATCCTTGAGGGAAACAGGACCCATCTGGATGCTGAGGTGCCCTTGTCTCTGCAACGTTGGTGGTAGCGATGGGGAGGGAGGGGAGCCTGAAGAAGAAATGGAAAGCTGACTCCATTCCAGTTCTTACAGGCTTCCGTCTCTAATCCCAGGCTGAGCTAAACAAATTCCTGGGGAAGTGTTCTCCCCCCCCCCCCCCCCCTCCCGCCCCAGCCCACCAGGAGACTGGGTGTGAGATGAGGTGATGGTCAGGCTAGGAAACTACCTGTGTGGGGCCTCGGAGACTCCTCCCGTCCACCGTGGGCTTCACAGGAACTGTAACTCTCGCTCCCTGAGAAGCCTGAGGACTGAGAGGCAGAGGCACTGCTTGCTTCTGAATTTCCACCTCTCAGAATATCCCAGGCCTTGCAGCCTGCGAGGCTGGGCCTCCTCATTCCTTCCTTGGACCCTCAGAGGAGCTCCTGGAGGAAGAGCATGCCTTCTGTGTTCTCCCTGAAGACCGAGGTGAGAGACCTGTGAGGGAGGTTCTGCAGTTGTTTCTGCCGCTTATCCAGGGAATAACACCTGTTTCCTCTCTCTTCCCTGCCAGAAAACCCCATCCCACACCTGTGAGCCTTCCCTCATTCCCCCTCTGGCCCTGTGGCCCCAGGTTAGCAGCCCCCCCGCCACTTCTCCATGGAGGACCCGGCCCAAGCAGGTCCCACACAGGGTGCAAAGAGCCTGAGGTCTTGAGGGCCAGAGGCCCCACACAGAGGGGCCCAGAAAAGCCCTCGACCAGCAGGGAGGTAAGGCCCCGGGCCAAGGACCTGGGACGTGAGGATTTGGGGTGCTCTCCTCTGGGCCCCTCACCAAACCAGCAGGCCTGGGCAGCTGTGGTCAGGCGTGGACCCTCCTCCAGCCCCATTCAAACCCAGTCCCCTGGAGCCCCGTGTAGCTCTGCTTGCAAAGTGCAGGCGGCAGCCTCCACAGCCGGCACTCAGCACTGTCTGCGGGGCCAGGTTGCCGTGCTCTGGAGCACAGCTCCGCTAATAAATCTCCATCCTGAAGCCCTTGACTGCCTCCACTGGGAACTGAAGCGCAGCCTTTCCGAGCGCCCCGCTGGCTGCCCCACCGCCTGCCAAGCTTCTCACATAATCGCATAACCTCCCTGCCAGGGCCTTGCCTCGGCGGGCAGGCAGCATTTCTGGATGTGCCCTTCTTCTCAATCTCTCCCACCCCCTGCCCTCACCTCACGGCTCCTGAGCGCTCACATTTCTATTCCCAGCCAACCATGTTGCAATCCTGTGGGAGTTCAAAGAAACCTTGAGAGGATTTTGAAGTTGGTAGTGCCCTTCCCCCCTTGAACGTGGCCGCACCCAGATGGTGGGAGAGATTTGGTCCCCGAGCTTGGGAGACCAGGGTTCTCAGTTCCACCTCAAGCTCTGTGACCCCGGGGAGGTCACACACATTTTGGCTTTCCCACCTGGGAAGAGGACATTGGGCTAAACACACACTGAGCCCCGAGCTCGGGCATCCTTGGCATGGAATGGCTCCATTTGGTTGTCTGACTGTGTGTCGTACAGCTCAGTGAGGGCAAAGCTCTGCAGAGCCTCCCGTCCCTACCTTCTCGCCGCTTCCCTTCCGCAGAGGCCCCAGGAGCATATCCTCGGGCTTGATTCCACCGGAGCTGGCCCCAATCCAAGCTCGTCTCAGCAGAAGTGCTCTCTCTCTTTGCCAGAGCCCCTCACTCATAGCAATTTATGTAGATATGGATGTGCTTACTTGTCTCCCAGTAGCTCTTGAGAAAAGAATTTATGCATGGCTTCATTCATATAGTCGACACATTTTATAGTAAATGCCTACTATGATATGCCTTACTAGGTGCTAGGTAGGGGACATGGTCCCAGCCTTCAGGGAGCTTACAATCTAGAGAGACATAAGTGAATCAAATAACCACACAAATCATCATAACAACCATGGCAGGAGCTATGAAGTGACGTGTGGAGAGCTGTGAGTGTAGGGGTCAGAGAAGCCCGAGCACCACAGCCGGTGGAGCCTGAAATCCCAGGGTGAGTCAGATGAATGGGCAGGGCAGGGGGAGAGCACGTCAGACAGAGGGCCAGCATGTACAGAGATTCGGAGCCCAAAGGAAACCTGGCTGGAGCAAAAGTGGAGGGTAAGGAGAAGCGTCTCATTCACCTTTGTGAATCAGGACCTCGAATACTTGGCATTTACCATCCAAACACAAGAAATGTTTATTGAATGAATGAATGACTTGTATAAATTCTCCTTTCTGACAGGCATCAAGCTCCCCAGTTTGTGCAGACTAGAGAAGCTGTTTTATTCTTCCTCATTGCTACCCATCCTTCACGATAGAGGAAACCGTGGAAGTAGGTTTCCTAGAGTCTGCACTGGGAAATTGTGCCCACAAGTTCCAACATGGAGATGGGCACTGTTTCTGTTTAAATATAATGATTTAGGTTAAATATATTCAAATTAAAATGCTGTTGAAAAAGTTGGAGGCTTGCCAGAGTTAACAAATTAAAATATCCCATGCAGCCACTGTGGAAAACAGTATGGCGGTTCCTCAAAATGTCATACATAGAATTACCGTGTGATCCAGCAACTCCACTTTTAAGTACATATACCAAAAGAATTGAAAGCAAGGGATCAAACAGATACCTGTGCACCAACATTCACAGCAGCATTATTCACTACAGTCAAAAGGTGGAAACAATCCCAATGTCTACCAACAGATAAGTGAATAAACAAATTGGGTATAGCCATACAGTGGAATATTATTCAGCCTTAAGAAGGAATGACATTCTGATACATGTTACAACATGGGTGAAATTTGAAAATATTATGCTAAATCAGACACAGGAAGACACATCATATGATTCCACTAATATGAGGTACCTAGAACAGGCAAATTCAAAGAGACAGAAAGTAGATTAGAAGTTACCAAGGGCTGGAGGGAAGAAGAATAGGGAATTACTGCTTAACGGGTACAGAATTTGGGATGATGAAAAAGTTCTGGAGATGGATAGCAGAGATGGTTGCACAACATTGTGAATATATTTAATGCCACTGAATTATATACCTAAAGATGTTTAAAACCATCAATTTTTTGTTCTGTATATTTTACCACAATTTAAAAAAGCAACTTGTCTTTTTTTTGAAGTCCCATTTTTTTTTTTTTAACGTCTAATACTTGGGACATACTTAAACTGAAAAGTTACTGATCGTTTATCTGAAATTTCAATATAACTGGGTATCCTGTATTTTATCTGGCAACCCTAATTGAGGGGCTTCGTCTTCACCATAAGCTTCCTAGAACCTTCCCAGGATCCAAAGACCATTGTTTCAAAACCAAACTCAGTGCTTGTGGTCTGATAAGAATGAGTGTACAAGATAGGCACAGGAAATCAGGAGGGTGCCTGCCCTAATTATAGACTCAGCCCTAGACAGAGGCCACAAAGTGACTCCCTCAACCCTCACTCGCTCCATCAGTGAAGAAGTAGAGATTAAAAATCTTGGTTGGGTTTCCCATCTGTTGTTTAATCATCATGATCCACAAATGCAGTAAAAGCTGGTTGTAAACCCCTTCTTATGATTGACCACGTGGCTAGAATTACAGTTGCAGATGGCGACGCTCATGCAGATGACTCAGACGATGGCCTTGTCCCCCGCCATCAATGCGTCTTCACACCAGAGTTGGTAAGAACCCATGGGGTGCCCAGATGCCTAATTGTACCACCGCTTGCACCCATGTCTTCTCGACAAAAGAAATTGCCTGCATAGCTCATCATGCAGCAAGAAACAACAGGTGCAAAAGGCAAAGGCCACTTTGGAACCATTTGGACCAGAGAACATGGCTCAGTATAACAAGAGCGCCCACAGACTTGGCACGCCTGCATTAATCTGCCTGCGAGCCGGGCCTGGAAGCAGACCACAGCCCTGGAGTCCACGGCTGCCTTTCCAGGTGGTCCCACCTACTCCTTCTCTCAACCGAGACGAAAGGCAGCTGGGGAGGGCATTTCACGAAGAGATGGGTCGTGTCCAATTCATTTTTACTGGGTGCTGACAAGTCACTGTGCAAGTCTGGAAATGTGTAGCACAGCAAAAACACACGGGTCACAATGCACTGGTGAATGATTACCAGAGGAGAAATTCATTACAGGCTGCTCTCAGCTCCCATCACATAAGGAAGCGTTACATTAACAAGATGGAAGGTCCCTGCACGTCCCCTCCCCACCACAGCCACTGCCTGCCACCCCACTATTTCAATTTGTGTTGCATGGTGGGAGCAGAGCCCAAAGGCGGGGAAGTTAATTCAGCTATCCTAATCAAAAAGGGGGCCACAGTGGCAGCCAAAGGCAATTGAAGCAGATTCATGCACGCTCCATGAAATTATTTACGTCCAGCTTGCACCAGCTATGACCGCTGTAGTCTAGCACCTATCTATGCCATTAAAACAGGATGAGGATTTTTTTGGGGGGTGGGGGTTGGTCCTATATCTTGCTTTTCATCCTGGGTGCACCTGCATCCCTGTAGATGTGCCTGGCCATCGTCCCTGTTGGCCCCCAGGTTCCCTTGCATGTCTAACCTTCCCTGACATAGACACAGACAGATGGAGGACTAGCAGGTGCTAGCACAGAGCCTGTGCTGGAGACAGCTGAGTGACCAAGATGCATAAGACACGCTGGGTTTGGAGCCGCTCTGGACCAACAAGTTCTGGGGCAACGGGAACAGGGAGTCTCCATTTTGTGGTGGCCAGGAGGACGTGACAGATCAAGTGGCCTTCAAGTCCTTGCTGTCCAGTGTCACATGCAGTCACTGTCTAATTCCTCTTTCTAATCTCTCTTCTCCAATTAGCACTCCCCACATGAAAGAATCACAGGCCACAAATGGAAGGTTAGCGGAGAGTCAACAGCATGCAGACCGATGGGTCAATAGTTCTTCAATAATGGGATTTCTGCTCCTTCAACATGCCATTCACATGCCCAGGGGCCAGCCCGCTGAACCTGCTTTTAAAGTCAAATGCACAGCCAGGCCCAGAACAGACAGGCTCTGCCTGGGAGGGGGCTCTCCACAGGTGCCTTCTGCAGAAGCCCGGAAAGCGCAGTACTCTGGTCTCACCCCTGTGCCAAGCTCCTCACTACCAAGAGGCCAGGTCGAGCTCCTGTGGCAAATGTCACCCTACAGTGGCTGAGCAAACCCCCGGCACGCTCGCCAGCCAACAGGATGCCGTGCATTCCACCTCCCTTACAGCTGGCCTGGGCTGAAAGCTGCCGTTTCATCACGCAGCTTTCTCCGGGCTGAAGCAGCAAGAGTGCACCTCTCCCAGGAGCGCGCCGTGGACACGTGCCCTCAGCTTTCCCCGCCCTGGGGAAACCTTCAAAACCGTTCAATTTGTCTAAGCCCCATCCATCTTTAATGTCAGAGTCTACATTTTCTCCTCACTTCCTTTTTCAAAGCAGCCAAGAAAGAAAATGTCACTGCATTTGGGGCCGATTCAAAAGCCAGGCTTAGACGGATGTTCGGTTTCATTCTCCCCCCCATGTTTTTATCTCCCGTGGAAACTTCGGGGGCTGCCCCTCCACCCCCTTCATTCCTCTGTTCACTTGGCGTCGTTTTGTGTCCCCTCTGTTGCTCGCTCCTCACATGCATTCTTGTAGAGCATCAGCCTTAGAACTCACAAAGCTCTTGTTGACTGCAGCCCCAGCTAAGGGGACATGATGCTGATTTTTAGTCATGACCGCTGGGCTTGCCACCCCCATCAACACCCTGACGGGGATTCAGAGGTTGAACAGCAGATGCAAGTAAATGTCCCCTGCACTGCCTCTTAGAAACCATATTCCCCAAATTTGTCCAAAACACGTGGAATCATCCCGAGCCGTGGCCGGTTGGTTGGGAAGAGTGTATGCCTCAAACAGACTTTAAGCCATGAAGGGCAGGTGGCAGTTCGGATGAAGATGACAGTTCGAATGCATCCCTGACCGCCCCTGGCTCACCCACAAGGAGGGAACTGATGCCCTGATTGATACCCGAGGGGGAAGCTGTCAGCAGGGAGGACAGCGGGGCGATCAAGGACTCAATCAGTGTCAGACCCATCCTGACACACACGGTGGTAAATCACCTTGGGTAAAGATTCCCAGCTGCTAGAGTGAAGAAGGGTGAGCAGGTAATAGAAAAACAGGGGGACAAGCACCTGTGTGGGCCCGGGGCTCTGGGATAAAGACACTTGGCCCGGCCTAGCTAGAGATGCACAAACCTCAGAACTCTGTCCACCCCTCCTCTGCCCAAGCAGAAGTACGGCACTTTCCTGAGTCAATGGCAGAGGGTTAAATACAACCTAGGGTGAACTTTAGAGTATGTAAATTATGTTTCCAGCACACTGTTATAAATACATATCCTCCAACCAGCTGCCCAGGACGACTGCGGTGGAAAGTCTCCCTCCTCCCCTCCTCCCCACCGCAGGAAGACGGAGGAGATCGTTGTTGGTGTTCAAGCCTGTCCTTGCCCACTGATACCTGGAGTGAGAAACAGCACATGGTGAACTGTAAGGAAAAGAGGCCTCCAAGGCTCAGCGTTTTGATGAGAAAAGATTTCTCCAATTCCAGAAAGCCCCAAGACTGCACTTCAGCAACTTCCAACCCTATTGCAGATGTGATTAGCATTGGCCAAACCCATTTCAGAGATTCTTTCAACCTGTTTTAATTAGACATTTAAAAAATAATAACCTTTTTTTTTTTGTCCAGGGGACAGAGATTCCTACGTTGGAAATAATGAACGGATTAGCGATTAATTAATTGCTGGCAGGTGCAGGGAGGAGCCATCTACAGCTTCTTAGCAATTTTCCCCCTTTCTCTCTTAAGATCGTTCTTTCTTATTTTAATTAATTTTTTGCCACCCCAGCACTCCTCTTATCAAATATTCAAATAAACTAAACAAATAGAGTGTGCCGAGACCAAAGTGCTCAATAAAGCGTTTAATTGGAATTGTAGCCTTGTTTTCTCCCGGTGGAGTCTCGGGGTACCTGGAAGCCTTCCCTGGCAGCCGGGTTCGACTCCAAAAGTGCATTTTTAGCATCTAGTTAATCTTCCTTTCAGGTGCCGAGGGTATGGCTTGATGGAAACACGGAGCAGTAAACCACCGAGTGGTTTGTGGTAAGGAACAGAGGCGGTGACACAGCGAGGCTGCGGGCTTTGTCCCACCCGCCCGTTCCACCGCTCACCTCTGCGGCGTGTCTACACCGTGCGAATGCGTGCCAGCCGTTGTGCTAGCCAAGGCCTCCTGGCCGCCGCATGCCTTGGGGGGCCCGCACCGCCGCAGCTCTGCGGGAGGGCGGCCATCCCCGTTGCGCACCTGAACAGCTCAGTCCGGCACAACGATCCAAATCCACGTCCTCAAACCCAAGCTATGGCCAGAGGAGGGGTGACGGGCAGGACACGTGCTCAGGCACAAAGCCCCGGCACTGGCCTCCCAGGGAATGTGGACTTCGCATAGAGCTCTGCTCTCCCCGGAGGGACGGCTGCTCTGACAGCTAGGGCGCAGTACTCTTCCTACTACCCGCGATTGTTCCTGAATGAGCGCCGGGTCCTATCTGACTCCGAGAGAGGGCTTCAAGGACGCAGGTCTGTAATGGAGCCAGGGCTATTGGCTGTTTCAGAATGAGTGGTGGGCTTCAGGACATTACTCTGGTGCCTTGCAACAGTTGGGAGACTCCTTAGGAGGGAGGGCTTGGACTGTCTTCTGAAAAGCAGCCACATTGTGGAGCCATGACCATAGATTTATCCAGAAATAATGATCAGGAAGAATAAAGAAGGAATGGAAGGCGAGTTTTAAAAGTGTGTCTCTGGTGACCACTATGTCCTTCAGCCCAAAGTATTTGTCTCCAGATCGAGGCAGAGACAGAAGTAGTTTGCTGCGACTGATGGAGCCCAGATGATTCCCTGTCAAGCATTTCAGAAACCGTGAATTGAAAGGTAAAGCGGGGTTGGGGGGTGGCAGGGAAGTAGCCCTGGGGAGTGGGGACACTGCTGCTCAGGAAGCTCAGAAGGAAATGAGAGTTGCTTCTGAGGGCTTCTAAAATCATGCGGGCAGAACGAGGGATCCAGCCAGAGGGAAGATTTTCTGGTACATCTCTCAATCAATCTTTTGCTCTCTCCCAAGTTTGGAAGCATCGAAGGACTGGAATACAGGGATTCTAAAGCAGCCATATATATAGTTGTTTTGTTTTGTTTTGTTTTTAATCCTCAGGGACAGACTATTGGGCAGCTGTAAAAAATCATAATAGCAAGACAGTTCTTTATATATAAATATGAAAAGATCTTTAAGGCATACAGTTAAGCCAAAAAGCAAACTGAAGGACCACGTCAAGCATGCAGCCCAGACCATATAAATTGCAGGGCCCTGTGCAAAAATGAAATGGAGGGGCAGGGGGGTCAACAATTACTAAGAATTGCAAGACAGCAATAGCAGAACATTCAATCAAAGGCAGGGCCCTCCTGAACACAGGGCCCTGTGTGACTGCACATGCATTCTCCACACCCACAGAGCCAGTCCTGCTGGTCGGCTACCATGCAGTGAACCTGAAATACTAAATAAGTAATAAATAATAAGCTGTACCTACAGAGGGGTGGGTGAGAACTAGGTGAAAGGAGAAGGTCCACTATACACCTATTTCAATTTTTTAATGTTTGAGCCATGTGGATGAATTACCTAGTCAAAAATTAAAATAGTTAAGAAAAAGTTTTCAGGACTCTAAAAAAGTCCACGGAGACTATAAACAATATGTAGGTTTCCATTCACTTTTCTCAGTGATTCCATGTTGCTCCATGGAAGTCCTAGGAATGGGAAGAAGCTCAGAGAGAGCAGCATCTGACCGAAATGACAAAAGCCGCAACTGTCCTCTCTCAACACTCACTCACTTGCCACTGGACTCGGACTTCCAGAAGCCAGATAAAATAGAAAATGTTCTCTCTCCCTCTCTCTCTCTGTGATCTCTGTGAGGATCTCCTTGGCCTCCTGAACTTGGGCACAGGGGCCAGTGTCTACTTTCGAGGCCATCCTCCAGGCTAATAAGTGAGCAGAGGGACTCCAAATCTCATTAAATGCATGGGTTGGATGAATGTGTCAGTAACAACAGTAAGAATCCCTAATAACAAGATGTCTCAAGTTTAACTAAAAAGACACATCCATGTGTCTCCAGAAGGGTACAACCCAAAGAAACGGAAGCAGAACCTGAGATGCTCCTGAACTACAAATACTCATCATAGTTTACACATATCGAGGTCCTACCACGCGCTAAATGAATTATTGATTTCATCCTCACGATTCCCCACAAGGCACATTCCACTATTTTTCTCATTTTGTGGATAAGGAAACAGAAGTCTGAAGAGGAAAAGTAACTTGCCTGATATTACCCTGTGAGTGAAGGATAGAGCCAGGGTGGAACAGACACCCAGGCTCCAAAGCCCACATTGTTCACCATGAACCACATGTTAATGTAAATGATCTATATGATGTCGAACTAAAATATAATAATACTTCTCATCTGTTCCACTTAACAGGCTCTTCCATCCAGACACAATAGGGCTAATTTGGAAGTAAGGGCTGCCAACTTTCATTTGGGTAGATTTGGCTATGAATTCTTTTGCGCCATCAAGTCAAATGAACACGCGGCTCACCATTCATTGTTTGAGGCCCACGTTGACGGTTAGTATGGCTCTGGATTCCCTTTTTTTTGGGAAACAGTTCTTAAATTTTGACAACCTGACACCTCTTGGGAGCAACTCTCTCAAGACTTACCCATAAGCTCTCCAGGTGACGTAAGCAGTAAGGCAGTTAAAAAGAGTGAGGAAGAATTACTTCCAAGAGTATAGATAAATCAGTAAAATAATCGAGAGTCACAGAAGGTGGAGATCAGAGGCAGATGTTAGCATCCCTTAGCTGAGGAAAACAAGACTCTAGGACTCAATTCAAACTGGCTGTAAAAATATTATACAGGTTGGACCAAACCACAACATTCCTTTGGGAACGTTAGCCTTTCTGAACTGCCTGGGACACCAGGAACAAGTATCTGTGTGAGAAAATCGTACATACACCGGGACCATCTACATTGCCATGCATTTCTCCTCCACTGAATTGTCATGACTACTGGAATGGAAAAGCCAATTTCGGATAGCGTTTGAGCACCGGAAACACGACAAGGCAGAAGATAGGTTCTTGATATGTTTGTGGAAATGGTAATGAATGAATGACTCATCAGTCAATTGACACACTATCATCACCCTACAATGGGTTAGACAAGAAATATCTCATGATAACAATCCAACCCCTCTCTGCAGCCAACCAATGAAATATTCAAATGATTTTTATTCCATTGACACTTCGTGATAATTGCTAGAAATTCTATTCCCAGTAGGCAGAAGCTGGAGATGAAACAGAACCAATGTCAAATTTCTTCATCAAGAGCTGGAAAGTGAGAACAAAATGTCTTGAATGTAGTAAAAGAGGAACATTTTGCAGATCAGCTTAATATATTGCCCTTGAGTGTGCCTAAATGTATTTGTGCGATATTGTCAAGTAACGACTCAAATGCTTTAAAGCTTGTCTGGCTTGTTTAAATGTAAAATATTAAGAGAGAAAAGAGGTTTGGCTGAGTTTTACAAATTCAATACCCAAGGTAGTGTGGAAGGAAATAAAAACAGCTGAAATTTGTGTAGTTGCTAATTTAGTTGAAGAATAATCATCCATCTAAGCAAAAAAAAAAAAAAATCTCTCTGCCACATCTGGAGGAACCAGTTATGGATGGGAAGGTGTGGCTTGGTTGCCAGAACATTTTCCTTATTAAAAAAAAAGAAATCTTAATTTTATGCAAATTGCCATGCAGTCTTTTTTTTTTTTTTTTTTTTTCAGATTCAGAGCAATAAAACACAGAAAGCAGGAAGGTGGTTTGGGGACTTTTATAAGACTAACAAAGCCAGGCTTTCTTGGGAGGGATACTAGTTGAACTTCTCAGCCAGGTGATGAGGCCAAAGTATTAAAGGTATCCAGTAATAGCTGTAGGATGAGGAGGACCCCCCAGCAGCTTGTGAGGAGAGATCAAGGAATTGGTCTAACACTCTACGAATAATTGAAAATTGGGCAGTTTTACTTAAAGGGAAGAAGGGAAAAGTAGAGTCACAAATAAACCCTGTTTGATAATCAAAGTCTAGTGAGACAAAGAACGTATGCTGCACATAGATTTTTGCACATTAATTCTTGGTATGCTTTTTTGAGTATCACTTTTTATACTATTCTTACTATTTTAAAAAATTATAATGAGATTTTCTTATTTTTCTCAAAACGAGTGACTCTCAAAACTTATCTACATCCGAGTCACCAAGGAAGCTTTTGAAAAATGATGATTTCCTGAACCCAAGGCCCCAAAAAGTCTAATTAGGTACATGAAGCGTTGGAGCACAGGAATCTGTGTTTTAACAAGGGACAGGAAATAAGTCCTAGGTAATTTGATGCAAGGGATTTACATCTCACTATTGAGAAGCTATTCTTATGATTTATGTACCAGGTAATGTCCTGGATCTATGCAGCTAGAGCAGAGAATCACCACCAGGTGGAAATTTATCACAATTACAGGCATAATGGAAAGGAGAGCTCTGAGAGGTCAGAAGGTGGTGATTTTGTCATTTAAATGTGATGTAGTCAAATAACTACTCAATAAATGTTTCAAAGCTTACTTGGTTTGTTCAAATTTCAAATATTAAGAGAATGATAAGAGGTTTGGATGATTTTTACAAGTTCATTACCAAAAGTAATGTGCAAGAAAAGCAAGTACTAGATTTTTAAATGGCTAATATATTGTAGAGTTTCGGAGTCCAGGACACATGGAAACAGGAGTCGGGAGAATGGTTGGAGAGCTACAGAAAAAAATTCTATCTACTTTTCAGTTCCACCTGCCTCTCTCTGGAAGTAATGACCTGATAATACATTTCAAGCTAAACTGTTAACACCTGCATTATGAAGTCACCATCTGGTGGCCAGTCTCTATTTTGACCTATTCACCCACCTCTCCAGGTGAGGCATGTCCAAAACTGCCTTCCCAGTATAAAGCATGTTCTTCTGATTTAATTGCAACCTTTCCTTCAACTGAGAGGGCATTGGGGGAGGAGGGGTGAACTGAACTGAATGTTAAAGAACCCTGCCCAGAACAGCATTTTGGTCCCTCCCAAATATTCACATACCTCCTTCTCTCTCTCCTTCTATCACTATGAGAGTTCCATGGAGCAATGTGGCCCTAATACCAGGAACTTTTGTAATTTCCCTTTGTGGGAAGCCTGTGGCCACCATAGGTCAATAGAAAAGTAGGAGGAATGACGTCTTACCTGGATCCTACAGAGGAAGATCTGTTTTTCACTGACCCGTCGTGGCACTCATTCACTCAGAGAAGAAATATGAGCTGAGACATACTAAGACACATCCTCTCTTAGAGAAGTTCAGCCCATACTGGCTCAGGAGAGCCAAAGATTTGTCAGAGAGCACATTTCCTAAAGCTTTCATCATTTCAGAGGCTCTTCCAGCCCTTTCCTCAAGGTCCCTACCTCAGTTACCCAGCTATTAGCACCATGACAACCATCAAGGACTACAAGCTTTGGGCAACGCGACGTCCTCCAGTGGGAAGTGTTTGACTCACAAAGTCACAGTCTTCCATACCAATCTCTCATCTTCCCTTTCATCAGTAACAGCAGCTTGCACGAGACATCAAATCTGTGCGGGAAGCCACTGGCCTACAGTGTGGTAGGAAAAAGCACCGAGCATTTGGCATCATATGCTAATTTGCATGACCAACGACAAATTACTTAGCTTCTCCAGGCATCATTTTCCTCCTCTATCAAAGGGCTATTCCTACCTTCTGGGTTTGTGAGAATGTGAGATAATGTATTCAAAATGCCTGGGATATAATAGGTGTTCAATAAATGGTAGTTATTATTTCATGCATGAGCCTCAGGCAAATGTATGTGTGAACATTTAGTTATTAATTAGAAGGTAAATGAAAGCTGGCTGGAGGGAATTGCATTTGACCTTTAGCAAATTATTTTATTTAGATGCGCTGATGCAAAACTATCACATCCTATGAAGAAAGACGAAAATAAATCTGGCTGACAAAAGATATTTTAATAAATACTCAATCTTTCTCCAACATCCTCTCAGTCTATGACCACCCCACTATAATTTGTATGCCATTTGGGAAAGCTTTGTGCCTTTCCCTCTCTTGTCATAGTCAATCACTAACTGATCAGAGGCCAGATTCAGCTCAAAAAACCTTTCTTGAGTGCGTGCATCTAGTGATTGCTCCAAAAAAAGGAATTCTTAATGCTGTTCTCCCTCCAAATAAGCTTGCCACCAAGTAAGCGTGAGTGTCCTGGGGTTGATAGAGTCTCTCTAGATTATTCCTAGGCTGAGATCAGCTCATCTGGTAACTGGGATGCAGGAAGCTAATGCATCCATCCTGCTATGTGCCCCATGTTATTGACAGGCAAAGAGAACCCGCTGCATGAAGTACCTCGTAACATGGAAGCCATGGTCATTACAGGAAGAACAGGGTATGTGTTCCAGCTGATGAGAGAAAAGGGTAAAGGGGAAAAGACCAGGGCTCACCACAGACCAGGCAGAGAAGAGATACATAGGCGCACCATGACCTTATCTTGGTGATCCGTGAAGACTCCGCCAATAAATGGGAAAAGGAGGCAAGAGTGTTAAGGGGGAAGGGTGAGCATCCATAAAGGTATTTCTGGGGTGGAGAGCAATGCACCAGACCAGCATAGGCTGCAAGAGTTTGAGAAGGATGAAGAAGCTAGAGTAGCCATTTTTTGCAGAGGAGTTAGTGACAAAGAACTGGCTGGCAGCCCCAGGGAAGAAGAGAACTAAGACTACCAGGCTTTAAAAAATAAAAGAACTAGAAAAGAAAAGGAAGGAGAGCCTTAAAAGGAAACCAATTGCTGACACTACCCTGTTGGAAGAGATTTCGGATTCCACAACTGAAAGAAAAGAGATGTGTGTTTATCACGTGTGATTCTCTCAAGCTGCATCATACATAAGTAAATGGTGCTCTCAGGGGCCTCATCTGGAGTTTCTCTGCCTCTTAGCCTACCTGGGATGAGGATGTGCTAGAAAGTACAACCCAATGAACTTTGGAAAAAAGCTGTGACTAGTTTCGGAAGGCTCCAGCTGTGAAAGCAGCCAATATAATAAGCTCGCATGTTGTGACTGATTACGCCCATTACAATTCCTGCATATTCCTGCCTTGGAAAGCCCACGGAGGAGCAGGAAGGAGAGTTGGGCAAACATCTCCGGGACTGGTTTTATTAAGCATATGTGCCGGGCATTGCCTCTTTTGCATCCTGAGAAGCTATCAAGCCCTTTGAACTTACCATTTTCATCAGAAATCATCTATTTTGAATAATGATACAGCAAATCCTTGGAGTGCTTTTTATCCAAGGTCCTCAAAATGCATTACTATTACTGCTGATTCTTAGCATTTGGTAGCTAGTGTTACATTAGTTTTCTAGATGGTTAAGCTAAAGCATTTAATGGCAAAATGCAAAATCAGTTGCAAAGGTAAGAAAAGAGTTTAGAGTACGCTGGGTCAAGCTCTGACCGCTTATCTACGTAACTGTTTATTAGTACATGCCAACACCCAGATACACAATTACAAGCTAGGAGCAGGTGAAGAATTTATTTTATGACTGCCCATTTGTAGAGGACCTTCGTCATGTTGGTGGCTGCCTGACATCTTTTACATATACTTCTTCTTTTTAAGATTTTATTTATTTATTTCAGAGAGAGAAAGCGAGCACACAAGTTGGGGGAAGGGCAGAGAGAGGGAGAGGGAGAAGCAGACTCCCCACAGGGAGCCCCAGGTGGGGCTGGATCCCAGGACCCTGAGATCATGACCTGAGCTGAAGGCAGACGCTTAACCAACTGAGCCACCCAGGTGCTCCACATATGCTTCTTATGTTTGGGAAGGATCTCACTTCCCTATCTCCCTTGCAGCTGCAGTGCAGACATGTGGCCCAGGCTCCTCCAATCAGATGCAACCAAGGGAGCAGCAAGCCTAGTTCCTGGTGCAGAGGCTGCAACAGAGCAAATTCTAGTGCTAAGTCCGTGGCGGTGGCTGCAATGGCTTCCCCATCAGACCAGTTTGCATAGCTGTAGGCATCTTTCCCCATCAGACCAGCATAGTTGTAGGCATCTTTCTATAGGTTTAGCCTCTAGCCTGGTTCTTCAGCTCTCTCAATGACCTTATGAACTCCTCTGTCCCCTTTGAACAAACCCTTCTCTGCCCAGTCAGCCAGACACAGCTTCGGTCACTTGCAGCTAAAATCCCTGACAAGTATTCCTTTACATCCCATAGAAAATAGAGCTTCACAGACTCACTTTTATAGTCTTAGATAGGCTGATAACTGCATATCAATCCATTTTGGAACCTGAAAGTCAATTTGCTCAATTGTTATTTGGTATTTATAAATATCTAGTATTTACTGAGCACTGACTAAGTCCAAAACTCCGGGCTAAGCATTATGGAAAATATGTGCTGGGTTCCAGCTATGTGCTATGTATCACACTGAGGGCTGGGGCCTCTGAAACGTGAGGAAAAACAGACATGGCCACCACCCTCCGAGAGCTGACAATCCACAGGGAAAGGCAGACAGTAATTGAGGAATCACACTCAGAACTGTAAAATTGCCACTGTGATTAGTGACGTGAAGGGCAGAGAAAGCATCCCTGAGGGAAAAATATGTTAGCATGAGATATGCCTTTGAAAAGAGCACACGAGAGTCAGTTGGAAAATTAACTGGAGGGAAATCAAAATAGATGGAGGCAGACCAGCGAGGAGGCCATCTGAGTTATTCAGGAGGGAGTTGATGGTAGCTTAGACTAGGGAGGGAGGGGCAGATAGAGAGAAAAGGACCGACTCAGGAGATATTTAGGAGAAAAAATCGAGAGGACTTCACGATGAATTAGATGTAGGGAAATGAGGTAAGGTCATAGATGACTCCCAGGTTTCTGACTTAAGGCACTGGGTAGATAGTGATGCCTGTCCCTGGGAAAACACCAGGAGAAAATCAAGTTTTGTAGGGACATGGTAAGCTCAGTCTCACATGTGCTAAATGAGTGGCCTTTGAAGCATCCATGAGGACTGGAGCTCAGAAGAGAAGACTATGCCAGAGGCACAAAATAGTTCTTGTACAGCTGAAGCCATCATATGAACGGGATTTCTTAGGGACAAATAGCCTCAGAAGAAAAAGAAGGCCTTGGGCTTATTCTTAAGGCATGTAAAGCATAGGTCTAAAAATCAGGGAGCCACCTGTCAACAGCTACCAAAAGGTAGTGATAGTCTGTCTGTAAAACATCAACAAGGCAAAATGCTTTAATCCAAGAAACAGATCTTGATTCTGTTGCTACAAACTCCTCTACAATGAGGATCACACACTCAGGGGTCTAGCCAGCCTATACTCAGTTAATGGGCGAAACAGGGACTATGGTATGAAGCAAAGTACATGTCCTCTCTAAAGGGTGTAGTGGGGGCTCCTGGGTGGCTCAGTCAATTGAGCATCCGACTCTTGATCTCAGTTCAGGCCTTGATCTCAGGGTAATGAGTTCACGCCCCACGTTGGGCTACACGCTGGGCATGGAACCTACTTTTAAAAAATAAATAAAAATTAAAAAATAAAGGGTGTAGTTGGTTCCAAGCTCAGGCAAGTTATTCCCAGATATGATACTTGTATCCATGTCTCTCTATTAAGTCTCCCACTGTTTGAAATAACTACTGTGGTTTACATTAACCTGAATGGACCTTGACTGAAATGGTATTTAACCCAGATTTCTAGAGTCAGAACCCAATTCTCCGCTTCTGACTTGGAAACGATCTTCAACTACTGTAAATCATTTTCCTACTAAATCCCCTGTTTTTCTATTTCCAAATACCTCCAAAAGACTACTCTTCTACCCCAAACACTTTCCCTAGCTATAAATACTATCCCTGGGGTGCCTGGGTGGCTCAGTTGGTTGGGCATCTCCCTTCGGCTTGGGTCATGGTCTCCAGGTCCTGGGATGGAGCCCCACCTTGGGCTTCCTGCTTGGTGGGGAGTCTACTTCTCTCTCTCCCTCTCCCTCTGCCCCTCCCCACCACTTGTTCTCTCCCTCTCTCAAATAAATAAAATCTTTAAACATAAATAAATAAATAAATAAATACTATCACTAAAACTATTTTCCAATCTCTAACACTCTAACCATAGTTGGCCCACCCTAAAACCCCCTCTATTATTCGAATCCACCCTGAAGACAAGGGAAACACTGGCATTCGAGCCCCACAGTGCGCCAACAGAGGCTAAACCATCTCCTGGCACTATAAAATAATTTGGGTTAAGAACCAGGAAGATAGGCCAGCTGAGGTGAAGGGACAATCTCTGGGAGCCAGCGGCAGGAGTGAAGACAACAGAGTTCTGGAGTAATCTTGAGGATGGCCTAGGGCTGAGAAAAGAAAGTGAGAGAAACTAGAAAATAATGAGAGGCACTAGGTCTCAATGTTAATCAACTCTGGTCTCCAGTTTTTTTTTTTCTTGCCAATCAGTACCAGTATATTTGCCTGCAGGTCTGGAAGATATTTTCCATTTATATGCATTCAGTTTTGTTTTGTTTTTTTTTTTTTTGCATTCTCAATATTCCTCTGAAGTAATACATTGCGTGTACTAATTATAACTGCCAGCTATTGACTAAATCTGATATGTGGTTGAACTGGATTTATTTCTTAGTTTAGTATTACAACACACACAAATACTCACTCACTCACTCACACAAAATCAAATTCTTCCTCCCCCTTCCTACTCATCCAACCCCAAACTATAATTATTAAACAGAGGCATGAAACAAAGCAGACCATCAGTGCACGTCGAGGTAAAGCAGCTGTTGGAATTTGCTCTGCCTCAGCCTACACCAGGTGAGTCAACCACACAGCTCACTGTGTTGCAGCTTCCAAGGCAAACATCTTTGGGAGACATTACACAGCACCCAAAACTAGATCGCTGTTAGTATTTTCCATACAATCTTGGTTAGTGATGGTAAGAGCTTGCCCCAAAATTCCCTTTCTGTTGACATTAGGCAGGACTTCTGTCAACAAACATTACATCAACCAACACCTAGCAGAATGTCTCACACATGGTAAATACTCAATACTTGTTTTAAAAAAAAATCAGAAGAAAATCAAATGAAAATGAGCCATCCTAATCTAATGAGTGAACATAGTAAGGCACTTAGTGTCATAGCAAGTATCATATAAATATTAACAATTAGTATTATTATCTGGAGTCCCAGTTGCTCTTTGTTCACATTCTGGGAACCCAGAAGAACCTCTCCCACTTCCTTCTCTCACTCCACCCCTTTATTTAAATACTATCACAACTTTCAAAGAAATTTAAACCACACCTCTCCCCACCACCCACCCACACACACACACACACACACACAGTATGGTCTCTCAAGAATCGCTGATGGGAGGAGCGTAAGCAGCACAGCAACTACAGAGGGCAATTTGAACACATCTATCAAAATTACAAATACTTCTCAACCCAGCAGGTCACACTGGATAATTTCTCCTACAGATTAACTCACAACCATGTGGCAGAGGATAAGTACAAGGTTGTTCATTGCAGATTTGTTTGAAATGGCAAAATGGAAACAAGCTAAGCATCCATCAGTGGGGAACTCATTAAATAAACCTTGGTAGAAGCATAGCATTTGAATACTATACAGGAATGAAGACATTTTCAATGAGGACATTTTCTGTGTACTTTTATGTGAAGATCTCCAAGATGTATTGCTAAGGGTTTGTTTAAAGGCACAGAATAACAGTGTATAAAACATGCCAGATTTTGTATAAAAGTGGTGATGGGGAGGGGATAAGAATAGGTAGTTGCAACTGTTCTACATTAAGAAACTCTGGAAGGAAATGACGGAAACTAAGAACAATTACCATGGCAGGGAATGGAGAACTCTTATCTTTGGGGGAAGGTAAGGATTGAAGGGAAAATTTTTACTGTGAAACTTTAAATTATCTATTCAAGATAGATCGATAAACCCACCTTGCTTTCAAGTAAAAAGAAAGCCTAGTCTTTGACAATCTAAAGAGCATGTTCATCTGCTGGTGCTCTATACTGGCAGTCGATGCCCTGAAAGTTCAACATTTTGCCCAGTCTGTACCCTATCCTCCAGGCTCTTCCCTCACCCACTGGGGGATGATGCAGCCTTTGAGATGAGCCACTGTGCCTGGAAAGCTGGACACTTGTGTCAGCTAGCTTAACACAGTCTGCTGGGCTATGGTCCTATTCTCATATCTATGTATTCCTTCTGGGACACAGGAGGATAAACTAAGAAAAATCTCTTGGGTCAGGGACTCAATATTATAACTCTTTATTTCTTTGCTTTCATCAGTTTAAATCCAGACTTCTAATGTGATTTGCAAATAGCTTTGTGTGATATGATATGAGAGGTCAGAGGACTTCTTAATCCATCTAAAAATATATAAACACACCACAACAAAAATCCATTAAAAGTAGAAATAGCTAATCCTTTACATGAGGAGAATAAATAACTCACCTCCAGGTTTTCCCACCATAAATCAGTTCTGCTGTAATCAGATGCCAGCCCTGGAATAGGAAAGCAAAGCAGCTGTATTAAACTTTGACAATTAAAAAAAAAAAAGGAATGGAAAAAGTGGGGATGAACCATTTGTTTTCTTTCCATGTAGTTCTCTAAACAGACTGCATAATGAATGAGCTGGGGAGAAACCAGTGTCTTAATTCTATTTCTAAAGAAAACCTTTCCTTTGTTTTTCCCTCAGGTAAAGGATGTATCTGACTCACTTTACGGGTTCCAACAATGCCATATGACAACCCTCTGATGTGATTCAGGCACCTGCATGGGCTCATCCCAACTCCGATGAAAGACCTACAAAGAAGAACCTGCCATCTTGGCTTCAAGCTCAGTTGGAGGAGAAAGGGAAGGCTCAGGGACAGAATAATACAGGATTCATTCCACACCACAAAAGGCCATAAGGAAAAGAACTACCCCAATGCCTCCTGGAGTCAGGAAGAACCAGAAAGGCTATGGAAGAAGTTTAAGGATGAAGAGGACCCAGTCAGGAAATGAAGCTCAAGCCAAGCCAGCCACTTCAATGCAGATGACTCCTATCACAAGGCTTTTTAAAACTCAGCTAACAAACATTTGCATGGGTCTTGCTCTGTGCCAGGCACTGGTCTAAGTGCTTCAAATACCAGCTCTTCAAAGCCTCACAATGTCCCCTTGAGGTAGGTTCTATTGTGCTCTCCATTCTACAGGTGAAGAGATTAAAGTGCAAAATCATTAAGAAATTTGCCCCATGTTATTCAGCTGTGCATAAGGATGCCCAAAGATGCTTCAGTTAGTCACCAGCTTTACAAAGGGCTGGCACCACCATCTTCAGTTCTGTTCTGGGCTCTGGGCTGCATGTGGGGAAGGAAGAGAATACAAGTGGCCACAGATATATTGCAAACTGGCCCAAAGGTTAACAGAGCTGCTTTTGCATCCTAATAATTATCATTATATAAGGAATTTTAATAGGGCTTACTTATCTTAGCATTCTCAAACCTCATCCATATCCAATTGAGAATCACAGTGAAAAACATTTGCAAGTCAGCTCTTCTCCAACACCATTAATAACATGTATGAGGACGGATGTGGGAGAATTCTCAAGACAACTACACCTCACTTCCTCATCTGAAAGGAGCCCCCAAAATGTGAACTCAGCATAGTACCTCAGAATGTGGTATATGTCAGGAGTAAGGATGTGTAAAATGTGAAGTAGAAAAGACAAACTTTGTATCAGTTAGCTATTGCTACAACAAAGCTGTATAACAAATAACTCCAAGACCTAATGGCTTTTTCTCAGACAACTGGATATCAGCATGGAAAAATAATATTTGGACCCTTACCTCATACCATATATAAAAATTAATCAAAATGGATCAAAGACACACCTATATGAACAAAAACTATAAAGCTTTTAGAGAAAACATAGGAGTGAATCTTCATGACCTTGGATTTGGCAATGGATTCTTAGGTATGACACCCCAAAAGTACAAGTGACAGAAGAAAAAATGGATAAATTGGATTTCATCAAAATTAAAAACTTCTGTGCAACAAAGGACACTATCAAGAAAGTGAAAAAGCAACCCACAGAATGAAAGTATTTGCTAATCACATATCTAATAGGGGTCTAGTACCCAGAATATACAAAGAACACTTAAAATTTAACAACAAACAAAACAACCAACTCAATTTTAAAATAGGCAGAGGACTTAAATAGACATTTCTCAAAAGATATACAAATGACCAAAAAGCACATGAAAAGATGTTCAACATCATTGTCATTAGGGAAATGCAAATCAAAACCAAAATGAGATACTACTTTATACCCACTAGGATGACTATTTATAAAAAATTCTTTTTTAAAAAAAGAAAAAGAGGTGGGGGAAGGAAGAAAGAAAGAAAGAAGATAAGTGTTTGTGAGGATGTAAAGAAATTAGAACCTTCCTGGGGCACCTGGCTGGCTCAGTCAGTAGAGTGTGCAACTCTTAATCTTGGGGTTGTAAATTTGAGTCCCATGGTAGGTGTAAGGACTACTTAAAAAAAAAAAAAAAAATCTCTATTCAAAAAATCATTTATACTCAGTCATTCATCTGTAGGTCATCTATGGGTAAGGTGACCTAGTGTGAACTAGTTTGAGCTTTGTTCTGGGATACAGGCTGGAGCCAAGTCTGCTCCCATGTCTCTCATCCCCCTCACACTGGTAAGCTAAGCAGAGCATCTTCTTCCCATAGTGATGGCAGAAGCACAGGAGGGCAGACCCAATATACTCAAATGTATCTAAAGCCTTGGTCCACATAATGCCTATTAACATCTCATTGGCCAAAGCAAGTCACACAGCTGAGCTCGAGGACAAAGGGCAGGCAAGCACACTCCAGTATCTTCAGTACCGGTGAAAGGAGAGGCAAAGTTGAGTGATGACATGGATGAACCTGGAGGACAATATGCCAAATTTAAAAGCCAAACACAAAAAGACAAATACTGTATGATCTCACTTAGATGTGGAGTCTGAAAAAGCTGAATTCATAGAACCAGAGACTAGAACAGTGGTTGCCAGGGGCTAGGGGTGGGCGGAAATGTGGAGATGGTGGTCAAATGTACAAGGCTTCAGTGATCCGATGAATAAGTTCTGGGGATCTAATGTACAGCATAGTGACTATACTTAATAATACCGTATTGTATGTTTGAAATTTCCAAAAGAGTAAATCTTAAGTGTTTTTAACACACACACACAAACGTGAATATGTGAGGTGACAAATGTGTTAATTAACTTGATTGTGGCAATCATTTCATGATATATACATGCATTAAATCATCACATTGTACACCTTTTAGAAATCATATTGTACAACTCAAATATATATGATTTGATTTGTTAATCATACCTTGATAAAAAATGGAAATACATAAATGCATAAGAATAATTTTAGAAGTTGAATGATGAAACACAATGACAAAGAAAGGAGTAAAGAATTGGGAGCTACAATCCAATCTATCACAGCTCTTTCTCTACACAGACCTTTTCCTTCTATTCTCCTAAATGGGAAGAATTGCTCCATATCTTTCCCACGAGCTTTTATAACTCTTTAAAGCAAAGGACCTCCTTCTAAGGAATGTGACCCAATTCACTCAAGGTAACTCTTATTCAGTTGTAGAAAACACAGATCAAAGTGAATGTTTATAAACTTAGCCAAGCTTTGCTAATGGGTAGCAGGTGGAATCGACGGGTTCCAAGGCAATTACAAAGTCCTTGCTATCATATTACACATTTTCAGGTGTGTAGGTCTTCCATCATCTTCAGTGGCAGGTTTTAAATCTGACCATCACTCAAGGGAAGAGAGAGGACCTGGAGGACCGGGTAGGAATTTCATGGGCCCGTTCTGGAAGTAGCCGACACCACTTCTACCTTCTATTGGCCAGAACTGAGTCATGTGGTTGCAACTTTCACAGCTGCAAAGGAGACTGGGAAATGCAATGGAGCTGTGTGCCCAGGAAGAAAACGGGACCAGTGAAGGGAATGGTTAGCTAGTCTCTGCCACATTCTATATTAAGCTGCCTTTACTTGAATGTGAAGCCATCTAAAGTTGGCTTTACAAAGTGTGAATCTTTTGTTGTTGGGAGTTTAGGGGACCATTCCTCCTGGCTGGAAGAATAGAGGGGAGTCCTGGCACTAGATTTGAGGACATTGAACAGTTGGAAAAGTAGCGACAGCAATAAAACAGACCCAAATCAGCTCAAAGGAATGGAAAACTACATCAAAACTTAAAGAAAAAGCATGCGAAGCATCAGTGACCCACAGGATTCCAATGCCTGGAATCCAAGCAAGAAAACGGAGTGAGTTCTTAGAGACAGGCACCATCAAATGACAAAAGCCTTGACTCCAGTTAAGTCTGGCCTGGGGAAGCAAGACTTCCATGTAAGTTACATAATTCACCGTTCCATTAATGGCTTGCTCCCTAGACTTTTACTGTCACCTTGAATAAATTTAAGATTGAACAAGCAATGTAATCAAAGTGATTTGGACACAAAAGTCTTTCTCTCCCACTCTTTCTCCAACCTTCCCCTCATTACAGCCGCCCTGAATGGGAGTAAAGGAAAAGTGAGGCCCTCGAGGCTGTTAACACCTCCAAGGCCAACGAAAGACAGAATGAATACAAAAATCCTACTTCCAAAGTACTCATTGTGCTTCTCGGAGCTGGCAAGCTCTTTCTTTCTCTGCAGTGACCTAGTCTTCTCCCCTGAAATTTCAAGCCGGTTGCCATTTCCACCTCTCTCAACTGGGGGCTTTATTATCTTAAGGTGAGAAAAGTTTCTTCAGCAGAAGTCTGCCTGGGAGAGAAATCAGAGTGATTTAAGCAGTGCCCATGTGTGTTGGAGAAGAGAATCTCCAGCTGACACATCAGAGAGGAAAAATGTAAGCTCAGATGCATTTATTAAGGGAGGTTGGATATCTGTTCAGCCAAGCCTCCTTTTTTTTTTTTTAAACTCTCAGATACTATTTTAATGAAAAGCCACCACAAGTCCTCAGCAAATCACAGCTTTGAAGGAAAATGTCAATCCCTATCAAACCCCGAAGAATTGTTGGAGCTGATGGAAATCTAAACCCATCAGCTCCTTTCCCCATTTCCCCCTCCATGGGCTCCAACCGGCCCCCTCCTCCTGCAGCTCTCCCCGGGAGTGGAGAAATGGGGCTGCAAATCAATGCCCAGGGGACATCCCATCAGACAATGGGAAGGTCTAAAGAAAGGTTAAAGCAGAAAGGAAACGAAATTTATAGACTTAGCATTAAAATCTTAAAGGACCTTAGGAACAGCAATGAATCTGATGTTAGGAAAGGCAGGGGCTGTCAGAGGCCACAGCAGGAAGGCCTGACAAGGGCCATAAATCTAAGCTGGGAGCAGAAAAAATGGGCGTGATGAAAAGAGTCCAACCTGGACTTAAAAGAGAGGCAAGGCCGGCCGCAGAGGCATGGTGGGGAAGGAGCGCAGTGAGGACTGCAAATAAGGAAGGCAGCGCGCACTGCAGATTGTGGGGGCGGGAGAGGGGGCAGCTCGCTGGCAGAGGCCACCAACAAAGGCACCAGCGACACGCCTTTGGCTGTGGGGGGGACCTTTGAAACTGATCCCCAAAGAAAGGAAACAGAAAAGAGGTCGATGCTCCTGGTTGCACAGATGAGATGGGAGGTGGGGGGCTGAAGAAGGTCGTGGAGGGGGAGCTGGGGAGGGGCAGGAGTTTCCACTTGGTTACAACACAGGCTGGGAAGCCAAGAACTCCCAGGATTGTCTTTAATTTTCACTCCCTCATTCTGTCGTATTTTGGGGTTTGGGGTTTTGTGTGTTTGGATTATTCCTTCTGGGGCCCAAGTAAAATATGTGAAGACACTAATTAAAATACATAAAACCACTGCAACTGAAAATAACATACCATGAATTATCATTAAAATGCCAAGCTCAGTGGCCTTTCCCTGGGGGTAGGCCTGATTGGAAAAGCAGGACTGGCACTGTGGGGGGGTCGGGGGGGTCACCAGGGCTTGTGCCAGCTTCACCCATGTCCCAGAATGAAGCATTGTTGCCTCTGTCTTGGTGTCCCCCACCCTTCCCCCTACCGTGGAAGGGAAGTTGGTGGATGTGTTTCACAATTGCAGGAGAGGATTAACTGAGTGAATAGCTCCATGGTATACTTCAAACCTTTGAGATTAAGATTTAATTGTTGACGCAGTGGTAATGGGGCTGTATATGTATACATCTATCCAAGCATTTACGAAATGCAACTTTTTCAGTTTTTTGAAATATGAAAATCAATATATCTTCTCCATCCTTAACATTCTTCCCCATTCCTTTCATTTTCTACATTCTGCATTTCTTTTCTTTTTCCTGGCTGCTCTTCCCTTCTTATCAAATTTTTGTCCACTTTTCTCTCCTGGCTTCCATCTTTTCTCTTGTCTGCCATTTTGACTCTCCTCAGTTTCTCACGCCTCCCATTTGTCTCAGAAACTAGAGTCCATCTCAAATGCAATGTCATTTCATAGGTGAATACATATGGTCATTAATATTCATTAGTTTTCTTAATCTGTAGTAAAAATAGAAAAAAATGCTACTTTTCCATGTGTCAGACTCGTTGATTAGCAGACTGTACTTTTAATATGAAACTCTCATTCCATGGAGAACCTGAAGCCTGAAAGCTCAAGGGTGGGGGAGGGGGTTGAGACTTTCCTTGGACTAACCAAGGAAAGGGGAGATCAGCAAAGTTAAGAGATAATCTTGGGGAAGAAATTTAAGCTTCAAAGTGATAAGCGATATAAACTTCAGGAGTGAATTCATTTCCCAAAGATAGTGATCATCTTTTCACATCCTGGACTCACCAGCAGATTAAAGGGATTTCCACAAAAAGTTAAGAATCTTACACTCTAGAACCTAATAAATGCCTTAAGGTGTTATAAACTCAATGTGGATCACAAAAAAACTGGCTGCTGTGACCCAGACCTAGCGTGTACTATCTTCAAATAGAAAGAAGCCAAAAAGGTCTCTGTGGAAGGTAAAGGTGTGTAAAAAGTTAAAAAAATAAATAAATAATGGAAAAGTAAACACCACCTCATATGTAAGGAAATTCTGATATTAGGACCTCCAATAAGAAATAACTTTTTTTTTTTTTTTTTTTTGCTTAAGTCAATGGATCCATAAATAAATGAACTTAATCTGACTTCTAACTAACTCATTTGGTGAAAAGCTGGTAGACTACAAGTTTATTTGCAGAACTGGGGTCTTTCAGCAACTCAATAACAGGCTTCCTGTTGGACTTTGGGCAAGTTATTTAACTACTTGATATCTAAAGTTACTCATCTGTAACATGAGTAAAACAAGATGATAGCCATGTTATTTTTGGCTCTTGGGCTGCTTCCAACCTTGAATGTGTAACTGAATCTCACAGAGGAATTTCACAGAATTAATGAAGATCTGCAAATCCTAAAGGGCCTCAGGTTGAATGTTGACTTCATGGTATTATCATTATAGAGTAACTGTTAATAGCCCCGGTACTATCACCCCTTCTCCTAAGTCATCACTCTCTTGTGTCTGGTCTGATCCCTCTGTGCTCAAGGACACATCTAATCACCTACTCCTAGAAGGCCGTCCTGTTGTTCCACCATCCATTAGAGCCCCTACCATATTGTTCCTCTAGAATGCATAGAGAATCTTGTTGACTTTGATTTGTCTCTTCTTCCTCCTTCCTTAACACCTTATAATCTGGTTCCTGTCCATCACCACATATGACTCTTTGTGTCAAACTCAGTAGTTTCCCCTATATACAAATCTTTCTAGAAATTGTGTTCTTCTTATCACTTTTTCTAGTACTGTGAGAGTTTAAATATAAAGTTTAAATATAAACTTCAGAGATGCATCCATATAACAGATCACCTCCAACTTTTCTGATAACTCCTTGGCAGATTCTTATATCTCCTCCTGCCCAATGACCATCCCTTCTAACTCTTCTCCATGTAGCTTTTCCAATAAGTGTTTCATCTAATTATGTAGATTTCCTATCAACTACATGTATGATCTCCAGCTGTTATTCCTTATCTTTTAGATCTGCAGCATAAATTCTGTCCAAGATACATGTGTCAGTTATCCATTGTCAAAATAATAGTGCATAACAAACTACCTTAAAACTTAGTGGTTTAAAACAGTAACCAATTTTTATTGCTCATGAGTATATGAGTGATCTGGATAGTTTTGTGATGTGGGCCTGACTTGTTTGATCTCAACTGGGTGTGTTCATATATCTGCCGTTTTCCCAATCAGTCTATTACACCATAATTGTCCTGCCATCATATAAGGCCAAGCAAAGAAAAAGCTAACGTTTGTGCCTGACTTTGTTGGCAGTATTAACAGCATCCCTAAATTCCCTAAGCGTAGGCATTTAAAACCATCATTCAGCTTACTTCAAAATTCCAGCATTTTCTGAATCTTTTTTTCTTCATATCACATCCCACCCAGGCTCTTAAAGTCATTTCCTCACAAACTTCCACATTTCCAGGGATCCCTCACTCCCTATAAGTCATCTTAAATGGAGCCCTGCATTCCCCTTCTATGAACATCATTTGACCCTCTCAGCCGCTGATAAAAATCTCTGCTCCTGGTCATGTTCCTCCACAAACATTTGCATATCTATGCACAGGTTGGTGTGTCACATCTTAAAAATTAAAAGAAGAAAGGAATCGATAGAAGAATAATTTTTTAATAGAAAAAGAAAGAAAAGGAACAACTAAATTAAATGGCACAAAAGTTGAAATCTAGTTTATCTATTTCCTCTAATTGAGCCAAATCCTGGAAGACTCTGAAAATGACATATCAACATCCTCAATCCAATCATCATGCTGTATATCCATCTCTGACTACTTAAAACAAACAGACATAATTGTTGGAAAACTCATTAATCCAGATCTTACTGATATAGCTACTGTCAAAATTAATCATCTCTTCCCAAGCAAGATGGTTTTCCCTTTGTTAAATTCACTGGTGCCCATGAGGAAAATAAAATGTGCCTGGATTTTCAAAAGTAGGTTTGAAAAGATCCAAACACAATGAATAATTTCTAGAACTAAAAGCTGTAGTTGGAGTATAATGTCCTATTTGGGCTAAAAAATGGAAACATCTTTCATGTATTTGCTCATTTTTATTGTCAACCCTTGCTTGCTGTTCTTCTAAAAATGCCCATGTCTTTACCTTATCTCTTATTAAACCTATTTCTAGACGCATAGATCTTGGTCCCCACCACTGTTCTATTCTCCAAGCTTCCCAACATTGCTTGGCACATAGCTGAAACTTAACTATTTATCCTTTATAGTGATAGTATGAGACCCATTTCAAATGGACCACCTCTTTGTCAGTGGACTTCACAAAGACACAAACTTACAATGAAAATGTGCAGTCTTTTGAACATCTGGAATACATGCCAAGACTTTGGTCTGAACACTCTTCCCTGGAGATTTCAGATTTGTCTTCTTTTGAGTTTGAATGTGTGTGGTTATAACAATTGTTCTCAAAAAACCAATGTCTGGTGCTTTTTCTTTGGATTAGTTTAGACTCATAGCTTTAAACTAACTTCAATCCATTAACAGTTACTCTCTATTCTTTTTTTTTTGGAATTTGGTTCTCTTTATACTCTCCTCACCCTGTGTCTTTTAGAGCCTCAACTTCTAGGTCTCAGGGCCAACACTGACGACCCTTGGAGGGAAGACTAATCCTTCTGATTTTGTTTAGCGTAAGTCTAGCCTTTTTCCCTCTCTGTTCTCCATGGCTCAGCAATTATTAACAACCATATGTAATCTCAAACATTGCTTCCATCGATATATGTTCAGGTATCCTATCCTATGCTCAGATGTGGGGAACCATTAGGTCCTTTTTGGTTTTCTTCAGTTACTGAATTTGAATTTCTAATTTTCCCTCCTGTCTTCAGTATAGAATCAATCAGACCAGAGGTTCATAGTAACCAAGCCAGAGGGTAGGACCAGGGTTGGAGAGGGCTAACGTTCCCAGGTGGTTTTTCTTTTATACCTTCCCATTTTTGAAGGATTGTTCCCTGTAAGTTGACTTCAAGCTCCATATTTTACAAAGCTCCCTCTCACAGAGTTCACCTCAGCTCTTTCCTCTTCTCTCTCCCAACAAAGTCTTGAGGCCCAAGAAAGTCTTCTTTCAATCCATACAGACAAGCAGTTCCACTTATTAGTTTGATTCAATGCCAAGTTACTTTTCTGAAACACTTTCAGTCTGTACTATAAGCCAACACTCCCACGAGAGCTGGCTTGCTTCCTTCCCACACTGATGGTGTGAGAGGGGAAAATAACACCCCACACATCAAAGAGCAATCCTACTCAGGGCTGTGATTGGTTGAGAAACAATACAGGGCGCGGTTCTGGGTCAACTGTCCAGCTCTTCTACTCATCCTCTTTAACTTACAAAATGGAATAAATGATGAACGGGAAAATTAAGCAAATCAAACAAGATTAATTAAGTGAGCTTCTCTTTCCACATGCTAATCTGCATAGTGATGGGGAGCAATTTCAAATCAAGATGTGAGCAGTAGCCAAAACTATTAGTAGGTTGGGAAATGGAGTGCATCAAGGGTCAGATTTAGAAAACAGTGGTCTTTTGCCAAATCACTGAAATTCTAAACAAAAACAACACTCGGATACATTGAAAAGACCAACCCAAAGCATCTGGTTTCCTTAGCTGGTGCACATAGCAGGAGAAATGTTGGCAGAACATTTGATTACCATAAAAGAGAGAGCTATGCAGAAACCACATTAGAGTAAACTCAACCAAAACAAAGTCAAATGTTTGAACTGTTTTGAATAGATTATGGTGGAGACTTGAAAAGGGTCTAGCCTGGATTAATGAGAAATGCAAATGAACTGGCTCAGAAGCAAACTGGCTTCCCCTGTGATGTGACCCTTTGCCCCACAGATTTGGGGGTGAAATAAATACCTGTCATCTACAGAAATTCTCAGAGGCCCATAACATCCACATGACGGGTGGTTTGAGCCAGGCATGTTAACCATTTCCAGAGAGGAGATAAGTCAGCCTGATGCTGAAGTGTGCCTGCGGATCCCCCTGAACTGCCAGGTCCACCCCTCTATTCCCTGCAATGAAGAATTACATGGAGCAGCTGGTTTTGATCATTTCAGCCATGGCAAAGACTATGAGAAACACATTCATTTTGGTAACACACAGCAACATATATACACTTACAAATACACATTTGCACATGTTTTTTCTCTGGGTTGTATATATATCTACTTATTGTCTAGGGTTGGCAATAACCTTCAATCAGTCTTTCAAAGTGTCCTCTTATGAACTGTCAACAAAACCTTCCCTAATTTGGGTTCTTGGCAGCTGGATCCAACCACCATTGGAAACCAAACTGCGGGGCTTTGGAAAGCCCAGCCCATCCATCTGGGCAGCCCATTTTCTAAGGGCCTCTGACCTCCCCTGGAGACCCTTTCCTCTAAGCCCCTTTTAGCATTATTGTGCTAAAAGAGACTATTAAGAAACCAATACTATTTTGAGAATACATGAGTGGTTCTCATCACACTCTCCAGAGCCTGTCTAGAGTGGGAGCAAAGACTCAATGATTTGTGGGCTTGGAGATTCAACGAATCAGGAAAATTTTCCCTAAACTAATGTTAACAAAAAGAATAGAGGGGAAGTATACAATTAGGTTGACAAAATGACTGGGAGTATTGGTTATGGTTCTGCTTTGCTGTCAGGAGAACGAGCTCGGGTAATAACCTTGCTGATAGTGAGTTATTTTCATAAGGGCACTTTAAGTGAGCTGCTCTCTCTCCCTAGATAACCAGACTGCCTCATGCCAGGGAGCCAGCACCACTCCTGCTACTTTGGCTGCCCAGTGCCTGGGGTTGAAAAATGTGAGGCAGCTGTGGGAGATGAGAGCCAGGCATCTTTCTATTTATTTAACTACTCCTCTGGCCTGAGTACAATCATGTGGTTTTCCATTTACATGATCTGCTAATTGGATATCCATACCTGCCCAGCTTTGATCCATGGTTAGAGGTCCTAGATGCTAACCCTGGCTATTTCATTCCAGATATGCCCTTGATGCCAAGAGTGGCCAGGAAAAACACTTGAGAAAAACACATTGAGAAAATGTTCTCAATCTTTACCATGCATAAGAACCAACTGGTAAATTATAAAGTGCACATTGTTAGGCCCACCCCAAAAGATTCTGACTCAGCAAATCTGGGATAAGGTCTGAGAATCTACATTTCCAAAAAGAAGTTGCATTTCTGACAAGGTAATGCCGATGTTGTTGGTCTGTAGATTACACCTTGAGTAAGACACCACCTTTAAGAAAACTGCTATCAGGAGAGGTCAAGTCATTACTCTCTCTTCAATCAAGTCAACAATACATGTTAATTGAAAACCAATTTTTCCCAGGTAAGAAGAAAGGAATCTGTGGTCCTTCAGATATTTATCTTTCCCTTTTACTGCTGAACTAATCCTACCCATCCTTCAAGGCCCGGCTTGGGTCCCTCTGGAGCCTCCACCAAATTCTCCAACTTACACTAACATCTCCTGTATCTGAACTTCTACTGCACTTCAACAGAGGATTGCCCACTTTTGTTCCTAATAGTTCACTAGTTGTTCCTTGCATGTGAATTTCTGTCATAGATCTAAACTCTAACACAACTGGACAAAGATCCTCTCAACACTCACAGAGCGAGGAGTAGGCACAGAATGCTCTTTAAAATAATTTTCAAAGATCAAAGCAGAAATAAATTAGTGTGCCTCTAAATGTAAGAATAGGTAACACTGGAGAGCTATGATCATAAAGGAATCATCAGATTAATCCATCACCCTGGCATTTTGGTTGTGGTTTTGAATTTTTTTGTTTGAAGTGGCTGGCACAAGATAAAGAGAGACTCTACTGTGTGGAATAGTAAATGACTTAACCTTTTCTGGTATTTTTTTCTAGACAGGAATTAGTTCAAATTGTGCCCAAGATGTTTCCAGATTGGATGTTGCTGCATGAAACAGATTTAAAAGTAGTAAGGTGCAGACTGATTGTAGAAAGGCAATGTAAGGAGTGCTGAAGACCCTCTCCCCAGGTAAATACCATTTAAGTACTGAAAGTTATAAAAGAAAAACCATTTAAAGTCTCTGGAAATTTTCCTAAGAGATTCAAATGGAGAAGCATTCATTTAAGAAAATCTACTAAATCTTAATATATGTAATATGTATACTGAAAGCCCTAGAACAACCACTAAGAAAATTTTAAAAATATAGTTAAAAAATATAAAATATAAAAAATATAATATAAAAATATAGTTTAAAAATAACTAAAGGAATTAAAATGTTACACTAGAAAATATTCAATTAATGCAAAATAAGCAGCAAAAGAGGAACAGAATCAAAAAGATATGAGACATACAGAAAAAAAGACAAACTGTTAGACATAAATCTAACCACATCAATAGAAACACTAAATATTACTGGAATATACAATCCAGTCAAAAGGCAGAGGTTGTCAGACTGGATAAGAAACAAGACTCAACTATATGGTGTCTAGAGGAAACACATCAGATTCAAAGATATAAATAGGTTGAAAGTAAAAGGATGGAAATAGATATATTATGCAACCAGAAACCAAAAAAGACCAGGAATGCCTATACTAATATGAGACAAAATAGACATTAAAACAAATAATGTCACTAGATTATAAAATAAAAAATACATTTTATAATATCTATGATTTCTAAAATAAATGGGATATTTTATAATGATAAAATTATCAATTCATCAGGAAGCTATGGCAATTAAAACCCATATGCACCTAACAACAGAGCCTCAAAATACATGAAGCAAAAGTTAGCAAAACTGAAGGGAAAAAGATCAGTCAACGATAATAGTTGGAACTTCAATACCCCAGTCTTTTTTTGGGGGGTGGGGGGGACTTAGGAGACTTTATTGTGATCCTACATTAAGATACTATTTTTAAAAACTTTGCATATTGGGACCCCTGGGTGACTCAGTTGGTTAAGCGTCTGCCTTCAGCTCAGGTCATAATCCCAGGGTCCTGGGATCAAGTCCCACATCAGGCTCCTTGCTCAGCAGGGAGCCTGCTTCTCCCTCTGCCTGTTGCTCCCCCTGCTTGTGCTCTCTCTCTGACAAATAAATAAATAAAATCTTTGAAAAAAAATTTTTTTGCTTATGTATACTCCAAATTTAGGCTATGAGTAAACTCTTACAAAATTGCTGTTTTTTTAGTTATACTTCTTAAATTTATTTTATTTATTTTTAAAAATATTTATTTAGGGGCGCCTGGGTGGCTCAGTCGTTAAGCGTCTGCCTTTGGCTCGGGTAGTGATCCCAGGGTCCTGGGATCGAGCCTCACATCGGGCTCCCTGCTTGGCGGGAGGCCTGCTTCTCCCTCTCCCACTCCCCCTGCTTGTGTTCCTGATCTCTCTGTCTCTCTCTCTGTCAAATAAATAAATAAAATCTTAAAAAAAAATAAAAATAAAAATAAATAAAAAATAAATAAAAATATTTATTTATTTTTATTTAAATTCAATTAATTAACATATAATGTTTTATTGGTTTCAGAGGTAAAGGTCAGTGATTCCTCAGTCTTATATAATACCCAGTGCTCATTACATCACGTGCCCTCCTTAATGTCCATCACCCAGTTACACTATCCCTCCACCCCCCTCCCCTTCAGCAACCCTCAGTTTGTTTACTATGATTAAGAGTCTCTTATGGTTTGTCTCTCTCTCTCTGATTTTGTCTTGCTTTATTTTCTTTTTATATTTATTTTTACTTTTTTATATTTTTTATTTTCTACCCCTATGATAAAGAGAGACTCTACTGTGTGGAACAGTAAATGACTCTGTTTTGTTTCTTAAATTCCTGTTTTGTTTCTTAAATTCCACATATGAATGAGATCATATGATGATTGTCTTTCTCCGATTGACTTACTTCACTTAGCATAATACCCTCTAGTTCCATCCACGTTGTTGCAAATGCAAGATTTCATTTCTTTTATAATACCCCAATTTTGATAATGGATATAACAACTAGAAAGAAGACTGACAAGGATATTATAAGACTTGAACAACAGCATAAACCAGCTAAATGTAACAGACATCTAAAGAACACTCCTCCCAAAAACAGAATATTTATTCATCACTCAATCACAGTGGACTGGAGAACAGACTCTCTGATTGATCTGACCTGGATGCCACACTCATCTCTAGGTGGTTGATGGGGAGACTCACCTGAAACATGGACTAGCATGTGCTGTGGTCCCCCTAAGGAATTTTGAAATGCCGATAACAGAAGTAGGTATGGGTGTTGGGATTCGCCACAGTGGTAAAAAGTATAATTAGAAGCAGGTTGTTGTTAAAACTTCTGAGCTTAAGAAAGGAAAGCTCTATTATGATCATTGGAAATTATTTTAAACCAATCTGAAAAAAAAAAAGGGTGTACCCAAGGTTGAATAATGAACTTTAATTAAATATCCAACCACACAGATGGTGCCTTTTGAAAAGTTTCTAAAATGACAACAAACAGCTGAAGCTCTTTTGGTTTTGATGATTCTAGTCCTTATGATTACATAGCTGGATTTGGCACAGTTTTGACATATAGTTCCTATTGCAAGCTTTGCATTTCATTAGAGTATAAACATACACCTGACTTCTACTGGTAGGACCAGTGAGGTAGAGCAGTCCAATCTCTGCCCTAACTGGAATGCACAGGAGGCAGACTGCAAATACAAGTGTTTTAAAGGATATTGTATTACAATATTTCCTGGCATGTGATCCTTAGAGCAAAGCAGGCTCATGTCTTTATCTGCATCACACTGAAAAAGTTGCAGCTCAGGACCAGTCCAGAGTCATTTTCAGGGTGGTAGAATTTCAGTCTGACTTCTGTGATCTTAGCATCTGTAATCTTTCTCATCTTAGTGTAAGACTAACAGGAAAGTTGTTTAAATTAATATTTTATTAATAACATACACATAGGTCCTTAAATAGTCTACTACTGATTGACTGTTTGGGGCTTTTCCCTAGCTTTGCATTTTACATGTATTAATTTTTCTTTGCAAATAGAGGCCAAACACTGTCCTGCAGATTTTGTAGCTTCAATAGCAACTCTGCAGAGTATACGTAACAGAATATTTTTAAAATAATACCAGCTTGATTATTGAGACTGTGATCTTGCATGGAGATGTAATTACTAAGAAGAATAGCACTTATTATGTTAAATATAATAGCATTTATTAGTCACTTACATATACTAATTTAATTTTCACAAGACTTTAAGAAGATCATATTATTTAAGCAATAAGGACACTCAGAGAGGTACAGTAACTTACCCAATGCCACACAGCTAGTAAGGAATGGAGCCAGAACTTAAACTTATATTCTAGTCTGCGCTTTTAACCACCTTGCTGACATTTTGAAGGTAGCCTCTAAGTTATTACACCCATCAGAAACACCAGTGACTCCATCATGAGGCCTACTTACTGCAATGAATAAAAGACACACACATGAGACAACATACACAAAGCATATACACACAAAACATACACACACACACACACACACACACGCATGCACACAACATGTGTACCCACAACCCTCACACATACACATATACTGCTTCTTTCCTGGCCAATCTTACCTCCCTCTCTCACCTCCTTACTTCCTCAGAGAGGTAGCCAACAGTATCAGATGTGAAGCCAGAAACTCCAAGCCATTTACTTATTGGGTGACCATTGGTAGAACACATCAGCACGCTGACCTTCAGTATTTGTGAAATATCCTGTCTCCCTCATAGCATCCTGTGAGGATCAAATAAGCTAATGTTGGGGCAGGTGCCTTTGACATACAGCAGTAGAATTTGTATTGAAGGAAGATGTGACAAGTATTTGCCTTTCTCAGAGTAACTAAAGAAACTAGGCCCCAGGACCTCACTCATTACCCTCAGGAGCCCTAGATGTCCAGAGGGTTAGCTACATCATTTATTCATTCTCCTTATCTCTGAGGGGAAAAAAATGTAAAGAGGTAAAAAAGTCCAGTGCTGTGTCCCCTTAATCCCCTCTATGTCAGCCTAAAGGGGCATATCCCAGGTTCTTTCCACTCCTTCATGGGTACTCTGGATCTAAAAACTGAAAGATTTCATGGCAGCCAGCTTTCTGAAAGTCATATAGTCACCTATAGTAAGCTGGTGTGAGACACTGATTGGGGTCTTCTCCCAACCAAAAATGACACCAGACGTAGAGAAATCCCTACTGAAAGAAAAAGTTCCACATTTTCCAGAGTCTCTGGTGCTCAGGAGCAAAAGAGATAAAAGAGAAGGCAGGGAAACTCAGAGAGGCTGTTAGAAGAGAGAGGGTTCCCTCTCAGGGCCAGGGAAGTGGGTGCCCTCAGAGGTTCACTCATCACATTTAGGGGTATGTGTAAGAAAAGGAGGCTGGCATTTTGATTGGTTGACTTCTTAGCCCGTGGACTTCCTGACTAACCCTAGTAGCAGGAAATGAGAACAGATGGCTAGACTGAAAGTGCCAGTTTCCAAAAGAACTAAAGATGGATTTACCCCTGCCTACAGGCCCTGCAATGAGGCCACTGAGTGTAGACACTGAGCTGCAGGCTTACCTGACACCACTAAGGCATGGGCCAAACTGGGACAATATCAGGGCAATGTGGCTCCAGGGTACTACCTGGGGAATGTCTGAAATATATAGTCCAGGATTCCAAAGCTTAGAAGCTGCTGAGCTCCCATCAATAGGCCCTTGAGGGCTTGTTGGTGTTTCCACTTCTCCATACCAAACCCAAGGTCAACAAGCTGCACCAGTGTAATGATCTCCTGAAAGGAGAAAAACAAGCTCCTCATGGGGCAATCAGGTAGAAAGAGACTACCCCCATCCCTCCCAGCCCCACTTCTCACCACAGAGGGAAAAGCATTGGAAGAGAGGGTATACAAGACAGCTAACCACACCTTTCCCTCCTCTCTGAGCCACTGGGGCCGTGAACTCAACCAGCGCTGGGAGGAAGACAAAGAGCTATGAATAGAATCTGAGGTTGAAGTTGAAACTGCAAAATGAATGAGGGCAAATTCTAACAACCAGAAGGAGACTGTTCTAATAAGCAGAAGTGAGTGAAAAATTATGGAATCCAACCGAGAAGTTGCTAAGGGAACCTGCTGCTCCAGCAGGTAGGGAGGGACTCATGGTCGACAGAGTACAGCTGGCCGGAGTTATTGGAAGAACAAAGCTGTTTTCAGGTATATTTGCCAATAAGGTGAGACCTCTCAATCTAAGCTCTAATACATCAATGGTGAGTTTAAAGCACATCCATCTTCATCCATATGGGCCAAGAGTCAAGACAGTGAGGGTCGAGATTAGTTGTAGATCCTCTGGAGTCAGCAAGAACCAGGTGCGAGACCTGGCTCCACTGCTTACTAGCTGTGGGGTCTTGGGAAAGTTCGACTCCTCTATGCCTCAGTTTCCTCATTTATAAAAAGAAGATATTATAGAGTTCTTGTGAAGATTCACCAGGAGAAGTCATGTGAAGCATTTAGCCCAGTGTCTGGTAGACTATGAGTCTTTAAATGTTCATTATTGTCCTTACTACTATTCTCTGCGCAGAAGCCCATAGTAGGTTCCAGATGCTGCCATCTTCCTTCTCATTAAGCATTCCTGCTCTCTCTTCTCTTGACTTTCTTGCTACCATCCTCCCTGTCTCCCTTCTTAATCTTCTTGTTAACACCTCCTCATCTACTGAACTCTCTCTGGGCTCAGACCTGGCCCTCTCCTCTCTCACCTGCACTGTCTCCTGCACTTACCTACAGGCCCACAGCTCAAACCCAGGTTCCTTTCCTGAGCCCACTTACAGGCTCAGACTCACTGCTGACTGGACATCTCTCCTGTTGTCTCATGGGAACCTCAAACTTAACTTGTCCAAATATGGGCTCTGGGTCTGCCCTCCCCCACCACTCTGTACACTGGCCTTCCCACCCAACCCAGATCCAGGCCAGCTAGTTGGGTTCATGCCAGAAACTTGGAGGTGGTCCTTTAAACCTCTCTCTCCATCGCTCTCCACCACCAATCCATCACCAAGTCCTCTTAGTTCTTTCTCCAAAATATTAATCCATTCACTTCTCTCCCATGTCTACTCCCACCACCATGGTCCAGGCCATTCTTGCTTTCACAAAGACAGAAGCAATGGATTCCTAACTGGTTTCCTTGCTTTCATTCTTTTCTTTTTTTTAAACCTTTATTTCATGATAAAATTCACCATTTTAACCATTGCAAAATGCCCAACTGAGTGGTATGTAGTACATTCACAATGTTGTACAACCATCACCACTACCTAGCTGCAGAACATTTTCATGACCCCAAAAGGAAAGCTCATCTCCATTCAGCAGTCACCTCCCCTCAGCCCCAGGCAACCATTCATCTGCTTTCTGTCTCCATAGATTTATCTATCGGGACACTTCATATAAATGCAATCAAACAATATGTGACCTTTTGTGTCTGGCTCCTTTCATTTAGCAGAATGTTTTGAAGGTTCATCCATGTTGCAGCACGAATCAGTATTTCACTCCTTTTTTATTCCTTGCTTCCACTCTTGCCCCCTATTTATTTTCACAAAGATGCCAAAGTAATCTTTTAAAAGTATATCATTCCCTTGCCTAAAACTTTTCATCAGCTATCCATTGTGCTTAGGATAAAGTACAAAATCCTTAACATGACCTTCAAGGACCTGCATCACCTGGCCTTTGCCTATTGCTTCACCCTCATCTTGCTCATCATCTCCTCCTAGCTCACTTTTTCCAGATGCAATGATCTTTCTTGGCTCGTTTTGAGGCTTTACCCTGTGCACATGTTTCTTCTGCCCAAGATGCTCTCTCCTCCCCTCTTTGCCTTCTCAGAGAAGCCTTCCGTGACCCCTCAATCTAAATTACATTGCCCCATTTTCTCAGGGCACGCTGTTATTTTGCTCTATAGCACACATCACATTTGTAATTAAGCAGTTGAGTCTTTATCTGGCTGACATTCACCTTCCCTGCTAGACTGTAAGTTCCATGAAGTCAGGAGCCAAATCTGTTTTCTTTACCAGTGTTATCTCAGAGTCGAGCTCTAGGCTTCCTACATAATAGTTTCTCAAAAAAATATTGATGGCTGAGTGAATGAATGGATGGATCTTCCAGAGCAGAAGGAGTGGGAGACAATAACTGGACCCTTCTGCTATTAGAGAGCCTCGTCTAAAATTGTTCAGATGAGCCGAAGCACTCATTTACCCTTATCATCACCACTATCATCAACAGCGGCTTCCTGCTGACCTAATGGTGGCTGCGCTGTGGCAGTCTCAGAAAAAAAACACACTTTCTGGGTAATTCCAGTTCTCCTCCTACAATTTGCACTCCAGGCAGCTAGAAGCTAGAGGCTAGCAGCCAGCCCCATGAAGAATGACTGCAGGGCAACAGAGAGAGACGTGGGATGATTTCCTGGCTTCTATCCCTTTGTTGGCCAAGTCACCACTCAGAGCCATGCTTCTCAGACTTCCCTGCTCACAGGGAGACAAAGATCGCACCCTCGCAGCTCCCACTCACCAACCTAAGAGAAATGGAGAATTCAGGAGAAGAATGGCAGTGCTTTGACTGAAACAACAAAGGATGCCCATCATAAATACTTACTAATTTATACCAGCAACAAAAGCCTAATGTTAACATTCACCCGACAGGAGACCAGCCTTGCAGACCACCAGGGAACCTGGACCACACTTCGAGAACATCTCTCTAAGAGGATTTGAGAATTTCCTGCTAACCGCCTTGACTCTATTATTGTGGTCCCAGATGAAACCCAGTCCAGTTAAGTTAGCATCATTTTTAACCAACAGCAGAGCCAGCCCTGCTATGGGTAGCTCACCACTCTCTGTACTCTGTCACTCCACCATCCCTGCCATTGGTGCCTCTGTCAGCTGGTACCATCTTCCTCCTTTTTTGATGTGGTTCCCCATTTGCACATGTGTTGGCCTGAGCACATCTGGAGCTAACAAACTAGGTCCATTAGTTCTGATGCTCTGGGGCTTTAAAACAATCAGAGGCCACAAGTGGGCTTTAAAAACAATGAGACCACAGATAGAGCTTTTAACATTCTTCCCCCTGGCTCAGCCCTTCAAAGGAGCCCCAAGTCCCAAAAGAAAATTGGGTAATACATCCAGCCAGTCCATCAACAAATATTTGCAGAGCATTTCCAAGTGCCAAGTTCTGGGTTGGGGACTGATGTTAAAATGGTGAACAAGACTGATGTTAATCTTTGTCCTGATAGAGTTTACAGCCTAGCTGAGAATAAATAACTCAATCACTATCCAGTTTAGTAATTGCTATGATGAGGGAGATAAAGGATCCTTAGGAGCCCATAGGAGGGACCACTCCCTCCTATAAGGGGAAGTCAGAGAAGGCTGCCCGGTAGAAGTGACATCTAAGCAGAAAGGTGAGGATAAGTAGAAATTAAGAAGTGAAGTGAATGGAGTAGAATAAGAAGTGTACAGGATAAAGGGAACACATGTTCAGGAGACCAGCAGGAAAAGAACGTGAAGAACTAAAATAAAGTTTAAACCGGGTTGAGGGGAAAAGAGTGTTGGAGAGATGATGCTGGAGAGATACGTAGCAGACAAACCTCATAGGGCTGTGTAAGTTACTTCAGAGAGTTTGACATTTATTCTAAGGGTATTGAGAAGCCAGAGTAAGATTTGAAACAGGAGAAAGGGAAATTTGCATTTTCCAAAGCTCTCTTGGACTGCAGCGTGAACAGTGCGCTACAGGAGAGCAATAACAGAGATAGACACCAGCTAGAGGCTATTTCAAAAAACCAGATGGGTGATCATCGATAATTGCCTCAACTGGGATAATAAATGGCAGTGGGTACGGGGAAAGAGGACAGAGTTCTTTTGGAGCGAAAGGACTTGATAGTAGGGTGAATGGGAGCCTGGGGGAGAGAGGTAATGATGACGCTCTGGTTCAAGCAAACAAGTGAATGATCATGTAATTCATGCACACAAAGAAGCCCAGAAAAGGAGCAGATTTAGAAGGAAGACAAGTTCAGTTTTGCACAGGTTGGTTTATAGGTGTCAGAAGGACATTCATATGTGGTTGTTAGGTAGGTAGTTGAACGTGTAGGTCCACAGCTCAGGAAAGAAGTCTGGGCTCTATAACCACATTTGAGAGTCAAGAGCATGTATGTGCTTTTTGAAGCCATGTTAGTTAATAAATCCACTTAGAGAAACCACTTCCTGCTGAAGGTTACAAGTAAGCAGAAGCAAAAGGATGGAGAGAATTACCAAATGAAGCAGAAGGGTGGAGAGGAGAAGCATTCAAGACGAAAGGAGCAGCACATTTACAGGACCAGAACTGAGAGAATTTGAGCATCTAAAATACATCTAGGACAGTGAGAAGATTTGAGGGCCCCTAGGATGGACTTCACAGGAACATCCATGTTTTAAGAGTGGGCAGAAAAAAGTCTGAAAAAAAAAAAAGACTAAATACTAGCTAAAATCTAAGAGAAAAACAGAGGTCAGGGAAAATAAATAATTTAAGAGACATGTCGATAGGGTCCACTGGTGTCAGGAGACTGTATCTTCAGTGCCCAGAACAGTATTCCCTAAATGGTTGTTTAATGAAAATAAGTGAATTACATGAAAGAAAAAAGTCCACTGAATTTAGCAACAAAGCTCGTAAGTGATCTAGAAAAAGGACTTTCACTAAAGTGGGAACCTGGTGTGGTGGGATGAGCGAATATTGGGTGAGGAAGTGAATGCCGAGTCAAAGAGTTTGGGCTAAAATCCCAAGTCCTTACTGGGGCCTGCAGAGGCCCCTGCCCATCCCTCCAACCAAACACAAACTGACCTGGTGCCCCCACCCCCTTATTCAGTATAATTCAGCACATGGTCTTCTTTTTGGCACCCTTTCAAAATCAGGGTCAGTCACTCACAGTCTTCCCTCTGCCTAGAGTTCATTCTACCCTCTGCCCCATCCCAATCCCCAGACCAACCAACTTCTACTCATCCTTCAATGCTTAGCTTAAATGGCGTGTCTTCCGTGAAGGCTTCCTGATGCCCCACCTTTTCCTCCAATTCCCCATGAAGTTAGGTTTCTTTATTTTACTCTCTTCTTGTCCACTGCACTTTTCTTCTGTATCACTTAGCACAAGTGCAATGAATTATTTGTGTGGATTTTTAAGGATGATCTCCCCAACTTGACTATAAACTCCCACCTAGACTAAAAGCACCCTGAGAGCAAGGACTGAGCCCCTGAGTCTGAAACAGTGACTGACACGTAGTAGGCACTCAACACATACTGAATGAAAAAATAAATAAATGGGTAAGTAACGGAGGACAATAGTAGCTTGAAGGAGCTGAGACATCAAGGAAGGGCTTTTTTTAAAAAAATGAGAGAGGCAAAGTTTTGTTGAAATGTTCATATGAAGGGGCCAGAGGAGAGGAGATAAAAAGGAAAGTGGAATAAATACCTGAGGAGGTTAAGAGAGTGACAGCAGGTGAAGAAATGGTTCTCAGGTGGGAAGAGAGCCAACCTCTTGACTGAAGTAGGGAAGGAGGGAGGATGGGTGTGGATTCAGGTTTAGAGGCAGGAAATTGACAGGGCGCCTGTCTATGGGCTTGTTCTCCTTCTGAAATCTAATCTTATTTTTTTTAAAGATTTTTATTTATTTATTTGAGAGAGAGTGAGACAGAGAGAGAAAGAGAGAGAGAGAGAGCACGAGCCGGAGGGGGAGGGGCAGAGGCAGAGGGAGAAGCAGACTCCTCCCTGAGCAGGAAGCCCAATGCGGGGCTCGATGGGGGTCCATCCCAGGACTCTGGGATCATGACCTGAGCTGAAGGCAGGCACTTAACCAACTGAGCCACCGAGGCGTCCCTGAAATCTAATTTTAAACCTCGGTTTCTCTTGATTTTAAATTGTCACGTACTTATTTGAATAGTCCCTTCAACTTTCCTTTGAAATACACAAAAGTTAAAAGAGCCACGTAAACAAAAGAGATGGAAGAAGAGGATGGATTTGAAGTACATTCTGGAGATATTTGGTGATTGATTGGCTATGAGGATGATAGAGAAGAAAGTGTTTCATTTCTTTTTAATTTAGTTTTTGTCAAGGTTATATAGGCACAAAATTTAAAGAGTCAAATCGTTTTGTAAGACTTTTTGTTGCTACAAATACCAGTCACTGCCCCCTTTATCCCTTCCCCAGAGGCAACTAATTTCAATTCTTTCCATGAGTTCTCTGGGAGTTTATGTCCATATCAGCAAATAACATGTTTGTATTTCTAATATGTGATTGTTCTTTTTGAGGCATTATGCACAGACTTCCCACTATGGAACGTGAAGATCTAGCTCTTTTTTTGCCAAATGTCTTCATCCCTCCCACACACATGCACTCCTCCTGCTCCTACCCTCAATTCTCCAAGACATTGCATCACATTTTTAGGTAGATTAATATTCTATGTTTATATCTCTAAGTAAATTTTCTTTACAGATGAGCCATGAACTATCCTATGATTACTTTTTCTTGCCCATGCACATTTTTTGTTTTGTCTGATGTTAATATTTTGCTTTCCTATTATTAGCATTAATTCAACTCCACAGGCTCCTGTTTTCCATGTGTTTGAATGCAACAGAGAGACTTTCAATTTCATCTTATTGAATAAACCCCTGTTGGGTCCTCCTGACCTGTTCCAGATGCCCTCAGCACCTTGGTACTGGGTGTGTGGCTGTCACCAGGCTCCTCCTCTTTCCTTTGTTGAGTCTTCTGTTTCCTGTCTCCCCTGTCTTCCTCTTTCTTGGTTTACATCCTCAATTTGTTGGAGAATATCCTCCAGTAGCTTCCTGAGAGAGGACTGACAGCAAGTAAAGTGATTGAGACCCTGCATGACTTGAACTGTCATTCACACAATACCAGAGTAAAAGGCAATACATACACATGATCATTTCAACATATGCAAACAAAGCATTTATAAAATTCAACATAAATTCATGATTTAAAAAGAAACTCTTATTAAATAATTATTTACAATAGCTAAAAGGTAGAAAGAATCCAAGTGTCCATCAACAGATGAAGGGATTAACAAAATGTAGTTTAGACCCAGAATCACAGAATGGAATATTATTCATCCAAAAGAGGACTGAAATTCTGATACATGCTACATACATGTTCTGAAACATCAAAACATGGTATCAGGCGGGGGCTTCTGGGTGGCTCAGTTGGTTGGGCATCTGAGTCTTTTTTTTTTCTTTCTTTTTTTTTTTAGAGAGAAAAAGAGAGGAGAGGAGCAGGGGGAGAGGAACAGCAGACTCCACACTGAGAGGGGAGCCCGATACAATGCGGGACTTGATTCCACAACTCTGAGATCATGACCTGAGCCTAAATCAAAAGTGAACGCTTAACCAACTGAGCCATCCTGGTGTCCCTCATTACTTTTAGTAGCTTTAATCACATATGTTAATTAGAATTCTTAACCCTTAGAAACCTTAGTTTCTGGTGAAAACTAAGGAGCAAATAATCGTGGATTGTCTGTTATACTAGTGTACTTTAAATTTGCAAATTTATGAATACGTTTAAAAATGTTTAGAAGTATATGCCTTTTTAATTTTCCAATGGAGCATTAATATGTCCACATATCTTTAGTTTTTCTCTAATAAGAAGCCAAAAGTAGATAATCCTATGTTTAATAATTAACGATTTAGTATTTTGTCTCAGTTGGAAATGATTTAGATATTTAATGAATTCAACTCATCATTTAACTTAACAAAACTTTAAGATTTTAAGTTATCAAAAAGACTTAAAGCTATTTTAAATTTTTACCCAAAATTTTTTATTTAATCTATTTGTTCTTAACACTTACATTCTCACTACCTATAAAAGCTTTATTATACATTAGACAAAGTCAATCATTATCCTAATCATTATATTTTGTTGACAGAGCTTATAAGAGAACATGAATTTAATTGGCTAGTAAACTTAGGTAGAATAAAAGTTTTATATTTAGAGTTGCTAACTCTAAAGACATGTTTGTTTTAGTTAAACCATTAACCTTAAACTAGCTTTTATAATGTTACAGGATCTTTTTCTCCATTGGTGCCCACAGTTCTTGGTCACGCCACTTTGAAGAATGAAGAGGTAGACCAGACAGAGTGGTTGGTGGGCAGCAAAGCAAGGTCTATTGAGCAATAGCAAAGTGATAGTATGAAGCTCCCAAGGAGGGAGGGGACCCAAAGAGGTTGCCTGGGCATCTGAGTCTTGATCTCAGCTCAGGTCTTGATCTCAGGGTCATGAGTTCAAGCCCTGCCTGAAACACACACACACAAAGATAAAACATGATACTAGCCAAAAGGATCCAGACACAAAAGAATAAATATTGTATCATTCCACTTACACGAAATATCTAGAATAAGCACATTTATAGAGACAGAAAGTAGAGTAGAGGTTATCAAGGCCTGGTGAGGGAGAGCAGAAGGGGTGTTACAGAGTTTCTTTCTGGGGTGGTGAAAAAGTTTTGGGAAAACATTGTGGTGACGGTTGTATAACAATGTGAAGGTAATGCCACTGAATCGTACCCTTAAAATGGTTAAAATGGCAAGTTTTATGTTATATATATTTTACCATAATAAAAATTTTCAAAAAACCTCAGCAAATTAAGACGAGAGGAAACTTCCTTAGCCTGATAAGGAGTGCTTATAAAATAACTTTAAAACATCATCCTGAATGCGAAAAAATTAGAATAATTCTAAAACCAGAAGTGAGTCAAGACAATCTAGTCTTATCATTTCTGTTCTGCATGATATTTAGGGCCTCAACCAGCAAAAAAAAAAAAAAAGAGAGAGAGAGAGAGAAGAAAAAGAAAGAAGGAATGAATGGAAAGGAAGAAATAGAACCGTCATTGTTTTCAGGTGACATAACTGTTTGCCCAGAAAAGCAAGAAAGATCTATGAGCAAATTATTAGAAATAGTAACCAAGTTTAGTGAAAATCAATTGCATTTCTGTACCCTTGGAATAAACAACCAGAAAATGTAATTAAAGAGAAGACAAAATTTACAATAGTTTCAAAGTATACCAAGAACCTAGAAGTAAATTTAAATATAAATGTAAAACCTTTACAGGGAGAATTATAAAACTTTATTTGTAGCCAATAAAATGACCCAAATAAATTAAAGGATAAGTCACATTATGAATAGGAAGACAATAGCAGAGTGTTGTCCATCTCCCCAATTCAATAAAGTTCCAATCAAAATACTAACATGCACTTTCATGGAACTTGATAAGCTGATTTTAAAATTTGAAAGGAAGAGTAAAAGGGAAAAAAATACCCTGTGCTTTAATGAAGAAGAGAGCATGCAAGGAAGAATTGCCCCACCAGTTATCATGCTTTTTTGTGAAACTTCAATAATTAAGACAGGATGCTATTGGTACTGGGTCAGACAAACAGAGCATGGAATAGAATATGGAGCTCATGAGATGTCCATTGACAGATGAATGGATAAGGAAGATGTAGTACATATATAAAATGGAATGTTACTCAGCCATCAGAAAGGATGAATACTTACCATTTACATTGCCATGAATGGAACTGGAGGGTATTATGCTGAGCGAAATAAGTCAATCAGAGAAGGACAATTATCATATGGTTTCACTCATATGTGGAACATAAGAAACAGGGTAGAAGACCATAGGGGAAGGGAGAGGAAACAGAATGGGAAGTCATCAGAGAGGGAGAAAAACCATGAGAGACTCTTAACTATAGGAAACAAACTGGGGGTTGCTGGAGGGGAGGAGGGTGGGGGGACAGAGTACCTGGATGATGGGTATTAAGGAGGGCACTCGATGTGATGAGCACTGGGTGTTATACGAAACTGATAAATTATTGAACTACATCTGAAACTAATGATGTACTCTAAGTTGGCTAATTGAATTCAAATTTAAAACAAAGAATATGGAGCTCTAATATAGAGCCACACATGTATGAAACTGGTATATGACAGGTGGCCTGCCAGATACTTGTTTTGAAGTCCTCCCAAAGGACCTTCCTAGAGGCAATGAAATTTTCTTTAAGAGAATCACTTCCTCTTCATTGGATCTGCTCTCTGGGACTATTATCAGGTACATGTTTTCCCCTAGCCAAGGAGCTAGCAAGAGACATGTCTTAATTTAGCTCATGCAAAAGTAAACTGAAAAGTCAATAGAGTTACATAAGACTGAAAAAGTTGAGGCCCATTTCTGCCCTGACCAGATTGCTTCTGATAGCAGATGCTCCTTAGGTGGCTCCCTTCCTAGCCTTCTAGAAATGCATTGTTTTGAATCCATTTCTAAATCTGGTTCTCTAGGTTTCTTGCTATCTTTGGAAGCTTCCAGTATCCTTCCAAATAAACTTTCAATAAACTTCCAGTAAAGTTTCCGGAGTTGGTTTCCGTTGTTTGCAACCAGAAAACATAACTGGTACACCTGGAGATTCCATACACCTGGATACTTCATACACCTGGATACCTGATACACCTGGACATCACTGCCACTGATCTGGGTCTTTATAAATGTAAGTCATCTCTCTGCACTTCAGGTTTCTCATCTATAACATGAAAGGATTGAAATAGATTTATTTCCAAGTTTCCACTCAGTGTTAAGATTCTATGATTCAATTTAAGCCAATTAATGATCAAACAAGGGAAACTATAAACTCTTTCCTATAACCTGACTTACAGACTCCACTCTGTGCAAGTGTTGCCGCCTTCTATAAATAGTAATAAGCTCCAGGATCATTGCAGGTTGAGTCCTCCAAAAGATAGAAAGACCACAACAAAAGCCAGCTCCCAGATTTTACCCCTACCCTACTGTGAAAAAGAGTGATTTGTTAAAAAAAAAAAAGTGTTTTGCTTTTACCCAAAGGAATTCTGGGCAGATAAAGCCAGGCTGCCCACAGAATTCCTATTATATCAAATTCCTAGTGCATGTGTAATTGAATTTCTCCTTTTCACTGCCATCACCACTACTTCTGGAACAAGGCATGTTGAGGCGTGGAAAGAGTGATGTACATACTTCATTGTTCTCCTACCTGGATTCCATAAACAAATACCCAAGTTGGAAAAATGATGAAGCTGCAGTCAGTTGTCATCTTCCAGCTAATAATACAGTTGAGCAAATGTAGCAATATTGCAGAAAACGAACAGATTCAGAACTCTACCTATGAAGTTATGATGATTTCCCAAGATGTCCAGGGGAGAAAAGAGATGCAGCTGATAAAATGCATGGCATGGATTGAACAGCATGAAGAAAGCAACTGACTGCAGCTGTCTGTGCAATTTGGCAACCTGCGACTATTCAGACAAATCTAAACAAATCACTACCCCTGACTTCCTGATGCCTCCAGGAAAGTCCTGTAATGACTGCTCTGTGCTGGCCTCCTAGGTAGGGGTGAGGGAAATATGCAAATTCCACAACTTTAGGGCTTTCCTGAGGCTTTAGCTCAATGTAGCAGCTGCCACCCTTCCACAGATTTGGCTGTTTTCTGCAAAATCCAAGTTTTCATTAACTAATCATATGTTTGCAGCCCTTCCCACTGTGGTGTGGTATCCATAGCTAGCAGGGTAGGCACCAAAGCCCCATTCCCCCCATAGCCCAGCTTTATGGAATCCCAACACCCATCAGGTAGCCCCAGCTGGGGAAAGCTGAGCTTTGCCCTCTGCCCACCTAACCATGCCTTTCTAACTCTATTTCCAAGGTTTAAGTAGAAGCATTAGTAACTGGGTCTATGCATGTGGCTGTCACCTAGAGGCACATGTCCAGCCCTGAGTCCTGGCAGCTGCCTCCCCTACCCCAATCTCTCCTGCAGTGGCCAGGATGGCTACTGCTCTGCTTGGCAGCCATGGTCACCTAGTTAAACACATTTCACTGGTGGGAGAGAGATTTATCAGCTCTGACCAATCTAGAACATGATGTAGAATGGGTGGGTAGGAAAAAAGTCCTACCCACTGAAGTCTCCTCCCCTCAAAAGAAAAAGAGAGAGAGACAGAGACAGAGACAGAGAGAATTTTTAAAACTTTGCTCTTTTTGCTCCAACAGCACTTCAGTGAAGCAGCCCGAAAGGAGGTTGTGACAAAAAAGCCTGATGAGCCACCGGCAGAGACTTCTGGGTCCCAGCAGGGAGAGTTGTGGCCCCATCAGAAATCCATGGCTTAGGAACATTGAGGAGGGGGAGGGTAGGGCAAACCTATCTTGACAGTCCCCACAGTGAAGAAGAAGGGCTCCCTCCACTCAGCATGCTTGGGGAAGGGCAGTTAGAGGGGTCTGAGTGCAATAAAAACAGCCCAGGTGGTGTAGACAGGAGAACAAGAAGTTTCCTCCAGGAGGTCAGCTCCCCAGAGGAAAAATGGAAAGAGAGAGAGAGAGAGAACAGAGTTACTCTATATGATGATTATAAATCAACATAATCACAGAAGAAACATCTGAGCACCTAGTTTGTTGCCATGTACACAGCAGGTGCTCAATAAAAACTTGCTGGTGATGGAGTTAAGTGTGACTTACTAGACAAAGCCTGCTTTACTGTCAGTGAAATAAATACAGTATCTACTGAATCGAATTGAAGTGAAGTGAAATGAATTGAATTGAATTGAATTGAATTGAAAGGCAGTAGGTTAGTGGTATAATTTGAGGAGCAATGGAATATGGTCTCTGTCCCAAATCTCTCTTCTACTGGAGCTGCCAGTGTGCTAGAAATTTCCAGATTCCTCTACTAGATTAATGGAGTAAAGAGAAGTGTTGGAAGGCAAATATTGTCCAGGAGAGATAATCCATGAAGCTACTATGATCTACCATTCATCCAGGATGGCAAGTTGAATCCAGCTCAAGAGCCAGCACTAATAGATTCACAGGCGCTGCCTGGGGCTCTGGCCTGAGAAGGCTCTGAGGCCCCACCTGGCTCAGCAGAAGGTAGTGTGTGCCCAAATCACTGATATCTGCAGGGATGTGGAAAGGGGCTTGGTATGAGAAATGCCACATATTTGCCATCCCTGTCACGTAGCCTGAGTTCTTTGGACATATTAGCTTCACCTTACAGGCTCCTAAGGGAATGTAAACCAGAATGAATATTCACAAGTTAGGAAGGGTCTAAAACATGAGGGTTTTGCCTAAAAAGCAGGCCAGGGTGTAAACCACTGATAGACAGTATGAGCCATGTCAGTTTGGAGGTAAAGGACTGGAGAAAGGTTATCTGAAACCTAACTTCCCCTACTTCAGTCTCGCCTTGAGTCAGTATGTCCTACAGATTCCACAGTCTAGAGGACAACCACAGCTTTTACTCCCCCAGTACATGAATTCGTCTGGTCCTTGTCAAACTTTCCCACCAAGTTCACCCGGCAGAGGAAAGTGAATATGTCACTCTGTAGGCACCAGGGGCCAACAGCCTGCCATGAGCAAAACAGGTCTTTGAAGCCTCAGTTTTAACTTAAGAATTCATGTAAAGTTTATATTCTATTATATGACTCTTTGCTTTCATGTAGAAATATTTAAATCACTGCTCAGTTCTATGAAAGTAATGCTATTGCTGTAACAAATCGAGCCCAAACACTCAGTGGTTTAATGCTTTAGACATGGATTCACTCACAGGAAGTCCATGTGGGTATGGCTGGCAAGTGGACAGCCTGCCCCATGGTCTTGTGACTCTACCTTCCTTCAGGGTCTCTGTGACCTCTCCATTCAACTGTGAGATGAGGAAAGGAGTGCTTCTTACTTGCTTGAGCCCAGAATTCATAGCCATTCTCCCTACATCCCTTGAGCAAAAAGTCATCACAGGGCCCCACTTAAATGCAATAGAAGCTGGGAAATATAATCCCTAATTACCCAGCAACAACTCTGGGTAACTTTACCTCATTAGTTAACGTCTTAATTTCTCTATCTCCCCAAATCAGGGAGAAGAGTTAATCATCCAGAAAGTCATGCTGAGTTTTATCTCCTATCTTTACTCATCCCAAGAACACTGCTGCATATTCTGAGAAGGGTATCTATCCCCATTTAAGAAACACATAAATCTATTTTCAATAAGATTCCATTTCCATCTGTAGCCTCGATGAAAACCAATTTGAATGGACTGCCCCACTTACCTCCTCTCCTCTCTGCTCCCTTTCTCATCCTCTCAATCCAGTTAGGTACCATCAGGATTTTTGAAAGTGGGCCCAAAGCCATGTTGAATATTACCAGGAAATGGCTGGCTGGCAGTCTACCAAGAGGCTTTCCAAAGTGGCATTATCTTAATGAATTTTTCACAGTCCAAGGTCTGGCCAGAAGACTTACAGGTCCAAAAATTCAATCTTGTTAGTGTTCCAGGATTTGCCTGACTTGGGAGGGCTGACTTATGTGAACTAAACTCAAAAAACACCAAAACTTCTCACCAAAATGTCAATACCTCTATTGACAAAGGGATGTGCAGCTGTCAGAAAGATCAAATACTCACACTCTTCTCCCCAGCACTTTTTCTCCCTGAAGAAAATCTACACAGGAAGTCAATTATAATTGGAAAGCTCTTCAGTGAGTCTGGAATCAGAGCAAGGGCAGTTTAGTTAGATGACTTGAAAGCTTGATGGCATCACACGGCTGGGACCTGATGAAGCCATCACCCCTGGAACATTCACACCAGCTTTTCCGGGCTCCCTCTGGCCTGTCCTCTGAGTTCTATGCCCACCAATTCCCTTTCTGATTGACACATTCTCTCTTTAGACCCATCCAGACCATCAGTGGGGTTACTGTCACATCCATCATCTGCCTTCTTCTGACATGGCCAACTTTTTGTCTCTAATGTGCATTTGTGTGTGTATGGTCTCATTCATTGTGTTAATTTTATAACCTACCTCTCAGATCTTGGAAGAGGAGAACAGGGGAAAGGGCAGGTAGTTCATGCTCCTCTCTGCCTACACCAGTTGATATTTTCCTAAAATGGAATGTAAGAACTTACTTGGAATATGGAGAGATTCGATATTTGTAGGTCTTTGACTGAAAAAAAAAAATGCTTCTCTCCTCTTTTGCAGAGACTGAGGCACACCCAGCAAGATACTTATAGGCTTCCCTGTCAAGGTCGTAACCCAGAGCTGCTAGCAGCAAATACACACCGAAAGATGAGTCCTAATCAAAGCCAAGAAAGTTCGCCAAGTTCAGCACCAGGGAAAGGGATTGAGTTTCATTTGCACTGGGCGAGAACCAGGCTGTGGATGGAGGGTCAGATAAAGATCACTAGCCATGGTGTAAGACACACGCCTCGAAACAAATAGCAAAGAGGTTTCCAGTGAAACAGAACAAGGTGGAAGCTTGAAACAGGATACCAAAAGGCTCCTTCCTATTGGATATTGTCCAGTTTAAAGGCCAACACTGAGCCGGGCATCAGGCAATCTGGGAAAGTAATCTTTAACTCAGTTTGTGACATCAACAGGCAATCTCATAGGGTGGTAAAGAAAGGGCCTCAAGCATGGGGAACCATGAAAGACAGTCCACAGCTATTCTGCACTCACATCTAACCAGAATATACAAGAGACCTGCTTTACAGTTTCTACTCTGTCAGTAATTGGAAGCTTGACTTCTGCAACTCACTTTACCTCCCTGAGCCTTTCTGCAACTCCGTTTGCCTCTTCTGTTAAATGAGGCATTTGAAATCAGTGTTCTCCTTTCCTGATGTATGATGACACTGTGTCTATAAAGATAATGCCCCCCTCTGAGCACACATCTATCAATATCATGTGCTGAAAAGATCACCTGTTGGAAAAAAGGGGGCTTTTAAAAAAAATTGTAAATTTATAACATACATACATAAAAGGGTGCAAAACAGTCCTGTAACCAGCTCCCAGATTAAGAAACAGGACATTCATCAGCACCTCAAAAACTTCCCTATGTCCCTTCCCTGTCACTACCTAACCCCAAAAGCAACCACCATCCTAAGTTTCAAAGTTTGCCTGTTTTAGAACTTTAGGTCAATTGAATCATAAAGCATGTACTCTTTTGTGTCTGTCTGGCTTTTTCCACTCAATTATTTGTGAGACTCACCCATATTGTTGCAGATAGCTAGAGTTGGTTATTTTTGCATTGCTTACAGTTCCACTATATAAATATACTGCAATTTATTTATCCACCTTACCATCCACAGACTTTTGAGTTGTTTCTTATTTTGGTATTATGAAGAATGCTGCTATGAAAATTCTTATACAGGTCCTTGAGTGCACATTTGTAAACATTTCTGAATTTGTTATATATTGCTGTGTAACTAATTACCACACAATTCAAACGGCATACATTCTCTTACAGCTTCTGTGGGTCAGGAGTCTGAACATGGCTTAGCTATATCCTCTGCTTCAGGGTCCCTCACAAGGCAGAATCAAGGTGTCAGCCAGGGCTGGGATCTCATCTGACATCCCAACTGGGGAGGGATTTACTTCTAAGCTCCCACTGTGGTTGGCATAATTCAATTTCTGGAAAACTGCTGGACTGAGGGCCTCAGTTCCTAGCTCACTGTTGGCCAAAGTCCACATTTAGTTCCTTCTCGTGGAAGCCTCTCCAACATCAAAGCATGGAAGCCAAGAAGGCAATAGAGAGAGTCTGCTAGCAAGACAAGTTACAATTTTAGGAAACGTAATCATAGAGGTCATATCCCATCATAATTGTTGTATTTTACTAGTTAGAAGAAGGTCATAGGTACCATTCACCCTCAAGGGGAGAAGATTTCACAAGGGCATGAATCTCAGGAGGTGGAGTTCATTGGAAGCCATCTTAGTGTCTGCCTACCACAATTTCTGCTGGGATTATAACTGGGAATGGAGTTGTCTGTTCTCAAGTCCAGCTTCAGTTATGGAAATCCACTGGTTTTAGTAATTTTACCAGTTGACACCTTCACCAGCATGTGCTCCATATCTGGGATTGGTTTTGACTTAGGTTTCTTTCTGGTGTGAGTTATCAAATTGGTTCTGGCAAAGTTAAAAAATGGCTTTCTGCACCATGAGGTGTGGTACATTGAGGAAGGTGCCTTATTTTGTGACTGAATTGAGAAGGCTGAATTCTAAAGTCCCCACCTCAGACCTACTCACCTCTTTTCTCCACTGTCCTCGGAGGCAATGAATCTCTGTTAAATGCAAAGTCAAAGAAGGACCAACTGGTAGTGCTGGTAGCCACCATACCGTAGGGTGAGGGGTCTGAACAAAGTGCCACCAACTCATCTACCAGAGTCCTCTGATAATTAGTCAGCTTCCACTGAGCCTGGGGTGAGCCACAGCAGTGACTCTGATTGGGTCCTCAGCTGGCAACCAGTCCTGCATCGATTCCCAGCAGCAGGAAAGTTGTCCCTTGTCATTTCTCTCTTCCCAGCAGTGCACACTGTGGACATTCCAGAACTGATTGGAACACAATAGGAGTAATAACACTACTAGGAATCTATTCCCAAGAAGTGCTTTCTAGATTTCTCTGTTTCAAATGGAGCACAGACCTCAAATGTAAAAGAATTTGGGGGAAAAAGCAATGAATGGGCCGAGAGCATTTTTAGGATTTACATAAGTATAATTAATATTTCTGCCCATGCATGTCTAGCAGGGTAGAATCCTGAAAGCCATTAAATAGTGGTAGTAACAGTAATATGAGCAAGCTGCCTGAATTTGAAAAACTTCAAAATGTCTTCAAAGAAGTTCTTAAGAGACAATTGACTTGAGTATGTTCTGCATAAAAATACCCTCCTGCGGACACCTGTGAAATGTTGAGGCTAATTGGGGCTTCTGATGCTGATTGTGAAGGAGTCTGGGGGCTGCTGTTTTTCCTCCATCAAATTCCGTCTCTTTTTCTACTACTCCCTTTCATTGGGGCTGTTAGTGTATCAGATGTAAAGAGTATTAAATGGAAGCATGCTTCTGTGTGGAAGTCATTACAGTGAACACCTGTTCACTGTTGAGTTTAATTGGACTACAGCTGGTGCTGATTGTGAGTGAAGGGGGGCTGCTCCTCTCACCCGCCGAGGAGTTCACTGTCGGTGGTAACAGTGGGGAAGTCAACGCTAGGAAGTTGAGCATGCCCATGCGAGAGCCAAGTACCCTGTGTCCTGTATGGCTGGTTACCTCTGAGGTATCCTATGGTAAATTTAGCCAGACAAGAAGTAAAAAAAGGTATCTGTATCTCCGGTCTACTTTCTTATATCAGCTCAGCTCCATACATGAAAATTCAGGGACATATGGGGGAAGTGACTGATATAAATCTAGCATAATTATTTACAAAGGAAACAAAGAAATGGCGAGTTTGTTCAGAGTGATAGTCTTAGCAATATTAGCTGCTCGCCTATGTCCAGAGATAACAGGCGTTGAACACACATACAAATAGGAAGCCAATAACAAGTCAGGGGTAGGCAAATAGTGGCAAATTCAAATTACATTCCTGGTTGAAGCAGAGAAAAACACCCTGTCTGTAGCCTTTAATAGTAATAATAAGTTCAAGGTGTTGACTCAAAAAGAACAGATGCTGACTTGCAGATTTTGGTAGTTTAGATGTAATTCACATTACTTATCCATTTAATATCAAAATGCATTGAAACAATAAAACACTGAGTCTACTTTATAAAGGCCTTTGCTTCATATTCATATTTATATTCATATTATTAACTTCCATGTTTCTGAGGATGACCTCTATGCCCCAGGGATGGTAATGATCTCCTAGAAACTATGAAATGTCCATGCTGAATCTATACATTCAATGCAATCCCTACCAAAATACCAACACCATTTTTCACAGAACTAGAACAAACAATTCTAAAATGTGTAAGGAACCACAAAAGATCCTGAATAGCCAAAGCAATCTTGAAAAAGAAAACTGAAGTTAGAGGCATCACAATTCTGGACTTCAAGTTATATTACAAAGCTGAAGTAATCAAAACAGTAGGGTACTGACACAAAAACAGACAGATCAAACCCAGAAATAAGCCCACAATTATATGGTCAATTAATCTTTAACAAAGCAGATTTCCTAGATCCAATGGGAAAAAGTCTCCTTAACAAATGGTGTTGGGAAAACTGGACAGCCACATACAAAAGAATGAAACTGGACCACTTTCTTAAGCCATACACAAAAATAAATTCAAAATGGCTTAAAGATCTAAATGTGAGACTTGAAACCATAAAAATCCTAGAAGAGAGCACAGGCAATAACTTCTCTGACATTGGCTGCAGCAACTTTTTTCTAGATAGGTCCCCTGAGGCAAGGGAAACAAAAGCAAAAATAAACTACTGGGACTCCATCAAAATAAAAAGCTTCTGCACAGTGAAGGAAACAATCAGCAAAACTAAAAGGCAAACTTTGGAATGGAAGAAGATATTTGCAAATGACATATCTGATAAAGGGTTAGTATCCAAAATATATAAAGAACTTATAAAGCTCAATACCCCAAAAAAATCCAGTTAAAAAATGGGCAGAAGACATGACTAGACATTTTTTTCAAAGAAGATATACAGGACGCCAATGGACACAGGAAAAGATGCTCAACATCACTGATCCCCAGGGAAATGCGAATCAAAACTACAATGAGATATCGCCTCACACCTGTCAGAATGTTTAAAATCAACAACATAAGAAACAACAGTGTTGGCAAGAATGTGGAGAAAAAGGAACCCTATTGCACTGTTGGTGAGAATGCAAGCTGGTACAGCCACTCTGGAAAACAGTATGGAGCTTCCTCAAAAAGTTAAAAATAGAGCTACCCTATAATCCAGCAATCACACTACTGGCTATTTAACCAAAGAATACAAAAACACTAATTTAAAGGGATACATGCACCCCTATGTTTATAGCAGCATTATTTACATCAGCCAAATTATGGAAATGGCCCAAGTATCCATTGACTGATGAATGGATAAAGACGATGTGGTATATATATACAATGGAATATTATGCAGCCATTAAAAAGAATGAAATCTTGCCTCTTGCAATGACATGGATGGAACTGGAGAGTATAATGCTAAGCGAAAGAAGTTAGTCAGAGAAAGACAGATACCATATGATTTCACTCATATGTGGAATTTAAGAAACAAAACAAATGGGCAAAGGAAAAAAGAGAGACAAACCAAGAAACAGACTCTTAACTATAGAGAACAAACTAATGGTTAGCAGAGGGGAAATGGGTGGGGGAAAGGGTGAAACAGATGATGGGGTTAAGGAGTACACTTACCGTGAGGAGCACTGGGTGATGTGTGGAATTCTTGAATCACTCTACCTGGAAATAATATAACATTGTATGCTAACTAACTGAAATTAAAATAAAAACTTAAAAAAATGAAACATCCACACTAAAGCAAATCTGCTGATAGTTGGTTTGTGCTGTTCAGTGGGGCTCATCCCTCTTTGTGTGAACTAACAGGTATTGGGGGGCATGACCCACCTTTGGGGAGGTGAAACAGAATTGCTCCTGAGAGTAATGAGTCAGATGAGTGGTTGTATTTAAAAACTATTCCAGGAATCCATTTTTTGTTGTTTTGATATTTACACAATCCCTTTCCCCGTAGGATAAGAAAGCCTACTTGACCCTTTCTGCTTGCTGAGACAGATCCATGTCGCCACCCTCAGCCTGGGAGGGAAAACAAGGCTGAGAGTTTCCCTAGACCCCAAATCAGGGCAAGGAAAAAATATTTTACGTGTAAAAAAAAACACGTAAAATATTAACATCTCTTATGTCAAGTTCAACAGCCCCCCACCCCCAATCGCAGCTGCCTTGGTCCTCAAGATCCAGCTTCCCTGTGAACTTAACAAGGCCTTGTTGGAGTCAGAATCCAGCCCCACTCTGCCATTCTCTATCTGTGCGGTCTTGGATTAGTCACTCCAGCCCTGTGGGTAGGATCAAATGAAAAAAACTCTGCAAAAATGCTTTGTCAACTGTGAAGAGCCTTACAAATATAGAGACGTTTATGACTCACGGGGCAGTTTTTCAGTCCAACTGAAAACAGATTTTTCTGCGTGAGAAACTGTTCCTGTGAAAGGCAACAGTGAGAGATTTAAGGGCAGGAAGTGTTTGCTCTCTCCTCTGTTCTCTTTTTGACTACTTTTGATGAATGATTCCTTTCAAGCCAACACCAAATACAGCATTACGGCTGATCAATAGATGGTCTTCCCCAATTGTTTGCTTTTGTTCTCTACTCTTCAGCCGAATATTACCGTTGTGCTTTTTAGGGAGACATGCACACGCATACACACGCACACGCACGCACATGCACACACATCCTGTTCCCCAGCAGAGATGGTGAGCAGTTTGAGTTTGTATAAATGAGGTCACAGATTCTTCCTTGTATTTTGGTGTGGTCTTTCCATAGCTATGCTAATCCCCACCAACATCCTGAGTCGTTGGAAAACATGAGATGTCCTCCATCAGATGATGTGAGTGGATCCTGGTGTTCAGCAGAAAGGTCCTGAGGGCTTATCCACCTAACACCTTCAACCCTGCGCTGACTCAGAAGCCACTCTGGTATCATCCAAAGACTGGCCTGTGCTGGCTCAACTGTTTTTGCCTTTATGGGATCAGGCCAGAAAGAAAGTGATTGAGGGACATTTTCCTGAATTAAGAAATAGAGCCACACTCGGAGCATTTCCAAACTGGGACTCAAACTATAACACGTGCAGTGACCCAGGCCTTAATGAAAATGCACATTCAACGGACCGCTGCTCGGAGCAAAGGCAGAAACCTGACTTGTGGGACGCATGGAGAGCACGTTGGCATCTGCCAAGAGCAGCACAATAAGGCCCCAGCCTACTTTTGGTGGGGGGAGCATGCCTGCACCACCTTCAGGAGACTGTCCCAAATAGGGAACGAAATGAGAGCTGAGACCACCAGTGGGCCCAGGGCCACCCCACCATGGCAGCACCCAAGAAAATGCCTGCAGAATGTTGGACATTTAGACCCAGGCTGTGTGCCATGGAAGACACCAAGTCTCCAGGTTGGTAGATCACGTCGGAGGTCAACCCTATCTGTAGAAAGTTAAGGACACCTCACTTTTGGCCACTGGACGTCACAAGCCCGGGGGAGTTCCCGGGGCCACACACTTGACACTTGCGCGTTTCTATCTCCTCTCTCCCAGAACCACGGCCTGCAGTGAGTCCTGCCCATCCTGCTCGCCACGCCACTCCCACACAGCTGGTTCCAGCCCTCTTCCCCCCCCCCCCCCCACTGAAGGCTGCACTCTTCCCTAACTTGGCAGAGCGGCCTGATGTCCCTCAGCCGGCGCTGCCTCTCTCTCGGTCCCCACCAGCACGGCGATCTTTCTGGGCAGCCTGGCTCATCTGCTCTGCGCGCCTGGTCGGATTGCACACAGGGGAGGGGTGAGCCCGCATGCCTCCCGTGGCTCCTCCCAGAGCAGAACCACATGTTCCCTCTCCAGCTGCTTGGCTTCACTCAACTAATTTGAAACAGTGATCTCGACACCAGAAAAATGCTCTAATCCTGCTCTGTGGCCCAGGCTGCTCCACCCATGGGAGGGAACTGCTCAGGGGCGGCAAAAAATTATCTACTTGATTTGCTCATTAGTCACAGCCTGTCCTGGGTTTGGTGGCTTGGTCTGTGTCCTGAGGGAGGTGACACTCTGGCAGGAAGACCTGCACACTTCTGTCATCTCCCTGCTCCGGCTGGCCCATCAAGCCAGTCTCCCACACCTCGTCCTGGGTCCTTCGTGTTTCCTCGTAAGCAAAAGGGAACTTTCACTCATTCTCTGAGATCAGTGGTGCTCACATGTGATGTGCATTGGGAGATTTCGTTGGAAATGCAGGTTCTGGGGCTCCGGATCTAGAGATTCTAATTTAGTCGTTGGGGGCGAGTCCCAGGGATCTGCATTTTCTTTTTAATTAATTTTTTTTTTTTTTGACAGAGAGAGACACAGCGAGAGAGGGAACACAAGCAGGGGGAGTGGGAGAGGGAGAAGCAGACTCCCCGCGGAGCAGGGAGCCCGATGCGGGGCTCGATCCCAGAACCCTGGGATCATGACCTGAGCTGAAGGCAGACACTTAACCATCTGAGCCACCCAGGCACCCCAGGGATCTGCATTTTTAATAGGCACCTGCCCCAGGTGATTCCAGGACCTGCATGTGGTCCATTCCAGTGTGATGATCTAAGACCACATCTTGAGAAACCACAGAAATTGGGAGCACCAGGAGGCCAGGGACCAGGGACCAGGGACCAGGGCCTGTGCCTTGTTTGCCACCATTCCCCCAGCGTCTGGCTGTGCCCAGTAGGTACACAGCAAGCACCCGTGCCGGATGAATGATGGAGTGATGGCAGCAAGAGAAATAGCCTGCTTCCCTGACGGCAGTGAGTATTGGGCCTGTCATCCTGAAATAATCTAGGAGCATGTAGATGGAGCAACAGAGTTTATACCATTGAACTTGGCAATTCCTTTTGGGAGGAATATCCATTAAAAGCATGATAGAGAAGGTTAACAAGTTGTTATTTACATGAAAGGAAATTTGGTATCTCGAGGCAGCATGCAATACATGAATGGCCAGGTTGTGATGTTTTCTCATGAAAGAGCCCTACCTGGGCACCAAAATGCAAGTGTGCGAGCCAGGTGTACATGAAATGATGCAAAATGAATGAAGCAGAGCCCCACACAGTCTGTTCCCACAGTGCGAGCGTGTGCACAGACGAAGCTCGAACGTGCACATGGAGGGTTATGAGTGGTTAGCAGTTAATGTTCCTTTGGTTCTTTTTATGTGCAAAACAGCTCAAATTCATATGAACTAAATAAAAGCAAATGAGGCCGCTGCCACGTGGCTGGCCTAGAGCTCCTGGTAAACATCTGAAGAGACTGATGGCAAGAGGCAGAAAGCTGCGCTCGGAGTAAAAACATCTGAGACATGCATTGGGTCTGACAGACAGAGGAAATCATTCCCAGATGCCTGGATGTGGTCCTCCCCAGGTTCCTCCATCACGCTGCACCGGCAGAATCTGGACTGGGCTGGGGTCCTCCGTCCCCACCATCCCCTCCTGCCGGCATCCTCTCCACAACCCAGGGTCCCCTTGACCTAGTCGCAAGGGAACAACACAAGGCCTCTGTCCCCCAGAGGAGCTCCCGTGCCCAGCCCTTCCCAGCCTGGCCCTTCCCAGGGTCCCTCAGACAAGCAGCTAGAGAAAGGAACAGGGAGAGAGTACTCGTAAGGGGTACCCTAACCTGACCACTTAGACCCTCCATGTTCCAAGCTGTTCTCTCCCCCACCACCTGCACTTTGGTCATTCTTCCCCAAATGTCTGTGGTTAAACAAGGTGACCTTACCAGAGGCGAACTGTCAGGAGGCTGTCTTGCTGTTGACCCCCAGAGAAAGGCTGGCCAAAAAGGTACAGTCAGGGGAGTGAAGCAGGAAAAGCAAAGAGCAAGTAGCTTCTAGAAGACCAGACAGCCAGATCAAGCCAAACAGCATTAGCTTCAGCATCTCTCCCCAAAGCCAAAGAGAAAAGGAGCCAAAGGAACAGTGAATTTAAGCACCATCGCTTTGGCACGAGCGCTTTAGAAAACAAAACCAAAATGTAACAACATCTCCAAGCCAAAGGTCTGCTCACAGCACTAGGATTGACAGCATAGGAATAAAGTACCAGGCTTTCTCTTTTAGAATGAGGAGAGGGTAGAATGCTTCCAACATTGTCCCACAGGTCTCACGGTGATTCCTTTTAAGCATTCCTGGAGCAGGACAGTGAGGCAGCATGGAGGTACTGGACGCAGAGACCTGGCAGGTGCATCCGTGGACCGCGGAAGGACAAAGACACAGGACGCTCTCACTCACCCCTGGGCCTCGGGCCTCGGGCCTCGGCTTTCCCTCCGCCTACGCGGTGAGGTTGCTTTGTGGATGCGGATTCTAGACATTCTGCCATGCTTCGAAGGGGCTATCCTGCTCAACAAAATCCTATCCAACTTTTGAATGTCTCACCACACAGTCGTGTAGGAGAAAAACCTATTTATAATGTAGTTGAGCCGGGACCCTAACTTGGATTTACATATAGACATCCAGCATTTTTTGCATGGTTTTAGTATTCACTGAATTCTGAAAATGCACTTAGCATGTAAATCTAGGGGAGATTGTACTATTTTTTTTTGAGCTGAAATTCATATAACATAAATCAGCCATCCTCAAGTGTACAAATCTGCACACTAATGGTATAAATGTATGTTCACATTGTTGTCCTATAGAGTTGTATGATATTGTGATTTGTAATGAGAAATATATTTATATTTTTGGTCTTCCTCCACACAGAGCTCCAAAAACCACTGGAATTTCCTAAGCAATTGACAGCAACAATGGTGTAATGTTAATGAGGTGACTTTGGGGCTGCACCTAGGTTAAGGGCAGGTTACCAGGAGAACCAACCATGTGATTAGAGCGTTGGAACTTTCAGTCCCACCCCCTGACCTCCAGGAGGGGAAAGAGGCTTGAGGTTGAATCAATTGCCAATGGCCAAAGATTTAATCAAGCATGCCTCTGAAATGAAGCCTCCATAAAAACCCAAAAAGATGGGGTTCAGAGAGCTTCCTGGCTGGTGAGCACATGGAGATTCAGGGAGAATGGCATGCTTTTTCAGAGGACAGGAAACTCCACACCCTCTTCCATTCTTTGCCCTCTGCATCTCTTCCAGCTGGCTATTCCTGAGTTAAATCCTTTTATAATAGGCCAGTCATATAGTAAGTAAAATATTTCTCCGAATTTGTGAGCTGCTCCAGCAAATTAATTGAACCCAAGGAGGGGGTTGTGGAAGCTGCAGATTTACAACCAGTCTGTCAAAAGTACAGATAGCAACCTGGATTGGAACTATCATCTGACGTTCAAGGAGGGAGTCAGCGGAACCTCCAGTCTCTAGCTGGTTGGTCCGAAACACAAGTGATAACCTGGACTTGTGCCGAGCATTGGAAGGTGGGGGGCAGGGGGAGGGTGCCGGGGGGATAATCTTGTAGGACCAAACTCTTAACTTGTGGTGTCTAAGACTATGTCCAGGTAGATAGGCATCAGAGTTGAATTTCAGACACTGGTAAGTGTCGGAAAATTCTTTATTGGTGTGGGGAAGCCCACAGGCACACACACAGGCTCACACGCACTGAATTGGGTCCAGGAACCCAAAAAGAAGTTCTTAAAGATTTTGGTCACCTCAAAAGAGAACTCCATATGCATTAAGCAGTCACTTTCTAAATAGGACAAAGGCAGAGAACCTGAATAGACATTTTCCCAGAGAAGGCATGTTGATGGCCAACGGACACATGAAACAGACGCTCATCATGAGGGAAATGCTAATTGAAACCACAATGAGCTATCACTTCAGACCAGGCAGAATATCTATTATCAAAAGACAAGACATAACAAGCATCAGAGATAAAGGAACCCTCGTGCAGTGTTGGTGGGAATGTAAATTGGTGCAGCCACTGTGGAAATCATTATGCAGGTTCCTCAAAAAGTTAAAAGGAGAAATAGTATATGATCCTGTAATTCCACTTCTGGGTACTTACCTGAGGAAAATGAAAACACTAATTGGAAGAGATACATGCCTCCCCATGTTTATTGCAGCATTGTTCACAACAGCCAAGATAGGGAATGACCCAGTGTCCATCAATAGATGAATGGATAAAGAAGATGTGTATGTATACATACACAATGGAATATTACTCAGCCATAAAAAAGTATGAAATCTTGCCATTTGTGACAACATGAATGGACCTACAGGGTATTATGCTAAGTGAATAAGTCAGACAGAGAAAGACAAATACCATATGATTTCACTTGTATGTGGAAGCTAAAAAACAAACAAACAAACAAAAAAATAGAAACAAATTCATAAATACAAAGAACAAACAACTAGTTGTCAGAGGGACATTGTCAGGGGGGAGGAAGGGAGAAATAGGTGAAGGGGATTAAGAGGTACAAACTTCCAGTTATAAAATACATAAGTCACAGGGATGAAAAGTACAGCATCAAAAATACAGTCAATAATATTGCAGTAACTTTGCATGGTGACAGATGGTAACCACACTTAATGTGGTAAGCATTCTGTAATGTATCGTTGAATCACATCAGTGAAATGCCATCACTCTGCATGTGTGGAAACGAGATGACATTTGATACCAGAAGTACTGGCCAGGACTGAGTTGTTTACACATACGTGTTTTCCGGTAGAGCTCTGTGGTTTCCATACCTATAGCTTAAAAGTTACATGTGTAGTGGCCTTGAAATAATCGAGTACTAAATCCTGGCTAACATCCAGGGTGAGGGGTGAGGGTCTGGACCACACAGAATGGGACATAACATTGATTTTGCTCAGTCTTGGAGATATTTGCAGGGAGCCTCCTCCTAGAAGTAGTTCTCGTCCACCTGGGTAAGAACCCTCTCGCTAGCACACTATCTAGAGTGAAGCTGGTCACAGATGATAAAGCGGCAGAGAATTTTGAGAGGGTCAGCCTCCTTAAATGTCAGCTACATATCTGCAGAGCTGTAAAGTAGACAGGGAAGGACGGATGGAACTGTAAAATAGTTGATGAAAACACTATTCTTAAAATATCATCCTACTCACTAAATTCATAATAATGGTTGCCTCTGGGATGTGGGGGAGGAAAATTTGACCAACTTTCTAATTGTTTTTTCCTTTATTTCAAAAAAAATTGCAGAAAATTGATTAGCATGTTGATATTTGTAAATTCTAGGAAGTGAGAATAAGGATGTTGGTTATATATTCTCTGTAAACTGTATTTTTTTCCCTCAAAAAATACAGCAATTCTAGGCAAAAACTGAGAATTCTCAGAAGTTTATATAAAACCCTTAAATGTGACCAAGCTAGCCCAAACTAACGAAGATCACAGCAAAATAGATAGATGGGAGCAGCATGTTAGGAGAGTAGAGGAGGCCAAATCTGAGGCATTTCCCAGGATTCCTGCAGTTTGGAGAAAGTTTCTAGCAGTTCATCCATCATACGGGATGATGGGCCTTAACACCAGAGCCACATGCAATAGCAATTTTGTTTGTTGTGTTTATAACATTTAAACTACTGTTTTCCATTCTGTGTCTAGCTGGGTTGGTCATCTCAATTTTTTATGTTCTCTAAATGGCATCCTGAACTAGAAGAACTTTTCCAGGCATTGCTTAACATAAATCTGAGACCAGGTGGAACCCAACTGTCATTTCAGCTAAGAGTCTGACACCTGAGAGAGCCAATCAGTAAGATGCTTGTGGTAAATTAAAGATAACCACAAGTCCTTTGCTTCTGCTCCCGTCAAAAATGTGAAGTGTATTTCCTGGCCCTGGAACCTGAGCTGGCCGTCACTTGCTTGACCAATAGAATTCAGAGGCAGTGTTATTCTAGAACTTCCGAGGCTAGGTCATAGCAGCCTTGCAGCCCCCACCCTGACTCTTAGAACACTGGATCCGAGAGAAGTCAGCTGCCGTGACAGTCTGCCTCCTCTGGGCCTGCCGTCCTGTGAGGTAGCACAGGTAGGTGAGCAAAGATGGCACCAGGACTGGCCAACGCAACATGCTCCGGTTATTCTAGCTCGGGCACCGGACACACATGGAAGTGAAGAAGCCATCTCAGACGTGTCATCCCCAGCAGATGTGACATGGAGAAAAACTGGGAAGCCGGCTGACAGCTGAAATCACAGCCTCAGATATATGAACCCAGCTGAACTGGTCAAAAAGTCCCCAGCCATGTGAGCGATCCCAGTCATCACAGAACAGAGATGAGCTGTTCTCACTGGGCCTTATCCTAATCCCTGACCCCCCAAAAATCCTAAGCATTATAATGTCATTTACTGCCACTTTGCCCCAGGGTTGTTTGTTCCTCAGAAACTGATAATCAGGGGCACGTGTGGGTGGCTCAGTCAGTTAAGCAGCTGCCTTTGGTTTAGGTCATGATCCCAGGGTCCTGGAATCAAGCCCTGCATCTGGCTCCCTGCTCAGCAGAGAGCCTGCTTCTCCCTCTGCCTCTACTTGTGTTCTCTATCTCCCTGTCAAATAAATAAATAAAATCTTTAAAAAACAAAAAAAGAAATTGATAACCAGAATACTACCTCTAGCTGAACAGTACCTCAAAGTCCTGGATGGACAGGAAATCATGGAGACCTTAAATACCCAACCCAAATCCAACATGAAAATAGATGTTTTCTTGACTTGCAGATGGTTACAGACTTTTGCTATTTATTTGTATCTTGTCTTAATGTGTTTATTTTATTTATGTATCTGAGGACAATGGCCAAAGTTTGTCCCAAGGACAGGTGTTCCTTGGGGTGAAGGAGAGCAGGAAAACTCCATGATAGAAAGAAAGAATGAAAGAAAGAAAGAAAGGAAGGAAGGAAGGAAGGAAGGAAGACAGAGAGAGAGAGAGAGAAAGAAAGGAAGAAAGAAAGAAAGAAAGAAAGAAAGAAAGAAAGAAAGAAAGAAAGAAAGAAAGAAAGAAGAAAGAAAAAGAAAGAAAGAAAGAAGAAAGAAAGAAAGAAAGAAAAAGAAAGAAGAAAGAAGAAAGAAAAAGAAAGAAAGAAAGAAAGAAAGAAAGAAAGAAAGAAAGAAAGAAAAGAAAGAAAGAAGAGGGAAATGCTGGTAAATCAAAGGATTTTATTCTTGCAAGATTTCTCAAAGCTATTAGCCCATAAATGTTCATTGTGGATGGGGCGTCTGGGTGGCTTAGATGGTTAAGCGTCTGCCTTCAGCTCAGGTCATGATACCGGGGTCCTGGGATCGAGTCCCACATCGGGTTCCTAGCTCAGCAGGGAGCCTGCTTCTCCCTCTCCCTCTGCCTCTCCCCCTGCTCATGCTCGCTCGCTCTCTCTCTCTGTGTATCTCTGTGTCTCAAATGAATAAATAAAATCTTTTAAAAAAATGTTCATTGTGGATCACCAAGACAAAAACAGAGGATGAAGCATTTCCCCAAGTCTGTTTCATCATGAAAAAGCGTTTTTGGTCTCACACACTGCCTTGCAGGATTCGTGTTTCACGGAACACCCCTTAGGCCATAGCAACCGAGCCACTTGCCCGTACCACTGTTGCCGTCTTGGTTTACAGCTGTTCAGTGGACAGTGTGCATGTGTCCTGGAAATACAGCACACAGCAGTGTGCTCTGGGACTCGCACATATAACATGAGGCTTTGAGAAAGAAGCCCAAAGACAATGCAGAGATGGCATACAGTGAGGCCCCATCCACGTTACACCCCACCTCTCTTCTGATTTGGCCCCACTGCCATACTGATGGTTATATATGTATTTTACCAACCCCTCTGGGAATATAAAGAATGGGAGGAAAAACAAAATGAACAATAGTGGAAATGATCATGCAGCCCACTCTGTCATTGCTTAAAAAAAAAAAAATCATTTTGCCTTCGATTCTGGGAAGCACATGCCTGAGAATATTCCCCAAGCTCCTCACTTAACCCTAATGGAACTGTCCCTTTTATGCCACCAAATGAGCTTCGTGATTAGTCATGCCTGCTTCAGCTGGCAAGTACCCAAGCAGGGCCTGAGGCTGGTCCAAGTGTTTCTTCCACCAATTTGAGCTGTCAAATCCACTCATTTTCCTAGGTTAGTATAGCAGTTCAATCATTCTCAAAAGAGACATTTCCTAAGGGCCAAGGGTCACATGCTCCCTAGAATCACATCCGAGTTGGGCTCAGCACTGCTCTAACACATGCTGGCTGGCCATGTTTCTCCAGGTTCCTCATTCCCAGGATTTAGATAAGCATGAGGAATGTTCCAACACTAGACATCAACTTTATAATTTGGGAGTTTCCATTATAAATTTGGAGTGTTTTTTTTTTCATGGTTCAAGCCTCATATTTTACTTCCCCCCCTTCCTATTACAGGACTCAGGATATTGGGTTGTGACTACCCATCTACACATTTGTATGTTCCAGTAGAGCGCCACACTAGAAACCCTCTTGTTTACCCCAATATGCCCTGCACCTAGCAGAGCGCTACCATTTGGCTGCCTCACCCTGAGTATCTCATCTGTTTTCAGGCATAAAGAGGAAAAAGGAGCAAAGATAAGGAGAAAAAAGGTATGCGCCAGCTAAGTTCACCCCCTTTTATCAGGAAAAAAAAATACTATCTGTCAATTCTAAAATATCCACCCAGTAAGCTACCCTTACAGCAGCTCGTTGGCAAAAGCTGAGTCACTTAGCCATCCCCTGAGTAATGGAATCCATGTTGGAAAGGGGGAGATTTTTAACTAGGCACATGGTTGCCCCAAACAAAATAGGGTTCCTTAGTAAGGAAGAAGGACAGAATAGATGTTGGATCATTAACCGCAGCGCTTGACATTGATCAAAATGAAAAGACCAGCCTGTTTTTATTCATAGAAATAAAGTTTTAAAAAGATGTGTTTGGGCATTTCTATCCACAGGTGAAGACATGACTTAATTTTGTTTACATAAGAACCTACAGAGAAATTCTCCTACTCCTCTGGCCAGTGGAAGTATCCAGTGGGGAAGGGAGAGTTATTTTTCAATAAATCACTCGGCTGTCAGAAATTGAGCACCGCCCCTCCTCCTTTGGGTTCCTTCATGAATCACCAGACCACATTCCCTTCCATTTATTTGCATGTGTTGTGTTGCAAATTAACTTTTAAAAGACACTTTTTTCCCAAAGAAAATTTAAAGGATAGAGTCCCCCCACAGCCACCACCCAGGATAATGAACTATAGCTGCTGTCATCCCAGGAGGGCTTAATGACAGTGTTCGATGAGTGTGTGGACAGCCGAAGCTCCCTTCAAAGTTGCCTCTCTGAATGGGCTTCAAGATGTTTTGACTATTATCTGTTACAAAGAAACTCACTATTAATTGCATATTGTCATAGCTCTTAGTCCAACATAACTGTTAGCCCAACAAAGCATTCTCTCCTCAGGAGAAGGGGATGGGGACCTGGCCTAATCTTTTCCCACTGGTTAAGTGGTTCCTCCTAGTCCCTCTCAGCTCTCTGCCTTTAGTTTTCTTGGAGAAAATCAAGGGAAGGCTCTATTCGTCTCTGTGCATGACCTCAACTCTTTTCCAGCCAGAAGTCAGGACGACTCTCCATCATCCCAGAATCCACCAGGAAAATGCAACCACAGGAGCAGCATCTCTCAACAAGGTTCATGAAGGACAACCAGGGACGCAGAGGCATTAGGGCTACAGAAGTCTCAAGTAGCTCAGGCAGTGGGGGTGGCTGCTTCCTGGCACCTCTCCCATCTCCCATCCACCCTTATATGTGATCTGATGCTGGAGAAAATGTGGTTTAGTAGGAGGCTGATGGGTATGGAGGTCAGGAAGGGAAGGGGCAAAAGTAGGATGGAAATGTTGAAAATTCTTAGTTGGAGGGATGTTAACTATTATTTAACCCCAAGAAGAGAGCAGCAATATCATTACTGTGCTAGGTTTGGGAGCTTCACTCCATCTTGGACAAATCCAGAGAGTTGAACCAACTGTACCCATAATCCATTCCCTACATGCTCCCATGGATTGATCTTTTAAAAACACAGATCCAGTCATATCCTTCCCCTCCTTAGCCACCACCAAAGCCCTCCATTGTCTGCTAAATAAAGCCCATCCCTCTCAACCTGGCATGCAAGTTCTTATATAGATGGGCCCAGCCTACTCTTACAACCTTGTCTCCTACCATGGCTCCCACAACCACACTGGAACCACAAAAGACTACTCACCATTCCCAAGGTCAGTGCACTTCATGCCTTCATACCTTGGCACATGTTCTTTCCTCTTCCTAGAATGTCTTCTCCTCCTTCTTGCCCGATAAATTCTTGTTATCCTTTGGGACCCAATTTAAATGTCACTCCCTATGTAATACTTACCCCAAGCCTTCTCGAAGAATTCATCCTACCTCCTCTGGGCTCTATGCACTTGGCTCCTACTCAACTATAGCACGAATCATGTTGCATCATCATGTTCTCATCTCCTCTGTTAAATCGTAAAATCATCTTCTCAGCAGCAGCCGTGTCCTACTGATTGGTATAGATCCAGCAACCGGTACAGACAGAAGAAGAAGTAGAGTATGTTGAAGGATAGGAGGAGAAATGGATAGACAGATGGATGGGTGGGTGGATGGACGGATGGATGGATGGATAATTTGTATTATATTAGGTATCTTGAGCTGTTAAAGAGGCTCCCATAAGCCTATGAACTATAAGAAATCTGTAAACAAAGAATCATTGAACTGAGACTCAGGTGATCCCAGACCTAGTAGCTTTATAGGTCCCAGTGTCCCTACCTAATAAATAAGAAAGGCATTTTCTGCTCTAATGTTCTATAAGTCAGTGATAGTCTAAACCATTGCCATCCAGTTGAATTTTCTGTAGGAATGGAAATGTTCTAAAATTTGTTCTACCCAATAGAGTAACCATTAGTCACATGCCACTATTAAGTACTTGAAATGTGATTAGTGCAACTGAGGAACTAAATTTGTAATTTTATTTAGTTTTAAATTAATTTTAATTTTATATTTAAGTAGCTACATGTGGCTAGTGGCTACCATATTAGACAGCACAGGTGTAAACCACTGTGCACAACTCTACATGATACCTCAGTGTACTGCTACTTAATACCATCAAAGACGTTACTATGCAGGCTTGAACTGCACAAATTCTTCTTGTCTAGCCTGTCACACCTACCTGGCCTGAATTCACTCCATTAGAATTATAAGAATCAGACTGGGGATGCCCAATCAAAAATCAAAACCTACTGATGAATCTGAAAGTATGACCTCATACATCTCCAATCCCCTTGCCCTGGTCCTCAAAGTTGTCACCCCATTGAGGGCAGGAATGATGTCATGATCATCATCATACCTCTCATAACATCTAGAATCATGCCTGGCACTAAGCAAATGCTCATTAACATTTGCTGAATTAATTTACCAGGATTGCCAATGGGAAAGAGCATTTTAGCTATAGACTTGAACTCTAATGACCAACAACTTCACTCCCAAAAGCCTATCAGCCCATCCAAGGTGATCAGTCATAAAACCTCAGTCAATATTCAATAACAAACACATCTTAAATACCTGCTATGTGTCTAAACCTAGGCCTTTTACCATTTACTCAGGACCCAGGATACGGAATACAGAAGACAAAGTTCCTCCCTTCAAAGAATTCACTTTAATGGTAAACAAAGAAACACACAATCAGCTCTAATTCTAGAAGCCACTGACTCCAATAGAAGTGCATGAAAGAAGGCATACAATATCTTTTCATTTTTACAAGTTTAAGAATCTGTTCTTACCACAAGAAAAAAAAAATTGTAACTATGTACAGAGACAGATATTTGCTAGACTTACTGTGGTGATCACTTAACAATGCATACAAATATCGAATCATTTTTTTGTATACTTGAAACTAATTTAATGTTATATGCCAATCATACCTCAATAAAGGTATGATTAGGTATGATAAGGTATGAAAGGTATGATAAAGCTACTAGGTCTGGGATCACCTGGATTGGACATCGTGGTGGACGTAGGGTTACACCTCCATCAATGAAGGATTTGTTGCCCCAGTACTAAATACCATTGCAGACAGTCTCCACGTAACAGTCCCTCCTCATAGTCCTCATCAAATGACTGGACAATGCATAAGTATAGAGGCCCAGCCATCTAGTATCAGTTCTAGATAAGTCTAAGAGCCATTTAGCTGCAGAGACTAACCAGAGTTCAGCTGAGACTGCCCTATGCCGGCATGGAAGCTTGATTTCTCCTTGCATACACATCTTTGTTCCACTCCCCTCCCAAGGGCCTCCCTTAATAAACCTCTTGCATGCTAAACTCAACCTCAGAGCCTCCTTTCCAAGGAAACCAACCTGCAAAAATTAGTAGAACAAGTGGTAAGAGAAAGCAGGGGATTCATTAGGGGCCTGGGTGGTACATCATTTCCCGCCTGGCTGGCAAAAAGACCCCATCACTCACTGGTAGAATTTGGAGCACTGCTAACCCCTGGCACAACGGAGCAGTCCAGTCCCATTATAAAAACAGCCACTGGGGGTGTATTAAGATGGAAACCAGTGGAAGGGGAACAGGTGTTTGAGAAATATGGTGGTAATAGTAATTATAAGACCAATGTTGGCTATTATAAGGCTTCACTGATACCCTGAAAAAATATAAGAAAAAAGCTGAGAGGACTAATCCCAATTGAAATCTAAGCATGAAAGCCAGAAGACCTCCTTGGTAGCAAATAAAAAGAACCTCATCTCATGTAGGGCAATGGCAGAAAAGGCTGAAGGCCAGGACCAGAACACAATGGTCAGAAGAGCTGAGCCCAAACTATAAATTTCCAGCCAAGGAAGATCTGTTCTGTCAAGGTCAGGGCTGTGGGTAGGATAAAATTTAAACCCGGACACAGGGGTGGGAATGGCCGAGTTATTTCCTCTCCCCTCCCCTTACTACAAATTTTGAATCCACGGATTCCCTAAACTTTCTGAGCCTACAGAAGTGGCCCACCCTTCCCAATAAGAAACAGTACTCCATCAGTGATTGGAGATTATGAGAGTCTTCACTCCTGCAAAGCCACAAATGTCCCACTCAAGATCTGCCCCCACTTCCCTTACTGATCACTAATCTTACAACTAGGTTTAGTTAAGTCATAACATAACTTTGCTGAGGACATGCCATGCCTGATAAGGAAAAAGCAGCTATACTTTCGTGTGTGTATATGTGTATGTGTGTTTTAAGGAGGCTCCATGCCCAGCATGGAGCCCTATATGGGGCTTGAACTCACAACCCTGAGATCAAGGCCTGAGTTGAAATCAAGAGTTGGATGCTCAACCAACTGAGCCACCCAGATGCTCCAAAGGAGCTATATTTTTAAGGAGCTCCAAGACCTAGCTAGCATGCACCAGCAAAAGCTGGGAGAGTATTCATGGAACTGTATTCTGGAGGTGCTTAATCAAGAAAATTGGCATATAAGATTGGATAAATAAGAGTTTGTCAATTTGAGATCCTCTCCCAGGATGAAAGATTTAACATGTTGGCAAGAACCCTGGAAGATGGTGTAAGCTTACAACAAGATGGCAGCTGGAAGAATGCAAAAAGCAATGCTCACATTAAGTGAGGTTGAAATGCCAGAACTTCCAAGGCTGGTGGTGGAAGAAGGAAGTAGAAGACTCAGAAAAGTGGAGATGCTAGAATGGCTATACTAAGAAAGGCTGGAAAATCTACAAGATGATTATGTTCCCAGGAAGACTCCAAAGAATGTACTAGTAGGAGGGTCACCAGTATCCCTAAGAACTGCAGTGGTAGCTCTCCTCTCTAGGCCTAGGCTAACAGTAGGAAAGGTCATGGTAGCATTAGACCCACTGATAATAAGGGGATGAAAGGACTCCAAAACAAGAGGGGCAAGTTGGCAATGCATAACCCTTAGGAGCTAGGTGAATTCATTTGTCATAATGAGCAGCAAGATTGCAGGGAGGCAGAGAGAGGGGATAGCCCTGCAAAGAGTTTCTGCTGATGGTTCATAAAACATGAAGCATCAGGGGCAAAAAAGACAGGCAGCCAACAAGGGTACTACTCAACTTGTACCAACTAAAGAAATCACACAGATGATTAGGAGACCAGGGGCAGTTATTTTAATATCATAATCTCTTGCCCAGTGTTATGACCCAGAGCCCAATGACTGAAGAAGAGGCCAGGTCCCCAAGGAAAAGACCCCACAATACCACAGCAAGTACACACTCTTCTGATTCCGCCTCCCCCACCCCAGCCCCGTTCTTCAAAATGATCTTCTGCCACTTGGTCAGGTAACTATTCGGGTTAGAGAAGGGGGCATACCCAAACATTTTGAAGACTATTGAACGTAGGATCCAGATTGACAATGATACCCAGAGGCCTATTATAGTAGGGGCCTGTGGAAACTAGGTAACAAACGGAATCTTGGCCAAAGTTTAACTCAAGAGTGGGTCCACTGAGTCTGCAAACTCATCTGGTGGTCATTTCTTCAGCTCCCAAATGTATAATCAGCACAGACATCCTCAGTGATGAGCACCACCCCTACCTTACATTTTGGGACTGAGAGGTATGAGCTGTCATAGTGGACAAACTTCTACCTGCCACCTCCCAGACAAGAAAAAAAAATAAAATAAAATCATACCCAAGGGGATATGCCAAAAAATGGGACCTCTCCTAAAGATCTAAAACTGCACTATCTGATTCTTATCCCTAAACACTTGTGGTTACTGAGGACTTAAAATGTTGTTAGTGCAACTGACAGACTGAATTTTTTATTTTATTTAATTTTAATTAATAAAATTTTAAAACATACTCAAATCAGTTATTGGAAAATGTTTAAATATGTTTGGAAAAACTTGAGTATATGAGTCTACTTTTTTAACTGTAAATTTTATGAAACCTAAATATAGATCAAGTATTTCTGACGAAACCTTAACATCTGAATTGGAATGTACTGTAAATATAAAATACTCTTAGTAACAAAAAAGGACTGTAAAATATCTCAATGGTATTTTGTTTATTACATATTAAAATATTGTTAATAGATTGAGTTAAATAAAATATATTGCTCAAATTAATCTCACTGCCTCTTTTTGCTTTTTTTAATGTGGCTATTAAACATTTTTAAATTACATATGGCTCATATCATTTACGCAGTGGAAAGCACTGGTCTAAACGATGCAGAGGCTGTGGTTTTCCAATTATATCTCCATTTAACTCAGCAGTCTGGCTCCTGCAAAAAACAGACAGATCCTAGGGTTCTACAGACTACCGCAAACTCAACAGGTAGAGACCCCAAATGCAGCCATCGTGTCAGGTGTGATTTCTTTTCTAGAGGAGATTAATGGTGACTTACATCCGTGTTATGCGACACTTGATTTGACAAATGTGTTCCTTCCCATCCCTATCAGAAGAGAGGCTCGGAGACAGTTCCATTCACATGGAAGGGACAACAGTACACATTTCCAGCTTTGCCTCAATGGACTCTGAACTGGGTTCAAATTCCCCATGTCCCCCAACCCCTTGCCTTTAGCAAGAAGTTAACCTCCCCAAGCCTCACATTTTTTTCCCACATGTAGAGTTGGATTTATTACGGCCACTTCATAGGGTTGCTATGATGACCAACATGGGTTCATACGTACAGAGTGCCTGGCATAGAGTAAGCAGTCAGTAACCATAGGTCTCTCTTCCCCTCAGCATCCAGAGAGAAAAACCTCGGATGATAAGACACCTAGGGTACATAAGTTCAGATCAGTAGACTATTACCTCCACGTTGTTGTGATACATACTGGTAGGTTCAGGGAAGGCTGCTTGCTTAGCCTATCCACAGGGATATATATTAGTGGCTCTCAACACTGGTTGCAACTGAGGCCACATAATGCAATTATCTTGGAGAGGTTTTTTTTTTTAAGATTTTATTCATTTATTTGATGGAGAGAGAGAGAGCACAAGCAGGGGGAGTGGCAGGGGGAGAGGGAGAAGCAGGCTCCCCGGCTGAGCAAGGAGCCCCACGCAGGACTCGATCTGAGGACCCTGGGATCATGACCTGAGCCAAAGGCAGACGCTTAAGCAACTGAGCCACCCAGGCAGCCCTGTCTTGGAGAGTTTTAATTCAGTTACTGGAAAACTTTTAAATATGTTTGGAACAACTGGTCTGGGTAATATTCATGTATTTATTCATGTATTTTTTTAAGTTCCCCCAGGAGATTCTAATATGCTGCCAGGGTTTAAAGCCACTTTTCTATCTTGTCTTCAGTCTTGGATAAGTGATCTCCCCTCCTGGCTGCCTTTTTAAATTAAAACTGAATGCTTATCAGCCATAGGTAAAGATTAATGAGATAATGGCATCTGGTATGTTTGAGATCCTTGATAGGGGAGAGGAGCTCCAAGATATAATTAGGGCCATTGTCATTATTAGTGCTTAAGTTTAAAGGAAGGAATTAGAAGAAGGCAGACCCCTGCTTCTACTGTTCTGCCTTCCCTACCTACTCCTGGATTTATCATTCTGAGTGTGTTGTGGTGTTTACAGCCCGAAGAAGGTCCTAAAGCCTATTCATGTGGGAGGCCAGCCCAGCCCAGGTGTAAGCTGGAGTCTGATGCTGTTTGCCATTAAATGCACCAACCTCAGTGTCAGCGTATTTGCAACACATTTTGAGATTGGGTCTTTGCAACACATTTTGAGATTGGGTCAGGAGGTCAGGAGCTGATGATGGATTTCTTTATTTATTTATATATTTATTTTGCTTACTGGCAAATTTGAGATTTGTAGGGTTCTCAAGCAGCCACTGTAAAATGGTCACGTTACAGAGAATAGGCACCCGTGGAGAGGGAAAAAAATAAATTCTGGATCTGACAGCCGGTGTGGTCAGCTCATCCCCTCCAGATTTCCCTGTCCCGTGGTGGAGTGAGGCACCAATGGGATGAGGCACAGGTGTTTGTCATTGGCCTGCCGACTGGGACATTGGCAAGGGGCCACCTCTGCACTGAGCAGCAAATCAACTTCCCACTTTATGTTAATTGTTCAGCTGAGTTATCACAGCTGCCTGGCACCCCAGAGGGGTGTGGTCACTCCCAGGGCCTAGAATGACAGAGCACATTCTACCTTTCATTGCCAAGTCCTCCTCACTAAGCCCACGGATAGGGTTCGGGAAGGGAGCAAGACCTTCAAGGGCAAGGACCAACCTCCCACTGTTAATGTATGGTTAACATATGTTGCCCCCCACTTTGGGGAAATGTTTAAGTCTCATTATTTCTAATCTCTATATGTTTTCACTGAAAATAGAAAATGCTACCAATTTTCACTAGAATCAGAAAATCTTGGCATAGGAAGCACCTGAGAGGTGAACTAGTCACACCTCCCATTGAACATCTTTCATGCCACCCTTTACCCGCCATGAGACATCTGCCTGTCCCTGCTGGATGGTCCCCTGTGATGGGGGACTCCACTGACTGTCCAACGCCCATCCCCAAACTACCTCAAGTGAACGTCTTTACTGCAGCTCCAGAAGATAGTGCACCAAAACCCTGTTTGAGGTCCTAGGGAGTGAAGGCAGACATTGAGTAGCCTGACTCTAGCAGGGAGGACGCAGAGTGGCAAACGTAGGGCCCACCATACCTGGAACGCTTCAGCACTCGTACTTTTCAGTGAGCTGGAAAGCCACCTTGGAGTGCAGAGTAGATAACCCTTTGCTTTCTTCTTTTCCTCGGCACTTCTTTCACCCTCTTTTCTTGTTAATATTTGCAAATCTTTTTTTCTCCTCCCCCTCATCTGGCAGCCACTGCCAGTCGAATAGCATTAAAGCCTTTGAGGGCACCTGAACCCACAGTCCATCCTGCAGAGGCACCTTCTCCAAGCCCTGAGATGACACCACGTGCCCTCCACTGAAGAGTATCTATAAAGACCACGAAGTTTGGGGTGACCAGGGCTAGACTCCAAATCTAAACCTACCCACTTACAGCTTCAAGCCCTTGGGAAATGATTTAACCTCTACTGCCTCAATTTTCTCATCTGCAAAGGGAGGTTAATACTGATCTTTAAAAAGTTGGGAAAATGGGGGCGCCTGGGTGCTCAGATGGTTATCTGTCTTCAGCTCAGGTCATGATCTCAGGGTTGTGAGATCGAGCTCTGCGTCGGGCTGCCTGCTCAGTGGAGAGTCTGCTTCTCCCTCTCCCTCTGCCCTCCTGCCACCCCCCACCTGCTGGTGTGTTCACGCATGCACACTCTCTCTCTCTCAAATAAATAAATATATAAGTCTTTTTTAAAAAGATTGAGAAAATGAAAAAAAAAAGTATATGCAGAAAACAATACCATTTAATCACATTCACAAACCCAGGAAGAAAAAGCCTCCTAAGTAAGATGGAAAAATATTTTGACAAAATGTAACACCCATTCACCCATTCATAAAAAAAAAAAAAGTACAATGACAAAAGAAAACATAGCGAAATATATATATATTTTTAAAATGAAAAAAAAATCTGATAGTTAAAAAAAATAATAATAAAAAAATAAATAAAATGAACCCCATTCATGATAAAGCATAAAGGCAAACTAGGAATAGAAGTGGGTTTCTCTAACTGACAAAAGGTATCTGTAAAACATCTATAGGAAACACTGTCCTCAAGGGTGAAACAGTAAAAGCATGCCCATTATTACCGAGGTTGTACAACACTGTGTTGGGAGTCTCGGCCAGAGCACTAAGGCAAGAAAAAGAATAAATACCTGAGTGAGAGAGGAAGAAATTTAACTGTCATCATTTGGTTAATATAATTGTCTACATAAAAACCCTCAAAAGATGTTATACATAAATTACTGAGATTTATTTATTGAAATAATTTATGTATTAAAATTATTAAAACAAGAAAATTTAACAGTGTTTCTGGACACACAAATCAAAATGCAAAAATCATTGTATTTCTTCATATCCAGAACAGAGAAAAAAATAGTTTGAATTTTAAATACCATTTAGGGGCGCCTGGGTGGCTCAGTCATTGGGCATCTGCCTTCGGCTCAGGTCATGATCCCGGGGTCCTGGGATCGAGCCCCACATCGGGCTCCCTGCTTCACGGGGGGACTGCTTCTCCCTCTCCCACTCCCCCTGCTTGTGTTCCCTGTCTCTCGCTGTCTGTCCCTGTCAAATAAATAAAAATCTTTTAAAAAAATAAATAAATACCACTTAAAATAGAAGCAAATACACAAAGTATTTAGAAATAGATGTAGGTGTTCTTCATCCTCCTCCTGGGTTTGTTCATGGCCCCACCCATCTTACTCTGCAGCCGCAAGTCATGGAAGGTTCTGCCTAATTCCACCCACACACTGCGATTTGCTAATCATGGCCACAAGCTATGCTTGAGAAGGGACAAGAGAGACACATATTCACCATATCTTGTTTCTGCTTCCTGGTTCCATTTCTCTATCATTCAGCTCTCTCTCCTCTCAGGTTGACACTATTTGAGCTCAACACAAGACCCAAGGTTTAGCCTGGCAAATTCTAGCAGGAAGGGAGGCCGGCAAGGTGGTTAAGAATAAGAATCAAACCCCCAAGGAAATTGGGTGCAGGCTGAAAAAATTAAAAAGAATATTAGACAAACGTGGATCCAATTTCCAGATTTGCCTTTTACCACCTCTGTAACCTAGGGCAATCTCTATAATGCCTCCTCCAAGACATAACGGAAGCGATACCTCCTAGTGCTTGACGCAAAGTAAATGTTCAATAAACATTAGCAATGAGGATGGTGCCCCCTAGGGGTTAAAAGTGGTGCAGACATGGCTTAAAAATAGATTCCATATTTATCTAGAAATCGAAACTGAACCAATGAGATACTATTTTTTTATCTACTGCCATTGACAGACACTAATAAATGTCTAATTCCTAGTATTGCTGAGAAGAGGTCCTTTTGACGTAGGAAAGCTGAGGGGACTCCATTTTAGAAAGGCTCCATCTCTGCTGTTTTGTGCCAGGCCCCATTTACTCATGGTCCACATTTTGCCTCTGAATAAGCCAAAGAAGCTATATTCCCACTTCAAGAAGGAAGCAGGAAAGCGAATCATTCTGCGAGGTTTGTTCTAGGCCCCAGATACTGGATAACAGCTAAGAAGAGCCAGATCGTGTTGCAGGACATCAGCTCCAAACAAACCTCGGCTGGCACTGACATCAATATCACCTACCTTTGGCAATTTATGGAATAACACCTATTGTTCACCGACACTCTCCTTTGATCGGACCATACCCTGGATTCCTGAAGGAACGTGTACCCTAGACCCTTTCCCAATATAAAGGCCCAGCCCTAAGCAATGACGAGACTCACTCTCCTTTCTTTTCTGAGTCTCCCAGACCCTCTGACTGCTCTTCTCTGTCACTCACCCCATTCAATAAACTCTGCTCTCACTTCCTCCGGCTCTCATTTGATTTCTATCCTGCGGGAAGCCACGGGCCCTCCTGGCTGGTCCTGTGGGACCCTCCCCTGGGTTCTTGGACGCAGCCTGTCTGCATAGCCTTCATACAAGGATAGGACCATACATTGATGCAAACTATCGGAAGCAAATTAAGGCAACTCCTATTAATGACCTTCAAAGCATACATACCCTTTCACTTACAAGAAGGTACCTAAGGAAATAATTATGGACATGTGCCAAGACATACACCCAAGTATGTTAACAGCAACATTGTAAATAATTAGCAAAAATTGAAGAGAAGGGCGTCTAAATATCCAACAATGGGAATTAAAGAAGGGATGACAGAATCCTCTGCAGTCATTGGCAATTAGGTTGTAAGAACATCCATGAGACAAGGCTCACAACATATTTTAAAGTTTAAGAAGCTGGCTTCAGAACAGAGGGGAATTTTTAATATTCTATATAACAAAGATGCTGTAGATGTACTAAAATATTATGAGCAGTCATCTCTGGGCAGTTGGGAAGAATAGCTACAATAATCTCTTGGTTAATAAATGTGATTTACATATTTTGAAATGGTGCCTTGAAAGAACTTAATGCCATTTTTCAGAACGGCTGAGCAACTTTTGGGAATAACTAAGAGGATAGGAAGGCTTTTCTTAGCACCCTGCTGCCAACCCGCTCCCCGGGGGCCTGCACCCTCCAAGCCTCTTCTCACCCCAGCGAGGGGCTCAGGCTCACGCCCACCTTTCCTTCTCTGCTTGCATTCCAAGCAGTCTGGAAGAAGGTCTTCTCTCTGTGAAGACGGATTCTGAGGAATGTGTATGCAACAACTCATGAAAATGCTTATAAAAAAATTTTTTTTTCAAATATGAGTGTACTTTATCAAATACAGCAAAGCAGGAAAGCATTATTTTTGGAAACAAATGGAATGTAATGAAACAAAATGAAAAATGTAGACTGTAGTGGTCAAAAACAAAAATGTTCCCATCTCTGTGCCCCCATGCCCTGTGACAACGTTTGCCAATGAGGGAATATTTTTTTTCAGTCTCAGAAAATATCATTGGTGGGCAGTGACTTGTCTCAAGCGAGAGACTGGGCTCCAGGCCCTAGCCCAGCTAGAGAGGAGTTGGAGGCTTTTCTGTTATGTGAATCATCTTTAGCTTAATGCCTTCTTGCTACACTCCCTGTTTTGGAGAAACTAAAGATGTTAAGCTGAAAAGAGTTGTAATTTATTTCCCTCTTTGTGCTTTTCGGTATTTTCCAAATTTTCTATAGTGGATATGAATTGCGTGTGTGACCAGTCACGACTCTCACTTTGAGGAGAGCCGTGAAGTCACACAGCTACCTCCACAGCACCAGCTCAAGTGTCCCGGAAAGAGCTCCTGAGCCTCCTGAAGTTGCCAGAAACGCTTTGAACTAAGGATAGGAACTCTCATTTCAATGAGATAAAGCTTAAGATGCAAAGTTCTGGACCAGAGGTGAGGGGGGACAAGTCTCCATTCTCACACCGTGGTGTAAACATCAAGGATCTTAGTGGGGTGCTCTGGGAGGGGGCTTTTCCATCGAGGGGTCCACTATTTAGTAGCTTAGTCCTCCTTCCTAAGTCCTGCCCCACAGACAACCCTCGGGGTCCCGTGGGTTGATTCCCTTGTCCCCTGTCTCCCCGCCATCAGTCCCCCGCTGGGTGCCTGATGCCCTGCGCTCACAGGAATGGCGCTAGTACTGAGAACAGCTCTCTTAACTCCAACAAAGGCATCACCTGGATTCCCTCTGCGGCATAGCCTCCGAAAGGAACCAAAGCCTTGGACTCACCTGGGTCCTCTTGGACCTTAACGTCCCACAGGAGCGACCCCAAATCTTCTTTGGGTTGCTGGCTGTTTATAGCTTCCTAGCCCTCTCTGATCCGCACATGAGATGCAATCATGCCCCCATTCCCAGAGGAGGAGGAGAAGGAGGCAGGGAATGGGCTGAGTCAGGAAATCAGGATTTCCTGCTTGAAACGGGCCTCGACTGCAGGTGTGCGACCTACGTCAGAACAACCCTTTTCCTTACTTTGCTCCAATCTCAAGGGGACTCCCAGACCTCCCGGGCCGGACTCACTGCCCAGGTCTGAGCACCAGCCTGGCCTCCCGGGTTGTTTCCGGAGCCACCCAGGGGACAGGCGTGGAAGCCGCAGAGACCTGGCATCAAATCCCAGCTGCACCCCCTTCTCGTCCAGGCCCCCCTGGCCAAGCCCTTCCCACTCACGAAGCCTCCTGTTCCTCACCTGGAGGGCGGGGACCACGGGAGAAGACAGTCACACGCTTCGCTCCATACACCCCAGCTGTGCTTTATGAATTAGTTCACCGCCTTATTTCCACCCACATGCAGATGTGCTTACAGCCCTTACTGTGATGAATCAAAGACCAAGAACCTACTGACTATTGGTTATATTTCTCATCCGTTTTCCCCTCAGCTCCACGGAGCCACAATAAATAAATAAATATAAAAATAACAAGCAACCAGGGACCTCACATAAGAGGGAAAAACTTAATCTCGGTTTTGTGTGTCTCTGTTCACAGAGGAAAAACGAATAAAGGAATACAAAGAGATCAATTTTCCTACTTTTTAAAATTTTAGAAGGGCACCTAAAACTTACATTAGGTACACAAACAAGACTATACTATTTTTATAATAATGCCTTTTGTATGATAATATATTTTGATTATAGCCACTTAAGGATGAAAGGGGAAAGAAATCCACAGGAAGGAGGGACAAACGCCTAGAACAAAGAGATGGAGCTGCAGATGGGGCCGGGCTGACCCTGCGGCGTCCCAGAGATACCCAAGAAAAAAATGTGAGGGGTGGAGTCACTGAGAAAGAGGAAAAGCTTTGAGAAGGAAGAGAATGACAGAAAAGACAAACATGGCCCCCTGCCCACCCACAACCTCTGGCCACCTCCCCTCACCACGCGCTAAATCAGGAGCCCCCTCGGGCCGGCGACGCCAGGACCCGCCCAAGTCCTTTGCGATGGAGGAGCAGCGCCATCTTGTGGGTCATTGAGTTACTGGCGCTGTAGATCTTTGGAGTCCCGTTGCTTTTTTACTACCAGGGACACACTTTTCTTTTCAGCAATTAAGAAAGAGGAATCTGAAGCGTCTTCGTTTTAGAAAACTTGGTGAGGATCAAACAGAATTAAGGAAAGGGCTGGCGATTTCCCTCACCAACCTCATTCACCTGCTGCAAGTACCTGACTCTCTTTCCCTACCACACCCAACAGAGAGGGTTGCCTGTAGCCGCACACCCCACAGAGGGCGATCTGGCAGGGACAGGAGTTGGCAGAGGGAATGGGCATCCTGCAGGAAATGGCACAGAGATGGGAAGGGAGCTGACGTGGCTGAGGATAAAAAGTGTTCATACTTGGGCAGAAAGAAGTTGGGGCAACCACTGGATTCATGCCCCAGAAGATGGTATTCATTTCAAAGACGGATTCAGATCTAGCGATACCTCCATGGCTTCTGGTGCTGCTGAAAACCGTCCTAGAAATGTACCTTCTTTGCGGCTTTATTTATAATATGGAAATTTTGGAAACAGACTAAAGGGACAATGGGAGTGAAGTGATCAAGTAAAGAGCCATGTCACCAATCAGTGGAATGGCACAGAATCATTAAGAATGAAACTGTATCAAGCCATTTGCTTCTAATCTGTGTACTTTTCTGTGTTGATATGTCCTACTTACTTTAAACGGATTAATTTTAAAATGATGCTGTGGAATATTTAATGGCATAGGCAAATATTCTGGGTGCTATGTTAAATTTTTAAAATGCAAATCTGGGGTGCCTGGCTGGCTCAGTCGATAGGGCATGTGACTCTTAATCTCAGGCTCATGAGTTTGAGCCCCCTGTTGGGTGTAGAGATTACTTATAAATAAATAAATAAATAAATAAATAAATAAATAAATAAATCTATCTTACCTAATAAAAATTTTCTTTAAAAATTACCAATCTGTATTATATACTTGAATCCACACTATATTATATACTGTATTATATACCTGAATGTTGCTAAGAGAGCAGATCTTAAATGTTCTCGCCACAGAAAAGAAGTCGTAATGCTATACCGGTCATCATTTTGCAGTATATAAATGTATCAAATCAATGTGTTGTACATGATATTATGTCAATTATTATCTCAATAAAGCTGGAAAAAATACACATCTGAATATGTCATGTTATGGATTTTTCTTTCCTCACCCCACTTTTAATTTGTGCTATCATGTCACATTTTGTGCATCCTTGTCAACCATGTTAAATCTTTGCTGGAAGAAAATAGAGAATAAATAAGGGAAATAATGTTTACAATAGATCCCTCATTCCAAAATTTATATATGCATGTGGAGAGAAAAAGAGAGAGAAGAGCAAGATACACAACAATCATAGACATTGGGACTACCTCTAGGTGAAGACTGCTGGTCATTTTTGTTTTATTTTATTTTATTTTTGCATTTTCTACACTGAATGGGTATTACTCCTTAAATCAGAAAAACAGTAAATTTTTTAAAGGAAATGAGTTTCTGCGCTAGCCCTGCCATCCCGCCTCCCCCCGCCCCCACAGCCCCTTTCCAGCACATATCTCATGGGCCAGGTGGGCCAGGCAGACCCTGGAAAACCAAATCAGAGACATCCTGGGAAGTTCAAGCTGGTTGCAAAAAGTACCCCTCGTTTCCAAGAGCTTCCAGTGCCAGCGTTAGAACAACTCCCTAATGAACCAGCCCAGTCCCGCGGAGGAGGTGACTTTAGTAGCTGTTACTAATCAATTAGATATTAATATAAATGTGTTTATCAGCAGAGTGTGATGGTTCTGGGCTGGGCCTGGAGTCAGGACGCTGAACAGACATCCTCACTCTGTGGTTTACTAATGTACGATTTAGAGCCAGTGACTCAATGTCTCAATTTCTTCATCTGTAAAGTGGAGATGTCATTATACTTCCCAAGATGAAGAAATGAAATATGATGGCACTGTATGACATTGCTGTTGATGCAGGTCAAAAATGGGCAAATACCGGCTATTTCTCGGGGTTCAACCTGTGCTTGGGAAGTGCTCAGCACAGTGCTGGCGGGTGGCCAGGGCTCCCTCAACCTCAAGGCGATTTTATCCCCATTTCACAGACTGGGCTATAATGGTGGAAAGTGGGGGAGCGGAGGCTGCAGGAAGGCATGGGGGCCTATGAGGGAGGCCGAGGTGGACTGAGATGAGAAGCCTCAGAATGGTGCTGAAGGCTCTCGAAACACAGCATTACCAAAGGTTGGTCCCCGCCTCCCTTTTGTCATTTTAAAGCCACTTCCCGACATCTCCCCCACGCACATATACCCAGGACCCTTCTGACCTCACCAAATCACTTTCATAAGGCAGAACTTCTCCCCTGAATCTGAGCCCTGCAGGATTCACCTCTTGACCCCAGAGAGCTGACGTCAGGACAGGAACCCTGATCCCTCCCTTCAGCAGCTCACCCTGGACACAGGCTTGTAGGCAGGTGCCTCCCACTGAATGGAAGGCACAGAGACTGTAATTTAAGCAGCCTGGTTGTGGTTCTTCCCTCGGTCCTAATTAACTCAGTTGCTCTAAGTTCCATTGCACTGGATATTGAGAGAGCCATGTCCAAAGAGTGGGGAGTCATGACGGTTGGGGAGGAGCAGGGGCAGAGAAGGAGAAAGCCACCACTAGTCAACTTGTAGGGGACTTTCATGGGGGGTAATACGAAGTTGGGTATTTCCTTTGATGTCAGATTCTGAATTAACTTTCATCTCAAACAAAAGGTCTGCCCTGCTCTAACCAGAGCTGCCAATGCCGCCGTGCCTTTGATAAGGACTTTCAGTTTCCTCAATGCCATCTTTCAAACTCAGATGTGTGGGAGCACACAGCTGGTGGCTTGGGGGGTACATGAGAAGGGAGTTGGGGAGGACAGGAGGAGGAGTGAAGGTGTTAGGAGCTCTTTTATCCTTGGGTTACTTACTCCAAGAATAACACCTACAATTCACATTAGAAGGATCGACAAGGCTTGTTCCATTTGATGCTCCAAACAGCCCTGTACGTAAGAGTTTTAAGTGAACACAGGGGCTCAGAAAAGCCAAGGGTCATGCCCAAGTTCACACAGGAAATACGTGAGAGAGCCAGGACCCAAACCCACATCCACTGTCTCAAATATCCATTCTCTTTCCAAATTGCCAGAAATCTGAAGGAGAATAATTGCTCTAGAATGGATATTCCCAAACGAGGGAGTCAGAAACCCAGTTATGGCAAAGAATACAGACAAGTTATGGCAAGAAATCTAATTCAGATGGGACATCAAGCATGGTCCAAACACTTGGAAAGACAAAAGTATGACTGACTTACAGAATCATCCATTCATTCATCAGTCCAACTGCCATCCCACTATTTTTCAAACACCTGTAGATGTTAAGATGATTAAGATACAGTTCATTGTATTGTTGCTTTCTAGTGTTGCTTGGTTGCTGTGGTAACAAGCAACCCCCAAATTTCAGTGGCTTACAACAACCAACATGTATTTCTTACTCGGACTACCCGTGGGCTGCAGGTTGGTTGAGGCTGAGTTCTGCTCCGTTCCGTGTGTCTCCTCATTCTGGGAGTTGGGCTGAAGGAGCAGCCCTGACTATAACAAGCTGCAAGAGACCTAGTCAAGTTATACGGTCACATCTGGCGCAACCATGGAGTGCAAACATCCACAGCCCTCACAGAAGGCACAGGAAGGGCAGGAACGTATAAGCCTCTTACAAGGGGACGCCTGGGTGGTTCAGTCGGTTAGGCGTCGGCCTTCGGCTCAGGTCATGATCCCAGGGTCCTGGGATCGAGTCCTGAACCGGGCTCCTTGCTCAGTGGGGAGCATGCTTCTTCCTCTGCCTGCCGCTCCCCCACACTTGTGCTCGCTCTCTCTCTCTTTCTGACAGATAAATAAATAAGAATGAAAATAAAATCTTTTAAAAAAAATAAGCCTCTTATGAGAAGGAACATCATGAACATGAATGCAACCTACCACTTTGTAGACTTTCTCAATCAGCAAATACTAGAGGGAGATATAATAAGGAAAGTTTCAGAATTAAAATATTGGGAGGGTCCTGCTGAAGGAATAACTTGAAGTCTACTCCTAAAACCCCAATACCACCCTGCCCAAGCTCCATCAGCAATTTGTTACACGAACCAGAGGGGGAGCCAGGGTCTCCAAGATGGAATTCAATATTTAAATACTGGTTTTAAGGTTCTAAGGTCAAACTTCAGTTGTCTCCATTTGCATCTGCCCTGAGGAGCCTCTGAAGCAGCTTCAGATGATGGAGGTCCATGGGAAACGTCATTCACTGCCCACCCAAACAGGATGGTGCCAAATGACTTCTATTGGTCAACTCTGGGCAAGCATCTTATAGAAAACGGGCAGAATCTTGGGTATTCAACCATTCAAGACACAGTTAGATCTTGCTGACCATGTACAACGTGAGACAAAAGAGTAACAGTGATCATCAGAGAGCTTGCATTTGAGTAGCATCAGCTTCCCAGCCTCATATGATGAGCAACACCAAGACTCTGAGGTTCCATGATTTGACCAAAGTTGTGCGCACCAAACGAATGACTGTAAAGGGACTAGAAATCAGGTGTCCTGACTTCCTAATCTCTTTTCTCTACCCACATGCTTCCTTGATTAATGTACTTCCCATTCAATGCGCTGTTTTGTTTTAACTTTCCCTTCCCTACAAGGCAGTGTGGGGCCCACTCCTTGATAAGAAAAGAGAAGTTATAGGAAGAAACAATGTGCACCCAGAAAGCAGGTGTCAGCTGTCCATAACCCAGAGGCATCAAACAAGGGACAAGAATCCAGGATTTTTTTTTAATTATGTAAATGATGAAAGCCACCTTTTGCTACATCCTTTCCATCAGAACTCGTGGAGCATTTGTGGCTTTGATTAATGAGGTTATATCCAAGAATGATATTTATGTTACCCGATAAAGACACCATGGGGTTGTTCCGGGCTCAATTTTGGCAACTTGCTCAATAGTCAAGCTGGGCTTTTTTTTTTCCTTCTATCTTATCGACCAGGTACAAAAGGATGTTGTTTAAATGAGAAAATCTCTTCCTTCGTGTACTGTTCTAAACTCAGTGGGTTCTCTTTGCAGCCAGGTGAGAAAAAGTTGCAATTTCAATGCAGAGAGCCCTTCTGAATGCCTGCGGCCTGGGAGGTATAATGAACAAGCTTCAGTCTTGGATCGGTTCCCAGACCCACAACGCGAGAACGCTGTGGTGTCTAAACAGAAGTCCCTGGCTTTCTTTCAGTCCCTAGTCTTATTAGGTTTGACGCTTCTTTATTATGTTTTGTTCTGCATCTCTAAATCCCCCTTCTGAAGCATAATGCTGCAAACATGGGGTCTGCACGCCCAAGAGCAATGTCCCTCGGTCGCCATGGTAACCCAAGCGCATCCACCAAGCACTTTCCTCCAAATGAAATAGTGAGCTCGGGATCTGAGCATGCACCTTGCATGCACCCACCCCAGCCAGTGAATATCCCCACAGGGGTTTCTGTTTATGAGCGAGGGTTGGCAAGAGCCGAAAGGGCCAGCACAACTGTGTTTTATCGACTTTATTAAAATACCTGGGATACACATTCAATTTCTATTTATTGTTGTTTCACCTGTGCCGAGACGGGAAGTACTGGCACTTGACAAATGGGCTAAAAGGCTGTCGAGTTTCACTCTGGAGTTGGTGGAGAACAGATGCCGAAATGTGGTTTCCTAAGAGCGTAATGAGACTTTGTACTTTTACAGTGCCTTTCATCAGTGACTCTCAAAGGCTCCCTCATTAGTCCCATAAGCCCCCTGGGAAGGAGGTAGGTGGTGAGCGGGTCCCCCCACACGGCAAGCCCAAGGCAAGGGGAGGCCTCAAGCTAGTTGCCTAGACATAAACAGGACACGAATCCACAAACAGACCATTGGAGCCCCAGTCTGACAGGGCCGCTCTAATCATGTAATTACCCAGCAATCGTGCCCTTCATTTGCATTTTTAATTCCACTCATTAAACTCACGGCTTCTGTTTAGGGAGACTTGTCTCCACACATCTCAACCGTCTGAATGCCTGTGGCTGGCCTTTTTATGCAGTAACCAGGCATCCCCATAGAAAGGTTGAGGAAAACATTCGCTTGGGCCCGCCTCAAAATAGCCCACAAACTACCTACGCGGAATGGCCCGGGAAACGGTCGCCTCCATGGAAACACAAAGCAGTCCGTTCTGAACGTCCCCATGTGCACAGCTGAGAAGCCCTCAGTAGGCCTAAGGCACCTAAAACCTTCCTCCCCATCCCAAACTACATCTCCACGTTGTTCAAAGTGAGTGGGGGCCTTGGATGGTATCTAACTCCCAGAAGGGCCAACTTCAGATGAAGAAATCGAGCCCCAGAGAGATTTGTCAGTTAACTCCAAGCCCCCCAGCAAGGCAGCGGCAGAGGGAAACCCAAATGGCCCACCCAGTGGTTCACCCGCCTTCCCTACGTTAGCTGGACGATCCCAAGACAAATTCACATGGAAAGCTTTGTCCTGCGTGGGTTGCCCTGGAGTATTAGCAATATGAGCTCCATACCGACAGGGATTTTGTTTGTGTTGTTCTGCCGTATCCCCGAAAAGAGAGCCTACTATTTAACCAATTCTCCATAAATGTTTGCTGATGGTCAAACATCTGTGCTGATCCAACCCAACATGGTAACGTTTGAAGAACAAGGAACAAGGACTCAGAAAATCCATTTGAGCCTCAGCCTTTTCGTGTGTACATTGAGGGACCATCTATGTCCCACCTGATTCGTGGGACCGTTGACCTTGCCATGCCCTCTGCCTAGACGTATTTCCCTCATGGAGAGCTCAGCTCGAAGGTTGCCTCCTCAGGGAGGCCTTCCTTGACCTGTGTGTTTATTGTTCATCTCCTTCATCCCAGTCACTCCTTTCCATTTTACTCTATTTTATGCCCTTTTTTGTTATTGCTGGTATGGCAGTTATGAATAGTTGAAACTCGTTTTACAGCTCTCTCCCCTGCTCTGATGTAATCTCCATGAGGTCAAGGATTTTTGTCTGTCTCGTTCACCACACTATTCCCAGGACCTGGACGAGTGCCTGACACATGGAAGATGCTCAGTAAATGTTTGTTGAACTAATAAATATAGAATAAAAAACAATGAAAGAGAAAGTGCTAACGATCATAAAATCCAAAGTATTTGTTTCAAAACTAGAAGTGTTTAGTGTTCTGGTGTTACTCATATTTATCAACATTAGCAGCAACTTGGAGCTTCATTAACCCTCTTAGGACTTGAACAAATTTCCAGAGTTGATGTGTGTGTACAAAACACATCCATACAACATATCATTATCTTCCTGGTTCCAAGTGATCCCACAGTTGGTGTTCTCACTATTTGTCTCAGCCTCTGGGGCTTCATTAATGTAATTATAGACACAAGTCACCAGTTGGGCATATAATTGGGATTATCTATATAGAGCTAATCACTGAAAGGCAAAGCCAGAGTCACCCAGGAAATCAACTGGTCCAACTGGTCCATTTTACAGATGTAGAAACTGAGGCCCTAGCAAGTTGAGGTACCTGTAAGAATCAACCTGAAGAAAAACCATCCCCAAAGGGGACAAGTCACATAGTGTCATCCAAAAGGAACACAGGAACAGCAGCAAACATTGCATTAAACGTCCCACGCACACTCAGAGCCCTTCCCACTCTGTCACACTGAAGAACTACCCTGCAATGGTCCTTCGCTAATAATCTCTTTACAAAAAATAGAAGCGTCACTGGGCCGATCAAAAGGGCACCATCAGTATTTCTTGGGTTTGGGAACGAAAAGCCAATACACTACTCAATTATGATGTATCTGTCTTCTGTTAAAGGCATTCTCTGTAATTTCCCCCTTTCTCGGCCACCTCACCCCCCAGGCAAGGCCCAGTCCCCACAGGGCGTTGATATGCATCTGGTTTTCTCTTCCTGGCTGGCCGTATGAACTCCGGAGTAACCTGCTCCCATCAGCCCGCACGCACCCCTCTCTGTGGGAGGACTCCGGACGCCGGCCCACTGCGCTCAGCCCCTATGTGCGTTGCTAAGAGGCAGCGTAATGCAGCCGGTGGGTGAGAGCCTTCCTTGGCCTCAAGCCAAGAGTCGGTGTGATTCCTTGACTGCTCTCCACACCGCATCTCTCTCAATCGAATGTCAGTCTGACAATTTTCTCAAAACCAGCTGCCCCTTTCCTAAATATTCCTGACACGTGCAATTTGCCGGTGCCTCCCTGGGCGGCGTCCGACGGCTCCAAGACGTGCCTTACTATCAAGTGGCTTTGTCACATGAGAATACACTGGGCTAGATCCTCAGTTTACCACTGAACTGATAGCTTGGAAAACTGCTCTTATGAATGTTCCATCACGTTTCCATTACTTGGCATTTTTGAAAACACAAAGTTAGCCCTGAAAGACTGATTAATTCCTCTATGGCATTCTGGCACTCACGGTGTCTCCAAATCCAGTGGCCGTCACCAGTGACTTAGGTGCTGTGGGCTGGACAGAGAGCTGTCCCCAGGCAAGCAAACAGCTCTTGATTGTCCCTGTGGCTCATGCGCCTGTCTCCTGCTGCGACACGTGTGAGTCCCTCGAGGACGGGGACCACGTCTTACTTGCCTTTCTATTTCCCAAACCGAGAGCAGCGCCTGGTCCATAGTGGGTGTCTCTCTGTGAAATGAAATGCAGAGTCTCATTTTTGTTATCTTTTATTATGGTAAAATACACAGAACCTAAAACTGACCAGCTTAACCATTTTAAAGTGTGCAATTCAGGGCATTAGGTACATGCACAGTGTTGTGCAGTCACACTTTTTTAATTTTAAAATTTCTTCTTAATAAAATAACTTTAAATAGGTTAACAGCTTTTCCTAAGAAATGAATAAACAAAAAATAAAATAAAATACGGAGACTGATTTAAAGGAAATCTAGGCAACAAGGTATGAATATTGTTTCCTACTAAGTACAACTGTTCTCGCTGCTCAGCTCTTCCGTGACCGGCACTGAGGACACGTTCGGGACGCAGCTGTATTGAGCACTCTGCTGGACACTGGGAATAAGTAGATGGAAAGCTGTGGCCATTGCCCGAGAGGGGCTTAAAGGCCAGGAAAAGACAGCTGCTTCTTTCTAATTCCACACACCATCATGCAAACCTCACAAGGGCAGGGATATTCGTCAGTTTTTTCCCTCCATACCGAACAGTGCCTGGCATCATTTTAGGCACTTAACGAATATTTGTTGAATGAATAAATAATGAAAGTCTTTCTGGAGAAGTCGGGGAAAGCTTCATAGAAGACATTAGATTGAACTTAGTCTTGAAGAAATTGTTTCTTGAAGAAAGTACAAACGTCCCTCGTGGGAGAAGAGGGTCTGCTTGGAATGCTGGGGGAGCAGGCAGGTGGTGTGACTGGACGCTACAGGGAAGGCCACGGAAGCAGAGATTGGGTCGTGAAGGGCCCTGTATGCCATGTCGCGGAAGCTGGAGTTTTCATTTTTGTCTTGCAGGTGAAGAACTTTGAGCAAAATGTTTGCATTTTGGAAAAGTCCCTGGATAGTGTACCACATTAGCAGCACTTGCCAAGGCTCACCATTCGGATCCCTTCCCCATGGGGAGCCTTCAATCATGTGATATGCCCAGAGAGCCCTTTAATCATGTGATATGCCCTTCGTATTCCCACCCTGTCAACCCGATCCCTGATGGGAAGCTCCCCTGGCCTCTCCACCCCAGCCTTCCCACTGAACTCCCTGCTCCCCGAACCATGTTCTTCTCCTGGCGAAGAGAAACACAATAAAGAGATACCAGCACGAATCCACTTGGGGGTCTCTTCCCCATAGGATTACACTTTCAATCAGCTTTTAAATTCTTCCCATCCACCCCAAGTTTGGGTTCTCTTGGAAGCAGACGCTGGGACAAGGACTTGAGAAGGAAGGGGTTCTGGGGAATGATGCCCAGATGAACAAGTGAGCCAGTGGAGAACGTGGGGACACATGCAATAAAGAGCCAGCTGGTGAGTGAGCTACCCTGGGAGGACTCTGGAGCTTGAACTCACCATAGAACTGTAGAGAGTACATCTTGCAGTTGTCTCTGGGGAGGCCAAGGAAGTTGGAGTCTTTATCCACCAATTCCTAACGCTTTGGCTAAGAACGTCCCCGGAGGGCAGTAAGTCCGGGACCCCTGGGGTCTGCCCTGTGCTTGGGCTGACAGAGCCTCAGACAGAGAAGCAAGACCAGGGCATGTGAGTGTGGAGCCCTTAGTGTGCACGGGCACTGCCTCTCCCCTGCAGGGGAACACGGAGGTGGGCCAAGGGCCCGGGAGCCAGGCATCAGCAGCGTACCACCTGCCCCACTGGAGGCAAGCTTCCCTTTGAAAACACTGTGGCAGACACAAGGCTCTGTGCTCGCCATACCACCTCTCCTCAAGCACACTGGAAGACCACACGTCCCCAGCTCCCTTGTCGTTAAGCCACCTCATTCACAACTAAGTTGGGGAAGGGGTTACCACTGGACTAAGTTCTGCCCAGGAGAATATAGAAAGAAGTGACCTAAGTCCCTTCCAGCCTGGCCCTTCAAAACATCCGGGGTGGTCCACCAGTTCTCGTTTTGCCTTCCTCGACTACCTTGCAGGCCATGTGTTTTAAATGGCATGTTGTGACTTTGTTAAATTAACGTGTCAGGTGGAGCACAGGGTGCCGGATGAGGAGCTGCGGTTCGACCACAGATCATAAGAGAAACTGAAATAGAGATGTTCATATTCACATTTCCTGAAGGAAGTACACGGCGCACCTTGAGGGGCCACACGGGGAGGTCAAGGCAGAGGGGAGACAGAAAGGGAGCAAGGGCACCTGGGGCACATTCCTTCGCGAGGGCCCACAGGTAGAGTGCTTCGGGGTTCCCCGGCCGGACCCAGATCAGTCAACTCAAATCAAAAGAGTCGGGTTTTAGTAAGCGTAAGGCAAGCAGATGCTGGGGGTAGGGAGACCGCTGATCACAAGGACGGTCGAGGAATTCACAGCAGAAACTTACGTGTGTTTGTGACACTCGGGCTACTGTCTGGGCACGTGCTTGCAGAAGGGACTAGCGGCAGGTTAAGGTTCCTGCAGGTCACTGGGCCAAATAAAATGGATGGCAAGGCAGCAATACCGTGGAGTAGCTGAGCTAAACCCTCGACATGCTAGGAACACAAGCTAGGAAGAGTGTTTATCCCTGAGTCCCTGCATGGAGGAGCCTACCAAGGAAAGCCACTCGGATCACACCAGACTGAGAAATAAACAGTTGAACCAAGCTGCTTGGGTGGGGAGATGTATTTGTTACTGCCATAGGGCCCAGCCTAGCCTGACTAACACAGGGTACATGTGGACTCCGCCTTAGCGGAGTCTCTGCATGCCTTAGCAATATGCTCCTTTCCCCCTCCTTCCTTCAGAACTTGAAAAGAATAGTTTAATGCAATTTTAGGACTTGAAACAGAATGCTTAAGTTTCAAAGAACAAATATGCTCAGCTGAGTGATATTCTCGCAGTCTGCAACGAACCTATGAAACCCAGCTGCTATAATGTATTTGCTAGCATCTCTCCAGGCCCCCTGCCCACTGGAAGACCTCAATTTCAGCAGCAAGGTTCTGCCTCCCACCCCCTCCACTTAACAGATCTAGAGAAACTACCAATTACTATTCAACAGCCTTGTGTGGAGCAGCCCTCGGGGTCAGAGGACGACATCCTGGAGGGCCATTTGCAATGATTATGTAATTAATATTATCATGATGTATAACTGCATATAATGGTTTTCAGAGCTGGAGACCTTTTCTTCCTTGGCTATCCTTCAGAGCAAGGAGGTTCCTTGTTCTACCTGTATGACATTCAGGAGCATCCTTCAGCAGCCTGGTTTATAAGTTTTACTGTACATCTTGAAGTCCTTTCTTGAAAACCCACAGATCCTGGAAAGTTTTGAACTAGATCGCATGGCTCTCCATCACCTTCACAGTCTTTAAAGGCATCAGTCTACACAAATGCTTGATTGTGGCCACTGACTCCTCCCAAAGTCAACACTTATTTATTGACTGAGAAAGACATAACTGACCGAAACTTCACCCAGCTCAATATTTGCCTAGAGACAATAAATCTCAACACCGGCCAGAACTGAAAGTCGATGGCTATGTATTGTTACCTACTTTCTTTTGGCAAGAGCAATCAATTGGGTATGGATTTTGAAATAATTTCATTTTGATTGGAGTGTGGGACTAGCCTGACTGTGCGGGCAGAAAATGAAGGGTGGAAAGTATGATAGGAACAGTTGCTCCTTGTAGTCCCACGGTTAAATGTAGTGCTGTGAGCAGCACTTAAATAAGAAAAGAAGATCCCTGTCATCTATCAGGCATCCAGAAGGGCTGCTTTATGTGAGATGATGTCATCATAATGGCAAAGTGTGTTAAGCCCTCTGTGAATCCCCACCGGGTATTTGTCCTGCATGAGAATCAATTACAGAAAAGATAAATGGTACATTAGAAGTGTCTTTTGGCATATATTTCACTTCTGATATATGTTGTTCTGCTGAGCAACAAACGATTTAGATAAACCTCAAGGTCATGTTTGGACCAGAGAGATGTTTTTCATTAGCCAGAGAGTGACCATCCTGATAACAGAAAAAGCAGCTTATGGAAAACTGTAGAACACCCACTTCCTCGGGGGCAGCCCCAGAGGCCTCCGTGGGCCACCCGGATCGTGCTGAATGCCCTGGATGCAGCCACACTTGGAGGAGGGACCGTGTGGACTGTGCATCCCCCCAGCTCAACTGCTCGTCAATGACAGATCTAAAAACCGGCTGAGTTGTGACTTCTTTCCCCCACGACAGCCTATGGCCCGTGTTATCACAGTTGATTTCCTATCTTGGCCAAGCCTTTTGTTTTTTCCTGAGACTTTTTCACAATTCCACTTGGGAGAAGGGAGTGTGTGTTCATGCCTCCTTTGGGTCACCTGGGCGTCCATCTCCTTGTCACGAGGTCTCAGATCCATTGCACTGGGATGTTTGTACTGCCTGTCCTACCCTACGGGTCCAGCCTCAGTGGGCTGCAGCACAGTCGCCCTAGGTCATTCGGTCCAGTACCCGCGGTGGGCCCTACCTGAGGGGTCCATCCTCCCAGGACTTGGCTGCATCCTCAAAGGCCGGTGAACGCCACTCTGCTCCATGTCTTTGTTCCAAGTTCTTAAGTGTTACTAGGGGACTCAGTTGCTTTCCTTGTAAAAGGTCGCCCATCATATTTTCATAAAGAAAAATTTAAGGGGCGCCTGGGTGGCTCAGTTGGTTAAGCAGCTGCTTTCGGTTCAGGTCATGATCCCAGGGTCCTGGGATCGAGCCCCGCATTGGGCTCCCTGCTCAGCGGGGAGCCTGCTTCTCCCTCTCCCTCGGCCTGCCTCTCTGCCTACTTGTGCTCTCTCTATCTCTCTGTCAAATAAATAAATAAAATATTTTTTAAAAAAAGAAAGAAAGAAAAATTTAAGTATTTTCTCAGAGTCATACACTAAGAAATTCCCTCCGACCCCTCAAATCTCGGGTGTCTTCTCCATTCTTCCCTAGCCCTTTCTAGATACAAAGAGCCCATATTGTAATCCCCTGGTTATTTTTTTGTCATCTCCGTAGCCTTAAGCATTAAGCGCCATGAGAGACCCTGTCCATCTTATTTGCCATCTTATTGCTGATTAAAAGCCTGGATATTGGCACATAATATATACTCAACAAAGATTTTTGAAATAAATGAAAAAGTCTTAGGACATCAAAAGTCTGTGCCCATAGTTTTCTACCAGGGTCTGTTACAGCAGGACCAAGAACTCCAGAGATTAACCCTCTGTTTTCCTCATTCCTCAGACTATGAGCACCGGCGCTCAGCAAAACGAAGGGACTACATAAGGCCCAGCACTGCGGGCCTGTTCACTCTCTCAGGAGCATATGGGCTGTCAGTATGTACGAACCAGTTAGAAGGGAACAGACCATAAGGGTCACTACTGGTTCCGAGCCAACGAGCACTGCTTCCTGGCTTGTGAATTTTTTCCCTTCTTTCCATGGAGAATGTGGACCTGGCCAGAGAGAACAGTGCATTCAGCAAGAAGGGGAAAACGATCCTAAATCACAGGCACACTAGTGTGTGTGAGCTCACCCTCTGTCCCCACAAAGCTGCATTGGAGGCGCCTCTCTGCACACGGTGGCTCTGCCCCAGCACTCCCCACGCCGCATTATGACCTCCTGGTTATTTCTCTGATCCTTGCTTTCCCCCATGTGTAAGCCGCTGATCTTCTAAAGCTAAGGTTGGGATTTTTTTAATCGCTTGATTGAGTTATAACTGACATACGATATCGCACGTGTTTGAAGTGTACAATTTTGGTAAACAGATACTTTTTTTTTTCACCCACAAAACCATCACCACAATCAAGACAGTGAACATATTCATTAGCTCCCAAAGTTTCCCCATTCTCCTGTGTTAGCCGCTGCCCCCCTTCTTCCAGCCTATTTCTCAGGCAACCAGTGATCTTCTTTCTATTACTATAGATTAGTTCTCATTTTCTAAAATTTTATATTGGAATGATACCACATGTACTCTTGTTCGCTGACTTCTTTCACCCAGCTTCATTATTCTGAGCTCCATACATGTTGTCACACGTGTTAATAGTTTATTTAAGGCTAAGAGTTTTTAAATTCTTATCTTGAAAGTTTGAGGGCATCCTAAAAATTGGAAAAGATTGGGTTCTTATAATATATTATAACACAGACTGTCTAGATTTGTTCTAGAATTAGCAACCCTGATATCAACAGGAAACCCACCATAAGGAAAGATTCAGAACCGGAAAGGAACAAATCACAAGTGGAGATAAACAGCTAAGAGAACAGAGAAAAAGAGCTGGAAATAGCTCCTGAATTTCCTTCTGTCTCTAACTCTCTCCCCCACTGTGCTTCCCCAAGACCCACTGTCACCAATTCATCTTCATCTGTCACTGCAAGTACTTACTTTGCTCTTCTTCCAAATATCTCACCTCCACTATAAATAAAGCCTTTTTTTTTTTTATCACCTACCTTCGGCTGAGCAAGAAAGAGTGAAATTACCTCCCACTCAAACGTCTCACTGGAAACCCCACTGATTCTGGGTTTAGAATTTTGAATCCACTGTGACTTGAGACAAATATTTCCTTTTCAGGGTTCCCACATAAGGGTCCCAATGCCTGGCTTCATCTGCCTCCCCCACCACATCTCCGAGACCTCAACCCAACCAGGGGACATTACCCACTGATTATAATGCAAGCTGATTTCAATACGTTATCCAGGTAGCCCAGGACCGATGCCTTTTCAAGTGGGAGGCTACTTCCGTGTCTTATTCTCTATAATGAAAGGACTATACAGGTATATTTCTCTTTGCTAAAACAGCTGAGCTCCAGGGGCAAGCACCGTGTCAGCTCGTAGGCTGCTGCTTTTCCAGAGTCAATCCTTTCAGCCCGGAATAGCTGGCTCTCGTGCCCCAGTTGCCTCTTTGAAACCCTTAAATGTGTAATGTCTTCCCTCCTTGACTTCTGCATGTGCAAGCGCCTAAATCCCAGAAGGTTGACTGCGGTGAGAAGTCCAACCTGCCGCTAGCCCTTTGAGAGACACTGGGTTTGCTATTTGCTTTGTAAAAAGTCCATTTATCCTCCATGTGTTTTTCCAGAACTCCTAGCATAAAACTTACCTAGTTAATGGGCAGAGTTTCATGCATTAAACAGCACAAATTCCAAAGCTATGGCTGAAGGCACGGCAAAATGATTCCCTTGCAGATAAGGAAGGCGCCATTCCAATGACTGTAAACCTGGCCACAAATTGCCAGGCCCAGAGCAATCCTTTATCCAGACTGGTGGGGAGTGTCTGGCCATTCCTTAGCCCGACACTTTACAAGTGGAAGACTCTTTTTCCCCTCCCACTCCACAAGCAACCTATGCCAAGAATTTGCTCATGCTTCCAGCCAGAGGTTTAATTACTTGGGACTTCATCAGTCATGCTGTTGTTGTGTAGAGCTGCACATATTCTGAGTCTTCAAAGACCCTTCCCTACCAGGCCTGACCTGTCTTACCTGCCTGACCTCCTCTGTCCCTCGATACATCCTTCCAGACCATGACCACATCCTGGGCTTTTTGTCACTCAGACCCCTTTTCCACAGTGTCTCTTTTACCTAGATGGTCTCTGGAGGCCCCACCTCACCGATCTTTGCCTATTGTAAACCTGCCCATCCTCCAAGTCTAGACCTAAATGCCCCTTGTCCTTAATGCTTCCATTAATCCCCCAACCAAAAGTATCTCTTTCCCTTTCTTTTCTTAAAGCACTTTATTCAGTCCATAAATATGGAAGATGTCTGATTCTGCCTTGACTGTAGCTCAAGCAATCTAGAGAGCCATCAAGCCATCACCGACGTCTGACATTGGAGGTAACTTCGGGACAGACACTCTGCTTCCACATGGATCAGTGCACTGAATCTTCAAAGAACTGTCTAAGTCCCAAAGAAGTTATTTAACTTTTCTAAGATCACAAAGCTCATAAGTCACAGATCTGCACGTAAGTTCGAGAGACCCTTGCATTTAACCAAGGTGCTAGACGGAAGGTCCTAAGGAGAACAGCTCCCCAAGTCCTCGCAGCGTGCCTGCCTACAGTCACAAACACAACCCACACACAGACACCCAGTCTTTTGTAAAGATTTCTTTTTATTTCTATGAATATTTATATTCATATTTATGTTTATATTCACACCTACATATGTCGAGCTGTATCTCATATAAATGCAATGAACGAATAGGGTTTCCTGTGGCTGCAGGAGCAAATCACCACAACGTTGGTGGCTCAAAACAACTGAAATTTCTTCTTTCACAGTTCTGGAGGCCAGCGGTCTGAAGTCATCGTCACTAGGCCAAAATTAAGGTGTCGGCCGCTCCCGCTAGAGGCTCTGGGAAAGAATCCATTCTTTGCCTCTTCCAGCTGAAGAGCTGGTGTCTGCCCACTTTCCTTGGTTTGTGAGTGCCTCACTCCAATCTCTGCCTCCACCTCCACATTGCCTTTTCCAGGTTTGTTGGCCTCTCTCTTACAGGACACTGGTGATGACTTTTAGGGTCCACCCAGATAATCCAGGATAATGTCACCGGTCAACGTCCTTCACTTAATCACATCTGCAAAGACCCTTTTGCCAAATAAGGTAGCACATTCCAGGGACTAGAACCTGCTCTTCCTGAGCCATTGTTCAGTCAACTCCAACAACCAACCTTGACTCTTACTCCTAAGACACGGGCGTCCACTGTCAGCTGATTTTATAAATTAACATGTTCTAAACAGTGAGATAAGACTCTGTAGGAACCACTTCCTCAGTCCCTGATAAAGAAGTGACCAGAATTTCACAGAAGACTTCTTTTAGAAGCTGGGTTCAAACACGAAGAGTATGTTCTTCAATAGAAAAAAGAAACAGAGCTCATTCCCCTCAACAAACATATTGCAGGTCAATTTTTATGGCTGAATCAACAAAATGCTCTCCATAAACTACAATTTTGTGCAACACAAACTGTTTCAGGAACACTCCTGCTGCCAAGATGAGAAGTAGATGTGGCTCGTTCCTTACCCTGGTGTCTCTGAAAATTCTTTCCCACGTATCTCGAGGTTGCCTGTGTTAACAACAGGGATAGTATATCACCCTCCAGCGACCAGCCAGCTACCCCTCTGTTAGGGGCCCAGGGAATCTCAGAGCACAGAGCATGAAACACTTCAAGATTCTGTGGTAGAAACCCCAGACAGCTGTTGTCAGAGGAAGTTACATAAGCATATTAACAAGGGCCAATGTGAAATCACACGCTTATGTCGAGCCCACCGACTCTGACAACTTCGATGGGTGAGTCTTTGCTAACAATTCTCCGTTAGGGAAACAGCCTCGCTAGACGATGCTCAGATGTGGAGAATGCCCAGAAGGCCTTTGGTCAATATGATTTTATGGTTTGTTTAAAAACGGTTAAATAGCTATTAAGCTTCCCTCTCTCTGGCCTGCCTCCCTGCCTGCATATAAGTCATGCATGCGTTTGCTCTCCCTCTAAATCTCCGAGACACATAAACACACACACTCTCTGTAACTTGATTGCTCCATTATGGGGAGGAGACATCATGATTTTTCCACCCCTGTTGAAGGTTAAGAATGCAGTCACAACCATGAACGTGAGCTCACCAGCCTTCAGTGACAGGCTTGGTCACTTATGAGTCACAAGAGTTCTCTCTGCCCTGAGACGCAGCCAAGGGTGGGGGTGTTGGCGGTGGGTGGGGGGTGGGTGGGGGGCTTTCTGATCCATTCTCTGTTTCAAACAGCTCAATACAATTGATAGAATTAGACAGCTTTCTTTTCCTGGTGATAGTTCAGCCTACCCTGTTTTATTTCTGCTGGGTTGGCACTAACCAGCCAGCCAGGTCATTAACCATGTTTATTACTCAAAGCCAGAGAGCCCACAGCACGTGCTCCCTCAGGACCCTCTGGGTCAGGCAGGAAGTCCCCTCCAGAAGCAGATTTCAGTGGCTGCCAGTTGGATGGCCATTTTGATCAGGAGCCAGGCCCAGTTTCTCTTCCAATGTCACACTTGGGGGAGGCTCAGCAGCCGTGAAGCCTCTCCTGGGACTCTCATCCAACTGTTACACAGAACATGGATTTGCCTGACAAGCCCCAAACAGCACAGGCTATTTTCCCCAAACCCTTTATCTATGCATCCCAAGAAGGATTCGGTTAGGATAGAGCTATATTTTATACCACTCGGCATGTTAGCAGTTCTCTCCTTCCCTAACATGTGATTTAGAATAACAGTATGTAAGGATCCGGGGTTAATACAATAACGAAATCTAATCTTAGCACAGAACAAGGGAGAGCAGAGATGAACATGGTCTATGCTATGGAAACTCCCAAATTCACCAAATGTTTACCTTTTGATTCACAGAACAAATCCTTATTATAAGCTAAACAGATCGTAAGAACAAAGGTGATATTCTCTGCAGTTTAAAAATATGACATGAAATTCAGAATTGAATTCAAAAATTAACATTAATTTCTTCACTCACTGGAACTGGAGGAAACAGAGGGCTTCATCCATCCCTTGGAGAACTTGAAACCGCTCAGTCCCTTCTTGATCGCATCTGTTCATCGTGGAAATAAAGGAGGCTTCCATTTCACCAAGAGTGGAAGATGGCAGTGCTAACCCTGCCACAATATTCCTTCAGGGACTCCCAGGAAAGAAGAGAAGGGAGAGAGGGATGGAAAAGCAACAGCCGGAGCCAAAAGAAGAAAAGATCCAAAGTCTCCAGGAAGCTATGGACATAAACACATTGCCTTTGTTAGAGAATTCTTCTCATCCTACGTTTTTGCACATGTCTACAGAGAACACACCCTTTTAAGGCTAGGACACAGGCCTTGTCTTCTAGACAGCATTTGGTGGTCTCAAAGAAATGCAGAAAAGGAAGGTCTGCCCCTCAAAAACAAAACAAAACAAGACAAAACCTCCCCATGATGCATCAATTCACCTCTGTGTGTTGAGAATGGCCTTTCCCCACACGTTCCTCCTAGAAGAAGGTATATGGCGAATCCCTTGCTCATTAGCATGTGTAATACTTGCAAATTCTTCAGCAAAGGAGAAATCAAGAAGATTTAAGGATGCAATGTGAACTAAGAGCAACAGAAATGGAGGTCAGGAGTGGGGTCCCTGCTGCTCTGTGTGGAGGCTCTACCCAGATTTGGACAGGTGCTCAGGCCACAGTCCAGGGAGCTACACTGGGAGACCAGAAGGCAATTTTGTGGAATGGGGAGAAGCACGCCTTCCTCCTGGCAAACTCAGAGCCACAGCAGGGCGTTCAGCTTGGCCATCAGCTCCCACTCTTCTCCTCAGCCAGGCCCCCTTTAGGGGTACACAAGCTGCACAGCCATGGGCAGGGGCTCTGGCAAGAAGACAAAACCTCAACTTCACAGTTTCCTGTGGGACTGACCCTGAAGAAGAACTTTCATCAAGAGACAAAAGGAAAAAAGACCTTTGGGCCATTTTTATTATTACTTGAATTCATGCTCCCCGATATTACTCTAAGTACCCCACGTGTCTTCAGTCCTCTAATGGCTGAGAGACGCCGGCGTGTGCACTCACCATAACTGTCTCAAAATGTTCTCTACACCTTTTCTGTTTCTGTACCCAGAATCTACCATTTTCCCCATCCCTATCTCCCCCAATTTTTCCCTGTTCTCCTGACATAAATAAGAAACAAAATGATGGATGGGTTTGTGGCATTTGCATTGCTGAATTACCATTCAAGAAATCATTCATGAGCTTAGACCATTCTAGACCTAGAGCATGCTCTCTGCCTACATCTTCAAAATCCTGGCAATCCCAGAAAGTCTAGCCTCATGTATAAATCTTTACACTTACTTCCATGAACGGAGGGCAGAATCAAATATGTGTACCTCTTGTGCCCCGGGATCTACAGGTAGAAAGTGGAGGGGCTGGGATTGGAACACAGGAGCCCCAGGGTTCATGACCACCATGCCCGCACAGGATCCCAGGGAGGGTACAGTGAAGCTGGGGATGTCTAGGAATGTTCCTCCTGATTTAGATTCTGCCTTTCAGATTTGGTATCTGATTTCTTGCTCTGCACCCTACTAACATGTCTTCCAAATGGAGACGGTGCCCATGAGCAACCGGGCAGGGTCTGGGTAATAAGCCCCTAGGTACGCTGCCATTCAACCAACACCAAATATTACTGAACAAACGGGATTCACTCTAAGTTGGCCAGAGGCTCCCTCAGACCTGAATTCACATTTCATGGCCAAAAGGATAAGCCCTCAGGCTAAGGAGGACAACCATAAGCAGCTTACGGGTCGCCTTGCTAAACACGGTAACTACGGACTGGGAGACAGGAGACGGAACAACAAGTATCTTTTACTTCCATTATCAGTAGGGGCTACCTCATTAGTGTTTTCTGTTGATAAAAGTAATGGACTTTAACCTCAAATCATTGTTGCTATACTTGGAAATGTTCATATATTAGAAATATTTGCAAAATTCTTATAGGTTTAAAGATTCTCTCAACTCTTAGCTAAATTACTAAATGAGGAGGCAGATCATGGGAAGGACCAATATATTTCCCCTCTAAGTCATGGTCTAGATTTGATTTTCCTCTTTCATGTCATTAAATTAATACCTTGAATTTTTATTATATTATTTAAATAGTTGTAAAAGATATGTTTTCCAGTATATTAGAAGCATACTTTAAATATGTTTTAATCATAATCTTGGAGCTAAGAATTTAAGTCCAATTTGTGGAAAATGTCTCTCACCTAAACTGTTTAGAAAAACTAGATCTTATTGTCAAACCAGTTATCAAGTCAAACTCACTGTAAGTCAGAAAAAAGTCTAATTTTACCTTGTTAACTCAAACAAATGTGTTAATACAGGATCCCATGACTATTTCCTTTGTTCTGGATCTAATTCCAAAATGGATGCATGGTGGGTAGATGAATAGATTAGAGCCCTACCATGAGTTTATCACCTGGATGAAATAAGGTGTCCTCTCCCTCAATATTTCTTTTTTTTTTTAATTGTGGCAAACAGCACATTACATAAAATTTACCACCTTAACCATTTTTTATTCTTTTTTTTTATTATGTTATGTTAGTCACCATACATTACATCATTAGTTTTTGATGTAGTGTTCCATGATTCATTGTTTGCATATAACACCCAGTGCTCCATTCAATACATGCCCTCTTTAATACCCATCTGCAACGACGTGGATAGAACTGGAGGGTATTATGCTGAGTGAAATAAGTCAATCAGAGAAAGACATGTATCACATGATCCCTCAGTTTGTTTCCTGAGAGTTGCTGGAGTGGTGGGGGGTGGGAGGGATGGGGTGGCTGGGTGATAGACGTTGGGGAGGGTATGTGCTATGGTGAGCGCTGTGAATTGTGTAAGACTGTTGAATCACAGACCTGTACCACCTTAACCATTTTTAAGTGTACAGTTCTATACTTAACCACATTCACATTGTTACACAACAGATCTCTAGAAATTTGTCATCTTGCAAAACTGAAACTCTATACTGAGCGAATAACAACTCCCTGTTTCCCCTCCCCCCTGCCTCTGACAACCATAATTCTACTCTTTTTCTATAAGTCTGACTACTTCAGGTCCCTCATATAAATGGAATCATGCAGTATTTATTGATTTGTGGCTGGTTTATTTCACTTAGCATAACGTCCTCAAGTTTCATCCATGTTGTAGCCTGTGACAGTATTTCCTTCTTTTTTAAGACTGAATAATATCCCATTGTATGTATGTACCACATTTTCTTTACCCACGCATCCACTGATGAACATTCGAGTTCCTTCTACCTCTCGGCAATTGTAAATAATGCTACAATGAATGTGGGTGTGCAAATATTCCTTCAATATTTCTTTTTTAAAAAGATTTTATTTATTTATTTATTTATTAAAGATTTTATTTATTTATTTGACAGAGAGAGACACAGCGAGAGAGGGAACACAAGCAGGGGGAGTGGGAGAGGGAGAAGCAGGCTTCCCGCCGAGCAGGGAGCCCGATGCAGGGCTCGATCCCAGGATCCTGGGATCACGACCCGAGCCAAAGGCAGACGCTTAATGGCTGAGCCACCCAGGCACCCCACCTTCAATATTTTCTAAGAAAACTCTTTTTTGCATTGGTCTCATGAGAGCCTACGCTCAACAGCAATATGCTACTAAATTTCCCGTTTTAAGGGTTGTCCTGGGGGTATTCTATCCCCCGAGAAAATACACCATCATAAAATCTAAGATTGGTGAGAGGAATTTTTTTCTTTTATAATGTGGGGAGAAGGTGATTAGAAAAAGAAAGTCAAGAACCTGGCAGAGCACAGACAGACTTCGTAGAGCTGGGTTAGCACAGAGGATTATGGAACTTGGGTTCCAGAATTCTAGGCCCTTACAGCTATCCCTGCCCCTATAAAGTTTCCACGGACTCCCAGAGGCATACATATCCCGGTTGAAAGACAGCTGATGACCTCACACAGTCCCTGGAACCCAGTACAAACCCCACAAATGTTAGGTTTCAGTGTTGTCTAGCCCTAGAGAATGCATTCCTACAAATATACCTACACCTTCATTCCACTCCTCCCCCCACTACCAAAAAAAAAACTAGGTAAAAAGACTAGAACATGACCAGGTAACAGGTGCAGTGAAAAATTAAAATATATTGAGCTGAAGGAAATAGATGTATTTTAACCCCCTAGCAGGGAAGGTGCTCATTCCCTGCTCCTTGCATGCCTTATTAATGATGATGACTGTTTAATCACATCCCCCGGTGGTGGGGGAAACATCTTGTTCCCATTCATTAGGTCACAATAACTTTTTTGTTCATCCAAAGTGCTTAGGATAAGGTTCAGTGCCTAATGTCAATGACAACACTTCTAATTGAAATCCCATCTGAAACACTGCATCTACATAATGGAGACCAGCCACATAATTCCATGCCTTTCAGAAGGTCTTCTTCCTGCTCCTGTGCTAAGCTCTTGTACCTAATTCAACAGCAAGCCCATTTTCTGAAGTGTTTAGACTGCTCAGCAATTGAGTGCCACTGTAACCCAAGATTTGCAGTGCAAAAGGAAATGTTTGTTGAATGAATGCATACCGGCATGCATGAATGAATGGATGAACAAATGAATCGAGAGTGTAAGGCCACAAAGGATTTGATTCCGTGGTGCCAAAGAAAATCAGGAGCACACTCCTCAAGTGTTTTCATCCTTCTTGCTAAGCACAGCCTTGACTCGGTTGACACTAATTAAGTCCTCAGCAACAGCTAATGAACTGTTCAATAAAACTAACCAACCTTACATCCTGACCCCAGAAAAGGTCAAATGAGTCAATGACCCAACTCCAGAGCCAGGTAGCAAGGTCCTGAGAGATTTCCTTCAGATGCCCCTCAACAGGAAGGCTCTGCCGCACAGCGCCCCTACTTCAGGCTCGGCGATCACTCGGATCCATTGCTTTCCCACCCTGTGGATGGACGCACACACCCATTTTCCAAACCATGCCATCCCTGCGGAGTCTGATCTACTGAGCCTTCACTGAGGGTCCTTCCACTCTGCCAGGTCCTTCTCTTTGCTCAAGGAAATTCCCCAAACCCCACACTTTGACCTCCCAGCAACACAGTGATTCACTGATTTTGACAATTAATCTCATCTTAAAAATAAGGAGATAGTAAACAGGTGCCAATGAGAAATAAACATGGCAAAACTTTCTGTACATTGTAGAGAACCACGATTGTCTCAGAAAGGTTTTGTCTCTGCCCCCTCTGTCCCTGGGTGTGAAAGTGCATCATTTACTCCCCTTATCTTAGGATACAACCCAGGCAAGCAAGTTATTCTGCAATCAACCAACTTTCAGCAAACTCGGAAATGTGGACTGTGTCTGGAGATTGTGCTAGTTTAGTTATTTTTTAGCACTTTGGCCTGTCATAAAAACATTCTCTCAAATCCCGGTATTTTTCCTACACTCCCATAATAACTTCGAAATGTATTATTGCTGAGAAACCGCATTCTCCCTGCCAACAAGTCCCCAGAGGGAAAGCTCTAGCAGAAGAAGTTTTTACAATCATTTCATGAGAGAACGTCGCTCATCCCCTGGACCTAATCAAGTTTTCCAAGACATGGGCCACAGCTGACACCCAGAGCTGCACTCTTTGTGTGTGTGCTTTTTTTTCTTTTCCTTTCCTTTAAAAAGATATGGCAAAAAAACGTATGCTTTTTCTTCCACAGCAAAACATAATGGGCAAAATGAGCGACTACCGTTCTGGGAGCGCTAATAGAGATTCTGGCCTGTAACTAAAAGACTTAACAGGACCAGAGGACTAATTAACAGGTCAGCCAGTAATTCACTCACGCAGGAGGAAATGTGTATTTAAAAACCCGGGCTGAATGTGGCCCCGTGGAAGAGCGTTAGCATGGGGTGGGGAAGGGGGGCACCCTCAGTCCCAGCCCCAATTAATGCGCCCGTCTCCTCCATAAATCAAGGGATACGTATGAAAGGGAAGCCCTTTCAGAGGCCTGTTTTTGGAAACGCGGATCTGCTTCTTGAAAGTTTGATGAACACTTGAATAAGCATCTCTGCCACTTGGTGGCTTTGTCTCAAGAGACACGGGAGATGATGAGCTTGGCTTCCCAGAGCTTGGGCTCCAAGGCAAGGGACCCAGTGGCCACTTTCTCTGTGTGTTTGTCACTCTTGCGTGGAAGGTTGAATCAGTGGCATGCATGTCGGCTCGGCTGGCATCCCTTCAAAAAGAAACTTCTGTGAGCTGGCAGGCTTGCCCCAATGGCTATCAATGCTCTTAATGGGGATCCAGGGACATCTAGAACCTGCCAGTGCCTTCTAAATTAGCAAAGAAATATTACCAATGGGCTTGTTTTAGTATTATGTATTTCACTGAAGCTCAAAACATCAGAGGACCCACCCCATTTTTCAGTGGAAGTAATTAGGACTTTACAGGGAGGGCATATGTAAATGACTGACGTCAACATTCTCAGTGAGGGGCCTGAGCAAAACAGTGAGCTCATGAAAGTGTGTGTGCATGTGCATGTGCATGCGCGCACGTGTATGTGTGTGTATGTGTGTATTCGTTTCCTTTTACCACTGTAACAAATTACCACAAAAGTGGTGCTTCAAAACATGTGGATTTATTATCTTACAGCTGTGGAGGTCAGAAGACTAACATGGGTCTCTCTGGGCTAAAAGGGAGGTGCTAGTCAGCAGGGCTGCATTACTTTCTGGAGGCTCGACAGGACATGCCGTTTCCTTGCCTTCTAACTTCTAGAGCTTGCCTGCATTCCTTGGCTCAGGGCCCCTTCCCCCATCTTCAAAGCCAGCAGCATAGCGTCTCCCAATCCCTCTCTTACCCTGACCTTCAGCCTCCCTCCTCCACACTTAAAGGACCTTTGTGATTGCCTTGGGCCCATCTTTATATAATCTCCCTATTGAAAGGTCAGCTGATGAGCAACCTTAATTCCTCATTGCCAAGTAACATAGTATATTCAGAGATTCCAGGGATTAGGACGTGGACATCTTTGAGGCGCCATTATTCTGCCACCCGTGGTGTGTCTGCAACGGCCCCTTTCTTCCCTCTGTCCCCTCCTTGGTAGCATTTCCTCCTGCCGTCAGGGATACTGGTTATTCGCATTTGGAGAGTGCAACAGTTTGCCCTACTTGATGGTTATATCACAGGGCTCCTGACTTCGCCTTCATTTCCTCTTTGTCTTTAATGGAAATTCAATTTACCATATATGCTTGCTTTTTATTCTACCATCCATTTCCATCCATTTTATCAGCCGAACTGTTTCTTCGTTCCTTCTCTACTCTTAACTCCATGACTTCTTTCATGGAACCCATGGAACACTAAACTAAACTGTGTACAGAGAAAAGACCCTACAAAAGAGGTCCCCCCAGCTGCCCGCAGGGGCGGCCACATGTGGGACTCAAGTAGGACTTGGCACAAGCCATCTGACCACAACCTTGGAACTGACAGCCCAGAGAAAAAAAAAAAAAAGAAGAGGTCCCCTCACCCCCAGACCTGTTCCTCAGCCCAGTGGAGGAGGGCTCACCTGTTGGAAATGGTGGCCTGGGACCTGCCACTGACTTTCTCCATCTGAAGAGTGAATCTCTCTTTGATGGACTTTCTCCCAAAAGCCTGTCCTGGACGCACACAGTACCAATACTTACTGTCACCAGTCATCTCGTTGAAGATTTCAGAATAAAAGGCATTCATGTCTACAAGGCCAGCCTTTAGAATTGCTGGGGCAATTTTAGGGTTTCGTTGCCTGAAATAATACTTCTTTCACTGAAGAGTGCCTAAAATTCACTTCTAAGGTTCACTTATTAGAGAGGCATTCCTGTAAGGTGAGGCTTCCTTCAGAAGTTAAAATGAAAGATGCTGTGGCCGGGTTTATGCATGAATACGATCGATTGTATCTCAGTGTGAATCAGTGTGGGTCGGGCCTCAGCGAGCATCTGAGAGGAAGCGGAGGGAAAGAGTCTGAATATGGATGGAGATTCTCATACCGGACTTCGACCCGAGTCCACTTCCTCAGAGAGTTAAGTCAAGTGGCCCGTGGTTCAGCAGGACCCTGGTCCTGTTACAGGCACCAGTTCACTTAGCCAAACACCTCCCATGGAAAAGCAGGACACCTTCTAAAGCACCTTCTTAAGACCTTCTTCCCCCACATGCTTCAAACTGCTTAAAACTCTCAAGGCTCTTCTGCCAAAATCCACCGATCCGGGCATCTCAGGAGCGTGACACGTGGTGGAGATGTCCTGTGGGACATTATCGCATACAGGCCCAGGGCGTTTTCCTCAGGAGTAACCTGGAATAGTAAGCACCTCCCAGGTGGTGAGGACTAAGTTAGAATCGCACAGAAGGTGGTGCTCCTAGGGGGCCTCCATCCACAGGAAAGGGGGGAGGTGAATGGGGTCGAGAGAAGGAACAAGAAGTTAGCTTCACAGCTTTTCCCCAGTCTTTGAAATGGAGCGCCACCAAGTCCCAAGCACAGAGCCACCTGCTTCTGCGGATATCACCTCATTTCATCCTGACGACGGCCATTTTTCTAGGGGAGGACATGAGGCTGAGGGAGGTGATGTGACTCGCCAAGCTGGCAGGGAAGTCAGCGGTAGAACTGGGACTCCTGACTCCTACTTCCGAGTCTCTCTCTCCCCTTGAATACATCAGCCCGGTTCCAGAGTAATAAGTCAACACCTCTTTGGGTCTGCCTATTACTACCATTTTGATAGCGAGTGAATATTAAGAAGTATCCTTGCAATGTGCCAAGCTCCTGCTAAGCACGTATCACACTAAATACTCACGACCACCCAGTGAAATAACAGCAGTCCCACATGGCAGATGAAGAACTTAATTCTCAGGGAGGTTAAGCAAGTGTCTCAAGATCACACAGCCAGTAAAAAGGAAGAGTTCTCGGATTTCAACCCAGGTTGGTCCAATTTCAAGTAACTGTACATTTAGATTGATTGGGGTAAAGATAAAAGGAATAATCCCCCCCCCACCACCACCAGGTTTGTTTTTTCTAAATTCACCATAATGCAGCACGTAAAAAATTAAGGAAAACACTTTTAGAAAGGGACTTAAAATTGTAGAAGACTCTCAGTTTAGAGGAAAATCCAGACACCAGATTTGAAAGGGCTATGATATTTAGAAATGATATTTAGGAATGAACCAGCAGTTTTTCAGGGCAATTCAATTTATTTAATTTTTAAAAAGAAAGAAAAAGATTAAAAGAGAAAGGAAGTTAAGGGTTTTTTTGTGTTTTGTTTTGTTTTGTTTTGTTTGAAGAGCAAAGTACCCAACCAGGGAATGTTCTCTGCCCCACACAACATCCATCATGTAATGCTGCAGACTTTCTGAAACCAACTGTGTATGTGTGTGGAATTATTCCCTCAAGGAGAGTGGCTGAAACTCTGTTACATGAGACTCCGGTAGTTATAGGAGTTACAGTGCTGGACAGAAATGAACAAAGACACTCTGGAGAATACTCTGCCCGGTGGGAGGGGAGACCAGATGACCCAAGAGTGCTGAGACCTGCAAGCCAGCCACATGTCTCACGTTCACATTCACAATCAGCACACAGCAGCGGGGGGGAGAAACGCCTCGCAGCCAGCAGGTGCACACAGAAGGAGCCCGGGCGCACATGAGCCCCAGGGACTGGGCATCACTTAACGGCATCCCTGGCTTCTCATCAGCCTGGCAGGCCCTGCTGACTGAGCCTGGTGAGGCGACACAGGCTTCTGCCCGGCACAGCCCAGCCCACCCATCCTGGCCACCATTGTGCTCAGAGCCCTTCCCTCGGCAGGCTGCCTGAGCTGATGGATTGCATCCTGTCAGGATATTGATCTTGGTGAACTAGGGGACCCTTGGTTGTGATTAAAAGAACCTGAGCATAAAGAAAAGTCTTGAACTATAGATGATACCAGGCCACGTGGGAGACATTGCCAGAAGATCAACTCCGAATGGAATGTGATCAAGACTACACGCATCTAGGGAGTGGGGCAAGAGAAAGTTCTACACAGCCAAAAGGTCCTAGTCTCTTGTTCTACAAATGTTGTGGCCATGTGCCTCGGTGTGGAAACCAGACCGCCCACCAACCTTTTTGCATGATGACCTTGCAAGAACAAATCAGCCCCCATAGAGCCAAGGGTCCAAGAGTGGAAGGGGCCCGTGGCCGCCATGCAGCTCTGATCACACAGACTCGCCAGCACCTCTTCCACCCCGAGTCCACAGCCGGACAGAAAGGGTACCTGCACGTCCAAGTCTCTCCAGATCTCCCACCTGTCTCCAGGTTCAAAGTCTCCACGGAGTTTATGAGCTTCCTTTCTACTTTTGTGCTCTTTTCTGCCGAAGTCAGCTGCTAACCACGTTGGGTGTTCCTGAGCAAAGCAATCTGGGCCACTTCAAGTAAATGAAGGCACTCGTGTCCTTTGAGAGCTGAGGCTGAGCCATAAGAAACAGAAGGGCCCCTCAGTGGCTCCCAGGCACGAAACAGATGTGAGCAGAGGTAAACAGGAAAGCGGGTACCATGACGCAGCTCTTCAGCAGGATCTGAAAATCTGAGTAAGAGCCGAGTCAACCATTCACTGCATTTGGGTGTTGGTTTTCGAGATGTGTTCCCACCAAGGGCAGTTCCGTGTCTAATTCGTCTTTCTGTCCCTCCCATCAGGTACCCCACCTGACAACAGTAGGCTTTCAGTTGAACTGTGTTTCATGGTTGGCAGGGTCCTTCCCCTCCAGTCATTCTCTGCACCTTCAGCCAACAGCCTCTGAGCACCTAGTGTGTGCCTGGCACTGTTCCAGGCCATGGGAATGAACGACGTCAGAGCCCCTACACTACCCAAGCCGGGAGAAAGAAAAACTGGAAAACAGCGTGACAGATAGAGTGACAGAAGAGCCCCTTCTCCATGCCCGGAAGGGGACAGAGGTCGGTTGAGGAAGCATCCTGGTGATGGTGACCCTGAGCCCAGTTGTGAGGGCCAGCGTGTGACTGTGAGTCAGTGAGGAGAGCTGAGCTCAGAGGAGTCAGGTCGCTGCTGAAGAGTGGTGGGGCAAGGTCAGCAGGGGTTGGAGTTCACAAGACTTGTGCTCCAGGCAAGGAGCTCATTTTTATCACAAAGATCACAGCAGGATAGCATCCACAGTTGAGAAAGGTCTTTCTGACTGCAGTGGGGGAGGGGTGGAAGGGTGGCAGGGAGCAAGGAGGCTGGAGGCAGGGAAAGCAAGTGGAGAATTCGGGGGAGGGGGGGAGGGGCCACACCCTGAGTGGCTGGAGGGAGCTGGTGAAGGGTTACAGATGGACAGCGGGTTAGGAAAGTCAACAGATCTTGGTGACCCATGGCCAATGGGAGTGAAGGAGAAGGAGTGGAGCATGATTCCCAGGGTCTGCCTTAGAAGCCTGGTAGAAATGATGTCATTTGGAAAGGTGGAAATTCGGGAGCAGGGGCAAAGAGTCAGAGAAGGAAGTGGCCATCAAGTCAGGTTGGGGCACGTGGAATACCCTCGGGAGGTCCGTGTGGACAGGTGCAGTGGTGCTGACCTCTGGCTCTGGAGCCTGGACACGGGCTAGAAGAGTTGCTGGGGATCCAGGAATTCACAGGGCAAGCAAAATCCTGGTGGGCGATGTTACCCAAGGAAAGCACACAGGATTGTTTAAAACAACCACCACAACTGAAAAAAATGGGCATGGACAGAACCCAGGAGACACCAATATTGAAGAAACTATAGAAAGGGAGAAAATCCAAAGAAGACTTTCAAAGCTTGTGAAAGAGAAGAAAAATCAGGAGAGTTCTATGTCAATGATATCTCATTTTTTTTTAAAGTAAGAAAATAAAAGAAAAAATCAGGAGAGGATGGTGTCATGAAAACAAAGGAAGGAGACAAGGAGGCCCCGAGGACACAAGAGTCCGATTTGTCCTCCCCTGCAGCATTACCATTCCCATCTTACAGAGAAGACAGCTGAGGTTCAGAGACTCGGGGAGATTAAGCAACCTGTTCAAGGCTTTTAGTTTGGAGAACAGGCTCAAATACAAGTCTTTGGGGTCAGGGCAGCTCAGGCCTTACTCCCCCACGGCTGCCGCCCACAGAGCAGGCTCTTAGGTTCGTTTATTCATTCATTCATTCATTCATTCATAAAAACTGTAATTACTTCTTACTGTCAAACTAAGTCTTTGGAGGTGGAGTAAGTGTTCCACACTAACAACGTTGATAAAGGAACTGAAGAGGGGTTCTTCAGGTGCGGAGCAAGACCGACATTTGCTGACATGCTTCCTGCCAGCTTCAGCCCATGCGTTCCTCAGTCCTGCAGGGTTCCTGGCAGGTCCGCATGGGTGAGGGTATGAGAAAAGGCGGTGGGAAGAAGCTGGCACCTGAGACACCCAGACACGGAGTGCGGGGCTTGCAGCGACGGTGGTGGGGTCGGGGCTGGGCACAGCTGCCCCGCGGGCCAGCCGTCCTCCCTGCGGTGCGCGAGCCTGGAGCGCCCCCTAGTGCACGTCACGGGCACACACACACACACACACACACACACATGTCACGGGCACACACACGCACACGCACACGCACACACACACACACACACCCCGAGGAGGGCGGCTGGAGACCCGAGCGGGGCTGCGGCGGTATTCTGCGGGAGAGACCCGGGGACATTCTCCAACCCTGGTTTCTCTCAGATCTTCAGGTCCAGTATGGCCAGTTCAGATGATCTGAAGAGGTTTCCCAAAGACGTCTTCCGTGGCCTGAACACGTTCGCCAGCACTGTGGATGACGACGAGCAAAATAACTACTGCGAGAGTTATCAAAACCCTTAAAAGGCTGAAACCATTGGACAGCCCCCGAAGAGAAACCCGACGTTTCAGGAAGAGCGAGGCAAAGTGGATAAAGAGAGAGAAACGTAAACCTTGGAACCCAGCTACTCTGAGCACACCATTAATGCCAACCGCACTAAATGATACATCCGATGAACAAAATTATTTTCCCGTGGGAGGAAAAAAAAGAAAGAAAAGGGAGAGGAGAGGAAAGAAAAAAGATACATGTGTGCCCATGAAGGATTTTTTTAAAAGGGCAACAACAATACGCGAAAGAGAAAAATGCAGGCTCCTTTGTAGCAACAGGGAGGAGGCCGCCTGATTTGGGATTCACTTGATGTGGGAATGATGGAATTTCCCTCTGCACCCAGCTTAAGAGTAAATCAGTCTTGAAATGTACCAGAGAAACCAACAAACAAAACATTCCCTTCTCCCGTATCCCTCATGCAAAGTGTCCCAAAGAGGCTCCACAGAATGGAATTGAGCCGAGTTCTGCAATGAGAAAGCATATACGCTATAAAGGAACATTCTATATAGAAGCAATCAATCCAAGGTGATTCATGCAATCAGTCAGTCAGAGGTGTAAATCCCTCGGGGCGCATGAGGTACGCCGCGGGCCTGGATGCCTATTTTCTGGGGGCAATGAATGAATGGATTTCTCCCTCCTTCCCAGGCTCCAATGCTTTTAGCAATTGGCACTGTGGCGGGATTTATACCACGGTTCTTGTAAATTGTACCTTCTCTCTCTTCTTTTCAAAGGTTTCTTTCAATAAAATGCAGATGGAATTGTTGTAGAGCTGCTTTTCATGTGTTTATAGGTTACTTCTGCTCTGCTGCTCATGCAGGTGCGTGTCTCTAGGCCTCTTTTTTATTTTCTCTGCCTATTAGGGAAATGGAAACATATGGATTCCTTGTTTGGGCCCAGCGGACCTTATAGAATGGTATCCCTGTTGCTTTCCTCACACATCTTCCTGTAATCACAGGGCTCTGAATTAGCCTCTTAATCCCCAGTGGAAAAGCCATAATACGGGGAAATTCAATAAAAGGGATATGTGGTGTGAATGCCAAAGCATTTACAAAAATAGATGGGAACGTGGTCATTTATACACCTGCGTTAGGAGAGCCTTAGCGGGCGTTGGTGAGAAGGCACAGTGTGTTGAGAAGCAGACATTCAAGATGGCAGGCGTGAGCCTGGTGTTCAGGCAAGCTAAGATTTTAAAATCTACTTGGGAAAAACAAATAGTACTCAAGTGCAAAGAAATTGGAGGCTTGATTTTGGATCTGAACCTCCAACATAAATATTTCCAGGTTACATGAGCAGTTTAATGCAGAGATGCTTTACCTGGAAGATGGAGTCCAGAAACATATACAGAGTGTTCCCAGAGATAAATGGCAAAGCCGGGCTATAGGCAATATTCCCATGTTATCATTTTCATCGTAAATAAATAACTCATTTACCGAAGCCTGCATATGTTTTGTTAAAAGGTCCCGCGATAGTCCTTTAGGAAGAGGAAATATGTAAATGTCCACTATCCCCAGCAGAGTGTTTATTAAGACTAATGGGAATACAGAGTGTCTATGATGTGGGAAACAGGCAGAAGAAAAATTAAATTTCCTTACTACCTACAGCCCATCGACAAGTCCTTGAAACAGGCCGAGTGACATTCCTCCAGGAACTCAGCTGCCTTAACTGTTATACTTTGCTAAGGGCAAAAGGTAATCTTAGCCCGACCCCTAGGATGCTGGAAGTCTACTTTAACATATAAAAAATGCCTTTGGAAACTTCCTTTATCTCCATCCCACAAGATATGTGTTGGCAGTCATCCCCCAAGCATATGACCCACCGATATACGTCTGAAGGGTCTCATGACTAAGGTTTTATTAGACAGTAAATAAATGACCTTTTCCTAAAAATAGCCAGCCCCCTCAGGATCTTGGAAACCTTGCTTCAAAGTTCCTTAGAGACTTACGCTGTCCCTAACCCCCTCCCAAAGTATATAACCGCCACTCCTCATGACCCTGGTGCAGTTCTTTCTGAACTCCCCCGCCCCCGGTCCTGTCCCCATACATTCATAAAACCACCTTCTTGCACCAAAGACGTCTCAAGAATTCTTTCTTGGCCATCAGCTCCAAACCCTAACATCTTTCCTACATCATCTACACTGCTCAAGGCATCAAGTTTGCAACAGTTTGCAATCGGGGGCCCCAAAATGACTGGCAGAGGTTCAGACCAAATGTGGCTGGATTCCACGGGCTTCCCTGAGCCTTTGGGGAGCACTGCCCAAGTTGCTGTCCTGAAGGAGTCACACCGCAGAGCCCTGACCACCTTCCCGACACAACAGGTGGGAAACCTGCTCTTCTAAACGGACCCATTCCACTTGGGTGGGACAGAGGCATAAAAACCTTCCCCAGCCCTTCCCCGGACCCACTCCGGAGTTTGGAGAGAAGGCTGCCTGAGGAAGGACATGGAGATCTTCTCCCCCTGGTGGAGAATCACTGTATGTAAGGAATGCTATCTGTGGTGGAGCCCTTTGCTGGGTGAACAGAGTGAAAGCAGAAAAGGGAGTCACTGAGAAGGAACCGCTTGTAACATTCTTGCAATGACCCTCATGACTTGAATTTGAATTTTTTTCTCCTTTCAAATTCCTGAGTCCAATTCCACAGTAGCTTTTTCTTTAAAGAAAATAATAGGGGGCGCCTGGGTGGCTCAGTCATTGGGCGTCTGCCTTTGGCTCAGGTCATGATCCCAGGGTCCTGGGATCGAGCCCCGCATCGGGCTCCCTGCTCCGTGGGGAGCCTGCTTCTCCCTCTCCCACTCCCCCGCTTGTGTTCCTGTTCTCGCTATCTCTCTTTGTCAAATAAATAAAATCTTTAAAAAATATAAATAAATAAATAAATAAATAAATAAATAAATAAATAAATAAAACAATAGAAGGCCTAGCAGTGGGGTCCCTGACCTGGGCTTGCCATACACCCCCGAGTAGTCCCAGTTCTTCCTCAAATGTATAACCTCGGGCAGAGTGTATGACATCCTGAGACTCACTTTCTAAATCTGCAAAATGAGCAGTTTGGACAAGATTATTTTTTTTTTATTTTTTTTTAAAGATTTTATTTATTTATCTGACAAAGAGAGAGCGCGCGAGAGAGCACAACCAGGGGGAGCAGCAGAGGGAGAAGGAGAAGCAGACTCGATCCCGGGACCCTGAGATCATGACCTGAGCCGAAGGCAGATGCTTAACCGACTGAGCCACCCAGGCGCCCCAGACAAGATGATTTCTAAACTCATCTCCAGCCTTAACATTCTAGAACTCTACATATTAAGTGTTCACAATTAAATATTAAAATGTGCTACCCATACCATGCAAATACGATGATGCTTGTGACTTAGGTAAGCCCAGCAGGGATCCCTCAACAGGGCCAATCGGTCCCTCCACTCTCATGTGGACTCCCCTTCTGCCCATCAGCCCTCATGCAAGAGATGGCTGGTCAGAAGAAAAGGACTGTACGGGTTTTGTCACAGAAATTTTCTCACCTGGCGCATTGCCAGTAGGAAGACGTAATAAATACTAATTAAAATAACCTGATGCAGCATCTTTTCCACGACCAAGTGGGATTTATCCCTGGGCTGCAAGGTTGGTTCAACATCCGCAAATCAATCAACGTGATACAATACATTAACAAAAGAAAAAACAAGAATCACATGATCCTCTCAATAGATGCAGAAAAAGCATTTGACAAAGTACAGCATCCTTTCTTGATCAAAACTCTTCAGAGTATAGGGATAGAGGGCACATACCTCAATATCATAAAAGCCATCTATGAAAAACCTACAGCGAATATCATTCTCAATGGGGAAAAACTGAGAGCTTTCCCCCTAAGGTCAGGAACGCGGCAGGGATGTCCACTATCACCACTGCTATTCAACATAGTATTGGAAGTCCTAGCCACAGCAATCAGACAACAAAAAGAAATCAAAGGCATCCAAATTGGCAAAGAAGAAGTCAAACTCTCACTCTTTGCAGATGATATGATACTTTATGTGGAAAA